>NC_044040.1:150198616-150855333 GCF_901765095.1 Microcaecilia unicolor
CTTGTTTTTCTTCTTGTGCCGGCTGAACTGAAGTGGCGGCTCGGCGAAGCGCATCTGATGCGCAGCGGCGCGACTATGACCGGCGTCATCGAGCGAGGCACGTGGAGCACAGCGCTGCTTCAAATTTCAGCTCTCCGGAATGGTGGGGATGTGGGATCATGGATGGGCGGGCCTGGAGGGAAAGTGGCTGGGCCCAGGCCCGTCCAGGCCCGCCCGTGGCTACGCCCCTGAGTTATTCTATCACAGTTGGACTACTGCAATTTACTTTATCTTGGTTATACAGTTACTTCATTGATACAATTGCAATTGGCTCAGAATGTAGCAGCCAAAATGACTTTTGGAGTACATAAGTTTGATAGTGTCACTCCATTGTTGAGAAGTTTAGATTTGCTTTCTGTGGAATCTTGTTGTTATTTTAATGCCTATATTTGTTTTTAGGATTCTCTAGGGTCAAGCACCAAGATACTCGATACAGCAAATTGAGAAATCTCATACAACATACTAATTGCATTCCAAAGACTTTTAACATTTTTTATACCCTTCAGTGAGGTTATTAAAACAGAAAAGAAAATCACAATGCAACATTTGCATTTCAATCTGCGAAATGCTGGATTGTTCGTTCTCTATTTATCAGAAGTGATCAATGTTATCAAAGATTCAGGAAATTCTTGTTTAGTAGACTTTATCTTAGGGGCCCTTTTATTAATTTGCACTAAAAGAGGCCATGTGCTATAATTAGGCTCCATTTAGCCCAGCTGTAAATTGGCTACATTTCTATTTTTTTCCATTAATGGCTAGGCACTAATTTCCAAATTAGTGCAGGGCCATTGGTGTGTGAGCCCTTATCAACACTTATTTAGTAGATGCAAAGGGCTCACATGCTAACCATGCACTAATCAGTTGGTGAATGGCAATGTAGCTATGCTGACTGATTAGTACCGGCATGCCTACTTTTCCCCTCAAACACACCCCTAGCACATTTTAGCAACAGAAGGCATGCATTAGTGCTTACTGCCACTTAGTAAAAGAACCCCTTAATTTTTAACATAGATTTATTGTTATTTTCATTAGAAATGGCTAGAATTTTCTTTCATGTTATCCACACAGATTCAAGTTAGAGGATTTTTCAGTATGTTAACACTGGCGTATCTGAGGAAGATTTTTGAAATGAAAATTTCTTTAGGACGTTTGGAACTTACAGTGTATGAGCGACGGAGTTGTGAGCTGAAAATTCAGATAAGTTTGCTTCTGTTTGTTTCTCTATTTTTCAGTGTGGACGAGCTAATGAAGTGTAAGGACTCTACTTCACTCAGTAATAAGGAGTTTATTTTTCTCCTCCATTAGGTGGACTCTGGTGATGGAGGGCATTTGTAGAGCACATTATTAGTTCTATTTTTTGTATTTGGTTGTAATTTCACATTGCACTGTGTATTTATGCAATGAATCAAAAATGTGGAGTGTCGTTTGGAGAGTATCTCATGATGTATACAGCTTTTCAAGTGAGCCGCTTCTGTGGCAGCTTGACTCACTGATGTATTGCTCGGCTGTATGTACAGCCTATACTGAACTCTCCTTATTTAAATTTATTTCAATTTGGAATTTAGTTGAGTAGTTGTCTACTTATGTCCGTTTGATTGCATTGCCAGACTTTCACATTGTTGGGATTGATTCTTTGTTGTTTGATCAGTTTTGTCTCTCCCTTGGGATTCCTTCAGCTGTTCAGAATGAATAAGGCACAAAAAAGTGCCTTAAATGACCAGATGACCACTGGAAGGAATTAGCAGTGAGCCCCAATAACCCCCAAGTGGTCACTGAACCCCTCCTATCCCCCAAAATTGTGAATAAAAACATGAATTACCAGCCTCTATGACAGCCTCAGATGTTAAAGTCAGGTCTATTAGAACAGCATGCAGGTCCCTGGAGTAGTGTAGTCGTAGGTGCAGTGCAATATGGAGTGGGGGACCCAGATCCCTATCTCTACTCTACCTGTCACACTTGTGGTGGAAACTGTAACCCCCTCCCAAAGTCACCAAAACCCTACTGTACCCACATATAGGTGCCCCTTCACCCATAAGGGCTATTGTAGTGGGAGACAGTGGGGGACAGTGTGCTTTGGGTGGGTTTTGGAGGGCTCATGGGACAAGATAAGGGAGCAAAGGTGAGATGTGCACCTGGAAGCATTTTTATGAAGTGCACAGAAGTGCCTTCTAGGGTGTCCCATTGCTCTCCTGGGATGTCTGGGGGACCAGTGTACTAAAAAAGCTGGCTCCTCCTACATCCAAATGGCATGACATCTTTATGTTTGCACTCATTCGTTTTGGGGTTTTTTTCAAAAATGGATCAAAAAACAAAACACCCAAAGCACAAAACTGCACCAGCTTTATAGAATGCACTGCCACAACATCTCCAGCTCGTATTGTCTCATACCACCTTCCGTACTCTGTTAAAGACACACCTCTTTCAACAAGCTTGTGCGGTTTGATTTGAACTGGCTCTGCAGTGGAAAAATTAGGCACCAGCTTTTCTTTTCTTTATTTTTTGTTTGCTTGTTTGTTTGTCTTTTATGATAAAGTTTACTCTCTTTATAATGTCTGAGTGTTCTTTAGTTAGGTCTTTCCTGTCTATTTTTGGTGTTCCTTTTCTGCTGTTGTTTTGCATTTATTGTTATTTTATTTGCAAACCGCTCTGATTTGCCTGCAACACGGGCGGTATAACAAGCTCAATAAATGATAAACAATAAAACCTTGTTCAAAATAGTATTAAAAAAAAACATAGATGTTTTTCTTTTTTGAAAATGACCATCTTTCCTATTTGGATTTTGGATGTTTTGTGCAAAACATCCAAAGTTGGACTTAGACGTCATATCGAAAATGCCCCTCCATGCATGATGTGTGAGAGACTCTACAGCATTTATCTAATGCTGTATATCTTCATAAAAGAGACGACCAAAAAGCAGTATATGTTTCATACAAGTATCTCATATTGGTCTCTTATTATTTATTGTATTTTTATGCAGTTTCAAATAACAAAATTCAAGTACAACACTTGATGATAAGAAATAATAGGATATGTAAAGCAAAAGCACATACAAGAAGTAACCATCATTAAGAAGTAAACAAGAAATTTAAATTACACCCTATTTTTAAAGTCATCTATAAATAAGTGGATGAGACATTTAAGGAGGAAATTCCCAGGAAATGAAATTAGAAGGAAAAGGCTGATCCATTAAGTAGGCTAACTCAGACATGGCAAGACCCAGCATGGCTGCTGAGAGATGAAGCCGAGTCCAGAGCAAACACCCTCCCGGGCCCGCATGCCCCCCCACCCCCACCCCAGGCTTGCTTACTTGCCTGTCTTCTCTCCTGCTAGCTCCACTCTGCTGCACAGGTCCTTCTTCCTGCCATATCCAAAAAGAAAGTACTTCCTACACAGGAGGCGAGATGTGGCAGAAAGAAGGACCAGAGTTAACGTGATAACTCTGCTCTGTGACACACAGGAGCAGGAGAGCCATGCTAGTGCCGTGCGGGCACTAGGCCCCCCCCCCCGCCTTCCCTCTCGGTGGCTCCGAGACCCAGACAACCTAAAAAATCATGATGTCAGCTATGGAATCCTAAGAGAATGAGGCTAACTCAATTCATTAGTATAACAAAAGAGAGGGAACAAAGTACAAACTAAAGTCCAAACAAAAAAACAGCACCACGGGCCTTTAAAATGGAACAAAGTTCTTTAATGAATGAGCCTTGACCCGACACGGGCCGTGTTTCGGTGACTAGCACCTGCGTCAGGGGTCACAGTGATGACGTGGAAAACTTGGAGAATAACTCGAATATTTTCATCTACAATATTCCTTACCCCACGTCTCACGTAGCAAAAGTTATAAAGCACCAAGGCACCTTCACTTTCTGTATCCAAATGGATGAAAAGCTTTTAAGGAATATTGTAGATGAAAATATTCGAGTTATTCCCCAAGTTTTCCACGTCATCACTGTGACCCCTGACGCAGGTGCTAGTCACCGAAACACGGCCCGTGTCGGGTCAAGGCTCATTCATTAAAGAACTTTGTTCCATTTTAAAGGCCCGTGGTGCTGTTTTTTTGTTTTAACTCAATTCATTACCATTTTGGTCTCTTGAGTGTTTGTGGTGGGCAGGGGAAATCTACGTCAGGCTCTTTAAGGTAAATCCTTTCCCACTGGAGAGAACCTGCTTCTTTAGAAAAGAATGTGCATGTGCTGATGGAAGAAGGGAGAGGCTGGAATGAAAGTGCTATTTTGGGGTCTTTGGGTTAAGAGCTGCCAGATGGGTTTCCCCAAGATAAGATATACAAATGTAATCTCGGTTGTATCAAAACTTTGAATGGCATGAATAAAATTTGATATGATCCACATTGAAAATCTGAGCTGCTATAGAAATCCCATGATTTATGGCTTAGAACTCCCTTGTGGTTAACCACACTGATTCAGCCTATGATTCCATATATACAAAAGAGAAAAATCCAGAGCCTGAAAAAGATTAAAAGGTGTATTCCCCTAGCATACACAGTAAAGTCATTCAGCACACATTTGATATAAAATGCTAAGTGGCAATACCTAACATGAATAGCAAAAATGGCCCCAAAAAAACATTGGTGCATGGAAAAAAAGGAATGCCAAAATGCAAACTAAGATTTAGTAAATGCCCTGGAAACAGCATGTTATGCTCTCCTTCACAATGTCAAAGTGCAGGGTGGTGATGCTGCTGGTGGTGGTAGGGATGCAGGTGAGTGAACTGCACAGGGTGAGAACAACTTGGTGTGGTCCTGCTTGATTCCCTCCTACTGATTTTCAGCCCCAAGGATTTCAGAACATCTGCTGTGTTGTCTCTACCCTTCCTCTGCCAGCGTACCTCCTCTCACCTGTGTTTCCATTGCCTCCATCATTCTCCTACCAGCATACCTTCCCTACTCTGCATTCACATCTACCTCAGCTCTCTCCCTTCACCAGCAAGTCTGTTTTCCCTACATTTCCCTTCCAGCCAAAATGGTTCATCTATTATGTTGGGATTTATGACTGGTCCTGAATTGTCACCACTTCTCCTTGGATCTCCTTCCAAGCCTGCACAGTACTGTCCATCCCCCAGCCTCCCTTTTATTCAAAGACTTTTGGGCCATCAGCATTAGAGTCAGAATGTGAATGCAGGAGTTTCCGGAAAGGATAGCAGCCTTCCTATCTCTTCTGTTGCAGATTTTTAAACTTAAAAAAAAAAAAAAAGCTCCAGGGGCTGCCATATAAGACCCCTGGAGGGAGGAAAGGATTTTAAAAAATGGTTTTCTTTGATATAATATAAAGGTTGGACCGAGTTTTAGACCATAAATGTTTTGGTCAGGATTGCCACTTTAAGTGCTACTAGCATTTTTCTTTGAACTTCCAGTGCCAAGCTCCTAGCAAGTATTTTTTTTTCTCAAGAGCCATGAGCATCTGCTCAATTTTCTCTTATAGTCACTCTTCTATCTGGAGTCAGTATTTGCTGACTAACAAAGTACATTAGAACTAAAAGTCTAGTCAGGAGATTAGGAACTGCTGGCATCACTGATTTATTTGGCCCTGTCTTTGGATGGCTATGATCTACTAGAACAAGTATATCTTTCTCACCCTTTCTTGGCTGTGAACTGAAAAAAAAAATAACATTTTTTGAATTACTTTCAACAAAAATAAAAAAAGGTCTGCAAATCATTATATAATTGAAAAATGTATCCTTTAGTTTATAAAATATTAGTCTACAGAGTCAAGACCACACATCTGAATAGTATACTGTTCCAGCCCACATGGAAGAACACCAGCAGAGTACAGTATGGAAGGAAATGACTCATAAATCAGTTTACAGAAACGGAATGACTGAACAATAATGTCATCAGATTATTCCACTTTCAGATCAGCAAACAAAGGAGGGGATGAAGTTACATTGCCTTTTGCATCTACTTGCTCTTGAAAATAAATGACAACATGTTTTTATACTGCAGAATAGGTAAGGCCACAGCCCAAAGGTTGTATACTTTTTATATAATAAAGACAGCATTTTACTAGTGATACATTTTTTTTTAATTTTCTTTATATATTTTAGCAGAAAAGATAGACATGATTGCCCATTTTTTCTCTTTGTTCAGCTTAATTTTTATCCAACTTGTAATATCTATTCCATAAGGCTAATATATTTTGAGAAAGCTATTTAGTGGAGGAGTGGCCTAGTGGTCAGAGCACCACTGTTATGATTCTGCCTGCTAGTCAGACAGGGGAATGCTTGAAACCGCTCCTGATTGGTCCGTCAGGGGCTGAGCTGATGTCAGTCTGTCTATTTAGCTCACCTCTCCTGTCAACCCCTGCATCTCCTTCTGTCCCAGTTTGTTGTTTGCTGCCCTTTCTTCAGAGTTCCCCTCCTACTGTTTTTGTTTCTACCTGTCAGGTCCTGCCCTTTGTTTCTCTCCGTGGGGGTTGTTTGTTTGTTTTTCTTTGTACTGCCCATTAACCCATTGTCTGCAGTTTTCCCTGCCTCTGGTTTCTGTTTGTGTGCTGAGCTGGGTTTAACCCTTTGTCTGTAGAGCTTCTCTGCCTCTGGCAGTTATCTGTTTATTGCAGTCTTCCCTTGGTGTCTGTTCCAGTACTTCCTTTTCTGGATTGTCTCCTGTCTACTGAGCACGGTCCCTTTCTGTGCTAGTGTATGTGTTAGGCTCCGCTCTCCCTTCTGTTGACTTTTATCTGTTTTGCTGAGGGCCGCTGCCTTCAGTATTGTATCTCAGTCCCTCACTTGTCGTGTTCCTGTGTATGCTACCCTTTTTCCTTGACTGCTAGCACCGAGGGTGTTGCTGGTGCTTCGGTCCCCGGGGGGGGGGGGGGGGGACCCCTCGCTTACTTCCTTTCTCCCCTCCCTAAGTATGATTCAGTTCCAGGTAGGCCGTGAGGCCTGCGTGCTTGAATTCTGAGTGTATTGGTTCCAGATAGGCCATGAAGCCCGCCTGAATGCCCTATCTTCCCCTTTCTGGAAGTGTAAGATTGGTTGTGTGTGTGTGTGTGCAGGGAGTGGTAGCTGGGGTCATGTATAGTACCTGTTTGGTTCATCCTAGGCCTTGGCCTAAAAGCTATACTAGGCCTCAGCCTAGGTCCAAGGGCTCACGACCAGACTAGCAACCACTCTTGATATCCAGACACGGCCAGTTCAAATCCCACTGTTTCTCCTTGTGATCTTGGGCAAGCCACTTCTCTATTGCATCAGGTACAAACTGATTGTGAGCCCTCCTGGGACAACAAACTATTGAGTATAACTCACCTTGAGCTACTAGTGAAAAAGGTGTGAGCAAAATCCAAATTAAAATAAAATCACCAACAGAAAATGTAGTTGGTCAACAGAAGTAGGTAATCAGGTTTTCAAAATATCTACTGTTGAACATTTAGATGTAGGTCTTCTTTGTTCTTCTACTCAGGCAGATCTGGGAAGGTCATTGGCCTTTTTGAAGGCTACTATAGCTTTTTATGATCCTATTCCGTCATGTTCTGTTAAATGCGTTTCTACCATGCTTTTACCATTACTACATATGTTGGTTGTGGAGAGTCTGGAAAAAGGCTTGGTTCTCCCATTATGGAAGAGGACCTCAATCCTTCCTAAATTAAAAAATGATAACTTCAAAGACATAATGTTGCTAGTTATCATTCTATCATTAATTTACATTGCTTGGGAAAATTGACAAAATCAATTGTTCTTATGCAGTTGGGGAATTTCTTGCAGTGGACTCAAATCTTACATCCTAATCAAACAGGGTTTAGGAGAGGGCATACAGTAGTACTAAAAAAACGTTAGTAGGGATTACTACCTTAACATTGACATTCACACTTCAGGCAGCCCTTAACACATACTTAAAATTTTTTAAATAATTCAAACAACAATTTCTTTTTTGGAATAAAATTTGGCTGCAGCTTTATTTCCAAATATTAATAAATTCATTTACTTAACATCAACTTAGTAACATATAATTTTCCACCAGGTTAACTTCAGAATGCGGTTAATAATGTTAAGCCCTTCGGTAACGAACTGGCTCACTTTCTCCCCACTTCACAGTGTGATTAATAATAATGTTAATCCATTCGGTAACGAACTGGCTCACTTTCTTCCCCCCTTACCCCCCTCCCCCCAGGTGACTTACGGTACCGTCAAGCCACCTCTTACTCATGGCGGTTCCGCCCACGAGTTCATTTCCATTTCATATATTTCATACAATTCCTTTAACCGCTTCTGGTGCCTCTTAAACCCCTCATCCAGGCACCCCTTTCCATTTAAAAGCTGCTACCCTTTACCCCCAAATCCTCCACTTTCCTTAACCATCTCAAAATTTTGTCCCCACCCACACCCCTCCACCAAGGGCGGGCTGGGATGGGTCTTTCACTCCCTCCTATTCACCCTAACCTTCTCCTACCTAACTAAAAACTAATTCTGAGCGCCCAAATCTTCCCTATCCTAGCACTTCCCTTCCAGCCAATCCTATCCCTTAATTCCTACCCAATCCCCTTTCTCCCTTTCCTGTTGCTAACCTAAACACTAACTACTTCCAAACTAACTCCCTCCTGCAACTCCCCCCCCCCCTTTCCTTTCTTCTTCTGGCTGCCTGGCTTCAGTCAATGTTAACACCCTCACAGCTTAACTGTGAGGGCTTCCTAACATTGACATTCACACTTCAGGCAGCCCTTAACACATACTTAAAATTTTTTAAATAATTCAAACAACAATTTCTTTTTTGGAATAAAATTTGGCTGCAGCTTTATTTCCAAATATTAATAAATTCATTTACTTAACATCAACTTAGTAACATATAATTTTCCACCAGGTTAACTTCAGAATGCGGTTAATAATGTTAAGCCCTTCGGTAACGAACTGGCTCACTTTCTCCCCACTTCACAGTGTGATTAATAATAATGTTAAGCCCTTCGGTAACGAACTGGCTCACTTTCTCCCCACTTCACAGTGTGATTAATAATAATGTTAATCCATTCGGTAACGAACTGGCTCACTTTCTTCCCCCCTTACCCCCCTCCCCCCAGGTGACTTACGGTACCGTCAAGCCACCTCTTACTCATGGCGGTTCCGCCCACGAGTTCATTTCCATTTCATATATTTCATACAATTCCTTTAACCGCTTCTGGTGCCTCTTAAACCCCTCATCCAGGCCACAAGCGGTGACAGACTCCATCTTGTCACTGCTCCCCCATAACCAAAGCTGCCGCCAAATCCTTCTTTAAGCAATCCTCCAACAAATCTTGGAGTGCACTCAAAAAGATATCAGTTCCAATATTGGACAGATGAACTCCATCCTGCCTATACAAACCTGCACAATCTGATGAGATCAAATCATGTGCTAACACCAAACCCCCCATTCTCCCCATAAATTTTGACACTTCCCAATTCACCCTGCGCCTCAACCGCTCAATACCTTTTGGATTAACTGCCCCCCTCCACACTCTTCTGGGAATAATCTGTGACCATACAATCACTGCTCCTGGAAATAACTCATCACCTCCAATAATTCTGCTTTCATTAAACGAATTAACTGAACTCCTTTTACAGCACATAAATCATTTCCCCCCCAAATGAATACAAATTAGAACTGGAGAAGAAAATCGCCGAGCTTGCAGTAATGCTGGCAACAACTGCTTCCAAGTCATTCCTCGTATGGCCAACCAGCGGATTCGAATACCGAATTCCACCAATCCCAGGTTGGATCCCCACTTTGATTCCAGAGCATGCTTGTGTGCCCAAAAGACATATGAATGTCCGCAGATCCATACACATATGTCCAGAGGCAATACATCTGTAAAAGAAAATAGAACAATTAGCATAAACCTAATCACTTCTCATCCCAAACATACCCTTTATATCTATTAGACCTCCATCTTCCCACCCGCTGAATTAAAGCCACTGAACCCCCTTCTTGGGCTACATTGGAAGCAGCACCAATTCGAAAGGAATGTGTCTCATACTCCTTCGGCTCCAAACCCATATATCTCAAACCTTTCTTAAGCACTGCTGCAAATTGATACCTCGTTAAAGGCATACCATTGTTATGCACCAACCAAACCTCACCACCCACCGGTCTTACACCATTGAACTCCACTGCACATTGCACTGGACAAAATTCCAAAGTCTTAGGCGTTCGCAGACTAATCCAAATGCCTTTTCCATCTTGGTCTGTTTTAGACTTCCTTAAATATATACGCAACACCCCCTTTTCCACCACCACATCCCTTCTTCTCAAACCTTCATCATCCATAGCTCGCGTTGATGAAGCTACCAACTCCCCAACCCTGCAAGCTGAAAAGAAGGCTACCACAAAAGCCACCTGAAATAACAATATTTCATATTTTGAAAAACAAATATTGGTTAATACCTTGCACAATTGCACTACCTGTGCATAAAATAGCGGCCTCCTCACCCTCTCCATTCGTGATTTCCCATGTTCTCTGGAAAAACCACACAATAACTTACGAATCAAATATTTCCCAGCTGGATCTCCCCAACCCAGCAATTTAGACACAAATGCTATTGCAGCCATCGTCTGAGATACCATCCCAAACGACCATTTATTATCCACTGCAAAAGCAATAAGTCGGACCACTCTCTCTTCACAAATTGGGAAAACCAAATCCCAACCTCTGTCAGCCAGAAATGATAGGAATCGCCTCCATCCAACTCCATAAGCCTTCCAAGTATTAGGAGCTAATGCTCTCATCAACAGCGCCTCACAACCTCCTGAAAATTGTGCCACAAATCTTCGGACCTCCGTGTAGGCTCCCAATCTGCTGACGGAGCCAAAGCTCTGAAGCGATGTAACTGTAAACGAGATAACGCATCAGCAATCTCATTACAAACACCAGGCACATGTCTCGCTGTTAGCCATAAATTTAATTGCAGACATTTTAACACAATCAATCTCAACAGCTCCACTAACAGCGGACAACACGAATACTGCTTATTGATTGCCCATACTACTGACATGTTATCAGAATACAAGGCAATCCTCCTGTTACACAACCTCCGTTCCCATAGCCACAAAGCCACCCAAATTGGAAATAATTCCAACAAAGCTATATTCTTGCACAAACCCATCTCTCTCCACCATTGAGGCCACTCTTCTGCACACCATGCCCCTCCAAAATAAATCCCAAATCCAATTTCTCCCGACGCATCCGTGAATAATTGTAAATCCACACTTGAAACCAATACATCTTGCCAAACACAAGTTCCATTAAACACCGACAAAAATTCTCTCCAGATTTGCAAATCCGCTCGCACTGCCTGTGTCACACGCACTCTAAAATGCGCCTTCCGCAAACCAACTGTTAACAATGCTAAATGTCTCGAAAAAACTCGTCCCATAGGAATCACTCTCGTTGCAAAATTAAAATGCCCCAACAACGACTGAATCTCCTTCAACGTCACCTTTTTCTTGATGCATACCCTATCAATCTCCTGACGCAAAACCACAATCTTTTCTTTAGGCAGACGAGACTCCATTCTCACTGAATCCAACTCTATCCCCAAAAACACCAATTTGGTAACTGGGCCCTCACTTTTTTCCTTAGCCAAAGGCACACCCAACTCCTTTGCCACCGTTCTAAATGCTGACATCAAGGAAGCACACTGCAATGAATTTTCTGGACCCCCAAACAAAAAATCATCCAAATAATGAACAATAGAATCCCAACCACTAACCTGTTCCACTACCCAATGTAAAAATGTAGCAAATGCTTCAAAATAATTACAAGAAATAGAACAACCCATAGGCATACATTTATCAAAATAAAATTTACCTTCAAACTTAAATCCAAGCAACCTAAAAGCTGTAGGGTGCACTGGCAATAAACGGAAAGCTGCTTCAATGTCCGCTTTTCCCATCAATGCACCTTTTCCCAAATTCCTCAACAAATCCACCGCTTGTTCAAAACTAGCATATTGCACTGTACACAAATCCGGATCAATAAAACTATTTACACCAGAACCTTCAGGATAGGACAAATTATGAATCAACCTGTATGTACCTGGCTCTTTTTTCGGTATCACACCCAATGGAGACACTACCAAATTTTTAAGCGGCGGGTCAGCAAACGGTCCTGCTATCCGCCCAAGACTCAACTCCTTCATCAACTTCTTCCGAACCACCTCCGCATGCTGAATCACAGATACTGAATTCTTACACTTATGATCCAACACCGGTCCCTCAAACGGGATCGGGAAACCTTCCGAAAAACCTACCCACACAAATATGCATCACCACCACACGGATACAGACCCAACCAATTTTGTAACGCCGCTACCTTAATAGGAGAAGGGGCCTTGCCAGCCCACACCTGGGCCGCCCATAGCTCCTCCCCTCCCCGACCTTCCCCGACCTCCCAATCCCCCTCTTGGACATTTAAACACAGGGTGGATCTCAAAATTAAATCACAGTAATTCCATAAACCCGGATAAAGAGCAGGTTTCTGACCTCCCAACACACTCGCAAAAACATGAAAACTTAACAACCAATTCATGATTGTCTTTGGTACCCTCCCTCTTTTCTTCTTTCCTTCTTCCTTACCCCCATCCTTCCCCCCATTAACATCCCTATCACGCACTAACAAGGCAAATAAATCTATATATTTTCCTTTTAAAATTCTCTGCTTCCATTTTAACGTTATATAACAATCCAGAGGGGCAATATTACATAATGTATGACCCATCCTCGAACCCATAAATATACCTGCCCTTTGATTCTCCCGCATCCCACTTACAACATTCCCCCTTTCCACCTCTACTTCATCCGAAGAAGATGAAGAAGACCCTGATGAATCCCAGGAGTCTGAAGATTCCCATACCTGCATAGGATCACCTGTTCCACCCCTCCTCTGCCTTTTTTCACTATCCAACCGCCTTACCACATGACACAAATTCCGCAAAAATTTTTTATTCCGCAGCTTCTTTCTCAAACCTTTTCCCGACACCCCTTTTTCCCAACTACCCCGATCTCTAACCCCTCCCGTACTTCCCCTCCCCCCCGCCCCCTTCTATATCCAGTTACACACAATTCCTCCAACTCACCCATTGCTCTCCCAGAAGAAGGCCCCTCCAACGGATCCTCCGCCGCAGCATCCTGCAAAGGAACATCACCACGGGTCCGCATACCACCTGCCATCGCACTGGTTGCCGTCCCACATTGCATCCTGCTACCCCCTCTCCTGCTCGATATTCAATCCCACCTGACACCCCATTTCCACACCTTGTCCACTATTCACCCCTTCTGCAACATCAGCATCTCTCCCTATATTCCCCATACCCCCTTTAGCACTCCCCCCTCCAGACACATTCATCCCATGTTTCTTTTTTCCACTCACTTTACCCCCACTTTTCACAATCTTCTTTGGCCCCATTAAACAGTATATATATATATATATATATATATATATATATATATATATATATATATATATATATATATATATATAATTATTTATTTATTTAATATAATCAATTACCCACAATCACTCACTCTCCCCACTCCCAAGCAAACACCCCTTCAATTTTGAGTCCCTTAATCTCTCCTTTTAAAAAGGTTACACTGCTGATTTAGGTCCCCTAATTTGCCCATCCAGTTCCTGACCAGGGTTGCACCTGCTTAGCTTCCTGCTTTTGCCATGTGACATACACCTAATAAAATTGGTGCTCATTATTTGCAGCTGTGATCACACTTTCTCCAGTAGTTGATCAAGGTGTGTTACATTCAAGTATTCTGGGTTTGTGTCAAACTTTGTCCCTGAAGTGACTTGTCTTAGGTGGGATTTGAACCAGCAACCTTATGATTATAAGGCTGGTGCTCTAACCACTAGGCCACAGCAGCCACAATAAAAAAGTCTACCCCTAACACCTCGCAAACCGGAAGTGCCTTCCCAACACACTTTAACTCACCCACCCCCTCCCAACGTAACACACACTTCAAAAAACCCCGTTTGTCCGCCCAGCAATCAAAAAAAAACCAACCCAAATTCCCCTCCGTACTCCTCACCTCCGCGAAACCGGAAGTGCCGTCGTGATGTTCTCTAAGACGCCACTGCCAAACACCAGCCTCCCCCACCTCAGGTAATCTTTAAAGGGGAATCGAACCAGCAACCTTCTGATTACAAGCTCAGTGCTCTAGCCAGTGCTCCACTGATTAGACATAAGTATTTGTTTCGTTTTTTCTACTTTAAACCCCCCCCAACTTCTCTTTCACTCCCTCCTATTCACCCTAACCCTCTCCTACCTAACTAAAAACTAATTCTGAGCGCCCAAATCTTCCCTATCCTAGCACTTCCCTTCCAGCCAATCCTATCCCTTAATTCCTACCCAATCCCCTTTCTCCCTTTCCTGTTGCTAACCTAAACACTAACTACTTCCAAACTAACTCCCTCCTGCAACTCCCCCCCCCCCCCTTTCCTTTCTTCTTCTGGCTGCCTGGCTTCAGTCAATGTTAACACCCTCACAGCTTAACTGTGAGGGCTTCCTTATCCATGTTTTGCTCAAGATAAGATTGTGGCCCTTATATCATTAGACTTGTCTTCTGCCTTTGATACTATTGATCATATGTTAGTTCTACATCGCTTACAAAAAATTGGTTCACCTCATATTTTTCTGGTCTTACTAATATAGTGAATTGGCTTGGTTCTCAGTCAAGTTCTTATTCCCTCCCTTCAGGGGTTCCCTAGGGTTCTCTTTTAGCCTCTACTTTGTTTAATATATTTTTCATCCCCATTCTTCTGATTGGCTCAATCTATGCTGATAATGTCCAAATCTTGTATCCTCTTTATCATACAACGTCCACAGGTATACACGTTTTGATAAATAAACTCAATTCTCTAGCAACTTGGTTAACTATGCATAGGTGGAAGTTGAACCCTGAGAACTGCTTGGGAGTCCTTTTTGCAAAGCCCGGTGCTCTGGAATTGTTGACTCCGGTGACAAATGGAGGTAGTTTTTTCTTTTTATTCTGTTGTGAAAGTTCTTGGTGTCACACTGGACCAAAATCTGAATCTAAGGCCCCAGATTTCTGCTGTTATAAAAAGTAGTTTTTATAAACTTGTTACTTTATTCAGTTTGCCATCGTTTCTCTATTTCAGCTCTCCGAGTTCTGCTCCATTTGTTTGTATTTAACTGACTGGATTATTGCAATGCATTATATCATGGTCCACGACAATCCAACATTAAACATTTACAATCAGTTAAAAATTTGGTCCAACTTTATGGAATACATTGCCATTAGATGTGCATCTAGAAACATCTTTACCACTATTTAAGAAACAGTTGAAGGCTTTTTTTTTTTTTTATTTACAGCTGCTTTTGTTAGCTGATCTTCCTTTTTTTTTTTAGTGTTCCCTGATTCTCTGCCTGGGTGGGCACTTGGGTTCTCCTGTATCAGCTGATATGATATATGTGTGCTTTCTTCTTTCTCTTTCCTGTCTATGATGCCATTCTTTTCTCTTAAGGTTATTGTTTTTATTATTATTATTGTTAACCACTAAGATTGTTTTATGAGCAATATATCAAATTTTAAATAAACTTGGAAACTTGGACTGAACAGCAGGAGAAGCCATGATAGACATTCCACAAATGCCCTCAACTCATCTCATAGACCTATCTCCAAGAACTGTCACACCCAAATTTAGACTAACCTTTTATTCACCTTCCGAAACATGAAGACACAAACATATTTCCCTTCTTTCTCAAAGAAGAGGAAATCCGAGATAGGTAGTATACCAAATAAACTCAATCATTTCATTATGGTACTTCCCATGATAATTATTTTGCTTCTTGTCATCAATATTCTTTGGTTTCTAACAAGATCAGTGTTCAGCATTTTTATAAATACTGATTGCTGGGGCAGAATTAGCTCTGGATTTTCAATGCTGGACCATTTTTGAATACCAACATTGAATATCTGGTGCTAATTTGTTTGATTGTAGCTACTGAAGCTTATGCAGGTCCCTGCCAATATTCAGCCAGGACTCACATAAGACACTTATGTGGGTCCTAGCTGAATATCACTGGGACCCATATAATAATATCTGGCCAGGTCCTGCCCTCTCCCCTTCCATGATTTTTAATCACCTCCCAGAAGAACATACAGACCGCCCTGGATCCCCCCTCTCCTTCCTTCCCAACCCACCAGAACATCAAAACCCCCTGGATTCCCTTCCTTACCTCCCCCTCCGAACATTCAAATACACTCCCAGATCCTCCTCAGGTTTATGGCAGCCCTACCTGCCTGATCCCTGATCTAGCAGAAAATGGGCAGGAACAATGCCCATTTGCTCCTACCTGTCATGACTGCCTCCTCAAAATGGTTGCTGTGATGGTGGTGATGGTGGGTTTGGGATCTTGATGTTCTTTTGGGAGGTTGGGAGTGAGGGATCAGCAGACTTCAGGCTGCAACCCAGAAGTTACGTGGATGCTGGATGATATTCAGTGTCAGCACCTGCATAGATAAACAACCAACCAATGTTAGGACTGCTATTGAAGTGATCCTATTTAGTTGCTTAACTATGTGGATACTGGCACTGAATATCAGTGGCATCTACATAAATTCAACCTTCTCCTCAAATCTGCCTTAGGAATGACCCTTTATAGCCCACTTCAAATATAGCTGGTCAAAGCTGGTATTCAGTGGCCAGTTAAGTGCCACTGAATATTGGCGGCCAGCCCATAGAGCATGATTTAAGCAGGCAAAGATCTTTCCTTCCTGCTTAAATTATTTTGAATATCAACTGGATGATTATTTTTATTTCTCATTCTTACATATCACCTTGTGTAAAGGCTCTGAAGCAGTTAGCATTATAAAATAACACAATAAATACATATAAAGGGCCATTTTCGATATGATGCCTAAGTCTAACTTTGGACATAAAAAAATGGAGTAATGAAAATGATCATTTTCAAACCAGTAAAATATCTATCTTATTTTTCTCAAAAATGGCTATATGCTGTGCTCTGTGCGTTTCATTTTTGGTCCATTTTCAAATTTAAAAAAAGTCCAAGTGAAAAACTGGATAACAGATAAATCAAGTAATTAGGATGTAGGAGGAGCCAGCATTGTTAGTGGACTGGGTACACAAACATCCCAGGAGAGCAGTGGGGCACTGCAGAGAACTTCACATAAAAGCTCCAAGCCTCTTTCTGGGGCCCTTTTAGCAAGCCACGTAAGCATCTATGCGCGCCCAACGTGTGCCAAAATGGAGTTACCGCCCGACTACTATGTGGCTCTTGCGGTAATTTCATTTTTTATGTGCATCCGATATGCACATCTGAAAAATATTTTTTTATTTTCGGGCGCGCGTAACAGATGCACACAAAGTGGCATTTGACGCGCGTAGGTCATTACCGCTGGAATTCTTTATCACTAGGTCAATGGCTGACGGTAAGGTCTGAGACCCAAAATGGATGCTTGGCAATTTTGATTTTGCCGCACGTCCATTTTTGGCAAAAAAAGGCCTTTTTTACAGACGCGCTAAAAAATGGATCAACACGTACCCAAAACCTGCACCTACACTACCGCAAGCCATTTTTCAGCGCATCTTAGTAAAAGGACCCCTCTGTCTCTTGAAACCCAGTTTCCTACAGAATCCAAGGTCTCTCCATTACACATCTCTTGCACTTCTGTCAGAATATTGCCTTCCTCTTAAGTTCAAATTTCTTTTTTTCCCTCTAAAAGAATGAAACCACATTTAGCAATAAAAATAAAATATATACAATTATAATAAAAATATAAAAAGTTTGCAAAATCTCCAAAAAAAAAAAGCTCAAACAAAAATATTTTTTCTTTTCAAGGATCTCTATTGGTAAGGATACCTATCCAGTGATTTCCACATTTCTTGGAACTGACAGTCTGTCAAATGTTCTAGCTGCTACTGCCTTGTACTGTAATGCATACCTTGCTCCACCATGAATTCATGTCTACGTCTGAGAAGTCTTTATAGTTTTTGAATACTAATTTTATTTCCAAGACAACCAAATATCTTACACGTTAGATATCACATTATCCTAATGGATTTCAGAACAATGGTTTTGTAAGACAGGTCATCCTGAGTATTCAGAATATTACAAACTGTCCCTACATTGGAATAATCACATTCTTAGAAATATACAATCCAATAATTGCAATCTTCCTTCATTTAATCATTCTAGAGACATTTGTTTCATGTGTAGTTTTAGGGAAAAAGTGCAAAAGAACAAATTACCCTTAAGTCCTTATAAAGAAACTACAAAAAACTGATCATATGTATTTCATAAGGTTAATCCATTTCTGTTCTGTCTTGATACATTTGTTCCTGAATCCACACCTCCCCATCCCCCAAAAAACTGTAAAAACTGCATATATGAATTAGAGTGAATGAGGCATAATTACACACATGGCTACCTACGCAAGCAAAATGACATAGCAGATCATCCCCCTGATTCTATGAAGGTCGCCAAAAATTGTGCATGCAAATTTAGGCACATTCCTGATTTGCATGCACAATTTAATTGAGTAACAGGACAATTAGTACCAATAATTGGCTAACAAGCAATTATTGGCACAAATTAGATTTAATTGGGACCAATGTACATAAAGTTAGGCACGGGATCCGTGCCTATAATTTTCATGAGGTTAAAAAAAAAAGGGGTGTGGAAATGGGAGGTCATGGGCGTTTTGGGGCAGAACAGGGCGAGGCCTCAAGTTACGCATGTAATTACAAAATAATGGTACTCCACGCATAAATTTAGGTGCGAGCATTTGCACCATGTTTTCATTGGTGCAAATGGCCACACCTAAATTTATGCACAACTCTCTACTTAAGTGTGAATTCTATAAACCACGCTGAATTTTAGGCGTGGCTTATAGAATCTCGCTTAAGCAGGGTTTTTATGGCGCTGATTGTTTTTGGCATTATTTATAGAATCTAACCTCATATGTCAGATCACTTTTGGACTTCACATGTGTCACGTCTGTGGCCGTGACCCCTCTCAGACTCACCTTATTTCCTGTGGTCAGCTTCTGAGCTGGCTTCTGTCTGTTCTTTGTGAGTTAGTTCTGTCTCTGTCTCTGTGTGCTGGCTGTATTAGATTGTTGGTGTGCTGTCTCCCGTTCTGGATTTCAGCTCAGTCCAGTCCAGATCTTCCAGGCTGCCCGACACTTAGTTGCCTGGTGATTGTTGCACCTGAGTCTCAGCTGCCTGCTGGGCTTATTAGCCATTTGAATTCTCTCTGCCTTTGCCTTTGCATTGCGTCTAAGGCCCTGGTATGTTGGTGCTTGTTGCACTTCTGCTAGTCCAGTTGTTTGCCTGAGATTCTTGCCTGTTTCTAGTTAGTCTGTGTTTAGTTTAGGTTTGCTTGCTTTCCTTGCCTGGTTTCCTGTTTGTTATTCTGTGTTTAGTTTCTGTTTGTCTGTGTTCTGGCTTTGGGGCTGCTTGCAGCTCTTAGCTCTGTGTCTTGTTATTCAGTGTTTGTTCCCTGTTTATTGGCTGTTCTTCAGCTTTCTGTTCTGCCTTTTAGCTTTCTCTTCCTTGCCCAGTCTCCTGCCTTGCTGCCCATGTTCCTCCCTTTCCCCTCTGACCCTCAGTCTCTGTGCTGCCTTGTTGTTATCCAGTCCTGCCCTGTCCAGCAAGTCCTGCTGGCCACCTGAAGCCCAGAGCTCAACTCTAGGTGAAAAGTGGCCAAGTGCAGGTGAAGCCTAACTGCTTGCCTGAGATTTGCCTAGTCTCTGGTGTGGGGTGGTTTTGCCTGCCACTGCCGCTCCTCGGCAGTGGCCCAAGGGCTCACAACCCAGTTCTAGCTGTGAAAACGTGACAACATGGAAGTGTGAAACCAATAAAAAGTGATAGACCATTATACATAGAGGAAGTACATACTAGAGGAGAAGTAAACATAAAGGATAAGGGACCCACAGAGTGAATTGCCAAAAGTTATAGAAGAGATGATCCAGAGCACCTCTCTTCTGTTTTTACTCCACACAGCAGGTGTAGGTGTGGCACAATAAAAATAATGTAGTCTAGGGTGCACATAAGGAAACAAAGGTAGACAGAGGGTTGAAAGACAATATAAAAATTTCCTGGTGCATAGAAGTCAATGTTTCAAAATGATGAGGAATGCTACACTTAACACCAATTACTCCTCTCTGTAACAGTGGTTCTCAACCTTTCTTCTGTTGTGACACACCTGACAATGTTCTTGTATATGACACACCAAACACTAAAATTCAGAGCTGAACAAGAAAAAAAAACACTGTCTCACCATATCATCCCAATACAATACATATAAACCCACAAATACTAACACCCCAGGCTACACCCTCCCTATCTCAGACAACCTGAAAATTCTTGGAGTGACAATCGACCATAACCTATCACTATAGACCCAAGCGAACTCCACCATAAAAGAAAATGTTTTTAGCAATGTGGAAACTTAAAACACGTGAAAAAAACCATTCTTTCCAAGGGAAATTTTCCGCAACCTGATACAGTCAATGGTACTAAGTCACACTGACTAGAATCTATGCGGGATGCAAAGATCAAATCAAAAAGAACCTTCAAACTGCCCAAAACACAGCAGCCAGACTAATATTTGGAAAAACACATTTTGACAGTGCCAAACCACTACGAGAAAAACTACATTGGCTACCAATCAAAGAACGCAACACTTTCAAAATCTGCATGACTGTAAGCCACATTGAGCCTGCAAATAGGTTGGAAAATGTGGGGTACAAATGTAACAAATAAATAAATAAAATGCCTAAATATTTCATTGTTTAATTATAAGTTTAGAATGAATTTGCTCACCCCCTATATGAAAAAAAGCTGTATGCAACACATCAATCCCAGATTTCTTATATGTCATACAACAAAACAAATATATATTCAAATTCTCGTGTAACCTCAGTAATAGCTACAAAAAATCCCTCCACTGCCAGATACTGTGAAGTAACACAAAAACCTGCAAATATGGTACTCAGAAACTATATAGCTGTCTACACCAAATTTGTTGTGACACACCTCCCACCTCCTGACACACTGGTTGAGAACCATTGTTCTAGAGTGAATGAGCTACTATATTGGGGGTGCTCCCACAGAGTAGGCATTTATAACCTAGATATAGAAAAAAAAACCTTCTTCACCTATAATCCTTTCTGACACTGAGAAATTCTGTTTTATACCAGTAGGAGCTAAAAAGATAATAGTGTGACTCAGTAGACACTGATTATGTATATTCTCTTATATTAATGGTAACAAGATCTGCTCAGTGATGTACTTCCTGCATGAAACCTACCTGCCACACTTCATACATGGAAGCTAAATATTACTATTACAACTAGGCTACACAAGACACCACTAAACAATGCTTAAAATAAAGAATGGTATTCCAGATTATTAAATATTCTTATTGGAACCTATTGAAAATATTATATTTTGGGGAGGAAGTGACGTCATCGAGCTGCATGAACGCTTAAGAGTGCAGCTCCTGCTTCCCGCAGAAAAAACGAGCGTTTATCACGCAAAAAAAGACGTCAGGAGAGCCGAAATACAGGCTAAATTGAGCCCAGATAAAGAACTGCAGCTATATATGAGCTCCACTCGAGCGCTACAAGATCTCTCGCGGTTTGCTTATACCGGAGGTGCGGCGGAGCCAAAAAACAAGATGGCGGAGGCTTGGAAGGCAAAAGAGCCAACGAGCGCAGAAAGCCCCAGATCCCCAGGAAATCAGCCGGAACAGCTGAAAGACATGGAAATAGAGGGAGAGGGGGTCCCAAACTTACAAACATGGCTGCAAAATATCAGCGCAGACCTAAAAGCCCTGCGAATTGAGGTGGCGATGCTCGGGGCCGATTTGTGACGGGAAATTCGAGAACTGGGCTCGCGCCTAGAAGATACAGAGACACAAGCGGAGCGCTGGGCGCCATCGACCATCAGATGACAGAAATGCAGGGTGAGCATCAACAATTGTTGGAGAAAATTGAAGACCTGGAAAATAGGGGCCGTCGTAATAATCTAAGATTTCGGGGCCTCCCGGAGACGCCAACATACCAAGAGTGCGAGCAAGTGATTCAAAAACTGGTTAGTGACCTATTAACAGCGCATGGAGATGCGATGGATCCAGAAACAGTACAGTTGGAGAGGGCACACAGAGCGCTGGGACCAGCGCGCAATAATCAGTCTAAAGATATCATTGCCTGCTTCTCCAGTTATAAATTGAAAGAAAAGGTGCTCAAAATGGCAAGGCAGGCCCCAGAGTATAAATGGGACACATATGCAATTGAAATCTATCAAGACCTGGCAGCAGCGACTCTGAGGAGGAGAGGCGAATTAAAACCCTTCACAAGATACTTAAGAGAGCTTAAGATCCAATATAGATGGAAACATCCCTTTGCTTTGGTCTTCTATAAAGATGGGAAATTACATCAGATCAAAACAATTCAGGAGGTGTCCAGAGGCTGCGGGCCAGGAAGAGAGACCGGCAACAACCCCTGGGAAACAACTCACTCGGAGCTCTGCTCCACCGAAGTGGCAGCGAGCAGGAAAAGGCCCAAGGAGGCTACAACGCCAGCAATCAGCATCACGAATCACTTGAAACAGTGGAGACTGATAAATTGGAACAAAATTTGATGACAATGTTACTGTTTCTGATGAAAGAGCTGCACAAGTTGAGCATCTCTCCAGACATGGTGGAAAGGTAGTTTTGTTACTGTTGTATAAGGGATGATTGTGGGAAGTTGTAATATGGCTCACTCCTCCTACTTTAGACACACACTGGGTTACACAGAGGTGTCTACACTATGTAGGGGGATAAAGGAGGGGGGAGGGGACATAACGGAGGGGAAGGGAAAGAGTGGGAAAAGCAGAGATATGATGTACGATCTGGTTCATAGGCATAGATTGACCAAAACGCATGCGGTGATAGAAGATGGCCAGCATGCACATTAAGGTATAATGGGAGACATTAAATGTATGTCACTCAATGTACGAGGGTTAAACATACCTAGGAAACGGCAGCTACTATTTCGGGAACTGCAGAGGCTTCAAATAGACATAGGGTTGATACAGGAGACACATCTTAAACCCCGATATGAACAGTTATGCAAACATAAACGTTTTCCTTCCATTTATTTTGCTTCTAACACAGATGGTACGAAAAGCAAGGGAGTGCTTATAGCACTTAGTGGCAAGAAGCCCTGGGAAATAAGAAAGGTACAAAAAGACAGGGGGGGGGGGGGGAGGTACTTGCTGATCGTCCTGGCACTAGCTGGACGAGTATATACAGTGGTAAACATCTATGGGCCTAACATACCACAATGAGACTTCTTTACAGAAATAGATCAGGTAATTACTAGAAATATTGAGGGGTCCTTGCTAATAGGAGGGGACTTCAATTTGACAATCAACCCATCCCTAGATAATTCAGCTTCCACAAAAAACTATGCCAAGCCAGATAGGAAAAAACTTCAGGACTTTATTACACATTGGCAGCTATTAGATTACTGGAGAAGGGATAATCCCGGACAGCGGGCATACACATACTTCTCAGCAGTGCATCAATCCTCCTCACGAATCGATATGTGGCTAGGGGATGCTTCCCTCGTGGGGGTAGCTGGAGACCTGCAGATTCTCCCCAGTACATGGTCTGACCATTCACCGGTGATACTTCAACTTACAGGGCAGGGACCGCACCAAAAAAACAGAACCTGGCGCCTAGATGACGCATTGCTGATAGATCCAGCTAATATCTCCCAAATAGAACAATATATTAGAGACTATATTCAGTTTAATGATAATGGGGAGGTGTCGCCAACCACTGTTTGGGAAGGGCTCAAGGCTGTTATTCGGGGCCATTTAATAGCACTGCGATCGCGGGTGTGGAAGGCACGTTGTGCTAGAGAAACTGAATTGCGCCAACAGTTGGCTACTGCTGAGGCAGAATTGCATCAGGGGATAGATCAAGGCCTCTCTAGCCGCAGGGCACGGGTGCTTGAACTTCGTAATCAATTACATGACCTTGAATTAGCAGACCTGGCGAAAAAATTACAACGAGTTAGACAGACACACTTTGAATTTGGTAATAAGCCCAGCAGGCTGTTGGCCCACAAACAAGCACAACAGGCTAGCAGGAACTTAATAGGGGGCTTACGAGATGAGGGGGGCAATATCCATTCAAACAATGAATTTTTAGAATCAGCATTCAGGGGATACTATAAGGCCCTCTATAGCCCAGAAGATGAAAGGGAGCAGGAAGAAATTACAGAATATCTCGAAGACATCGATCTTCCGACACTCCCTGAGCCCTCGGCCCAGCAGCTAGGAGTCCCTATTACCTTAGAAGAAGTGGAACAGACAATCCGTGGTCTGTCCCTTAATAAAGCGCCAGGTCCAGACGGATTTACTAATAAATTCTACAAACTGTTCGGGAAATTGCTAGCCCCCATATTACTTAAAGTGTTTAATTCATTAGATGAATCAACAGGTTTACCACCCACCTGGAATTTGGCCACAATTACAGTTCTGCCGAAACCAGGAAAAGATCCCCAACTATGTAGCTCTTATAGACCGATCTCTCTGCTTGGAGTAGATTATAAAATATTTTCTAAGATCATGGCCACCAGATTGCAGAAATGTCTTCCTTTACTCATACATGAAGACCAGGCAGGATTTGTGCAACATCGCCAAACATTTGATAACATAAGGCGAACCTTGCAAATATTACAAGGGGCACAAATTACCAAAACACCCCTATGTATACTATCGCTTGACGCGGAGAAGGCCTTTGATCTGGTCAGCTGGCCATTCCTCTTCGCGGTCTTGAAAAGAGTGGGCATGGGGGGAAAATTTGTAGAATGGTTACATCTTATATATAAGACACCAGAGGCAACTGTTCGTATTAATGGGACTTTAACTCGACCTGTCCAACTCCATAGAGGCACTAGGCAGGGATGCGCATTATCCCCATTGCTATTTGCCCTGGTAATGGAACCATTGGCGACTAAAATCAGAGCCAACCCGGTCATCAAGGGCCTGAAGGGGGGGGGGGGGATTTGAAACCAAGATCTTATTGTTTGCAGATGACATTTTGCTCACTATAAAAGATCCAGTAACAGCTTTCCCGATCATAGGGGATGAAATAAAATCATATGGGGCTGTCTCCGGATTTAAAATCAACTTTGAGAAGTCAGAAGCTCTTGATGTAAACTTAAATAGTACCACCCTAAAATTGTTGAAAGAACAGTTTCCATACAGATGGGCCAATAAGCACATTAGGTATCTAGGGGTTAACATACCACGCCGCCTGGAAGATATCTTTAATAACAATTTCCCTAAAAGAGTGCAGGACTTATTCCAGGAACTGGAGCGTTGGGAAGGCCTGAATTTATCCTGGATAGGTAGGATTAATGCTGTAAAAATGGTGGTTCTTCCAAAGCTCCTGTACCTATTTATGGCTCTCCCAATATCCATCCCAGATTCCTTCTTTCGGGGTCTACAGGGTAGAGTATTCTCCTTCATCTGGAGGAGGAGACCACCACAGGTACAGCGGGAGACAATGTATCAGTTTAAAGAAAGAGGGGGGATGGGGTGCCTTGCTTTCGCAGTTATTACTATGCAGCGCACCTGCGTATTCTGGCAATCTGGCTACAAGACACACGGAAAATTTGGACCTGTATAGAACAGAGCTGGCTAGACCCATATCCACTCCGGGCAATACCCTGGTTGCCGATACATAAGCTTAAGGAAATAATTAAAAAGAGCCCTTTAATCCTCCAGTGGCCACTCACAATTTGGTGTAAGATTAGAGAACAATTTTTCCCAGAGCGCATATATTTTAAACACACATACTTAAGATTTGCCCCGCGTTTTGGCCCGGGTAGAATAGATACAGCGTACAAGGAATGGGAGAATATGGGTCTATGTGAGCTGGGACAAATGCATGATCAAGGTCAGTCACCATCATTCCAAACACTTTGTCAGGAACATGAACTTTCCCCACTTCAGGCATTCCAATATTGGCAGGCAAAAGATTTTATTAGCCGGAGAGCGGCAGAGGAACTCAGTCTGGAAGAAACACAACTGGAGAAGGGATTGATGGGAGGAGGAGGGAAAGGGGGTGTCTCCAGGCTATATAAAGCGCTACTAGCTCGCACCTATCCAGTAGAATACTATACACATAGATGGGAAACTGCACTTGGGGCCTCATATGACCCCAAACAATGGGCTTTGGCCTTCAGATCATTGCTTAGAGTATCAGTGTCCAGCGCTATGGTAGAAAATGGGCACAAAATTTTATATAGCTGGTACTACACTCCCAATCGACTGGTGAAAATGTATAAGTCGGGCTCAGCCCTATGTTGGAGAGACTGCGGGATGGAGGGGGATATGTATCATATTTGGTGGTCTTGTACTCATGCAGCTCGATATTGGGAAAAGATATTGGCTTTTGTAAAATCAGTGACGAACATTCAATACCAGATGGGCATGGAATACTGTCTTCTACATTTTAGACCGCCAGTAGTCAAAAAGCATGTACACCAATTTGCCACACAGGTGTTTGTGGCGGGCAAACTGGTATTGGCGGCAGCTTGGAGGAAGCCTCAGTTACCTGACCTGCCATCGGTGCTGGAAAAATTGAATTACATCCAATTGATGTCAAAACTCACCGCAATGCGCAAAGGACAATTGGCACACCACATGAAGATATGGGACCTTTATAACACTTGGTTATCTGCAAATGTGAACATATAGAACCAATTATACAAACACTCTAAAGGGTGGGAGGGAATAGGGAGGGAGGGTAAATAGGGTTTCTATCTTGTTTAGCAATCGATGTTCATAGTCTCAGCGAAGTAAAAATACCAAAATTGTATTAATCTACTGTGAAATTTGATCTGTTGCTATTGATGTTAACTGTGAAAAATGATATAAATAAAAAATTGAAAAAAAAAAAGAAAATATTATATTTTGTCAATATCTATTCTACAACTTCATAAATAGATAATACATCAATCCCAGCAATAATACAACAAGAAAATAATCATGTATTTTGAAAGTGATTTTGAAATTGTGAATTTTAAATCTAAATGCTATTTTATTTTATGATATTGGAAGTTTGTGAAGAGAGAGAGAGAGAGATTAGAATCTTTAGACCATTTTGACTTGCATTGTTTCTCGAATTTCTGGTACGTCTATCTTAAATTTGGTTGTGGTATTAATATGGAGGTCTTTTTACCAATCTGTGGTAACAGCGGTGGCCGTTTTTGCCCTGCGATGAGGCCCTTTTTACTGCAGCAGGTACAAAGGCCAAAAAAAGACATTGCCATGCGGTAAGATTTCTCTTACTGTGTGGCCATTCCAGGGGGGCCACTTAATGCCACCCATTGAGGTGGCGGTAAGGGCTCCCGTGCTAATCTGGCAGTAACTGGGTAAAACACGGCACTGCCTGGTTACTGCCAGGTAACCACTGTGCAAAATAATAGGGCCCTATTTACCCTAACATGGGAAATGGTGCACACTGGGGCTGGAATTATGATTTGGTGCCTGTGTTGGGCCAGTGGTAGCTCCAGATTTATGTGCGGTAAGCTCGCATTGGGCTTACCACTGCTTTGTAAAATGGCCCCATAGTTTTTGATGATATTCCACAATTTGCAGAAGCCTGAGAAAAAGGGTTACAGGTTCAATTCCCACTGCAGCTCCTTGTGACTTTGGGCAAGTCACTTAACCCTTCACTGCCCCAGGTATAAAATAAATAAGGCAGTATATCAAATACCATCCCCTTACCCCTTCCCTTACTTGAAAGGCTGACCTCTAGCGGTAATGCCATAAGACTACTGCTAGGGTCAGTCACATAATTTTGAGCCTAGAGCCAGATGAGTCAGGAGTATAAGGGGACTGTTCCCACTTCTTGTCACAGGAACACCATGGCTCACCTCTGGTTAAGTTCTAGGAATGGGTGTGGGTTCTGGGGAGCTGAGAGTAGGGTCGGGTTGGGGATAAGAGGTAAAGGTTCTACTTCATAGAAGGGGTTTGGTGGTGGTGAGGGGGAGGTGTTTGTAAGGATCAGGAAAAGTTATTGGCAAGTTGGCAGGATCTGGAGAGCTGATCAGAGGGGTTTGGTAAGATCAAGAAAGCTGATGGGGTAGTGGAATCAGGAGAGCTGATCAGAGGGTGTTGGACTGTGAAGCGGTTGAGGGGATTGGGCATGCTGATTAGGGGTCATGGGAGTGGGAGTGCTGATTGGAGGTTGGGGGAATTGGGGGATCAGGTGAAGAGCTGACAGGGGTGTTGTGGGTGCTGGGAACAAGTTAGTATCACTCTGTGTTACATGTCAGGGCCCAGGCATACAGGGCCCTCTTTACCAAGCGGCGGTAAAAGGGACCCTGCGGTGGCGTCAGCATACAACAATTTCACCTGCTGAGGCTCCCTTTTATCCCCATCAGGTAAAAAGTATTTCCGGGCCGGGAACAGAAATGGTAAGTGAAACACTTGCAAGGTGGCCATTTCCTGGGGGAGCTCTTCCACCTCCTATTTAGGAGGTGGTAAGGGTTCCCCCGGTAGCCTGGTGGTAACTAGACAGCATTTGGCACAGCCCAGTTACCACTGAGTAAGTCTCCTGCATAATTTAAAAAAATGATGTGCTGAAAATGGTGCATGCTGAGGGCAGGCACTACTACCGGGCTCTTGCAGTAGCCCAACAGTAGTCCTGAACTGGCATTGGGCTTGCTATGCCTTTGTAAAAAGACCACTAAATGCAGTGCCCATTTGTTAACTGTCCAGTGCAGTAAATTCAAGGAATGACCCCTGAATTTACTGCACATGCTTTATACTTAACTATATATTAATTTTTGCTGTTAATGCACAGTAAGTGCAAAACTACCACGGTTTAGCAAAAGGGTCCCAAATAATTTAGAATACATTTATGAATACAAAATATGTAATTATTTGGGACACCATTCTTCCTTGGTAGCCAAATAAACCACATGCATGTCATGGATCTTGGCCAAATGGGCAGCCTGCAGATTCTTTTAGTGTTCCTGATATTTATTTAGTGATCTTCTTGCATTGTTAAGAGGAACCCTCTAAAGAAAATTAAGACTAATTTTCTGTGGTAAATGGTACTGGTATCCTGACATTCAGTTAGACTGAAATTAATTAAGTAAATAATAAGTCCATTAACTAACTAATGGCAAGAAGTATCTTTTAGGGCTTGCACTGGAGTATAATGCTCCTACTGAGAATACTTTGTGATTGATCTATTTACAACAGCACGTATTAAATTCTTAAAAGTGGTTGAAAAACAACAGTGGAGGAGAGCAATTTTATATAGGTTGACCAAATGTATGTACATGCCAAAAAAAGGAGTTTGGCTAGATGTATGTTAGTATTCTATAAAGATCCAAAAGGGATGTGGTAAGAAAATAATAATATAATTCAAACAATGCCCCACATTACAAAAAGAAAGTGAAAAAAACTCTTAATAGGAACGAAATGGTCCTGGGGATTTGAGAGGCTGATTGAGATGCATTATTAAGTTAAGTGTGTCTATCTATGATGATAAATCTGTGCCCTACATTTGAATTATGATTTTTTAATTATAAACATTGCTAGTATGATAGAGGGAAGGTTTTTGCCAATGATGAAGAATTGATCATTCTATTATTAGTACAGCTCTATAAGTTGAACTTGCTTAGAGTTCTTTGAGGCTTTTCCTTCCTATTATGAGTTATTTTTGCTTTCTTTTTGTAATGTGGGACATTTTTTGAGTTATCCTATATAATAATTCTCACCTCCAACGTTCTATGTGTCATGCTGCCTATGTCTGTGGCTTTCTTCGGAGTTGGTCTGCTAGGCTCCATAGATCAGGCTAATGTCACACCCAGCACTGACTAACCGCACGATAGCAGCATGGGGCCACGCCCCTGCCGCCCTTGCCACCACACCCCCCCAAGGTCGCTGCCGCTCCCCCTTCACCCCCAGGGTCGCCACCGCTCCCCCTCCACCCCCCCAACGAACACCTCGACCCTGTCTCCCCTTTTCTTCAACCTCCTTGGGCCGAGACGTGCATGCTTGCACGATAGCAGCACGAGGCCACACCCCTGCTGCCCTCACCACCACGCCCCCCAAGGTCACCGCCGCTCACCTCTCCACACCCCACGAGGTTGCCACCGCTCCCCCGTCCACCCCCCACGAGGTCGCCGCAGCCACTGCTCCCCATCCACCCCCCACAAGGTCACTGCCCAGGCCCAGCCACTTTCCCAACAAGCCCGCCCACCCAACACAGACCTGCCAAGTCTCCCACGAAATACACGGTGCCAGCTCCCATTTCCGGCCACTGCTGCTTCTCCTGTTGAGCAGCAGCGGCCGCTACAAAAACAAAATGAGCTTTTTAAAGCACCAAAAATGCTTTTAAAAAGCAAGCACGGCACTGCAGGCAGCCATCAGGCATTGGCTGTCGGCTCTGCAGCCGGTCCTCTCGCCTCTCATGTCACTGCCCCTGGAGCAGACCCCAGAGGAGCGCAGCGACATGAGAGTGGAGAGGCACGGCTGCAGAGCCGGCAGCCAATGCCTGATGGCTGCCTGCGGTGCCGGGCTTGCTTTTTAAAAACATTTTTGGTGCTTTAAATAGCTCTTTTTGTTTTTGTACCGGCCGTTGCTGCTCAACAGGAGAAGCAGCAGTGGCCGGAAATGGGAGCTGGTGCCGCGTGTTTCATGGGAGACTTGGCAGGTCTGTGTTGGGTGGGCGGGCCTGGATGGAAAGAAGGGGATAGAGAGAGAGACACTGGATGGAAGAATCGGGAGAGGGGGGTAGACAGATGGAAAGATGGGGAGAGAAAGAGGGAAAACAGATGGAAGGATGGGGCGAGAAAGACACGATGGAAGGAAGGGGAAATGGATGAATGGATGCAGAGAGAAAGGGGAGAGACTGGAAGGATGTGGAGAGAGAAGAGACACTGAACAGAAAGGGGTAGAGAGATAGCGAGACAGTGGATAGAAGGAGGGGGAGAGAGACATAAGATGGAAGGATCAGGAGAGAGGGTAGATGGGTGGAAGGATGGGGAGAGAAAGAGGGAAGACGCTGGATGGAAGGGTATGGGAAAAAAAGGAGACACTGAAGGATGCAGAAAGAAAGAGGGGAGACATTGGGAGGGGATCCTGAGAACAGAGAGGGGGGAGGGAGGGGGTCAGACCAGAGGGGAGGGGTGGTCCTGAGGCCAGAGTGGAGGGGGTCCAGAGACCTGAGAGGGGGGAGGGGAGGGGGAGAGAGGGGGGGAGCGGGGGTCCTGAGACCAGAGAGGGAGGGAGGAGGTTTCTCTGTCACACACACATGCTCTCTCTCTCTCTCTCTCTCTCTCTCTCTCTCACAGTCAGTGTCTTTCTCTCACTCTCACACACTGTCTCTCACACACTCTATGTCTCACACTGTATCATATTCACTCTCTATGTGTCACACAGTCACTCTCAAACACTCTCGATTTCATACACTCTCTCGGTCTCACTGAGAGTCTGTGTATCACACACAAACTCTCATACTCTATCTGTCTCACACACACTCTCTCTCTCTCTCACAGACACACTCGCACCCACACTCACTCTCTCTCTCTCTGTCACACACACACACTCTCTCTCTCACACACACTTTCAAACATACACACTCCGAGGAAAACCTTGCTAGTGCCCGTTTCATTTGTATCAGAAATGGCCCTTTTTTACTAGTATTCTATAAAATGCTTGTATGTGGGTGCACACTTTAAAAAATAGGTGTGCATATGACCCCACAAGTGCACACCAACTTGTAAGAAGTATGTACAAATGTCCATGCTGTAGCTGGGTCACCCATCCAGGACCCAGCCAGGCTTGACCCTGTTTAGCTGCCTCTTTCTCCACATGACTGTTGCCTTCACTCCACAGCAATCCGGCTCTTCTGAGCCTGGGCTCCAGGCCCTGCGAACTCCCAGTACTTCCTCCTCCCTCCGTTCCTTTCACAGAGGCACATTCAAAGCCCAATGTTTATAAGTAAGAGCTTTTATTTTCTTGTTTCAAATCAACAAACACCCTTCACTCCAGGTTGTTTAGGCTAGCAGCCCAGAGCACAATTCAAGTTCAAAAACTGTCCATATAACTTCAAACTCAGGTTCAAAACAGTCCATATAACTTCACTTTAGCACAGATTACTTCACTTAGGGAACAGTACAATATCAGAGGGAAAAACCCAATAGCTTGGTAGGTTGCAGCCCAGACCTTTTTAGTATGAAACAGTTTACCCAGTCTTTCTTGTACCTTCTTACAGCACGGTTACACAGCTTTATTCCCACCTGGTTCAGGCTGGGGTTTCAATTGTGCCCAGCTCTCTTTCTCTCCCACAGGCTGCACCTGTTTCCTCTTTAGTAGAGATTTCCCCCAGTGCCTTAGCCGCTCTCCTACCAATCTCTCCAAGGTACAGCTAGCCACCCTCTTACAGCAGCTTTATGGGTTTGAGCCAGGGCTCCAATCTCCATCTGTTCCTCCCCTAGCCCTTCAGCAATCTCCATTTTATCCTCCTCTCCAACTTCCCCCGCCCCCAATCTCTCCAGCTGGCTCTCATCACCTTCCTCAGAGACCATTTCCCAATCTTCTATCTCCTCCCCTAACTCTTGCACAGCCAGGTGGGGAAGCGAAGGATTCTGGGACTGGTAGTTCCTCCCCTTCTTCCTTAACCCAGCCATCCTCTCTGCCTTCGGTAGCCCAGCTTTCTGGATGTGGGTGTTGTGCACATGAAATCTGCCCCGTTGGGATTCCCCGGCACCCTGTACCCACTTTCTTCGCACCTTCCCGGGTCCCCTTTCACCTGCACCCTCACAGTGTGTACTTCTGACTCTCTGCATACATTTATATGACATACGCACCAACACGAAAATCATGAAGACATTCACAAAATGGCTGCCAAAGCCCTCAAGCAAACTTTGAACTATAGGACATTCTCCTCCTTGCCAGACTTATTCTGGGGTGGGATCATTGCCTGCTTCCAGGACCTGATCAGAGGAGGGACCAGGGCAAGATATGACAGGACTGGAAATGGCTGGCCAGGTGTTTCTATTGGCAAGCTTTATACACCAGCTTCATAAGTGCCTGATAAGAAAAGGGTGATCTATCCCTAAGATTAAGACTTTCCGTACTAAACAAAGAGATGCTTCAGGTAGTGTCACCATTGGAATACAAAGTAAAATATGAAAGTAATGTATGGTTTTCTTATAGATTAAAAAAAGACATGCATTATGCATTAACTGAGAATAAGATCTTTTTGGGGATGATGAAAGGAACTACTACTACTACTTATCATTTCTAAAGCACTACTAGATGTACACTTGAACATGAAGAGACAGTCCCTGCTCGACAGAGCTTACAATCTAATTAGAATAGAGACAATAGGAGGATACATTTCTATGGACACATCAACTAAGGAGGTATCAACTTAAAGTCCCCAACCTGAAAACTGCCCTTTCCACAGTAGTATCAAATACGTGCATAGATCTGACAGCACATGCATATGTGCAACTTAAAAACCATGATCCCGATCCATCCCAAAATGCCCATGACCCTCCCATTTCCATGCACACTTTTTCGGGGCACATAAATTTTAGTCACGGATCCCGTGCCTAAAATCTTATTAGTGCCAATAATTGCTTGTTAAAAAAAAAACAATTATTGGCACTAATTGGCTTGTGATTCTATTAAATTGTGTACACAAATTGGGAGCAAAACCAAGGAAATGAGAGATGGCAAAATATTCTTTAATAGTAGATAAGACCCGACACGGCACCATGTTTCGGCAAACACCACCTGCCTCAGGAGTTTTAAAAAAAACTAATGAATGATAAATATGTAGTTAGTGTGGCTAAAAGCATCAACAAAGCTTAGAATGGGAAGTCCAATGAGAACTGAGCAAGGAAAAATGCAGCGGGGCTGGTGTTTGGGTGGTGGGGCTAGTTCTGGGCAAGACTTCTACGGTCTGTGTCCTGAAAATGGCAGATACAAATCAAGGTAAGGTATACACAAGAAGTAGCACATATGAGTTTATCTTGTTGGGCAGACTAGATGGACCATGCAGGTCTTTTTCTGCCATCATCTACTATGTTACTATGGAACTTAGCCTCCCAAAGTGCTTTGAAAATATGCCTCTATGTTACTATGTAAGCAGGGCTTTTTTTGAGGGGTTACTGAGTACCGGCACCTTTTTCATTGTCTGCTAAAATTGACTCATGGTCCCCAAGTTATAACGAAAGAGCTCAGGCTCTGCACACCAATTCTGCCTTTTTATAGATTCTGTGACTGGTTGCAGGGGGCCTGGCTATTGTGAGTTGGGTCCCTCAGTGATCACCCCACCCCTGAAAGGTGACCTGGTATTTGAGTACCGGCACCTTTTTTGCTAGAAAACGCACACTGGATGTAAGTGCTAGCTTTCTAAAATTGTTTTACACATTTATCTTTAAAACATGCATATACATGTGTAAATTCAGGTATTTACTCATAAAAGTCATAAATAAGGCTTCTAAAATAAGGAAAATTGTGTTATAATTATAGACCTATTTCAAAAACCAGTTGTCTATCAAAATTGATAGGAGCTGCACTAATTCAATTGCAAAAAAATTGGAAAAATATAGGGGTCCTTTTACTAAGACCTGCTAACAGATTTAGCACATGCTAATGATTAGCATGTGTAAATGATTAGATGCTCATAGGAATATAATGGGCATCTTATGATTTAGGGCCAGATTCTATATATGGTGCCTAAAAACTCTGTGCGCATATTCTATAAGATTTAGGTGCGGTTTATAGAAAATGCTTAATTGGTATCATAGAGCCTAAGGGGTATGTTTACTAAGGTGCATTAGCGTTTTTAATGCGTCTTTAAAGTTAAGGCAGGTTAAACGCTAACACGCCTATACATTTCTATGCGCACATTAGCATTTAACTCACATTAACCATTAACCACGCTAACGCACCTATAGCACACCTTAGTAAACATAGGCATAAATCTACACGTGTCGATTTACGCCAGTAAAAACCTGTTGTAAATCCATGTGCATATATTTAGGCACGCTGACCTGTATTCTGTAATTACATGCAAAAATTTTGACATGCCCACAAAACAGCCATAAATACACTCCTTTTAAACTATACCTATTTATTTTGAACTATACACTTTTCAATTTAAGCACAGTTCTTTATTGCATACGCTTAGCGATTTCCATGCATACATTCTGATAATTGCCAATTACTGCTTGTTAAGGGCTGTTATCAGCACTCATTAGCTTCTTAAGTCAATTAAGTTACATGAAGTATTATAGAATATGCGCCTATTTCAGCACCTAACTCTAAGCGCACTATATAGAATCCAGGGGTTAATGCATGCTAATTGTTAGCGCCCCTTAGTAAGGATCCCATAATGATTTAGATATGTGTCAGTCAGGTTTAAGAAAAGGTGTTATCCACAGAGACATTACTTTAGATAAAGAAACAGATCTATCTAGATCTATTAACTGCATTCCACCTTGTCAATCATTTGCCATTAGTGGCAAAGTTGCGATCAGTGGGTATTGAGGGTAGGGATTTATTTAGGGGTCCTTTTACAAAAGTGATGTAAAAAATGGCCTTAATGTGCACATAAGCCAGCCTTTCCTGAGCACTAAGGCCATTTTCACTGTAGCTGTAAAATGGCCTATATTCTATTTTATGTATTAATTGCCAAGCACTAATATCACCATTAGTGCGCATCCATTTTTAAAAATTGCCATGTGAGCATCCATTTAGTAGGTGGTAAGGGCTCACACACGATCCAAGTTAACCTGCAGTAATGTAGATGCACTAACTGGTTAGTTCAGGAACACTCACTCTCTGCCCCTAACAAAATCAATTTCCCCAGCAAACATTCATAAACTTTAAACACCATCAAACTTGCAAGTGTATTCATATTCAAACTAAACCATTTTTTTTTCAGTAAGAGGATCCTCAGGTATCACAATGCAAGTGCTATCAACGATCACTTTCTTGATGTAGCACTGCATGCTCCTCATTGGTCCCTCATTTTATCTTAAATTTTTTTATATCAAAAATTCAAAAGCTACTTTGCTTAGAAAAGGAAAGGAGCCTCTGCCAACATGGCCAGGAACTTGGCCAGGTTTTGCAATCTTCTTCAGGGTTGAGCTCCACAAAAACAAGACAAAGACTGAATTAGTCAGACTAAATAACAAAAAACTTGCAAGTTATAATAAAAAAACAACTCACAAATAGCATCTGCAGTCTTCTCATATATCTTCAAAGAGTATAGCGATGGCATCTGTCACAAAATATATAACAGCAAGTGATAACTAAGCTGACATGCTGATTGGATGCAGCAGACCGCCAATACAGTGCTGCTTGGAGAGAACAAATGTCACTCAGCTGGATCATACCAATGACCACCACTCTAGTTCTGCATTAAGACTGTTTGTATGTATTGATATAACATTGCATTAGATGGTGCTAATGATGCTCCCATGGCTACTCCTTGAACTTGCTCAAAATAGTGAATTTGAAACAAAAGCTAGTTGTAATAAAAACTCTTTAGAAATATGTTGAGGTGGAGTCCTTTTATCCAAAGCTGTAGCAATCATCTGTATGACATTTTTTAAATCTGGACTGGGTCAGAACACCAATTGTTGGGGTTTACACGGTGGATGAATGCATTGTGGAGTAATCTTAAGTTTACAATGCATTTGATTGTCAAAAATTGGAATTTCTGGATGTTTGGATATATAGAGTGGGTGTTACTATTCAAACCACTTTATATCAAAAGCCTATGACTCGTAATGCTATGTTAAAGTTTTCTAGTTTCCATCTATACCACCTGAGAGCAAGACTGCCATCCAGTCAGTCTTTGAATTTAAGATGGATCTGTTCCTCTTTGGATGATTTTGAATTTCAGACTGATTTGTCATCTCACTTCATAGAATGTGGTTACCCTATGAAGCTAGTAAAAAGGCATATCTAAGGGCAAAATATGCCCAATGTGATCTTCTCCTTCAGTATAAACAATCTACAGAAGAAGACAAGTTGGTGGTTGTCTTACCATTTTCAACATTGAGTTCCAAAATTGCTACTTTAATTCATTTACATTGTAACATAATGTAAATTCATAAATGCATTAAAAATCACCCAATCTGGGCTTTACAGCGGAGTAAGACAGTTGATGAATTTCTATCTTATAAGCATTTGGATTATGCAGAAACTACTACTGGTGAATGTGGTGAATGTCAGTGGTGCCCTTTAACAATCGAGGGCACTGATTGGGTATGTCCCACAGCTCTTCAGTGTATATCATCTAGATTTCATATCACCTGTAAGATGGCTAATATATGATTATATACCCTTGTCAATAATTATATATATTGGACGATCATGTCATCCTATCAAAGTTCATCTCAATGAACATAAATCACGAATCAAGAATCAGGTACTATCAGCACCGTTAGTATAGCACTGGTGGGATTGCAGTCATCAACTTGAAGATTTACGGTGGCACATTTTAGACAGTGTTCAATTCAGGTGGGAATGTTGAACAGTTGTTAAATTATAAGGAGCAAAGATGGATTTTTCAATTGAAAACACTTTTTCCTGCTGATCTTAATGCAGAACTAGAGTGGTGATCATTGGTATGATCCAGTTGAGTGACATTTGTTCTGTCCAATCAGCATTATATTAGTGGTCTGCTGAATCCAATCAGCATGTTAGCTTACTTATTACTTGCTGTTATATATATTTTGTGACGTCAGACATTATTACTATAATCTGTGAAGATATATGAGAAGACTGCAGATGCTTTTTGTGAATTGTTTTTTTATTATAAATTGCAAGTTTTTTGTTATTTAGTCTGACTTATTCAGTCTTTGTCTTGTTTAAGTAGAGCTCTACACTGAAGAAGATTGTGAAACCTGGCCATGTTTTGAATTTTTGATATAAAAATTAAAGATAAAATGAGGGACCAATGAGGAGTAAGCAGTGCTACAACAAGAAAGTGATTGTTGATAGCACTTGCATTGTGATACCGCAGGATCACCTTACTAAAAAATGTTTTAGTGTAAATATGAATAGACTTGTAAGTTTGATGTTGTTTAAAATTGATACTTTATGAACGTTTGCTGGGAAAATTGATTTTGTTATGTATTAAATATCCCTGATTCTGTATTTGGTCCTGTTTATGGCCACTCTCTGCCTCTGACACACCTCCTCAAAAAGCCCCCCCAAAAAACAAACATTTTTTAGTGTGTGACTAGCACACATATATTTCAAAATTACCACAGGACACCTGAGCATGTCCCATGGTACTCCATTTTTAGCTGCATTAGGCTCACATTAGCCATTTCAGTTATTTAGTTAACAGCCTTATAGACTGCTCCTATACAACCATACAAGGCCCCGGGGCAATTTACAACAGTAAAACAGGCATAAAAATACAATAAAATATTTTGTATAATAGAATAAATGAATTTGGATCAATCAAAAGGCTAACTTTAAACAGCTGTAAACAACTGGGTTTGCAGAGTCATGAAAGGAGAGGAGGATCTCATTTGAAAGGAAGTCAGTTCCAAATATTGGGTCTGCATAGGGAAAAGTGTACTGTTTGGTCAATACTAGCCATACTGCAAAATGAACTACCATCCTAGCCTGCTGTGCAGAGCAGAGGACTCTGCCTGGGACATACCATGACACCAGACCCACAAAATATATTGGAGCTCACCCCTGAAGGAATAAATGGAATCAAGATTTTAAATTCCAGTTTATTCAAGTCTGAGATGCATTTGAATAAATGTTTGCTGTCTTGAGAGCATCATCTACTTTCCATTTTTTCATCACCTTGATTGTGTGTGTAGGTCCTATTAAGGACATTATGGGAAAAGAAAAGTTTACTATTAGAAACACCAAATTTAAATTTGAATTCTCTACCTGTATTTTAGGAGTTGAGGTAGATGGTGAATTTACTATGGTTAATCAAGTAAATAAGATAGTAAAAAGTTGTATTTTTCTTATTAAGAAAATTGAGTTATTCGAAAATGTTATGAGTTACCATCTATCAAATTTGTGCTACAATCATTACTGATCTTTAAGACTCATTATTGTAATGTAGTTTACGTGGGCTACTCTAATATTCTAATACTTTAATGAAGAAACTACAAACAGTTTAAAATCTTGCAATAATTGTTACATATTCAATTAAATTGGATGAATAAGCAAAACCATATTTTCATAAACTTTATTGGTTACCAGCGATGGCAAGGGTTCATTTTAAAGTATGTACCTTAATCTTTCAGTCTTTATATGGAAATATAACTTTTTATTTAGCTGGGGTTTTTTTCCTTCTTTTGGATAGACAATTAATGTGGGGATCAGGTTTTATTAAGATTTCCTTCAGTTGTTTCGATTTGCCTTTTTAGACAATTATCTTCATCTTTGTACTATCAGGCTGCCTCAATATGGCATTCTCTCCCTATTTAATAGGTTCTAAGATGGAATATTTAAGCCTTCATAAGCAACATAAAACTGTTTTGTTTAAAAAAATATGTGGGTTAATTTTGTTTAATGAAATGGATGTTGTTTGTCATCCCAGATAAATTGATCTCCCTTTCTTTTGCTGTAATCTGCATGTAATGTAAAGAGTGAGGGAACAGGGGTGGAGAAGGTACTTTGACATGTAGATTTAAGCCTTGTCCTAAGAGTAGAATGGAATGGTGAGAAAGAAATCAAGCATATTACACAGGGGGTCAAATACAAAGGAAAGCCAAAATAAGACCTTACATGCTAGTGTTATGATTTTAAACTGAATTCTGAATGCTACTGGAAGCCAATGATGGAAGAATAGAACAAGGGTAACGTGATCAAAGCATCTTGCATATGAGAAAATACATATTGCAGTATTTTGTACAGTTTGTGTGTGCCTAAGAGAAAATTGGGTAATGCTTGTATAAACAGTGTTGAAAAAGAAGGGTGTGAAGGAGGGTCATCTGGGAAGCAGAATCATGATATTTTTTATTTTTGTTACATTTGTACCCCGCGCTTTCCCACTCATGGCAGGCTCAATGCGGCAGGCAATGGTGGGTTAAGTGACTTGCCCACAGTCACAAGGAGCTGCCTGTGCCGGGAATCAAACTCAGTATCTAAGCTTTTTATTTTATTATCTAACTATTTAAAATTGACATTTATTTATTTGGATTTTGCTCACACCTTTTTCAGTAGTAGCTCAAGGTGAGTTACATTCAGGTACACTGGATATTTCTCTGTCCCAGGTGGGCTCAGAATCTAAGCTTGTACCTGAGGTAATGGAGGGTTAAGTGACTTGCCCAAGATCACAAGGAGCAGCAGTGGGATTTAAACCAGGCACCTCTGGATTTCAAGACTGGTGTGCTAACCACTAGGCCACTCCTCCACTTGTAATGCAAAGAAATGGGATCTAAATACAGCTGTGAATTATAAAAGGTTTTGATAATTGAGTAATATTCCTAGGTACTTGAAGTCATCAACAAGGGCTGCCAATGAACCGTAGAGTGTAAGGAAAAGAGATGACTGGGTAGAACAACTTGTGAGCCAAACAGGCTATGGTTTTGATGGATTGAGGACAAAATGATTAGAATTTAACCAACGGGAAATAGCCAACCAACAGATGTTCAGTTAGGTAAAATTAGGGTTTTTTGAATAGGTGAAGTGGAGTAAGAAAATATCCTCAGCATTATAGTATGCACTTAGGCTTTGAGTTTGAATGAGAAGACCAAGTGAACCTAGGAAAATATTGAAGAGCAGTGGGGTGAGGATAGAACCTCGTGGGATTCAGAGGGAAGAGAAAGTTTGGAGGAAGCAGAACCATGTAATGAAGCAGGAAAGTAGTGGTTGTGAAGAAAGGAAGTAAACCAGTAAAGGATGATATCAGTTAATCTGACATCCTCTAATCTAGAGATTATAGTGGGTGATCTACAACATAAAATGCAGCTGATAAGTCAAGGGAGACTGCAAAGGCAATCTTTCCATCATCAAAGGCATTATGGACTTTGTTTAAAACGAAGATGAAGATGTTCTCGGTACAATGGCTAATTTTAAAGCCCGAGTGGTGGGGGTGCAATGCATTTGTGTTTTCCATATGCTTGGAAAGTAGTTGGAAGGCAAATCTTTTCCAGCCAACTATGAAATGAAATGAAGGTTTGAAATCGGACAATAGCTGGATAGAATTCAAGGGTCCAAGGACTGGTTTTTTTTTTAGAATAGGGCAGATTATAGCCTTTTTCCATGGTGCAGGAATGATACCAGATGCCAAAATGTTATTAATAAGGGCTAATAGAATCAGCAGAAGACCATAATGGGTAAATAAAGCCAGTTAGAAGGCATGAGGTCAAGTGGGGAAGTTGTGACCTTCATAGAGGACAGTGTCTTCTCTAGAATAGAAGGAGATTTGATTGAAGGTGAGCCAAGTGTGAGAGGGGGTTGAATCTGGGACTGATAAATAGGTTATGGATGGAGGGGAGGATATAGGGTTCCCGTAGGAGGATACCTTGTCAGGAAAAAAATATGGTGTCAGCTATAAGAGGCTATAATGGTCAGGACAGGTCGTCTAGTACTGGTTAACTCATTAAAGATTGAAAAAGTTTTTTTTTTTTGGTTATCTACAGAAGTATATATATGCTGTTAATGTAATAGCACTCCTTGGACAGTTGGATTTCAGGATGATAAACACAGGCTTATTTCTATACATAAAGTTAGAGAGACAGAAGATTTAGACCTTTCTGCATGATGCAACTGGTGTTTGTGTAGATGAATTGAAGGCCCAGATACTACCAGGATTTAGAGCAACTGGATGAAATATAGATGGGGTGAAGAGGAGCTATGGTGTCTGAGGTAACAAACAGAACTGAGTCCAAAGGGAGGTTTGATCATGGACTGGAAGAGAGCCAGATTTGGGCAGAAAGGATAAGGAGAGAAGTAGGAAGGTAATCAGGTTGATTCATGAGAAGTTGAGGTGAGGAGGAGTGGCCTAGTGGTTAGGGTGGTGGACTTTGGTCCTGAGGAACTGAGTTCAATTCCCAGCACAGGCAGCTCCTTGTGACTCTGGGCAAGTCACTTAACCCTGCATTGAGCCTGCCATGAGTGGGAAAGCAAGGGGTACAAATGTAACAAAAAAAAAAAGTTCTAAGTTGAGGTATATCTGCCCCAATTTCAACTCCAACATATTTGAAACCCTGTGGGGCTCAATAGAAATCCATCAGACAATATATCTACTTGGGTAGAATGGTTATTCATTGGCATAATTTATGATTTGTTCTAATTGATCTGATGGCCAGCAAATTTGGTTTATTTATTGATACGTTGAATTATCACCTCAAGTGAGTTCTGTGGCTGTGACTCAAGTTTAAAATCCATGCCTTCAAACGTCAGCCCTTTTAGTGTCCCAATTTGCCTTATAGCCAGTAAAAGTAGTTCCAAGACTATATTAAATAACAAATGTGACAGTAGGCAGTCTTTCTCGGTTCCCCCAGATAGAGTGAACTTTTCCTATATCTGACCATTGACCATTGAATGAGAGGTAGGCTGATTATATAATACTTGGATCATTTCAATAAACTACTTCCTACATCCAAACCAGAATAGTGCTTTAAAATGATATTGGTTTTCTATTCTATCAATTGCCTTCTTGACATCAATAGGGCTGTGACTAATTCAGGTTTGTGTTGAGCTGAGATCAGAACTGGGTGAAAAAGTCAAGGGGCTCATTTTTTGAAACAGAAAAATGTAAAAAATAAAATAATGGCACAAAGCGGCATAAAAATGTCCAAATTGCTATTTTTGAAACTCATTTATAAGACTTTTTTTCTCTGCAGTTCATCTAAATCTCAAAGGGTCATGTTGAAGGCATGTTGTGGGTAGGACTAGGGCGGGCTTACGATTTGGAAATTTTTCTATGATAATGAAGATTGTAAAAACATTCAGAGCAAGAAATAGGACGTTTTTGGCTAGATCTGTTTCAATAAGGATTAAGTGCCAAAAAGGTGCCCAAACAGACCACATGACCATTGAATGGCTAAAGGCACAACCCCCTTAATCCCCCTAGTGGTCACTGGCCCCCCTCTCATCCCTCTAAGCGGTGAAAGTGAAAGTACATACCAGGCTCTATGACAGCTGCAGATATAATGGTCATGCCTCTTAGAGCAGCAAGCAGGCCCCTGGAGTAGCCTCATGGTTGGTGCAGTGGACTGTAGAGAAGGGGACCCAGGCCCATATCCCACTCTAAGTATGAGTGCTCCAAAACCTACAAAATATAGGTTACACCTGCAGAAATAAGGGTTATGTAGTGGTGTAAGTTTGATACAGTAAATATTTTGCTATTCCTGGAGGGCTCACTATACATTATAAGGGGGTTATAATGTGAAGTTCACTGCAGTGCCCGCTAGGCTGCCCCACTGCTCTGCTGGGATATCTATCTGTCCAGTATAGTTTGAGTGTTTGCCCCCAGACATCCTAATGGATTGATATTTGTGTGTTTTTCTCTTGGATGTTTTTTGTTTGAAAATGGCCCTAAAAGAAAGATACACTGAACATAAAACAACTAAAATAGGGTGATTTTCAAACCAAAAAGATAAACATGTTTCTGGTTCAAAAATGACCATGTTGGCTCTGGATTTCTAGACATTTTTTTGCAAAATGTTCAAAACTGGATTATGGCCGTCATATTGAAAATGTCCCTCCATGAGTTATAGTATTGTTCTTTCTAATCTTATAGGAACCCATGACTATTATATAGCTTCACATCTGTTTGCTGCTTTAAACCTATGAGGCTTTTGCAAGCACAATAATTGTTTGCAAATCTGTAAGATGTTGAGATTGGAAGTTAAACAATGAGTACTGTTTTACATAAATAGTTGATTAGGTTGAAAGAACACTATTGAGTCTAATTTACTTCTTATTGCTTAACATGTAATGCTTTATATCAGTATAAACCCATCAAAACAATAGCATTGTAATTAAATTTTTGCTCTTCTGCCTGTCTGCTGTATGTTTACAGTTCAAAGGGAGCAGCATGAAAGCTAAAAGCAGTGCAATAAAAAGCCCTCTTTGGGTTAATTCCCCTAAATTATCGTTTGCTATGCATAACGGTGAATTTTATTCTGTTGATTAGATTTCATTGTCATCAACTGGTTGCAGAACTTTGATAACTGTGGTTTTTGACAGATATTACAAGGCTGATATAATATTGCTGTACTACACGCTGTGAAACTACAGAAGCTGATATTCAAAAGGCTGGCTTGGGTAACTTTAGGAGTCAGCAGGATACATTTTTTTGTTGTTGTTATTTTCCCAATTTCAGACCAGTTAAAATTTCCAGCCGGGTAACAAAGTTTCCAGGTTTAATTCACGCTTTTTACCCCACTCTATGGCATTGCCATCTAGGCAGTTTACATACTAAAATAAATATAAAAACAGAAGGAAAGTGCCTGAAAAATACAACACAGCAAGGAAAGAGGGAAATGTATTCCGCTTGGAGTTTTCAGGCACCTTATATAGAATCTGGCCCTTAATTACTGAGTTATGCTAGTATTCTATAACAGATTAGGAGCACAAATTTGCCATTATAGAGTACTAGCTTACCATCACTGTTCCCCCTAAACTAAGCAGGAGTCTTCCACCTACACTCCTGCCAGTGGGGGGTGCTGTTTCACTATCACATTTTCAATAGTGAGGGATAGGCAAGTTCTGTAGGACTTCAGAGAACCTGCTTGTCCTTGGCAATTGAAAACACAATATTGAAGCACCCCCCCCCCCCTACACACACACACACACACACACACACACACACACACACACACTTGTAGCAATGTAGTTGGAGGACTCCCACTCAGCTTAAAGGGAACAGTGCTTACCACTTAGATTTTAGATGCCTAACTTTTAGCACCCTTTATAGAATTGTCTGAATGCTTCAGGGTTGTCACTTACAGTCATATATGTCATATTTTACCAAACTAGGGGGACCTTTAACTATGCAGTGGTAAAAAGTGGCCTGTAGTAGTTTGGACACAAGAAATTAGTGTACGCTAGGTCATTTTTTACCGCGGCTGGGAAAAAAGGCTTTCTTTTTAACGGGGGAAGTAAATGGCTATGCACTAAAATTATAAGTAGCACATAGCTAATTACTACCTGAGCACTTACCACCACCCATCGATCTAGTGGTAAGGGCTCATGTGCTACTCATGCAGTAATCAGATAGAATGTGCCAACGTGGACAGGTTGTCAATTACTGCCAGGAGTGCTCCCCACAGTAAAATAGAAAATATTTTCTACTGCAGCAATGCACTGAGCAGCACTTCACTACCATATATGGTAGTGAAGCCCCATTCAGCGCATCCTAGGATGCACTGGGCAGGGTAGGGCACCGCCATTTTGGAGGCGATGCTGGAAGGAGGAGGGAGTGCTACTCCCTCCTCCATCATCTAAAGGAATGGGGGAGGGGGGTGGGAGGGTTCAGGAGTCGGGGCTCCTGTGGGGTGTGTCAGGGTCAGGGTCAGGTCTCTTGCAGGGGGGGATCGAGGTTGGGTTTATTGCTGGGGGAGCTGCAGCTCTTCAATTGCGGGGATGGGAGCCTGTTTGCATGCAGATGCATGCAGGACAGTGTTCCCCATTCTTCCCCAATTCTCTGTGAACTCTATTGCCAACTCCAAGCTGGCATAGGGTTTACAGCGGTAGCAGCAGGGGCGTAGCTACGTGGGGCCACATGGGGCATGCCCCCCCAGATTTGGCCTTGGCCCCCCCTGCCGCTGACCCTTTTGACCCCCCTTCCCGCCGCCGCCAACACTCCCCCGCTGCCACCGTCAGGTACATGGGCTGGCGGGGGGAGGGGTCGGCGGTGCCGGGGGGGGGGCTAAAATGTGCCCCCTCAACTTGGGCTCTGGACCCCTCTCGCGCCAAAGTGTGGCTACGCCCCTGGGTAGCAGCATGCTAGTTTGGCACACTGTCCACTGAACATTGGGAGAGGAATACTAATGTCTCTGTTTAGCATGTTTGCATGCTATTAGCGTTTAGAGTTGATGAGTTCATTGTTACATGCGCTCGCCAGCTCTGATCCTGGGACATAGGGAAATGCAAGTGCTATGCTGGTGCTAATGGCCTCTAGCAGCCACATTTGCTTTTGATCATCTGGGCCTCAATTTTGTAATTTTGAGGTAGTTTACAGTCTCAGAAAGGTATGCACCATTGCCTCTTGTCATGCCTTCAATCCCAAGCCAAACATTCTGTTGACACATGTCTTGAAGCAGGCATAGATGTCAAGACAAACTCTATAGATTTGAACCTGGTCCTTCATATGTGAGGAGCATCATATTCTTACTGGTTTAAAAGTTTGTAAAGAGGCTTTTTAGTGATTGATGTAGAAGTTTTGTTGAAAGTTTGCTAGTCCACAATGTAGTATTTTTTTTTTGTTTAGATTTCTAAATTGTGGATATAAGAAAAAAAAACAACAACTTTTTGATAGAATAATTTCTAGATAACAATCAAGACAAACTCAAATATCAAATTTAAAGAATGGCAGAAAAGGAAAGCATGGGGGAAATCTAAAAAAGAGTGAAAGGAATTATTCTAGGATGTTTTCACAAAGGATTTTTTTTTCATTCTGTGCTTATGGACAAATTTCTTTATTTAATAGCCCTATGTTTTGTATAACAAACCTACAGGTAAGCAATGGGAAACTTATTTTGAAGTGATCAGTGTGCTATAGAGTAGCTGAGTAGTTAACAAGCCTTGGAATTCAAAATACTGTTACATTTCCAACATCAAATAAGACCCCAGTGAAAAGGATTAAGCCCTAGACTATTTTCCAGCTGAGTGGTTCTTAATGGCCCTGCTAGATCCTGTTCATTGCAGTCTGCAAGTAAGTGGATTGGGAGGAAAGGAAACTGCAGGAGACACATTCCACTGAATTTGAAGGAAATATCTGCACTCTATAGGTAAAGCTGAGTATGGCGTAATAACAGTGGGTCCTTTATCTCAGCTTCTAGCTCACAAACAATTAATGATTCTCATAATCAGTATATTCTTTTCCATTTGGGAGCAGTGCCATCCATCGTGTATACCACTGCACAATAGTGTGCCCTTTTGCTCAACAGTATACCCTACTGATCAGATATACCCACTGTTCTTCAACAGTGCACCCATAGAGAAACAGGGGTAATTCTATATGGAGCTGCCCAACTTTAAGCAGGAAAAATGTGCATATATGACTTCTTATATGATACCAACTAGTGGAAAGTATGTGCTCTGTTTTGATGGTGTATACTTTGCCATTAAGCAAGTACATGGATGGAGTTTGGGCAGATTATACAACTATGTACATACATTATAGTATTCTATTATTTATGTGTGTTCTGGCTAACATCTAGGTGTTAGCATACAGGTGTACTTTCTAACATTTGCAATAGTACTCTATAGCAGGGGTTCTCAACCCAGTCCTCAGGGCACGCCTAGCCAGTCAGATTTTCAGGATATCCACAATGCATGTACTACTTCCATTCTATGCAAATGTATCTCATGCATATTCATTGTGCATATCCTAAAAACCTGGCTGATCACGTGTGCTCCGAGGACTGGGTTGAGAACCCATGCACTATAGGCTTCAAATATAGGCGTCTGTTATAGAGTAACTCTCATAGGGCCACATTCTGTAAATGGCGTCTAAAATCTAGACATATCCCATTAAAGCGCCTAGCTATATTCTATATAATGTACCAAAAGTTACGTACAGAGTACAGAATAGTGCATAGGACCAGGGAATGCGCCTACATTTAGGAGTGGCCATTTATGCCACTGAACACCTGGTAGAAACACCTGTTCCTAAATATAGGCATGTTCCCCCGAATTCTATAACAAAAAGCCTAAATTTGCATAACGTCCCCAATACGCCCACACTCCTCCAATAGCCGTGCCCCCCTTTTCAGCTATGCACATTAGAATTTACACTCACCTTTTTTAGAATATGCAGAAAAAGAATCACGCGTAAATTCTAATTATTGCAAATTAGTGATGATAAATGGTTGTTATCAGCCAATTATTATCATTGATTGGCTTGTTACTAAATTGAGTAGCACACATAAATTGAGCATGTGCTACTCACCATGCCTTGTATGGAATCCGGGGGATAGTGCACATTATGGAGCAATAATGTGTACGATTGATGACACAAGGAAAAAATATAAAGACAACATTCAGCAATATTTAGCTGGATAAGAAGGCTTCTTCCTAGTTCAATCTCACTGACTGGGGCAAACTTGGATATTCAGAGACACTTATTCGCATGGTGCTGCTGAATATCCAGGCAGACCACTCTGCTACCTGGGTAACTATCTGGATAAAGTTAGGACAGAAAAAAGGCTGTCCAAACTTTATCCAGGTACAGGGTTGAACATTGCCCATTCCCACTGATAAAAAACGGTGGCTGCAATATACCTAGATATTCAGCTTTGATGTTTGGATATGGCCCACAGCTGAATATTCATGTATAAAAAGCCTGCGGTGGCCAGCTTTTCAAAAACAGTGGGCCCGATATTCCACGGTGATGCCAGATATTCAATGCCAGGTCATTTCTAGTGACTGGTATTGAATATCTGGTTTATTTTTGGTGGTGTGAACTTAACCGGCCAAGCTAATATTCAGCAATGACGGTCAAGTTCAAACTGGCCAAAGATATACCAGGTATTCATGCAACCACATTTGGCTGTTTAACTTGTGCTAAATATTCCTGGCTAGTCGGCTATATATCGTGATATAATTGGCTAGCTGCTATCCGCTGACTATCGCTGGATAGCCGGCTAAACATAGTAACATAGTAGATGATGGCAGAAAAAGACCTGCAATGTCCATCCAGTCTGCCCAACAAGACAACTCATATGTGCTACTTTTTGTGTATACCCTACTTTGATTTGTACCTGTGCTCTTCAGGGCACAGACCGTATAAATCTGCCCAGCACTATCCCCGCCACCCAACCACCAGCCCCGCCTCTCAACCACCGGCTCTGGCACAGACCGTATAAGTCTGCCCAGCACTATCCCCGCCTCCCAACCACCAGCCCCGCCTCCCGATCTCGACTAAGCTCCTGAGGATCCATTCCTTCTGCACAGGATTCCTTTATGCTTATCCCACGCATGTTTGAATTCCGTTACCATTTTCATTTCCACCACCTCCCGCAGGAGGGCATTCCAAGCATCCACTACTCTCTCCGTGAAAAAACACGTCCTGACATTTTTCTTGAGTCTGCCCCCCCCTTCAATCTCATTTCATGTCCTCTCGTTCTACCGCCTTCGCATCTCCGGAAAAGTTTCTTTTGCGGATTAATACCTTTCAAATATTTGAACGTCTATATCATATCACCCCTGTTTCTCCTTTCCTCCAGAGTATACATGTTTAGTTCAGCAAGTCTCTCCTCATACATCTTGTAACACAAATCCCATACCATTCTCGTAGCTTTTCTTTGCACCGCTTCAATTCTTTTTATATCCTTAGCAAGATACGGCCTCCAAAACTGAACACAATACTCCAGGTGGGGCCTCACCAACGACTTATACAGGGGCATCAACACCCCCTTTCTTCTGCTGGTCACACCTCTCTCTATACAGCCTAACAACCTTCTAGCTACGGCCAACGCCTTGTCACACTGTTTCGTCGCCTTCAGATCCTCAGATACTATCACCCCAAGATCCCTCTCTCCCTCAGTACCTATCAGACTCTCCCCGCCTAATACCATTTAACTGGCCAGGTGCCCTTCCTGGCAGGTTAAATGGTTCTGAATATTGGGGGAGTGACTGTTATATGCTGAATATTAACCTGATAATTTTTTTCTTGTTGTTTTGGTTACAAAAAAATGAGATGAAATAACTTGGGAAATGTATACATTCTTCATATCTTTTCAAATGAATGCACACTCTTAGTTTTCAGGCCTGGATTTATGTGCCACTGACTAAAAATATAATAGAGTTAAGAAGATACATTGAAGCTCATATAAAATGTGACCAGTTTGAATATGGAATCAATTCTCTCTCTACTGCTCTTTTGTTTCAGGGTCTATTTCAAGAAATAGACACTCTATAAAAGTATCTTTTGCTAGTGATATTATGGCAGTCATTTTTAAAAGCTTGCATGGCATTTTCACAAATAAAGAGCTGTATTACATGTATAAATATCCCACCATTTTGAGAAAAGCTGCTACTCTTGTCCATGGCATGCACAGTTTTCAAGCAATGTGCTCTCAGTAGATTTTTGGCAGGCCTGAAAAGTATGGGGGAGGGGGGATTCTATATATGGTGCCTAAAAGATCTGTGCAGAAAACATTTTCACCTAAGCAAATTCTATAAGCTGCGCCTAGGTTTAGGCAAGGCATTTAGAATATGCTTAGTTGATATCCCAGTGCTTAAAACTACGTGCATCCATTTACACCAACGAAAACATGGCGTAAATCCTGGTGTGTAGAGTCTGGATGCTTTGTCTCGAACGGTTAGTAACATGCAGCAGCTTAATCTTTTAGAAGATTACGCTGCTGCACGACACAACAAACTAGCGACGTGGAGCAGCTTAATCTTCTAAAAGGTCTTTTTCAAGACCACAATTACATTCACTAGAGACTTCATCCTGTGCGCTTTGTCCACTAACCGTTCGAGACAAAACATCCAGACTCCTGAGGAAGGCACTTGTAGTGCCGAAATAGGGTACCTTGTAGAGTCTTCTTTCAATAAAACCATATTTTATACATTGGACACCTTGGGTCTGCTTCTTGAACAGCCTGGTTCTGTTCCCACTCCTTTACCCGGTACTAATCTTTTGTGGAATACTGCTGTTCTTTTCCACCCTCTGGTGGTTTTGCTTCACCTTTAGTGGATGGCCATTAAAACAGTAAGCATCTACCTGCACATATTTTGTAGGCGGTAAGGGCTCATGTGCTAATTTTAACTGAAGCATCAGTCAATGCTACTACACTAGTAGCTTCATTATTCTTTTTGGTTTTCTTCTTATTCGAACATACAGTGCTATAGAGGATTGGACTCCTGATGCAGGCAACATTGCTGAAACACAGCTCATGTTGTGTCGTATCTCCTGTTGCACCATACTTATATTGTGTTTTGAATGAATGGAATGGAACATTAAGGACTGGTTTCCTTGGACTTTTGTTTGTTCCTTACTTGTTTGTTTGTTGTGTGTTTTGTACCCGTGAGGAAGCTTTCTTCTTTTTTACATATTTCTGCCTCTTTTTAGGTGCCCTTAGGCTGAATGGTAGTAACCTATTCTATAATGGAAACTAGGCATCTAAGTCAAATTATAGAATACTAGCATAAATGGTATTGGCACCCCTAATATTTAGGCCCCCACAATTACACTAGCCTGAGAGCTTGTGTAAGTGTTGGCATCTAAAAGTAGTAAGGATGTGTGTAACTTATAGTATTCTGTATGTTATGCGTGTAAAATGAAGACCAACCTATGTGTCACTCATGCTGTACCTCTGAATATAACGTTTTGCAAATGAGCATTACATAAGTTAAGCGGATATTTATAGAACAGTTTTTAGGAACCCTGTTAGCAATTTCACAGATACGTGCACATATACACCCCTCCCCCTCCCCGATATTCAGCTGGTGATGGTCAGCATTTTCTTTAAACTCTTACAGTTGCTGGCTAAATTAGATGCACCCTGGCCTTGAATAGACTTCCCATACTCTATCTCCTGCTCTCGGGTTGGGCTCCCCTTGCCCACCTGGAGCTCCTTACTCCTTCTTAGTTGCCACTATTAGGGCAGCAACTACTCCTTAATTCAGCCCCGGTTTATTATGCAACTCCAGGACTCCCCTTTCCTACAAGAATTCCCGCGGGAGTACAGGCAATCAAAGACCCTGTGTTCCCCACTATAATCCGTTTTATTAACTTTAACTCCTTCCCAACTATCAATCATTCCCAAGAACTCTTTTCCTTTGCAAATTATTTCAACAACACTCCCCTTGGGCTGGGCTTCCCTTTCACCCAGGGACATCCCACTCTTTCCCTCCCAGTGACTCCAGGGATAAACTAACACCGCACAGTAATCCCCATATATTGGGGGATTACATAAGCAATGTATGTGCACAAGTTAGTGCCCAGTTTTTGAATTGTCTTTCATATGTTCAGCAGGTGTGTAGCCAGACTTCAAGGTTTGGGGGTGCTGGAGCCCAAAGTGGGGTGGCATATTTTGCCCCACCTTCTCGCTGCTCTCTGCCCCTTCCTCAACCCCATATAACTTGACTGACCAGGGTCCCCAACCCCCGTCAGCAGAAGCCTTTCTCCAGTGCTGTTCTCTGCCACATTACCTGCCCTGCTTCCCTCACGTTGCGCACATGCTCAGTTTTAGTGAAATTGAGCATGCGCAACACTTCACGCATGCTCAATTTCATTAACATTGAGCATATGTGGCGTGAGGGGAAGCAGGGCAAGCAATGCAGCAGAAACAGTGCTAGAAGAAGGCTTCTGCTGGTAGGGGTTGGGGACCCCTGCCAGTCAAACCAGGGGCCCTGAATCTAATTTGGGGGGGGGGGGGGATGGACCAGAACCCAAGGCCTGCTGTATCTACACCACTCTTATGTAGAGGCCTGTAATGTCAGGGGTGTCATGATGTGTGGGGTTCCAGGAAGGTTCAAGGCAGATGGGATAGGTCACTAGGTGTGTGTGTAGAGGGGTAAAGAAAGACATCTGTTAGCATCCTGTAAGCCCAGTTTAAGCACGTATATTTTGCACTTTTTTGCTTCATGCTAAACAGCTTTAGGGTGAATGTTACACATTTGCATTGTTCCTTTTATAACAGAGATACACATTCTAGATCTTGAGGACAGCAAACATGTCTGGTTTTCAGGATAGCCAAATTGTGTCAATTATCCTGTTCTGTGAACCCAATATATGTAAATATCTGATGAACACTCAAGCCTATCCTGGAAACAGACCTCTTTGCGCCACTTGAGGACTGGGGATATGAATCCTTGCTGCATGTAAATACAGTTTATTGCCATTATAAAACAATCTTTATGAAATCACTTAAGCTGTCTCAGTTGGTGAAAGGATTACAGCACCCCAAATACAAGCTTGACAGAACTTGAGAGTAATTGCACAGAAAGCTGTTTAAAAGGGAATTTTGTCTCCACCCCCTTTGAAAGTGCTTTGTTTACTCCCATGACTCTTAATTTATATGTCCTTTCTAATTATACAAACACAAACAAAATGCCAAGCCATAAAATGTTACAGACTCTGCTCGGAATTTATTTCTTTTTCAGCACTCCTTAAAAAGAGCACATGTTCAGGGGGCGAGTGTGGGGGAGGAGGAACAAGCAGTCAGTGCCATACTAATACTCCCCACCATTAATATGATAATTTATTTTTAATGCTGCAGTGTCTTTAAGCGGGTGATTTCCTCTAGGGTGTTTGCTTAGAGATTTCAAGATAATTACATCTCAGAAACCTGGCTAATTACAGTCAACAGCATGAAAATTGAAAACATGCTTTTCTGGCTCACTTTCCAACACAGTCCAGTAGAAAAAAGGTATGGCGCCTTACATGACCAGTCCTAAAACTGCTTTCTCTATCCACTTTTTAAAATCTATCTTTGTGATCTCATTCTCTTAGGGCTTATATTATTGCCTGCAGGAAAATGCATAACTCACTTTGATTAACTCATAACTCAGCTATTTGGATATTTTTTATCCCCTATCCCCCAAATTCTGTATAGTGTGACTTAAGCTGTTCATACAAATCTGGTCATATTCTGAATTTGCACACACAACTTAATTAGTGTAACAAGTCAATCAGTGCTGATAATTGAACAACCATTTATTGACACTAGTTAGCATTAATTAGAATTTACATGCATAAATGCCTAAGTGTATTCTATACTGTGATGCACATAAATTCTAAGACATGGATCTAAAAAGGGACATGGCCATGGGTGGATCATGGGTGTTCCTAGAATGTACACATGGAGGGGCATAATTGAACGAAAACGTCTATCTCCATGGGCGTTTATCTCCGAGAACGGGTCCGTGAAGGGGCGGACCGAACTGTATTTTCGCAAAAAATAGACGTCCATGTTTTATTCGACAATTTGTGAGCTGGGCGTTTTTGTTTTTCAGCGATAATGGAAAATGAAAGCGCCCAGCTCAAAAACGAATAAATCCAAGGCATTTGTTCATGGGAGGGGCCAGGATTCATAGTGCACTGGTCCCCCTCACATGCCAGGACACCAACCGGGCACCCTAGGGGGCACTTTTACAATAACAAAAAAAAGGTAAAAGAGCTCCCAGGTGCATAGCACCCTTCCCTTGGGTGTTGAGCCCCCCAAATCCCCCTCAAAACCCACTGCCCACAAGTCTACACCATTATTATAGCCATAAGGGGTGAAGGGGGGCACCTACATGTGGGTACAGTGGGTTTGGGGGGGTTGGACGACTAATAAGCATTAAGCAGCACAATTGTAAGAGGTAGGGGGGGATGGGCCTGGGTCCACCTGTCTGAAGTCCACTGCACCCCCTAACAACTGCTTCAGGGACCTGCATACTGCTGCCAGGGAGGTGGGTATGACATTTGATGGTAAAAATAAAAAGTTGTGAAACATCATTTTTTTATGGTGGGAGGGGGTTAGTGACCACTGGGGGAGTCAGGGGAGGTCATCCCCGATTCCCTCCGATGGTCATCTGGTCATTTAGAGCACTTTTTTGGGACCTGTTCGTGTGAAAAAAGGGTCCAACAAAAGTGGCGTAAATGTTCGGTAAAAACGCCTTTATTTTTTCGATTATCGCCCTAACGCGTACATCTCTCCTCAGTCAATAACCACGCCCCAGTTCCACCTTCGCCACACCCCCATCAACTTTGTCCGCATCCGCGACGGAGTGCAGTTGAAAACGTCCAAAATCGGCTTTCGATTATACCGATTTATTCGTTTTTGTGAGATAAACGTCTATCTCCCGATTTGGGTCGAAATCTAGGCGTTTTTCTCTTTCGATTATAAGGTGGATAGTGCTATAGAATTGCCTGTTCCACGCGTAATTTAGGTGTTGGCATTTATATTAGGTTTTCATTGGCATAAGTGGCCGCAACTAAATATAGTCTGGCGATAGCCTATCAGTACATTGTAAGTCACTTTGAGCCTGCTAAACTGTGGGAAAAACGTGGGGTATAAATGTGCAAAATAAATAAATAAATAAATAGTCACAGAAAATGAGTGTTGGGATATTCTATAAGTATGCCTAGATTTAGGCATACTATATAAACCTTACCAAAGTTTAGGAGTAATTTATACAATACATCTAAGCATATTTGTTTTGGCGCTGACTTTTAGGTGTGATATATATAGAGAGAGAGGTGTATTTTCAAAGCACTTGTACTTACAAAATTTCAAGGTACTCTATGGAACTTTGTAACTCTTAGGGGTCCTTTTACTAAAGTGTGCCGAAAAGTGGCCTGCACTGCTACAGACGCATGTATTGGGCGCGTGCAGGTTCAATTTTCAGTGCACCTGCAAAAACGGCCTTTTTTTTGGGGGGGGGGGGGAATAGAAGTGCGGCAAAATGAAGATTGACGTGCATCCATTTTGAGCCTGATACCATACCACCACCCATTGACTTAGCGGTAAGGTCTCACACGTTAACCAGGCGGTAATTGTCAGTGCGCATACAATGCCAATTACCACCCAGTTAGTACAGCATGCCAGAAATTTTCCATCGCATGTTCTGGTTGCATGTAAAAAATGAAATTACCACCCAGGCCATGTGGTAGCCAGGCAGTAGTTCTGAATTGGCACACGATGGGCGCACGTAGGTGCCTATGTGGCTTAGTAAAAGAGTCCCTAAGTGTTTTGAAAATGAGCCCAATAGAATGCAGCCCTCTCTGGGTAAAATTGTGATGTTTAACCATTAAACATCCAGATTTTTATCTGGATAATAATGGGCTGAGTTTGGAGAAAGGTGGAGTCTGGGCCAACAGCTATCCATTTAACAGCCATATTTGGCCACTAAGGGGCCCTTTTACTAAGCCGCGTAAGTGACTACACATGCCAAATGGAGTTACCGTGTGGCTCTTGCTGTAATTTCAATTTTGGCGTGTGTCCAATATGCGTGTCTGAAAAATATTTTAGATTTTTGGGTGCGCGTAACAGACGTGCCAAGTGGCATTTGGCGCACATAGGTCATTACCACCCGGTTACCGCGTGAGTCTTTACCGCTTGGTCAATGGCTGACGGTAAGGTCTCAGACCCAAAATGGACGCGGGCAATTTTCATTTTTCTGCATGTCCATTTTCGGCAAAAAAGAGCCTTTTTTCAAGCATGCTAAAAAAATGGATTGGTGAGAGCCCAAAACCCACGCCTACACTACTGCAAGCCATTTTTCAGCACGCCTTAGTAAAAGGACCCCTAAATGAATAAGTTACCCATTGCAGACCAAAAGTGAACGGATAGTCTCTGGTGTGATCACCCCTTATATGCATATTCAGTGGTGCCCCTTAAATGGACAATGCCACTTTTAATACTTATAATGTTAAGTGCTAGGGGCCAACACTGCAAACTCTGCAACAGAACTAGACTGTTCTATTGATCCTTCCACCAGCTAATGAGGAGAGCACTCCCTCCCCCTCTCCCCTTCCCACCTCCCCTCATGCAAGTATTCAAACAGTTCATAGAGGAGGCTCTGAAAAAATCATGAAAGGCCTACAGTCAACATCTTGCTCTCTTAACCCCTGCCCAGCAAAGATAGTACAGCTAGCAATCAAAGATCTCATTGAGGGAGTCACTAAAATTGTTAAGTCCTCTGTTGTATAAGGGCAGCTGGCAACACCACTGAAAAGGGTTGTTGAATGCCCCCTCCAATTAAAAAAAAAAAGAGCTTCTTTGACCAGGATATTTTTGAAAACTACTGACAAGTTTCTAACACCCCTTTCCTGACTTCAGTGGAAGTTTTGCAAGGTCACCGCTAGAAGTCTCGGCAGCCATTTTTAAAAAGTTATGCGGCAGCAAGAGGATCAGCGCTGGTAGCAAGCAGGAAGGACTGGGGATCTTTCCTGCCTTGAAGAATCCACTAGACCACCAGGGTGGCTTCAGGTATGTGCCAAGAGGGCACCCTGCAGCTCTGGGAAGCAGAGGCAAAGCAGTCAGATTGTGGCCCATGTATAAAGGAGACGGCAATAGCAGGGAGCGGAAGGGAGCGCCGCAGGGCCCCTGGAAGCATGAGGCCCTGTGTGACCGCCCCTGTTGGCCCTGCCTAAGACCAGCCCTGAGGGGGAGTTTTCTAAGGAGAGAATATCACTAAGTGATTTCTGTAGTCAGGTTGGAGTTCTGTGAATTCTGTCAGTGAGTGTAGAACACAGATGAGAAAAGTGTGAGAGATTTTAAGCGAGCTGAATTCACAAAGGTTTTGTTGTAGTTTCTTGAGGGAAAGGGAGGGAAATATTACCTTTCTGTTTACCATAGGTCCTCTAAGTCTCCTTTGTAGAAGGAAATAAGATGGGGGAAAAGGGAAAGGGAAATGGGACTTGATATACTGCCTTTCTGAGGTTTTTGCAACTATATTCAAAGTGGTTTACATATATATATTTTTTTGTTTTGTTACATTTGTACCACACACTTTCCCATTCATGGCAGGCTCAATACAGCAATGGAGGGTTAAGTGACTTGCCCAGAGTCACAAGGAGCTGCCTGTGCTGAGAATTGAACTCAGTTCCTCAGGACCAAAGTCCACCACCCTAACCATTGGAGCCGACTCTGTGGGTGCTTGAGCACCCCCAATATTGAGAAAATCATTGTGTGTGTCCAGGGAGGGGTCATTTCCATTGGGCTTAGCACCCCCAATAATTTTGAAAAGGTGGCTCCTATGACCCTAACCACTAGGCCACTCCTCCTTATTCAGGTTATTCAGGTACTTATTTTGTACCAGGGGCAATGGAGGGTTAAGTGACTTGCCCAGAGTCACAAAGAGGACAAGGAGGAAAGAGGAGGAAGAAGAAATGAGAGAAAAGTGAAAAAAAAAAAAGAACTGGAGATAAAAAAAAAAATGTGTTGAAGATGGACTGAGGGGAGAAAGGGACTATTTGGGGGAAATTGCAATGGATGCCCATCCTGAATGAGGGGTGGGTTAAAAGTGTTCCATCTGTCTCTGTCATGAGGGGGCAAGTTTGTGCACTCCTGGTTAACTGATTGGAGACTAGGTAGGACTGACTAAATTCTGGTAGAGACTTTTAATTTTGTTGGCAAAGTATGCAGCAAGATCATTGCAGTAAAGTTTAGACTGAGCAGGTTGGTTCTGCTGTGGGGATTACAGTAGGCTGTTTACTATACTGAACAACTGCTTGGTTGAATTTGCAGCCTGTGCAATGCATTGAGAGAAATATTGTTTTTTGGTTGCTGTTAAGGCTTGGCGGTACTTTGTTGTGTGCTTCCTACAGTTTAGCCTGTCTTCATCCAGGCGAGATTTACGCCATCTCCTTTCCAGTTTCCGCCCTTCACATTTAAGGATCCAAAATTCTGGAGAAAACCAAGGTGAGCGTTTGTTAGTGGGGCATAAGACCTTTTTTAGTGGTGCCATTTTCTCTAAGGTCATGGCTAAGTGTGTATTCCAAATGTCAATCTGTTCTGACACTGTAGTTGTCTTTTCATCCAAATGTGGATAGTCCAAGTCCTCTAGGAAATTCTAAACGGTTAGCTTTTTTTTTTTCTCTGATCTCCTTCCAAACTCTGGGAGGTGCCATTTGTTTCAGGTAGTCACTTACGGAAAATTTAATTAGAAAATAATCTGACCATGATAGGGGTGTTATTTCAATACTGTTATCCCAGAATTAGGATATCAACCCCTTTGTAGAATACCAAGTCTAGTATGTGACTCCTTTTGTGGGTTGGAGAATTGATTACCTGTGTGAATCCTAGTACTGTCATTGTGTCCAGAAAGGCAACTGTGGTGGTATCTGGGGTTTCGATGTGTAGACTGAAATCTCCCATGATCACCAGCCTAGGGTAATTCAGTGTCATTTGAGTAATCAGGTCTAGGAATTCTTGCACAGATAATGTGTTGTTACAAGGTGCTCAGTACTTGCATTGCTTACTGGTTAAATATTGTTGTGCTATTTTACTTCACCTTCCTCTTGTCTTGTATCTTGTGATGTCTTCATCTAGTTTTTTTTCTCTATTGTCTTTTTGTGAGTTTTTTTTAACTGATTTTATCTTTTATTGTAAACTGCCTCAATATATAATTTTTATGTGAGAGGTGGTATATCAAATCTTATAAAATAAATAAATAAATATGCATGAGATCTATGTTCATACAATAGAGGCAGTGTATGCAAATAGACCTCATGCATATTCATTGGAGAAATCCTGAAAACCCGACTGGGTTGCAGCCCTCAAGGACCGAGGTTGCCCACCCCTTTTTTTAGCTGATAGGTCATCCATGTCTATTCTCTGCCCTAGCGTGCCCCTCCAAAAAATAAATACAGAAATATTCACAATGTGCTCTTAATGTGCACAAATAGATTATTTACCAAAAAATGCTAATGTGCTTTGCAGTAAATGTTTTCAGGTGTGCTAAGTATGCATTATGTCTTAACACCCTTAAGTAGACATACCCCTTTGCATTTAGGTCTACCAAATAAGCTTTTATTAAAACTTTAGTTGATTCAAAATTGTTCTGCTATAGTAATGTGGGGTAGACAGAAGCTTGATGCTTTGTCCTCTGTTTGGAATTCTACACTGGTTACAAGTGTCTGTACATCTCATTTAAAATTTTATATGGAATTTTCCCTATTTGTCATCTTACTTGGTTTTTCAGTCAAATCATAATAAATTGGTCACCACAACAAACATTGTATTCTCTTACCCTCTGCTAACAGTGTTAGAAAAAAAATCTACTGTCCAATATTCAAAACCATTTATCCAGCCAGGCAATACACCTGGCCAGTTAAAAATGGTACTTAACCAGTTATCCACTGACATTCAGTGGGAGTTAGCCAGCTGTCTCCTGCTGAATATTCCCATTTGGTGCTTAGCGGATAGCCGGTTACATTGAATGATATAACCAGCAATTTGTCAATTTTCAGTGCATCACCAGCAAAGTTTTGGCAGCTAAATCTGGTTGCGTCAATAGCAGGTTTATATTTGGCCACTATGATCTTAGCCGGCTAGCTCTGAATTCTGATGTGGCAGCTATGTTCTTAGTGCCCCAAAATTAACCAAATATTCAATGCCGGTCAGTGGAAATGACCTGGCATTGAATATCCATCATCAACGCCGACTGCAGGAGTTAGCTGGGCTAACTCCCATGGTCTGAAACTTGGCCCCTTAGTAAACAATTATTTTCTGGTTTTTCAAATGGAACTAACTGTCAATTAATCTTACATCTGAAGGTGAAGGTGACATTTTGCAGTTTAGAAAAAGTTTCCAGGATTAGCTACCACTGAATTATAATTATATATATTATTCTTTAATATGAGTTCAGAGAAAAGATTAGTATTGGTAACAATTGTTCCTTTAAGTATGGTTTGTCTAGATTTTTTATAAGATATGGTAGGGCTTTGGTTGGATTTTGTAGACTTTTATTCATTGTTGAAGGTATACAAACAGTGAGTGGTTTGTGATTTGAATGAAGAGTCAGGAGTGATTTGTGTTTGTGTATATTCAGGTATGAATGTTAAAAACAATGGCATTGCTGTCCCATTGGGAGATCAATATTGTTTTAATGTGATTAACGATTAGTAAATTAGTAGGCATGTTTCATTTGCCACACAGGATCACTTTCAGATATTTCTAAAATAGCCAGTAGGCTAGAGATATCCAGCAGAATTAATAAGGGAGGGTTAAAGCAATTAATGGATACAATTTTCACATCAACTTGAGAGCTGAGGTTGAAATGTATAGAAATTTAAGAAGTCATTAATGGCATATGTGGTACCATTCTTTGATTATGCAGATCATTTCAGAAGGCTTGTTCAGCAATTGTATGTGTAAATAGTAAAATTTTCATGCATACATTTTCTCTGTGTATAAATAGTAGGTCCAATATTCAGCCTGTGGTGATGTTTGTTTTTTTTTTTTTTTTTTTTTAACTCTGCCAAAGGCAGATTGAGCCCTGGATATTCAATGTTGGCCTGTGCTTGGGCACTGGCATTGAAAATCTGGGGGCTAAATGAATTTAAGGAAGCTGCAGGAGGTTATTTGGATCCTGGATGATATTCAGCCAGGATCCTCTTAAGACACTTATGTGGGCCCTGGCTGAATATTGGCCAGGACTCCTATAAGATGCTCTCTGCTTCTCTGAATCCTTCTCCCTCCCCCGTGGCCCTGATCATCCTTCCCTGCCACCCCACACATAGTTAAGTGCTGACCGAGCCACCCCTGTTGACCTCCCACTCCAGTAGGTCCCTCTGGGCCTATTTATAAATACCTGGTGTTCCACTGGGGTCTCATGGGCAGTAGTGAAACCCACTCACTATTGTAAAATATTTGCTGTGACCTTTAGCCGCAGCCTTGTGGGTTGGGTGTGAGTGGGGGGGAGGGGATTGGTTGTGGCATGTAACTACTTCAGGGTGGGAAGCTGGAATCTAACCAGCCAATGTTCAGACTGGTGCCTGGTTAGAGTTGCAGCTAAAGTTAGGACAGTTCTTTTGCTGTCCTAACTTTAGTCACTTATGCTACCGGTCACAACCTCCTATAGATCTAAATTCTTAGTCCAAGATAACATTGAAAGAATAGGACACAAGGCTTAGATATTATCAGAAAAATAGAAAAGCTATTTTATTGGAAATATTGGCAGCAGTAAGCTTGTTATCTTGTAGCAGTAAAACAGTGTCAGTCAGGGACAAAATGATGGTAAAGAACTGAGTTTTAAGTACCCATCAAGGTGGAGCAAAGATAACACACACTTGCACCTAGTCCTGAATTATTAGGACTCCTGACACCCTAGGCACTATAAAACAAGAGAGAAGTGCAACTTGACCACTGGAAAAGGGGCTCTCTCACACTCAAGATCTTTGGAACTGAAGCCAGTCAGGGAGTTGATGAAGGAAGCAGGCAGCAAAGCTGGGATGGCAGACACTCTCTTTCTTAGGATGGTTGGTCAGCAGCAGGTGGTCCCAATCGGTCAGGAGGTAAGCTCTCCCTAGCTGGGCAACAGCATACAAGCAAGTGATACCACAGCTTAATGAGCCTTCGTCATGTGGCTGGTTTAGGCCAGCTGATAGCAGCTCTCGCGTTAACTGCCCAAAATAACAGCCAGCTTGCTTCATGCGTATTGAAGAGGTTCTTATACCCTTTCCTCTGGTTTGGTGCCATGCTGACTAGAATAACAAAGTCTGATGTTTTCCAGTGTTGTTTCTTTGGAGGACCAACCAACTGATTTCTTCTGACCATGAAGTCCCCCAATTCTATAAACAGAGTTGTATTGAAATTTACTTTGCCTTGATGTGTCAGCAATGTGCCTGAGGTCTGCAAACAAACCTCTGCATAGGAACTGACACTGGCCTAAATCTGTTATAAGAAAGTCAGGTTCATAGCATTACATGTGCAAGGCCTGTTTTGTCCCTACACTCCGGGGGGGGGGGGGGGGGGGGGGGCACGAGAAGCTGGCGTCTGTGAGTCTGAGAGATCCTGAAATGGGGTCATTGACTGCATAGTGGAGTTTACCTCCATATTCCTTAGCCCTCTCTTGAAAGCAAATGTCTACCTTGATGAATAGGGAAACCAGGTCATCCAAACTGGTGGGGAGATTCTGTCCCGCCAGTTCATCCTTAATGTGGCATGCCAGGCCCTGCCAAAAGACAGCCACCTGGGACTCAAGTGAGTGTGTCAATAGCTCACTCCTGCTTATATTATCATAGATCTCCCCCAACAAAAAGTCCAGAGTATATTTACTCTTTCTTTTTTCTTTCTCATACAAACTTCTCATGCAAATGTATATATTGTGTATAATCTCTTTCAACTATAAGTACTTAGCTTAGTTAGCTTCAAAATTTAAGTGCCGTCTGCTTCAAGCTTCCTTCAAATTTCCTTCTCATACCAGCCGCCAACATAGTCACTGTTTCAAGTTCTACGCCAGGGTGTTAGTCGATCTATAACTCGTAATGCTGCTCCTTCCAAGCTGATGTGTGATTGAATAATAGAATCAAGATTTTACAACTTAATATCAAGTAGAATTGCTGGTATATTTGTTCTGATTGTGATTTTTATCCTGCATTAGAACATTTATTGGCCTTTTAAATTGTTTTATCCAAATCAGTCATTTCAGATAACCTTCATATAGTCCATTTAAATAGATTGTAGAACTTAAAAGGAAAGGACTCTTCTTTTCATGAATCCCAGTAGCAGGAGTTCTACAATCTATTTAAATGGACTATACAAATCTTATCTGAAATGACTGATTTGGATAAAATGGATAAATTGACTGGCCCTGGTGATCAAAGCTTTCCCTGCATTTTTTTTTATCATAGCTTTTCCTTGTATATATTTCTTGATTAAAACTTTACTTGAATTTTCTTAAATCTAAGCTTGCACTGCATTTGGTATAGAGTTTCTCCCACTTTGTTGGACTTTGGTTGCTAAATGGATCAGTATTTGATGTCATTGAATAAAGGGAGGAACCATTTTTTGTTTGAATTGTGAGTCTTTTTGACAGCAGCATGAGTGCACTGTGAAAGGTATCTACCCTGATATTTACTGTGTGTATATAGAAATGTTGAGAGAATAAGAATTATTTATTTTATTTTTTGTCCCAGATGATATCCTGAAGCAACCTTGCGAAATGCTAGCCACTGTCTACTGTCACTGTAGGACTTGAAGCAATAGTTCTTTTGATTGAGATGACGCTCTATAAGACCCCTTGATATACAGAATGAGATTACTACACGGTTACCATGTTAGGCCCTACCGCTAACTCAATGGCTAGCAGTAAGGTCTCAGACCCGAAATGGATGTGCACCAATTTGTATTTTGCCACACGTCCATTTTCGGCAAAATTTTTTAAAAAGGCCTTTTTCACAGGCGCACTGAAAAATGGATCAGCGAGTGCCCAGAACACACACCTACACGACCGCAGCCCATTTTTCAGCGTACTTTAGTAAAAGGGCCCCTGAAACTGCAAAGATATGTACTCCTTTTAAGGATTTGGATAAGTACAGCATTTTAAAGCGCTTGTGGAATATTTAATAAAATTTGTTAATGGCAAAGTAAGGAAGTTTTTTTTAATGCCAATGATGATAACTCCAGCTCCGAAGGGTTTGTGGTACCTGGAGCTGTACTGAGGCTTTTTCCTTTCAATTGCTGTTTTTTCAAGAGAGGTTTATCTAAAGGTGAATACTTTTGGTATGATTTAAAGGGAAGAGTATATTATTTGTTGCTATAAAAGTAAAATAAACTATCAACAGTAGCACATGTTGATAACTTCCCCCCAAATATTGCTATCGGCAATTAGGAAAGCCACAAAATCCTTCTGAAATGACTTCCATTGGTTGCAAAATCACAGCTGAAATTTGTAAGTAGTGGTATTTACATGTTAAAACTCCAAGACTTGTGCTCACTTTTTGAACATGTTCTTTTCTAAAAGAGGATGTTCCCACTATATGTGTCTTAATCTACACGTGTATTTTCCACGTCCTTAATATACTTTACAAAATGATACATGTTCTGTGAGTTTTTTGTAAAATGCTTTGGAAAATGTGCACATCTTCACCTGGATATTCCTTTTCTTACCTAGATGACCTATGAATATTTTTAGGTTTGCTATATCTATCATTGAGATAAACAGATACCCCCTAATTCTGTAAAAGTCGCCAAAATTGCATGTGCAAATCTGGTCACGTGCCCAATTTGTGACATAATTTAATTCAATCACAAGCTAATTAGTGCCAATAATTGGCTTTGTAATGAGCAATTATTGGCACTAATCACATTTAATTGGTTGTAGGTCAGTTCCCACTTTGAAAGTTCCCACCAGACAGTTTCCACCCACCAATTCCCATCTGGACAATTCCCACCCATGACAATTCCCACTGAACCAATTCCCACCACACCAGGGAAGACAATTCCCATACATAACCCAAAAAACATACTAGAACAAATAATCTCCCTCCCTTTTCTCTTCCACATTGTTTGGTGGGGGGCAGTGCACCCTCATACCCCCTGCTTAAATTTAGGAGTGGGATCAGCATCTAAAATTTACATGTGAGTTGAAAAATGGGGTACAGTATTGGGAGGGTCATTGGCAGATTGAATTCATTCCTAAAATTAATGTGCATTCTTATAGAATAATGTGGATATATGCTAATATAGATGCTTACACAAGTTGGTGCAAAAGGCTGTCTCTACAGTTAGGCACAATTCTCAGATGTAAGCACTATTCTATAAACTGTACCTAACTTTAAGCATGGCTTATAGAATGTTTTTTTTTTTGTTGGGGGGGGGGGGGGGGTTACGCTGAATTTTTTGCTTCCATATATACCCCTATTTACTAAAGCTTAGCTTGAGTTATCTGCATCAGGGTCCATTTTATTCCTATGGGCCCTGTTGCAGATGACTCATGCTAAGCTTTAGTAAACAACCCCAACAGAATCTAACCCATAATGTTATCTGGATAGCTCAGAGAAATATCACTGCTATCTGGCTAATCTTAAACTCTGAAATGGTAACTAAGGGGGTCTTTTACTAAGGTACGCTGGCGTTTTTAGCACATGCTAAATGCTAGAGATACCAATGTATTCCTATGGGCGTCTCTAGCATTTAGCGCATGCTTATTTTTAGCGTGTGCAAAAAAGCCCAGTGTGCCTTAGTAAAAGACCCCCATAGAGGGGCATAATCGAACGGGGTGCCCAAGTTTTCCTGAGGGCGTCCTCGCAGGATGTCCCCGCGAAGGGGCGGGGAAACCCATATTATCGAAACAAGATGGGCGTCCATCTTTTATTTCAATAATACAGTTGGGGACACCCAAATCTCAACATTTAAGTCGACCTTAGAGATCGTCAATATAAATGTTGAGATGGTTGACCTTAGAGATGGTCGTCCCCAGTTTTCGGCGATAATGGAAACCGAGGATGCCCATCTCAAAAATGACCAAATCCAACTCATTTGGTCATGGGAGGAGCCAGCATTTGTAGTGCACTGGTCCCTATGACATGCCAGGACACCAACCGGGCACATAGGGGGCACTGCAGTGGACTAACTGATGCACTAACTGAATGGAAAAAGCCCTTCCTTTACTGATCCCTTAGCGATTCGGAAAAGAACAGACATGCATGAAGGAAATCGCAGGCAAATGAGCTGCTCACTGTTAGCTCATTTGCACATGATTTCCTTCCTAAGGGGAAGCCAGTGCAGAGCAGCCAAGCATTATGCGTGGCTGCTCTGCGCATGCCATAGACGGCTTCAGACATGCAGACAAGCTGCGTGTATAATAGCCGTCTACAACCTTAAATAAATTGCCATCTACAACCTTAGAAAAATGCAAGTCCAGGTGAAAATGTCCAAGTGCTTGTCAGGGATGTCTTTTTTTTTTTAGAGTATGGGTGAAGGATGTCCTTCGCTATGCCTCCGTCCCTGCGACCGCAGTTGAGGATATCCAAAATGTGGATTTTTCTGTGAGAAGGATGGCCATGCCTGGATGTTTCTGTGAGAAGGATGCCCATGCCTTTGCTATGCCTCTGATGCCCCCCCTTATTTATTTGGATTTTGGATCACAGGTAGCAGCATTGAGATTTGAACCAGCCACCTCTGGAGTACAAGACCAGTGCTCTAACAACTAGGCCACTCCTCCACTCCACTCCCTTGAAATTTGGCCATCCTTATGGGGGGGGGGCTGTTCAAGATGTCCAATGTTTTAAACAAGGACGTCCACACCTTCGCTATGCCTCCGCTGACACACACATACCTCCCCCCCCCAGGGACCTGCATACTGCTGCATTGGATCTGAGTATGACATTTCAGGCTGGCAAAAAACGTTTTTAAAGTTTTATTTTCAGAATGGGAGGTGGTTAGTGACCACTGGGGGAGTCAGGGGAGGTCATCCCCAATTCCCTCCGGTGGTCATCTGGTCAGTTCGGGCAATTTTTTGAGGCCTGGTCGTAAGAAAAAATGGACCAAGTAAAGTTGTCCAAGTGCTCATTAGGGACGCCCTTCTTTTTTCCATTATTGCTCAAGGATGCCCATTCTTTAGGCACACCCCAGTCCCGCCTTCACTACGCCTCCGAGACGCCCCCAGGAACTTTGGTCATCTCCGTGATGGAAAGCAGTTGGGTCGCCCAAAATTGGCTTTCGATTATGCCAATTTGGGCGACCCTGAGAGAAGGACGCCCATCTCCCTATTTGTGTCGAAAGATGGGTGCCCTTCTCTTTTGAAAATAAGCCTGACAGTAACATAATAACAACAAATTATGAGAGATAAAGACCAAATTGGTCCATTTAGTGTGCATAGTAAGGTGATTAGGACTGTAGCTGCTACTCCAGGCAGGCTACCCTCCATATCTTCTTACCTTTGTCTGTCTGTACTACAGTATCAGGACTGATTCCATGAACACAATATACTTGGACAATGTCATACGATAGACAAAGATTAGACACATGGTTTCAGGTGCAGCATGCAGCCTAGCAACTTAGTTGGCACTAGCATTTTGCAAGCCTGACCCACTCCAAGCCATGACCTACTTCACCTGTTTCTTTGTTTGCTGTATATCTTTTTGTGTTCAACTTCTTAAACTGCTGTGAGCCTGTCAGACAAGCGCCTAGCTTAAGTGGCAAATCCATCTTCTCTGTGATCGATTGCATCGCCTGGCTGTGTGAGCTTACAAATCTAATTAGCTCACCAATAAATAAATAAAAGCAAAAATGAAAAATATACCAAAGCAGTGGCATCAATCAGCAAGTAAATGTTCAAGACATTTAAACAAACAAGGAGGCATTTAAATAGATCTCAGCTTCAGCCATTATTTTTTTTGTACTAAAAGCATTGCTGCTGATTTATTTGATGAGGTTGGCAGTCTTTTGCAATTTTGTCCCTCTGCTTGTTTCAAAAATTAAGGAGATTTTTCTGTTTAGATGGAGATTTGAAGTTCTAATTCCACCTGGCAGGCACCCACAACTGTGAGGCCTGGGTGCCAGCATTCGGCTCTCAGCTTGTCTACAGCTGGCACTGCATTTAATCTTTTATTCATCCTCATGCTCAGTTCAGGATGGTGTCTCCTGGCAGTCAGCATATTGACTCCAAGATGTCTTTTATAGTCTTATGAAACAGCTCTGAGAAGTCCCTATTGACAGGCTCCTGTAAATGTGTCAGCTGTACCTCTCACCTGTTCAGCTTTGCAGACCCATTTCCATCCCACACATTTTTGCAACTCTTCCCCTGGATTCATTCTCCTGAAATAGTTAGTATTAGGAGGAATGACTCAGAAAACCGCAGCTACATAGCTTTTCAAGTCATTATCCTTCCTGTCTGTTGTCATTATTGTCACTATATATTGAAACGTATGTTCTGTTATGTGATGTTTTCTGCCACAGTCTTGGATATGGGTGAAAAGAAAAGTAACAATGTATTCTGTCAAGCTGGCATTATAAGGGGATATGCTTCTCGTGTATCTGCTTTCAGGACAGGCAATTTCTCTCTCTCCCTCTCTTTTTTTGTTTTGTTAAATGGGTAGCACTTTTCCTCTTTGTTTCTGAAAAGGGGTCAACCAATCCAATATATTGAATTTTAGTAGGAGAACAAAATAGCTATTTCGCATCTGCTTTCCCAGCTGAAATCCTACTTGAGAATCTATAGAGTCAAGAAGGAACAATATTATTTTTAGTTAAAAATAGATATATATTTTTTGCTACAATGTCAGAATTATTTTTCCTGTGCATATCAAAGAGACTAGTTTCATGGTGAGCAAATCAGAGATGTTCCCACCCTAACCTCAGTAGAAGGTCAAAATTCCACAGTATAAAGGACAGTATATTTTCTTGCGTAGAGTATAACTTGTAAGTAAAAGTGTTTTTGATTCCAGCAGTATGCTGTAAAGCATTACACTTAACAGAAGTGGAAGCCATTTCAACCCAGTCTATTTTTAGTCATGTTCAAGGGCTTTGTTTGAGCTATAACTCTTCCAAATTTCCTTTTTCACATTCATATGAATAACTGCAGCCTCTTCAATTACAACAAAGCTCTCATGTCCTGCCCTAGTGTACTTTTTATTTTAGGACCTTTTTATGACACATTTTGTTATGTTTGCTTAGACTATAAATATTATAAAGGTTTCTATAATACAGAGATACTGTTAATGTAATCGTGTTTTTAATAAAGCCACACTCATTATATTCAACATTTGAGTTGGACATGTGCCACTGTGTTTGCTTGGTTTACTAATTAAACCCCACTTTATCTGTACCATGCAGAAGGTGATGGAAGCATTTTCCTGAGAATGGCTTTTATGGATGCTTGTGGAGTATATGGCAGCCAGATTTTCCAGGGCATGCACTGCCTGTTCTTTTGCTTATGGACTCTGGAAGAGCAGTGAGTGCAAGAGGAAGCTATTTTGCAGGCTTGGAGGGCAATTCATTATTTCACCAAAAGAAAGAGAGATGACCTGCTCAGGTTTTATGATTCAAAAACCATTTGGCATTCCCAGAAGGTCATCAAACAAACAAACAAACAAACAAACAAAAACAACCTGTGATCAGTGCAAATCCCAGATCAATGTCAATGTCATTCAACATTTCAAAACCGCTGTTTCCCCTAAATTAGGGTCCGACACGATGTACAGTTAAATATGGAATACTAGTAAAAAAGGCCCGTTTCTCAAAAACAATGAAATGGGCGCTAGCAAGGCTATCTTGTAATGATGATTATGTTTTTAGGGCTCTCATCAAAGCGATTTCTCCTCTCTCCCCTGCCCTCTCCTCCATCCATGTCCAGCGATTCTTCCCTCCCCTCCCATCCCCTCTGTATCCCGCGATTCTGACCTCCTCTCCATGTGCAGCGATTCTCCTGTGCCCTGCCGTCCCCTCCGTGTCCCGCGATTCTGGCCTCCCCTCCATTTCCAGCGATCCTCCTCTGCCATGCCGTCCCCTCCGTGTCTCACGATTCTGGTCTTCCCTCCATGTCCAGCGATTCTCCTCTGCCCTGCCCTCTCCATGTCCCGCGATTCTGGCCTCCCCTCCATGTCCAGTGATTGCCCTCTACCCTGCCCGCCCATCCGTGTTCTGCGATTCTCTCCTCTCCTCCCATCCCATCCATGTCGTTTCTCCTCTGCCCTGCCCTGCCCTGCCCTCCCCTCCCCTTGATGTCCCTGGATTCTGTCCTCCCTTCCATGTCCAGGTTTCCATTGCCTTCACTTGTCTTACTTGCGTTCATAACATCCTAACATCAGCTCGCCTCCAGCGTTCCTTCCCTTTCACTGTTCCGCCCTCTGACGTCATTTCATCTTTACGCAAGGGCGAGATTGAGAGGGAATGGAACACTGGAGGCTTGCTGACGTCAGGATGTTACGAACCCAACCAGCCAGCCAGCCATGGAACATTGATGGTACAAATTATTATATTAGATGGAATGAACACAGACAGCTATACAAGTTAGCATATCATTTCAGCATATATAATCAAGAAGGACTTAGCTTTTGTTCAAAAAGATGAGTATTACGCTTCTTACGAAAATTCAAATAGTTTTCCTCAACTCGAATAACCCATAAGTACATAAGTATTGCCACACTGGGAGAGACCAAAGGTCCATAAAGCCCAGTATCCTGTTTCCAACAGTGGCCAATCCAGGTCAGAAATGCCTGGCAAGATCCCAGAGAAGCTCAATACATTTTATGATGCTTATCCCAGAAATAAGCAGTGGATTTTCCCAAGTCAATTTAATAATGGTCTATGGATTTTTCCTTTAGGAAGTCGTCCAGACCCTTTTTTAAACCCTGCTAAGCTAACCGCCTTTACCTTATTCTCTGGCAACGAATTTCAGAGTTTAATTACACATTGAGTGAAGAAACATTTTCTACAATTCATATTAAATGTACTACTTTGTAGCTTCATCGCATGCCCCCTAGTCCTAGTAATTTTGGAAAGAGTAAACAAATGATTCACGTCTACCCGTTCAACTCCACTCATTATTTTATAGACCTCTATCATATTTCCCCTCAGCCATCTCTTCTCCAAGCTGAAGAGCCCTAGACGCTTCAGCCTTTCCTCATAGGTAAGTCGTGCCATCCTATTTATCATTTTCGTCGCCCTTCTCTGTACCTTTTCTAATTCCACTATATCTTTTTTGAGATGCAGTGACCAGAATTGAATGCAATATTCGAGATGCGGTTGCATCATGGACCGATACAAAGGAGCAAATGTGTGCACGTGTGTGGGGGGGGGGGGAGGGGGAGTGGAGAGGTCTGTGTGTCTGTGTAAGGGGGAAAGGGAGAGAAACAACTCATTTTACAATATTTCATTATATGCATACTATATCTATACCTGTAGAAAGTGTCATCAATTCAAGGAAAAACGAACCTAATTCAGTCAGTAGAAGCTCAACACAAAGGATTAGCATGACTTGTTATTATAATTATAGCCTTGGCCATCTGTATATTATACCTGGTTATTTCAAATATCATTTGTGGAGGAGTAGCCTAATGGTTTGAAAGTGGGATAATATTCAAATCCCACTGTCACCCCTTGTGATCTGGAGAAAGACACTTAACCCATTTGGCTATTCCTCCACAAATGAAATTGTAAGCCCTTCTTGGACATTAAAAGACCTACTGTACATGAATATACCTTACCTTGAGCTACTGAAAAGGCTTGAGATAAATCCAAAATCCTGTCTCCTTCTTCCCTTTGGAAAGTTCTAATTACTACTATTACCCCTTACAAAGGCTGCTGTACTACGTCTTATTGTTGACATTCACCCTCCTTATTGTCCTTTTCTGGAGTCTGCTGTTGGCACTTAGGGCCCTGTTTATAAAGGCGCACTAACATTTTTAGCATGTTCTAAAAATTAGCATGCGCTAACCGTGTAGATGCCCATAATATTCCTATGGGCATCTACACAGTTAGCGTACACTAAAAATGCTAGCGTGCCTTCATAAACAGGGCCCTTAATATTTACCGTGATTTACTGCAGTTTACTTGTGGACTCATTTTTGAAAGAGAAGAAAGCCCATCTTTTGTTCAAATCGGTATAATCGAAAGCCGGTTTTGGATGTCTCCAACTGCTTTCCGTCGCAGGGACGGCCAAAGTTCAAGGAGGCGCATCGGAGGCGTAGTGAAGGCAGAACTTAGGCATGCTTAACACTTGGACATCCTCAACCCATAATTGAAAGAAACAAGGACGTCCCTGATGAACACTTGGACGACTTTACCTGGTCGTGTTTTTCTTACAACCAAGGTACAAAAAGGTGCCCAAAATGACCAGATGACCACCGGAGAGAATAGGGGATGACCTCCCCTTACTCCCCCAGTGGTCACTAAACCCCTCCCACCCTCAAAAAACATCTTTCAAAATATTTTGTGCCAGCCTCAGATGTCATACTCAGGTCCATGACAGCAGTATGCAGGTCCAGTATGCAGGAGCAGTTTTAGTGGGTGCAGTGCGCTTCAAGCATGCGTACCCAGGCCCATCCCCCCTACCTCTTACATTTGTGGAGGAAACAGCGAGCCCTCCAAAACCCACCACAAACCCACTGTACCCACATCTAGGTGCCCCCTTCACCCGTAAGGGCTATGGTAGTGGTGGATAGTGGGTTATGGGGGGAGGGTTTGGGGGGTTCAGCACACAAGGTAAGGGAGCTCTGTACCTGGGAACAATTAATGAAGTGCACTGCAATGCCCCTAGGGTGCCTGGTTGGTGTCCTAGCATGTCAAGGGGACCAGTGCACTACAAATGCTGGCTCCTCCCACGACCAAATGGCTTGCATTTGGTTGTTTCTGAGATGAACATCCTTAGTTTCCATTATCGCCGAAAATCAGAAACGACCAAGTCTAGGGATTTGGCGTCCCTGATGGTATTTTCGAAATGAAAGATGGACGTCCATCTTGTTTCGAAAATACGGGTTTCCCCGCCCCTAGATCGGGACATTTTGCGAGGACGTCGATATCAACATGGACACTCCTTTCAAAAATGCCCCTCTTGGTATTCTACCTCTACTCCTAACCACTTGGCGTCTGCAAACATCTGAATGTTATTCTGAAAAATTATGAGGTATCTAATAGGGATGCATAGAAAGCAAAGGGATCCTTTTACTAAGCTGCGGTACGCACTAACACGTTACATACACACTGAAAGGTATAATTTATTTTTTAGTGCTGGGGCGTGTCTGGGGCTGGAGAGTAGGCGTGTTCTGCACTAATCAGTTAGTGCAACTACATTGTCATGTGCACTAATTGATTAGTGCGTGGTTAGCACGTGAGCCCTTACCGCCTACAAAATAGACGGCAGTAAGGGCTCAAACGCTAATGGCCATGCGCCAAAGGAGAAATTAGCTTGGGGCCACTAAAAGGAAAAATGGAAAATGGGGCTATTTTACCACCACACTAAAAGTGGCCTCAGCACACAAGAAAGACCCATGCTGAGGATAGCACTGGCCACTTTTTAGTGCAGCTTAGTAAAAGGGTCCCAAAATATATTGGTGTATATACTGTTTTTTGTGCTCTTTCATACCTGTTTTAGTTTGTTTCATACATTTGCTTTAATAAACAATTTTCACTTAAACCTCCATTTTTTGGTACATAATTAGGGGCTCTTTTATTAAACAGTAATAAAAAGTGACCTCAGTGTTCCCTTACACAGGTGTCTCCCACATGCTAAGGTCATTTTTACCACTGGAGTAAAATGGTTGAATTTCCTATGTTTTGTATTAATGGCTACACACAAATTTTAATCACTGCCAACCGTGCGATTAAAACTTTTAATTGATGTACAACTCTATTAAAAATATACAAGAGGAAGAAAAAGACCTCAGTATGAATATGCACAGAAACATCGGGGTCCTTATATCAAGTTGCAGTAAAAATGGCCCTGCGGTGGCGGCCATTTTTGCTATACAACAGGGCCCTTTTTACTGCAGTAAATAAAAGCCTGAAAAAACACACAGCCAAGTGGTAAGCTTGCACATACTGTGTGGCCAGGCGCGGGGAGGGGGAGCACTTACCACCACCACCCATTGAGGTGGAAGTAATGGCTCCTGTACTACCTAGGCAGTAAAGTTTTAAAAATGTCCAGTAGCACCAGTAATGGTGCACGCCAGAGGCGGAAATACCACTGGTAGCCATGTTGGGCCGGTGGTAATTCCGGGTTGCCCCTTCTTTAGCACTGCTGAGCAGGAGTCCTTCAACTGCATTGCTGCCAGTGTGTGTGTGTGTGTGTCTGTGGGGGGTGAGGGGTGCTTCAATATTGTGTTTTCAATCACTAGGGACAGGCAGGTTTCCTGGAGTCCTGCAGAGTTTGCCTGACCCTCTCTATTCAAAATGTGATACTGAAACAGCACCCTCCACTGGCAGGACTGTAGGTAGAGGATTCCCGTACAGCTTAGAGGGAACAGTGGGGTCATTTTACTAAGCTGCGGAAAAAAGGGCACTGCAATAATGGTGGGGCCATTTTTCCCACACTCCAGGGCTCCTTTTACCGCAGTGGGTAAAATGCCCCCCCCCCCCCAAATGGCCATGAGGTGAGATAACTCTTACTGTGTGGCCATGCAGCAGGGAGCACTTACCACCACCCACTGAAGTGGCGGTAAAGGCTCCTGTGGTAACCCAGTGGTAACCGGGCAGTGCACAGCAATTACTGCTGAGTTAGCACCACTCTACAGAAAACCAATTTCCAGAGTGCCGAAAATGGCTCACACTCCAGCTGGAAGTACCTCCGGTGACCGTGTTGGGCCAGCGGTAGTCACGGATTAGCGAGCGGTAAGCCCATGTTGGTCTTACCACTGCTTTGTAAAAGACCCCCAGTGTTCTTTAGACACTAAACTAAGGAACTATCCAGTTACTGTATATTCCATTGGATGAACAACATTCCTTCTCAGCTGCTATGTAGGTGCATGCTTTTATGATGCACATGCTTTTACCATGACTAAAAAATGTGGGATCATGGATAAGCTGTGGTTTAAACCTATATAGAATTGAATCCACATGCATAATTTTGTTTAAATTCTATCATCCATGGAAATACTATGGCACAAAATGTGTATAAAGATTATGTAGAGAATTTTTAAAGGGAAATTATCCAGGTAGTTTCAGTTCCAAAATTAGCTTTGCACTGCACAGATACAAATGAACCAGTGTATTTCACAGCAACATAGGCTACTGAAAATTACAATCATAACATATTATTAGGTACTATATAAAATGCCTCTTATGGTTGATTGGTAAACTGAATAACCCAGTTTCACTTTGTGCTCCTTGAAAACAGAAATTAGCTATAACATCTCATATACTAGTCATGCGAAATACTTGTTATCTCATGAGCCAGCTATGCTATAATCCCTTAAATAAGAACAGAAGTTCAACATGCCCTGGCTTAAATACCACATTTTAGGTACATAAATGGTCTCTTGACTGCCTACATCCATGACCATCTGCTAAGATGGCTTTCTTCCATTACAGGAATTGTTGAAGGCATAAGTGCCAAGCAAAAATGGGCTTTAGAAGGGCAGATGGCATGCCCTGTCTATGATCTGTAGGAAATTTCCCATTGTGTCAGAATGGCCTTATTTGTTGTTATGTGGATTGTCATATCTTGTCAACTGTTTTCCTGGGAAAACATATTTCAAATGGGAAAAAATGGATGAAATAATTCTTGCTTGCATTGATGCACACAAAGAATGATTTGCTTACAGCAGGAGCTAAGAAAAGTCATTATGACCACATCAGAAAGGTAATTCTATAACTGAATGCATGCATCCATGAGCAAACTAATTAGTTAATGAACAATTAATCAATTATTGATGTTAATTGGCACTAATTAGGACTTACATGCCTAAATTGTCTAGCTCACAACTCAAAAGGGGGCATGGCCAGGGGAGAGGCATAGGTGGATCAGGGGCATTTCCAAAATTTAGATGCAGTGTTATAGAATAGGGTCATTTAAGTGCCTAACTACCTTTAGTTGCGTATGGGCATTTACACCAGGTTTGAGGAGGAGTAAGTCCTCATTCCCAAAGTTGGGTGTGGGAATCTGTGCTAAGTGCTATTCTATAAGGGTTGCTTAGCACTAAGGGCTAGATTCTATATATGGCAACAACAAAAAAAATCAGCACCGAAAAATGTACAATTCTATAAGCTGCACTTAAAGCTGGCACAGAATAGCACTTATACCTGGGAATCACACCTAATTTCAGGCACTGAAATGTGGTGCAAATGTGCACACCTACATTGGAGGTCCTTTTACTGACCCATGGCAAAAAGTGACCTGCGGTAGCATGGGTGCATGCTTTGGCCGTGTGCTGGGCCAGTTTTTACCACATCTGGAAAAAAGGGCTTTTTCCCAATGGACTGAGGAAAGGGCCTGCAGTAAAATTGAAACCAGTGCATGTCTATTTACAGCCTAAGCCCTTAATGCCACCTATTGATCTAGTGGTAAGAGCTCACGCGCTACACGCACGGTGACTGGTTGGCACATGCCAACTGCCGATTAACTCCAGAAACACTGCATGCAGTAGGAAATTAAAAATAAATTGTGCCATGGAATGGGCTTGGGCCAAATCCAAAATTACCACCAGGAGGGCACATTAGCCTGGCAGTAGTCTTGATTTGGCACACTGCATGTACATAGAGCCTACCATGCCTTTGTAAAAGGGTTCCATAAACTTCAATTAAATGTAATTAGTGCCAATAATTGCTTGTTACAAAGCCAATTATTGGCACTAATTAGCATGTTATTGAATTAAATTGTGTGCACAAATTGGGTCTGCTCCCAAATTTGTGTGTGCAATTTTGGACTACATTTACAGAATTAGAAGGTATGTGACCTTCATGCAACTGGTGCATAGTACAGATCTTAACAGTGCCTTACTTTCGGACCATTTAGTGAATTTGGCATCTTATGCTGTCTTATCTAGATTGTAAGCTCTTTGAGCAGGGACTGTCTTTTTTGTGTATGGTGTAGCGCTATAGAAATAAGTAGTAGTAGTGGTAGTTATGTGAATAAATGCATAGAAAAGTAGTGCTTACATGCATGAGTATACTACATGCTATTCTTTAAGCTAGATAAACTTATCCCTGGTAGCTGAAATGTAAACATCAGCTTGAAATGCTCACTTCATGCAATTATGCTGGAGTTAAAACAAGTTTAGCATATTATAACTTAACAAAGACTTCGGCAGTGCTACTCAGTGAGTGCATCTTATTTTGTCGAGATTTAAGCACCATCATCCTCACTGGTCTTTTCAATCATACAATTTACCTTTTCTGAATTTATGTCCTCATTAATTATATAGCAAATAATGCATTTATCTTATGTCAGCTCAGGGATAAAATATCCGACTTGAATCATGTTTCACCACTAGCTTTATCAAGGATATACTCCTCCTACCTGCTAAACCAGATCCATCTTGCAGACAGATGGATATGTTTTAGCAAGAGCGGGTATATCCTTGATAAAGCAAGTAGCGAAACATGATTCATGTCAGATAATTTACCCCAAGCCAACATAAGTGTGTCATTTTCCCTAAGTGCTGCAAGGAGCAGGAGCGAAGGAGCTGTGCTCCTGCCCCCAATGATCCCGCTGGACCACCAGGGATGTAGGTAAGCTCAGGGGGGGGGGGGGGGGCTTGCCTTCACCGTTGGGGGGGATGTGGGGGTGGAGGGTATTGTGTGGGGGGTGGGCCTTAATGCACCTGGGAAGAAAGGAAAGGGGGACATTGGGATCGGAGGGTGTTCGAGGACTTTTATTTTTTGAAAAAAACAAAAAAAACTTATACGGGCTGAAGCAGCCCGATATTCAGCTAGAGCAGTGTAACTCTTATGCAGCCCCAGCTGAATATCATCCAAGCCCGCATATCTTCTAGTAGCCTTACCACCCCAAATTATTCCCTGATATTCAATGCCAGTGCCCGGATATGGCCTGGCACTGAAAATCGGGGATAATTTAGCCGGCGATGATTGGCATTTAAAAAAAATGCTGACTGCCACTGGCTGAATATTGGGGGGAGTGTCTTTAATATTCAAAGGATTTATGCTTCTAACTTGGGGTCTATTTACTAAGCTGCGGTAAAAATATGATTTTTACCATGACCATAAAAATCCAGATTTTTTAATTTTTACACATTAACGGCCATGAACTGTTACCATTAGTGCACAGCAAAATTTTAAAAACATAGAAACATGACGGCCAAATGGCCCATCCAGTCCAGCCCTACTTGATATAAGGACCTCAATGTTTCTGTGCATATTCATATTGAGGTCTTTTTCTTCCTCTTTTATATTGTTAATAGGGCTGTACATTGATTAAAGTTGTAATCGAATGGTTGGCAGCGATTCACTATTGGACTATTGGACTGTGGGAGCATTTACCAACACCAATTTTGTAGGTAGTAAGGGTTCCTGCATTATCTGTGCACTAACCAGTATTATAGAAGCACTAACAGATTAGCACAGGAATGCCCATTCTCTGCTCGTGACATCAGAGCCGCCGAGAGACTGGGCCAGGCCCGGGACAAGGCCGCTCCCGGGGCCCCCCCACCCGAGGTCACTGGGCCCCCCTCCACCCGCCTCCGGGCCCTCTCTCCACCCCCAGGCCCTCTGCACTGACCTTAAGTGCCTCACCTTCGAATGCGCAGCAAGCAGCGTCAGACCACTCCTTCCTTCTGTCCCGCCCTCACGGAAGTTATGTCAGGCGAGGGCGGGACACGGAAGGAAGGAGTGGTCTGCCTCTGCTTGCTGTGTTTTTGAAGGTGAGGCGCTTAAATTCAATGCTAGGGAGCGACAGAGGGCAGGTGGGTGGGCTGGACTGCGGCGGCGGCGCCGGGCCCCCTTGGAGGCCCGGGCCCGGGGAATTTTGTCCCCCCTGTCCCCCCCTTTCGGCGGCCCTTCCTGACATGCCCCTTCAAAAGAAAAATTACAAAAAATTATTTAGCATATGTTTAGTGCATATACATTCAAAAACTACCACATGACACTGTAGTGTGTCCCATGGTAATCCCCTTGTTTGTTTGTTTGTTTTGCAGTAAACGGACAGTAAGGCAATCAAACAAAAACACAACAGAGTCCCAGTCTGGTAGAACAATAGCTTTACTTCAGCATTGTAGGTCAAAGTCCATGTCACACTTAAAAGCATAGGCGCCGACTCCCTGGGTGCTGTGGGTGCTCAAGCACCCCCAATAATTCAGAAGTGGCACGTGACGATGTGAAGTGGGGCATAAAGTCCCTCCCGGCTCCTGCCCGGTCCCTCTCCCGCTCCCTGCACCGTTCTGACCCGACTCCATCCTTGCCCTGCTGCACCGCTGTCGCTGTGCTGTCTGTCCGCTCCGCCTCCTCCTTCAATGTTCCGGAATCCGGATTGACTCGGTCTTCGTCTCCGTGACACTGCCTTCGCCATCGGAAGCTTTCCCTCTGGCTCTTGCTGCTCTTTCCGGTCCCGCATAGGCGGGATGGTGATCATCGTGCTGCACAGGCACAGTCAGAGCCGAGGCAGAGCACAGAGAAGCTTCCGGGACCGGAGCTGCCGCCGAAGTCCGAACTTAGGCAGTGGGCCAGTGGCGCTGTGCGTGCATGTCTGTCCGACCAACTCCTGTCTTTCCCGGGCCGGCTCCCGCTGCAGTCCCTGCATGCTTCCTGGACCACCCTGCACACAGCTTCATTGTTCCAACTTCTGGGCCCGGAAGCTGTGCAGGGCAGGCTACAGTGTAGAGTAAGCAGTTTCCTTTTCCTGTCCTGCATAGGTGGGAATCTGCAGAGGGAGAGCGCTGAAGGCGAAGCTATATGGTGTGTGGTGGTCACGGACGGTCGGTGTGCTTACCGGCGGGTGGCCCTGCCCCCGATCAGAACAGAAATGAAAAAGGGAAGAGGCATCTCAGAGAGTGAGCCAGCCCAGAGAGAGGTACAACAAGCCAAGGAAAGGTGCCAGCCCAGTGGCCCCAGATGACAACGATGTTAAAAAGCTGAAGAAGTCAAGAAGGAAGGTAACTTTTACTTTTCCCTCCTTCGCTCTGCTGTCTGGTGGGGTCAAGTGCTGATGTTGGATTGGGACGGAGAGAGATAGAAAAGATATCCTGGGAAATACAGATGGATGATGTTGGATGGCGGAAAAAACAGAGAGGAGATGTTGCATGGCCAGCACAAGAGAGAGAGAGGGGAGATAATACATGGAGGGGGAGAGGGACAGGAGATCCTTGAATGCAAACTAAGATTTCTTTTTTGTAGTGGCAGGAAGAGGGAGAATATTGGGTTGTGTTCAGCACCCCCAATCATTTTGAAAAGTTGGCTCCTATGCTTAAAAGGACTTGGAAGAGACTCGACATGGCCGTGTTTTGGCGAACATATGTCTGCGCCAGGAGTCGTATGAATCTAGGATATGTTACAGCAAAAATGATGGTTGATGGATAGATCATAAACAGCCAGTCAGGACTGCTGAATGCCATGATGCACAAAGTTCTGCATGAACACTATCTAAGAAACACGGCTATGTCGAGTCTCTTTTGTCTGATTTGTCTTTGTGGGGTTTTTTCACCTTCTTTTAACAATCCATTTTTTGCTACATTAGGCGAATGTTAGCACCTAACATGGCTTAGTAACAGGGCCTCTGAGAGTTATGTTCCTATATTGGGCTTCTTTGATAATTTACTAGGCTGGGTGCCTAAATTTATACTTATAAAGGACAGTTCTATAACCAGGTGCCTGCATTTACCTACAACTTCTAGTGGCGAACCTATCTTATATTGGTCGAAAGAACAACTACATTAGGTGGAGGAACACCAAACCCTATAATTGTAGACATCAAACCAAGGAGTAGGGTGAAGAGTAGGCATGTCCAAAAACCACTAAGTCAACGTATCTGTCCAACTGAATGATGTTTATTGAAGGTACATCAAAAAGACTTGACACAGCAGCTGTGTTTGGTGCTCTAGGTGCCTGCCGCAGGAATCTATAAATTATATATAAATAAATATAAATAATATGTAAAAGCACTAATAAGAGCTGGTAAACCCATATTAAAATAAAAACAAATGAAATCTTAAATATATGTACACTTGAATATAATAATAATAAATGAGCAGCTAAAATTTAAAGTAGAACATATCGTGTTTGCCAAAAACATTAATAGCCAGGCGGAATATCCATGCATAAATCATAAGAAATAAGATCATGAAGACATCATATCGCATGAGCATGGTTATAGTACATAAACACATTTCTGTAATAATTGGTGTAAATTACATATAAAAACTGTAATTGTACATATAAACACTAACCAAGGCACATAAAAAGTGAGATACAAAAGATACAAAACATAAAGGGATCATAATGAACAAAACACTAATGGATGCAATGGACCGTAGTGTGTTAAAAAGGAGTCAAATGTCATAAACACAGTTGTAATCAACCAGCTGTTCTGCACAACATGAACATTGTAATGTAATTCTATAAACAGTGATGGAAACCGTACATTCATAATAAAGGCTAACCTGGAAATGAAGATGTGGAGATTTGATTCTACATAAAATAAATGCATGAAATTTCCAATGTATACTGCATAGAAAAAAGTATTTAAGAAATGAATGCATAAAATGCTGAAGACAGTATTCTTAAAGACCAAAAAAAGGTATGTAGTGCACAAGTGTGGCATAAATGACCTGTGGTGAGACGATATCTACAGTGTTCATAGTAAGGTGAAATGAAACAGCGTCGTGAGCAGAATACTGCAGGTGAATTATTTTTTTTTGTTACATTTGAACCCCGCGCTTTCCCACTCATAGCAGGTTCAATGCAGCTTACATATTATATACAGCTACTTATTTGTACCTGGGGCAATGGAGGGTTAAGTGACTTGCCCAGAGTCACAAGGAGCTGCCCGTGCCTGTAGTGGGAATTGAACCTAGTTCCCCAGGACCAAAGTTCACCACGCTAACCACTAGGCTACTCCTCCAAACCAAAATAACATCCATAGTGTGGTGAATAGCAGCGATATCACAGATGGGATTTTTTAAAAATGCATTATGGAAAAAAGTATCTCGCCATGGTCCTTCCATGAAAAAATATAAGCAATGCATAACTTTAAGATCTGAAAAACTACCGTGGTGATATGAAATGAAAAGCTTCCGTAATCTGTCTGGCTGTGAGTGGTAAAGGCCCATCGGATGTGGAGAACAACGTGGGTGTTCTAGTAAACCCTAACCCTTCGGCAGGGTAACCTCCCGTGTCTTATTAAAATACTTCAATAAAATGTTAGAACATGGACCTACCTTTAAGAATTGATCGCATGCAATCTCAAGAAATCAACTGATGAAACCAAGGGATAAGAGTGCGTGGCACATTAAAGACTGACATTTATCTGATTGTGTCAGTGACTAATTGGCACCAAACAACAAAACGTGTCATGCGCATGCATAAAGCGGGGATAGGTGTCATAAAAAAGGATAGACAGCAATCCAAGTGCAGAAACTGTAGAAAGTGTGTATAATGATTATGTCGTTAAATACACCCGTAGAGCATGATGCCAATAAGCAAAAAGAAACGGATATATGTGATTTAAACATCCAGTTTGATAACTTGAGAAATATATAAAAGATAAATGTATTCATCTTATCAGAGATATGCAATTAGGATAAAAAGAGACACATGGATTCAATATGAAACATTGGAACAATAATGACCACTATGAAAACATCACTATAGATTTAATACTGACTATGAAAATGAGACTGAGCTAAGACACTAGTGGAGGAAATGAATAATCAATATGCTATGCGTAATGAGACAGTATTAGAGGGTATATCATGGGGAAAAGAGGCAATTTTTAAAATGTATACTGTAGACCTATAGAAAGGGTGCATAGTCTATGTCCATGTCAAGTCCTTTAGGTGTAAGTGTCTGCATCTGAAAAATGAGTCTTTGTTCTTCACGCAACAGCATGTGCTCTGTGATTTCTCTTCCCCAATTTCCTGTCAAAGTTTTAAAAATGAAAATTTTCAAGCCATTGACAGAATGACCCGCTGTATCCTAATGAGACATCAGGAGTGCAGATTCCACGGGTATTGAATAATGCAGATGATATTGGCAGGGTTACGATTAGAGTGATGAGAGAATTTGTATTCATGTCCAGTCTCCAGTTGTCTGAATGAAGTAATCTCCACTGCATGTGGGCACACGCTACAAGAGCCACACTTGTAATGTCCTGGTTGTGCTTCCTCTTGGTGTTCTGTTTGAGGATCAGGAAGTTTAGAGGGAACCAATATCTCTTTCAGATTCCTCTCTCATGTATAGGCCACGGCCAATTGTTTGTCTTGAAAACAGGTGTGTCCTTCCAAGAAGTGCTAGTGACATCTGATGGAGTGTTGTATTTGGGAATTTGAGAGAGCATACGATATCTGGTATTGAATGTTTATTCTTTGTTTCAAATAATGTGTCTCGATCCTCACTTGTTGCCTTTAGGTACCCTTTCTCAGTATGTTCTGTGGAGTATCATCTGCTTTATAATCTTTGTACCATAATGCTGGACTGTTTGTTGTAATTACTACTACTACTACTTATCATTTCTATAGCGCTACTAGATGTACGCAGCGCTGTACACTTGAACATGAAGAGACAGTCCCTGCTTGACAGAGCTTATATTCTAATTAGGACAGACAAACAGGACAAATAAGAGATAAGGGAATTACTAAGGTGGGATGATAAAATAAGGTTACTGAACAAGTGAACAAGGGTTAGGAGTTAAAAGCAGCATCAAAAAGTAGTTCTCGTAGTCTGAGCATATTCTTCTCAGTCATAGAAACTGGCAAAGTGGAAGGTTTTTCTTGAGATTATGGTGGTGGTAACTATTGAAATGTAAGAATGAGTTGCAGTCTGTGGGCTTTCTGTAGAGAGATGTAGTGAAATAATATTTATTTTTTCGGATAAGGAGATCCAGGACATTAATCTCAGACTCGTGGTAGTGAATTTTGAATTTAAGATTATCATTCCTAGTATTAAGCCACATGAAAAAAGAGTCCAAATTGCTAGTATCACATCTCCATATAAAAAAAAATATCATCTATGTATCTTTTAAAAAATATCACATATTCTTTATATGGATGTTCTTCTAGAAATGTCTCCTCAAAATGAGTGATGTACAGGTTGGCCAGATCAAGGGCCATGGAAACTCCCATGGCTGTCCTTTCACTTGTTGGAAACAGAAGTAGTTGTTAGTGAGAGCAATGCAACATTAGCAAATGGCCATTAATAGAAAAATGTAGAAAATAGGCCATGTTATGACTGCAGTAAAAATGGCCTTAGTGCTTGGGAAAGACCCGCATATGACTAAGCTTAGTAAAAGAATCCTATTGTAACTATCAGGGAAATAAATATACTTTTTTGACCCTGCTCAACTGGAGGAATTTTGATGAAGAAACGGGATTAGTTCCCTTATTTCTTTAACGTTCTGATTGGGAGTTAAGATGGGGTTTGTAATTGTAATTAATCTAGAAATGCAGGGCTCTGTTTACTAAGATGCTCTAGAGGAGTGCTAGTGTTTTTAGTGTGAACTAAGCATTAGTGCATGCTAATTGTGTAGATGCCTATAATATTCCTATGGGCATCTACATGGTTAGCTTGCACTAATTTTTGCATGTGCTAAAAACACTAGTGCAACTTAGTAAAGAGGGCCCTTAGTGGAATCTTGTATTCTAATTTTGCCTTTTTAAGTTTTGTGTGTCACACCACCTTTTCTCTTCCATGATGTGGGATGATAGGTATTTATTTTTCCTTACAATTTGAATTGGTTTTTACTTTCTTCTATTTGTCCTTTGCCTGATATTTGTAAATGAGGTATTTGGGGGGTGGGGGGTGGGGGGTGAGAGTCCTTTAGTGCTTTGGGGATGCCATTGATCACTGTGAAGGCAATTGATTCTATGACATAAATCACATCTGATTGGTCAGAGATAGTTTGCTGCAAGAGTGTATTTCAATTCCAAAGCAAAAATAAGAAAAAAAATTGGACACATTTATGCAGCTGTTCTTATAGTTTAACTTAATGATAGCTCAAGTAAAGATATATGTGGTTATTTATTTTTCTCTCTATTTCTCTCCAATCTATAGCTATATTTATAATGAAAACTCAGATTCAGGGATGAACAGTGACACGTATAGAACAAGTTAGGCTGGGCTTGGGATAGGGAAAAGAAGAGATGAAGGCTCTATGAAGAAAGAAAGAAAAATGGTGGATAGCATAAGAGCGACAGAGGAAGAGAAAATATAAGCCATTTTAAAAATAGTATTAACATAAATACCTGCTGTTGTAAAATCATCATAGTAAATTAGCAAAATGTTTTTGGTTTGTTTTCATATTTTTCAGACTTATTTTCCAATTGGGATATTTTTTGGTTTGTTTCATTTATTTTAACAAATGTTTTCAAACATACATTAGAATTTTTTAATGTTCACAAGTCAATTGTTTGTGCGGGAATCCATAGGTTGACACACAGAACATTGGCATTCACACGCTCACAACCACTTACATATAAATAAAACAAATAACATATTGCTTGAGGCTTAAACTGACCTCAGCTTTAATCACTAATTTTCAAGAAATTCAAACCTACAAACACTCCATCCCCATTATCAAATCAATCCATATCAATCTGAAACCCTCCAGTTTAGATGGTCACGAACTAACCCAGGAACTTTGTAATTGGTCCAAGCATGACTTGGGGACTCACAAACAGGGACATTTTCGAAAGAGAAGGGCGCCCATGTTCCGACACAAATCGGGAGATGGGCGTCCTTCTCTCAGGGTCGCCCAAATCGGCATAATCGAAAGCCAATTTTGTGTGTCCTCAACTGCAGTCCATCGCAGGGATAACCAAAGTTCACGGGGGCGTGTCGGAGGTGTAATGAAGGCAGGACTGGGATGTGCTGAAGAGATGGGCATCCTCGGCCGATAATGGAAAAAAGAAGAGTGTCCCTGACGAGCATTTGGTCGACTTTACTTGGTCCATTTTTTTTCACGACCAAGCCTCAAAAAGGTGCCCAAACTGACCCGATGACCACTGGAGGGAATCGGGGATGACCTACCCTTACTCCCCCAGTGGTCACCAACCCCCCTCCCACCCTAAAAAAAATTTAAAAACATTTCTTGCCAGCCTCTATGCCAGCCTCAAATGTCATACCCAGCTCCATGACAGCAGTATGCAGGTCCCTTCCAGTGGTGTGCTGGAGTGGGCTCTCACGGGCTCGCGAGAGCCGTTTGTTAAGTTTTTAAGAATTTTGGGAGCCAGTTGTTAAAGTAGGCCTCCCCATGGCAACTTTAACAACTGACTCCCAAAATGTGGGCTTGGGCCACCTCCTGAATTCTCTTTTACATTGCTGGCAGTGATGCTGGCCCCACCACCCAAGTAAATAGACTGCTGCTGCTCCTGCTTCCTGTTTCTGACTCTGAGCATCAGGCTGAGGCTTTTCTTGCAAGTGCAAGAAGGTTTCATCATGCTGCTCAGAGCCAGAAACAAGCAGCAGAGAATGGTGGCAGTCCATTTATTGGCTGGTGGGGCTCAGCAAAGGTATGCCTAGCGTGCCCACACAAGGGAGGGGAGAAAGAGACATGTATTTTCTCCCCCCCCCCCCTCACACACACACACAATTTCAGGGCTGGCTATGCCTGGAGAGAGAGCCCGTTGTTAAAAATTTACCAGCACACCCCTGCCCCCTTCACCCCTTAGGGCTATGATAGTGGTGTACAGTTGTGGGGAGTGGGTTTGGGGGGGGGGTTGGGGCGGCTCAGGTAAGAGAGCTATGCATCTGGGAGCAATTTGTGAAGTCCACTGTAGTGCCCCCTAGGGTGTCCGGTTGATGTCCTGGCATATGAGGGGGACCAGTACACTATGAATGCTGGCTCCTCCCATGACCAAATGCCTTCGATTTGGTTATTTTTGAGATGGGCGTCCTCGGTTTCCACTATCGCCGAAAACCAGGGACAAGGGCGACCATCTCTAAGGTCGACCTAAATGTTGAGATTTGGGCGTCCCGGACTGTATTATCTAAACGAAAGATGGACACCCATCTTGTTTCAATAATAGCGGTGTCCCCGCCCCTTCACCGTGACGTTCCTAGAGACAGGCACCCTTAGAGATGGTCTACCCCATTCTATTATGTCCCTCCATGTCACCCAGCTCTTCAAGACACATGAATCTAATTTCCCATCCCCGTACACTATTTTCAAGTTAATGTAAAATTCATGTAACAACTTGACATGAGGATGGAAGATCCTCTCTTCTATGACACCCCATCCTACCCACTCCTACCCAAAATACCCTACCAAAATACATATACTCTAAGAACAAAACTGAACACAATACTACCAAATATTGGGATGGAAGGGTTTAAAATCTATACTCCCCTGAACTCCCTTATAAAACAAACTACTCAGCCTGCCAAAAGTTTACTGTTTGCCTCTCTCTTCTGCACTTCTGATTGGTACCTGCCTCAAATCTAATCTCCAATCCCCTTACCCCAATTAAACTTAACTTGCTACCTTATTCTAGCCTTCCTAACCTTGCTTCTTCCCTGTTTAACTAATATCCCAGACCCCAAGCCTTAAAATTAGTATTTTGAATGTTTAAATGGTGGTTGTGGCTGCAAAGTCATGTTGTACTACCCTGCTAACTTTAAATCAATCTTCCCCACACAACATTTTTGATGGCACGCTAATGGGCCAATGCATGTTAATGAATGCATATCTCTATTATATAGCAATAGCTGGAATGTGAAACCTAGGAAGGTATGAAGATAATTATAGAACTGTTAACTTTTGACTCTTACTCAAAGAAGACAAAATGCAAAACTGAGCCTATCAGGCAATAATTATTAACTTGTTATTCGATGGATCCTAATCAAATATTCCTGAAAAATCCATTGAGAGAAGAAGCTATCATGTGGGCTGTTATTAAGCTCTGTTCCCTCTAAGCAGAACGGAGTATTCCAACTGTTTTCCACCAGTAGGGGGGTGGTGTGTTTTCAATTGCTATGGACAGGTAGGTTTCCTGGTGTCCTGCAGAACTTGCTTGTCCCCCACTATTGAATATGTGATAGTAAAACAGTACCCTTCACTGGCAGGACTGTAGGTGGAGGACTTCTGCTCAGCTTAGAGGGAACAGTGCTGTTAAGATGTGTTACTTTGCTGTTAACTCCAGTTATTAGTAACTAAGGGCCCCTTTTACCACGTTGCAGTAAAAGGGGGCCTGTGCTGGCATTGGTGCATGAGTTTGGTGCAAGCCGAGGCCCCCTTTTACCACAGCAAGTAAAAGGCATGTTCTCCTTTAAAAAAGGAAATGGCTGTGTGGTAAGTGAAACACTTGCTATGTAGCCATTTCCTGGGGATCCCTTACCATCTCCTATTGGGAGGCAGTAAGGGCTCCCACGCTTACCCAGTGGTAACCAAGCAACATGTGGCACTGTCTGATAACTTTCGAATACGCCCCCGACATTTAAAAAAATCAGTGATGTATGGAAATGGCACACGCTGGGGGCAGGAACTATCACCTGGTTCCTGCGGTAGCTTGGTGGTAGTGCAGGATTGACACACCCCAACACCGTGGTAGCTCTACCGCAGCATTGTAAAAAGGGCCCTAAGTCTCACTGAATAAAATTGAACCTGTGCTAAAATAGTACAGATTAATGGTATAATAACATGTCTTAACAGTAGTCCATGTTGATAACTTCCTCTTGAACATTTTTCTGAAACAGAGAGAATTAGAGATCATGCAATGTAATTGCTGCAATCATCATCAATAAGTTACTAGAAGAGACAAATCAAAATCCTATTAACTGTTCACTGCATGGAAGGAATGGGAATGATTACAATTTGTCTTTACTTCTCTTTATTAGGGCTCCTTTAACTAAGCTGTGGTAAGCACAAGCATATAGGCTCAAGAACAACAATTTCAGACCTCATTGGTTGCTTTTCTTCCCCTTTCCCAGTTAATGCTTTACCCAACTTTGGCAGCTGCTTGATTTTGAAAATTATTTCCTAGTGTTATTAGTAAATTAACTTGGGTCTATTTCCTTTTTAGTGTTAACAGGTACTGATCTGCTTATTCATATGTTCCAAATTATTATCGTACACATACTCATATAAAATCTGATCTGTCAGACGTGTGCCCATTCTCCTAAAACAAGGGTAGAGAACCTCCGATCCTCAAGGACTGCATAACAGACACACTCATGTACATCTTTATTTGATATACTGATGAAGGGACACACTATCTCAGCAGTTTACAATAATTTAGTATCCATAGGAGAAGCACAGCAACAAAGAACTGCATATTCAATAGTAAAGAAGAAAAGGATATCCCTAATGGATATTCATCAGATGGCTTTGCATACAATTGAGAACGTGTCTATGCAAATCTACTGAATGCAAATTCATTAGGGATATCCTGGAAACACAACTAGTATTACCCATGAACGCTGAAGATTCCTCACCCTTGACCTAGAGCATCACAGTCTTTCTATACAATCAGTGAATCCCTATCCACATTAATTTGGCACATTAGTATAAATGGAAGAATTTCCATGTATTCCTTCTTATACATCATTGACTAGTGGAAGTACCTGTTCTTCCATTAGGTTATTTATATATTATTTATGGTGTATATTTTGTTATTTTCCCCAATCATCCACCTCCTCTTCTCTTATCCCCCTCCTTTTCTCTCATCCAGCTAGCTTAATGTTTTTACTATTTGTCCTGCCATCCTCATTTTCTAGTCTCTGTTCCCAGATTTTCATTCTATCTCTCTTGTTGTACCCTCATTATTAAGGGGCCCTTTTAGAACATCCCAGTAAAAGGGACTCTGCGCTAGCAGCGGCTGCTGTTTTTGCTGTGCACTGAGGCCCTTGTTGCCACACCAGGTAAAAAGCCAAAAAAAGAAATGGCCAATGCGGTAAGATTGCACTTATCACATGGCCATGTGGGAAGGAGTACTTACCACCACCTGTTACCACCGGGTAACTGTAGCGGTAAAAAAATAGGGACCTATTTTCCCTAGCACCAGAAATGGCATGTGCTAGGGGTGGAACTACCACCGGTGCCCGCATTGGGCCAGCAATAGTTCCGTATTGTTGTGTGGTAAGCCCACGGTGGGCCCCTGAGTTAGCCCAAGTTGCAGGAAATCATTTCTCTGCTGTTAACTGTTCAGATGTTTTTCTCCTGTGGCAGTGCTCCAAGTATTTTTTTTTTTTTAACTGATGGACTGGCACTGCCTCTCAAAAATAAGTGCTTACTCATTTTGGATAAAGTGAATTCAGTTCATCTGCCATACTGATACTTGCTTCTCACTTTTCTTTCATCTCCGAACCCTGCAGTATGCTTATGCCTTTTTCCTTTTCTTAATCTCTCTATAGCCATCTCACTCTCATCACTCCTCCCAAGTTTCTGAGGACTCTTTATTCACAGGGGTGAATCTCTATCCTATTCCTTTAAACCTTCTTACATTTCTCCCTCTCTTCTACCTCTGCAGCCTTCTCATTCTATTTCTATTCTATTCTATTCAATTCAGGGTATTTATATCTCGCTAATAACAATATAGAATCTAAATGGGTTACACATAGGATCAGGATCAGGAAGGCCCTACAAAGTTATTCATTGAAATACTTGCTATACAGATACTTTTTCAATCCTTTATGAAATGATGAGTAACTAAAAAGTACACAAACTTGTAGTGGTATGGAATTCCACAATTTGCTAGTTTGAAAAGAAAAAGAGCCATCATGGATTCTCTTATAGTGAATGTTTTAACAGATGGAAATCCCAACAATAGAGTAGAACAGAGACAAGAATTTGATCATAAAACTGAATAAGTTATTAACTGCTGAAGAAAAAAAAGAACAGTTCCCCTGCAATATACTAAATACAATACAAGCAATCTTAAAATCTATCCGTGCAGAGACTGTCAACCAATGCAGACTTCTAAGCAAGGGTGTTACATGATTATAACAAGAGCAGCCATAAATTATTTTGGCTGCAGTATTTTGCAATAACTGCACATTGTTAACTAATCTTGTATTTAATCCAGCATACAAAACATTACAATAGCCCACCTGAGGCAATACAATAGTCTGAACCAACATAGGAAAATGTTCAGTGAAAAAAAAAACCGCATTGAGCCTGCCATGAGTGGGAAAGTGCGGGGTACAAATGTAACAAAAAAAAAGATCGTATTGCCCTTAGTTGTCACAATTTGAAAAATAACTTTTTACTCCGATATTTTATCTGTAGATCCATCATTAATTGAGTATCCAAAATGGAACCCCAAACCTTAGAAGATTCTCTTCCCCTCCCCCACCCACCATTACTCAGTATTGTGAGTAAGGACAATGCAGGTAATTGGAAGAAAAAAGGGAAGAAAATAAAGAGTTGAAGGTGATGAGATCCTCCTCCCTTATCCCTTCCACTTCTTGAAGCCTTCTCACTACTCACCCTGCACTCAACCCTCATATAACTCCCACTAAGAAAAATTGGTCTTTCATTGTGCTTCAGTCTCTTACAAAACACAAGTTCAATCACAATAATGTGCACTGAAGTATACTAATGAATGTTTAAAATGCATTAACACAGGTTAGTAAATCTTGCTGCACATATGAAGGTATAGAGGAGTAGCCTAATGGTTAGCGCAACAGCTTGAGAACTTGGGAAATCTGGTTCAAATCCCACTGTAGCTCCCTGTGATCCTGGGCACACCACTTAACTTGTTATTACCTCAGGGACATGTCTACTGTACATGAATGTTTGCTTGTCCTGAGCTACAGCTGAAATAGGACATGAGCTAAATCAACATTTCTTCCTTTCCACTAACTCAATGATTCACAAAATTATACAAGGGGAATTCCAATGAGTCAGGTTTTCAGGATATCCACAATGAATATTTATTAGTTTGATTTGCATATACTGCCTCCTTGGTATGCAGATCTATTTCATGCATATTGATTGTAGATATCTTGAAATCTTAACTGGCTGGGGTTTTTGCAGGACAGGTTTGGGAGCCCCTGCCCTAGGTAGTGATATCTGATTTGCATGATTTTCTGTTACAGCATCTCATTAGCTCCTTAGGACTTCACATATGGAACTTTAAGCATGAATGTTTACTCTTTAGTAAATATAAATATTTGAAAACATTGATTTACATGCTCTAATGGCCAAATATTGCATTCTAGTTTTACTGACATTTTTGCAATTGTTTTCTGCATAGTTCTTCAGCCGCTTACATTTGAAAGCAATAATTTGGAATATCAAATCAAAAGCTTTTGTGTAATCCAGATAAAATATATGGGTCATGCCCTTTCTCCTCCCATGTTAATGCCCCCTTTGCATTAGCATGCAAGAGAAGATAGACGCTCTGTTTATAGAATAGGGGTATAAGTCTATGACGTGTGCAACTACAAATTAGTGCCAATTAGTGGTTTTTAACACCAATTATTTTCCAGTCAGTTAATTACGCTATGAATGGAACTGGACCTATCCTAACAATGCTACTTAAACAATACAGAATAATGCTTCAATATATAGGGCCAGATTCTATATATGGCACCTAGAAAATCTGCATGGAAAAAATTTCGGCCTAAGCATATTCTATAAGTGATACCTATATTTAGGTGTGGTAAATAGAATATACTTAGTTGATGTTCTAGCACCTAAAACTACATGCATCCATTTATACCAACGAAAACGTGGAATATAGATTTAGGCGTAAAGGGCCATATTCTATAACAACGAATGTAAATTTTGGAATGCCCATGAAACGACCATTTCCCTGCTCATAACCACACCCCTTTTTGTCTGCACGCATTAAAATTTAGGCACAGTGCATTACAGAATACACTTAGAGAATTGCGCATGTAAATTCTAATTTTTGCCAATTAGTTCTCATTATTGCTTGTTAAGTGCTGTTAACAATGTTGATTGGCTTTTTAAGCCAATTAACTTATGCATAATAAAGAATACGCTTAGAATTCGGCACAGAATGCTAAACATACTATATAGAATCTGGTGATAGTGACCAACAACAACAACTTTAACATTATATAAGTTATTTTCTCTGCCCTTCCCATCTGCCCCCTCCCACCCTCTGGCACCACGGCAGACAAAGCTATATAATATCATCATTATCAACAGTATTTCTATCAGATATTTAGCATAGACAATGGATAGACAACGTGTGCTATCTGACACAAAACTTAGATCTCTGAGCGTCTGCAAAACCATGGAGCTGAAGGAATTCCAGCCACATCTGATAAACCATACATGACCGCCATTGCTGCTGATAAGGCTCCACAGTGGACAGCCAATCAAACAAAATATTTTTCATCGTCATCATAATAGCAACCCTGAGGAAGGCTTTACCCCCTGCAGTAGTTACATAAGTACATAAATAATGCCACACTGGGAAAAGACCAAGGGTCCATCGAGCCCAGCGTCCTGTCCATGACAGCGGCCAATCCAGGCCAAGGGCACCTGGCAAGCTTCCCAAACGTACAAACATTCTATACATGTTATTCCCGGAATTGTGGATTTTTCCCAAGTCCATTTAGTAGCGGTTTATGGACTTGTCCTTTAGGAAACTGTCTAACCCCTTTTTAAACTCTGCCAAGCTAACTGCCTTCATCACGTTCTCCGGCAACAAATTCCAGAGTTTAATTACGCATTGGGTGAAGAAAGATTTTCTCTGATTTGTTTTAAATTTACTACACTGTAGTTTCATCGCATGCCCCCTAGTCCTAGTATTTTTGGAAAGCGTGAACAGACGCTTCACATCCACCTGTTCCACTCCACTCATTATTTTATATACCTCTATCATGTCTTCCCTCAGGTGTCTCTTCTCCAAGCTGACAAGCCCTAGCCTTCTTAGTCTTTCTTCATAGGGAAGTCGTCCCATCCCCGGTATCATTTTAGTCGCCCTTCGCTGCACCTTTTCCAATTCAATTATATCTTTCTTGAGATGCGGCGACCAGAATTGAACACAATACTCAAGGTGCGGACGCACCATGGAGCGATATAACGTGGAACCTTGCATGACGTAGCTATAATTCGGGTTCTTTTTTCCTACATGCATCACCTTGCATTTCCTCACATTAAACGTCATCTGCCATTTAGCCGCCCAGTCTCCCAGTCTCGTAAGGTCCTTTTGTAATTTTTCACAATCCTGTCGCGAGTTAATGACTTTGAATAACTTTGTGTCATCAGCAAATTTAATTACCTCGCTAGTTACTCCCATCTCTAAATCATTTTTTAAAATTATTTATTTATTTATTATTATTCAATTTACATTTATGCAATTAACATAAATTCACATAAAAGAAAAAAAAATTATACATACTCATTATGATATCAAGAAAAAAACTTTTACCATTAGTCCTCATAAATGTGGATCCATGAAAAGGAAATTCAAACAAAACCCACTTAATATAAAGATGAATTACTTCATATAATCAAGCAGACAGAGTAGGGAGTGTCACTAGCCGGTTAAACACTATGCAATCAAGGACTGCTGCAGCATTATTCCTTTGATACTATAAATTCTTTTAACTTCTCTGGTTCAAAAAAAATATAATTAACAGAATTCAAAGAAACACATCTACAGGGGAATCTTAACAAAAAGGTCTCTCCTATTCGCAACAACCTCTCTTTTAACAAAAAAACTGCTTTCTTTTCCTTTGGGTTTCTCGAGCAAAATCTGGAAAAACCTGAATTTTTGAGCCAAGGAAGGGTGAATTAGTGTGGCGGAAATAAAGTTTGAAAATATTATTCCGATCTAGTTGTAGAGCAAAGGTGACCAATAAAGTAGTTCTTTGTTATAGCCTCAAGTGAAGATTCTAGAAATTCCGTTAAATTTAGTCCAGATTGGGGGTCAGGAGGCAATTCTCTCCCTCCAATTCCTGACATATACAGTACTTTAGTAATAGGTGGGTATCCCTCGGAAGGGATAGTTAATACTTCGGTGAAATACTTTTTAAGCATGTCTATCACTGGAATAAGAGGGGATTTAGGAAAATTGAGAAAGCGTAAGTTATTCCCCCTAATCTGGTTTTCTAAATATTCTAATTTGTGTTGTTGGAGGCTAGTGTCTTTTATCAACACATTTGTCAAAGAGTTCACCGTTTTTAATTCTTTATCAAAAGATTCCATTTTTATAGGTTGTTCTGCAACTTTCGTTACCAAATCAGATTGTGATTTCTTTAAATCCGCAACTTCACCACACAAAATACCTGACATTTGCTGCAGGTTGGAATTCAGTCCTTGTATTGCATCCCATAATGATTCCATTGTAATGGTAGCAGGTTTCTTTAAAGTTCCAAGACTTATGGAAGGTTCATCAGGATTTCTTCCAGGCAGCGAAACTGCCTGAGCTAGCAAACTCACTGGCGTTGACGAGGCAGCGGGGTCTCCTCATGCAGCCGCTGGGGACCTACTTCTGGACTCAGCGTGCTTTTCACTCGTGCCCGTCATTTCTCTTTCAGGTCTTGGAGGGACCGTTATTGAGGGAGGGCTCAAAGAAACTCCCTCAGCGCTCTGGTCTGCTTGCTCTCCCGGACCTCCCGAAGTGAACACTCCAACTCCCAGCGTCCGGAGTCCCGACTCCTCCAACGTCAACTGCCTCAAGAGAGGGGGTTCAACCTTGCCCGTGAAGGTAGGCATTCCAGATTTCCCCTTCCTCTTTCCCATTATGGGTCCAAAGGATCTCAATCGAAGCAGTTTTCGATGGGTAGCAGGAGCTCCGTCCCGCACGTCTGCTCAGGCGGCCATCTTGGATCCCAGTCCTCTAAATCATTTATAAATATATTAGAAAGCAGCGGTCTTAGCACAGATCCCTGAGTAACCCCACTAACTACCCTTCTCCATTGTGAATACTGCCCATTTTACCCCACTCTCTGTTTCCTATCCTTCAACTAGTTTTTAATCCACAATAGGACTTTTCCTCCTATCCCATGACCCTCCAATTTCCTATGTAGCCTTTCATGAGGTACCTTGTCAAACACCTTTTGAAAATCCAGATACACAATATCAACCGGCTCCCCTTTGTCCACATGTTTGTTTACTCCTTCAAAGAATTGAAGTAAATTGGTCAGGCAAGATTTCCCCACACAAAAGTGTGATGACTCGGTCTCAGTAATCCATGTCCTCGGATGTGCTCTGTAATTTTGTTTTTAATACTAGCCTCTACCATTTTCCCCGGCACCGACGTCAGACTCACCGGTCTATAATTTCCCGGATCTCCCCTGGAACCTTTTTAAAAAATGGACGTTACATTGGCCACCCTCCAATCTTCCGGTACCACGTTCGATTTTAAGGATATATTGCATATCACTAGCAGTAGCTCGGCAAGCTCATTTTTCAGTTCTATCAGTACTCTAGGATGAATACCATCTGGTCCAGGAGATTTGCTACTCTTCAGTTTGCTGAACTGCCCCATTACGTCCTCCAGGTTTACCGTGAAGTCAGTAAGTTTCTCCGACTTGTCCGCTTGACATATCATTTCTGAAGGCATTTCTTTTAGCCCTAATAGCTTCCTTCACCTCACTATTCAACCAGGCCGGCTGTCTTTTGGAGTTCCGTCTTTCTTTTCTAATTTGTGGAATATGTTTGGCTTGGGCCTCCAGGATGGTGTTTTTGAACAGCATCCATGCCTGTTGTACAGTTTTTACCCTCTCAGTTGTCCCCCTAAGTTTTTTTTTCCACCGTTCTTCTCATTTTATCATAGTCTCCTATTTTAAAGTTAAACGCTAACGTATTTGACTTCCTGTGTATAGTTACTTCTAGGTTGATATCAAAACGGATCATATTATGATCACTGTTATCAAACGGCCCCAGTACCATAACGTCCCTCACCAGATCATGCGCTCCACTAAGGACCAAGTCTAGAATTTTTCCTTCTCTTGTCAGCTCCTGCACCAGCTGCTCCATAAAGCTGTCCTTGATTTCATCAAGGAATTGTACCTCTCTAGCGTGTCCCGATGTTACATTTACCTAGTCTATATTTGGATAATTGAAGTCAGCCATTATTATCACATTGCCCATTTTGTTCGCGTCTCTGATTTCTTTTATCATTTCTGCGTCTACCTGCTCATCCTGGCGAGGCGGACGGTAGTACCCTCCAGATCAAAAACAGCTTGTTGATTTCTTTTTTAAAATCTCAGTCAATTGTTGGATCATTTACATTCACCATATTTTCTATACATTCCTGACAATGACAAACAATAGGTTAGACTTGTAAAGCGTAATTTTACAACAAAGTGCCTAGGTTGGGAAGTGGTTATCTATTGTATAAAGGACACACATACACTTATGTGGTTTTATGAAATAGCATCCCTGAAAATTCCTAGACAAAGTTATACCTGCTTTAAGACTGGCCTAATTCTTCCACGGAAGTCTGAATGGATGTACATGTATTTAATATAACATGGGTATGTCTTGCATTTCTTCCTTTTAGAACATCTATGCATTTCCTACATAAAAAATAATGAGTATACATCAGTAGCATTTGCTGTTTCCCTAAATTCTATATATGGCGCCTTAAGTTGTGCACGTTAATTTGGCCACATGACCAAATTGTACACACAACTTAATTGATTAACAAGCCAATCAGCACTGATAATTGGTACTTAACAAGCAATTAGTGGCACTAATTGACTTTAATTAGAATTTATGCGTACAACTTTCTAGGCGTATTCTACAATGCGGCACATGTAAATTCTAATACATGTAGTTGAAAGGGAGGCATGGCCATGAGTGTGGAATAGGTGGGTTGTGGGTGTTTAAAAAAAATATATATGTGTACTAATTAGGTGGCCTAAATGGGTACACCTAAATTTTAGTTGCAAGAATGGTATGTGAGCATATTCTATAAACTACGCCAAACTTTGATGCTCTTTTACTAAGGTGCATAGGTGCCTATGCGCATCCAACATGCATCAAATTGGCACTACCGCCTAGCTACCACATGCTCCAGGTAGTAAGTCCATTTTTGGCGCACACCCAAAACACGTGGTAGAAAATATTTTCTATTTTCTACCGTGTGGCGCTTACCCAGCAATAATTGGCAGTTTACGTGTGTAGCAGTAAGGTCTCAGGCTGAAGATGGACGTGCACTGGTTTTAATTTTGTCGCACGTCCATTTTCCGGCACAAAAAAATGCCTTTTTTCCAGGCACGCTGAGGAAATGGAGCAGTGTGTGTCCAAAACATGTGCTTACACCAACACAGGCCACTTTTATGTGTGCCTTAGTAAAAGGGCCCCTTTAGGCGTAGTTTATAGAATCATGCTAACAGCATGGTTTTTTCGGCACTGATTTTAAGGAGCTATTTATAGAATATGTACCTTTGTGTATACCTAAGCAATTTTATAAACAGCTATTTCTATGTATTAAAAAAAAAAGACTTTTAACCAGTCTAGCCCCTCTCAGAGGCAGGGATACTGGACTCAATGGACTTTGGTCTGACTCAGCATAGCTTTTCATATGTTCACATGAAGAATATTATTATAAACTGTTATGCATTATCTTTTGCTTGTACAATAAAATCACTGTACTCATGTGTATGATTAAAATTATGTTATATATAATTCTGCAGAGTGAAAGGGTGGGACAGTAAAAACAGATATCATTGACAAAATTAACATTATATGTTTGGTCATGGGTGGCTTTTTTCTGAACCAATCGGGATGTGTAACTATGGTTGATCTGCACAAAATGCTTTTTAGTGAGCTGATTACAAACTAGAACCATATTGCATTGTTTCAGTCCATTAACACTGGGAAAAACAGTAGACAGATCAGTTCTTTGGGAATGAGGTGTACAAGAGAGTCACTGAGGACTGCAGAACAAAATACAGACAACATCTATGCCCTTCTCCCAGAGCTTCCTTTCAACTGAAAGAGGCCCACATCCTGTACTTTTTTGCCACAGAAATATTTAAATGTTTCTAGCATGCCTCCCCTCTCCTGGTTTTGTTCCAAAATATACATATTGAAATCTTTAAGTCTGTCTCCGTATGCTTTATGAGAAAGACCACTAACCACTAACCATGTTAATCACTTCACCCTGGACCAACCCCATCCTGTTTATGTCTGCCAGAGGTGTGATCTCCAGACCTGTACACAGTGCTCCAAATGAAGTCTGACCAGAGACTTATACAGAGGCATCATCACCTCTTTTTTCCTGCTGCCAATTTTTCTCTCAAACGCACTCAAGCACCCTTCTGACTTCCGTTGCCTTGTTGACTTGATTGACCATCAGATATGTTCTTTTGTGCTTGGAAATACTTTCTCTCCTATACTGTACTGCGTCTTTGGGTTTTTGCAGCCCAGATGAATGACCCTGCATTTTCTAGCATAGAACTTTAGCTGCCAGACTATTCAGGTTTTGCTAGACTCCTTCTCATGTTATTCATCACTTCCAGGGTGTCTGTCCTATTGTAGATTTTGATATCATCTGTAAAGAGAGCACATCTTACCTGGCATCTTTTCTACAATATTGCTTACAAATATGTTAAAAAGAACGGGACCAAAGACCAATCCCCGTGGTATACCTGTGGTATTATCCTTATCCCCAGAGTGAGCCACATTTCTCACTAATCTTGGTTTCCTCATACTCAGCCAGTTTCTAACCCAGGGCAAGATGCATCAATAAAACGTAAAACAACCGAAAACGTAAAAGTCATTACCGTTTTAGAAAAAACGAAGAATGCACTAAAAAAAAAAAAAGACGCACATGTTCGGCGCGGTATTCAAATGTCGGATGCATGAAAGTATCGTTAATCTGGTGTAATCTCCGCCAGCGGTATAGGAAACGCATTCGCACAATTGCCAAACCTATGATATCACCTTGCCCAAAGACGCTGCGCCGCTCACCCCCATTTCAATCAGCTGATATCGGAGAGTGCAGTTGAAAGCATGCATCACAAAAATAGCCTTCCATTTTGGCCATTGTTCACACCCAAATAATAAAAACGTCTTTTTTGGCCGTGCTTCACAGCTCTCTCAGCTGAGTGAAGCACGGCCAAAAAGGAAGTTTTTATTATTTGGCCAAAATGGAAGGCTATTTTTTGCCAAAATGGAAGGCTATTTTTGTGATGCACGCTTTCAACTGCACTCTCCGATATCAGCTGATTGACCCCCCCCCCCCCCCCCCCGGCCGAAATGGAAGGCTGTTTTTCTGATGGACGCTTTCAACTGCACTCTCCGATATCAGCTAATTGAAAAACGGGGAGGTGAGCGGCACGACGTCTTCGGGCAGCGTATATGACATACGTTTTTAACAATTTTGCGATCTAGCACAGCCTCAACGAGAGGTACAACCTCTCGTTAAATTTTTTGGTGATTTCCAAGGCAATCGGAAAAGGTTAGTGCATCTCATTACAATAGGGTTTCTGCACAATTTGCTCATCTGCATTCCGTTTTCGTTAGCTGCTACTGCCGTCGGAAAATGGCCTTTAGTGCATGGTTTAAAACTTGTTCTTTAAAGGCTCGTTAAAGGCTCATTTAGTTTAGTGCATCTTGCCCCTAGTCACTTTAGAGCCCATACAAAGGCAGCTGAGTTAGTTTATAAGTTGCCTATAGGGCGCACATATAAAGAACCATGATGTTTCTATATAAGGGAAGTATGTAAATGAAACTGGTTGAGATAATCTTCATAAAAATGTGTGCATGGATTGTGAGGGGTGCCAAATTCAAAAAGAATATGATACGCCTGGATTGGGTCACCAGGGAAAGGGAGAGTAATAACCCTTTGTGTCCCCATGTAAACCCCAAGTTGCAAAGAGGAAAACAGAAGAACAGAGAATTCTGTTCTATCCAGTTCTAGTATAAGCCAGACAAGACAGAAGTCCTGGGGGAGAGGTAGCCAGAAACACAATGTGAGAGAGACTCAGCAGGCAGCCTGGGTCTCGTACTGCAGGAGCCTGGGAAACGTAGTTGCATGAGCCTGGCTCTCCACAGGAGTGCAAGCTACTGCACTATTCACCCTGACAGCTTCAAGAACAGGAGTGTGGCTGGAAATACTCCAGACAGGCAAATCAGAGGTAAAGGAAGGAAGTTATATGGGCTGCAATCCCCTGGATTTTGTTATAGACCGCATGTAAAAGCCTAGGAAGCTGGTATCTTGTAGCCTAGGTAGAGACAAGCCTTAAGCTGTTTAAATGTGGGGTTTAGTTTGGGAAAACTACCCTGTTGATTAAAAGAGGGTTTTCTTTGTGGTAACTTAGCTGGAAGCTTGGGAACAGTAAACCTGATAATAAGGATAGTAAAGCATGATAATTGGTTCATTTCCAAGGGATGTTTATGCTGAATAAAAGTGGGTAGTCAAATGTTAGAATTCCTTTTGCGTTCTATTATACGAACCAGTTCTTGATTTTTGTGAGAGGAAAAAGAATACTTTTGTTATTAAGTGGTGTTTTTGTAAGAATAATAATAGATGATACCTTGTTCATTTAGGGGTTCTTTTACCAAGCTGCAGGAAAAAGGGCCCTGCGCTAATGGCAGGGGCCATTTTCCCACACACCAGGGTCCTTTATACCACAGTGGGCAAAAAAGCCCCCAGACACACATGGCCATGCAATAAGAGAATTCTTACCGCATGGCCATGTGGTGGAGAGCCCTTACCGCCACCCATTGAGGTGGTGATAAGGACTCCCACACTAACCTGGTGGTAACCGGGCAGTACACGGCAATGCTTGATTACTGCAGGGTTATCGCCATGCAAGCCATTTCTGATGGTTTTATTTTTCCCCCAGAAATGGCGTGCACTCAGGGCAGGAGTACTGCCGGTGGCCGCTTTGGGCTTAGTCCCGAAAGAGCATGTGTTAAGCCTGTGTTGGGCTTACCTCTGCTCTGTAAAAGTGCCCCTTAATGCGAGTGGAAGGCTTGTTTACTTATTGGGGTGTCACCTTGGAAAGAGGCAGGGTAGCCTGATCTTGCCAGGAGCTGGAATAGCCAGGAGGGAAGCTGTACCCTATCAGAGGGTGACTCTATCCAGGCTGTTAGTGACAGGCAGGGATGCCAGGACCAGGTCACTAGCTCTAAGGCGGCCCTTAGTGGTCGCACATCTAATATTGTAATGATGCAGCATGTGGTATGTAATGCATGGATTTTCAAGAAAAGTCCACATTGGCAATGGCATCATCAAAAAATTTTAATCAGGGGAGAGTAGCAGAAAAATAATATTGGTTATACACTATCCTCCTAATTATATAAAATTGTACACATGATTTTAAGCTTAGCTCATAAAGTTACACACACAGTTTATAGCATAGGTTCTTTTTTATCAAGCCGTGTTAGCATTCCCACATGGCAATGCCGACAGAGCCCGTTCAAAGTAAAAGGGCTTTGTCAGCATTAGCGCATCGAGAGCAGCTAGCATGGCTTAATAAAACAGGCCCATAGTGGCAGTAACAGATGTAACTTAATTTTAGAATAAACTGCTAATTGGCATTAACAACATATTATTGACTATAATTGGTGTTAACTAGCATTAATTAGCAATTATGCATGTAACTGGCCTTCATCAGGCTTCTACAAATTGTGAATAATTCTACCTAAAGTTCGGTATTGGGTTGGTGCACATTAAAATCAAATTCTATATCAGCAATTGCATATGTAATTAGTGCCATTATAGAAAGGGAAAGGGGATGGAACTTGATATTTATTTATTTTATTTATTGCATTTGTATCCCACATTTTCCCACCTATTTGCAGGCTCAAAGTGGCTTACATGGTTATATAACATTGTCATTCCAGGATCTTAGATACAGTAGTATTGTGCATAGTTTAGGTAGGGGAAGAAAGGAGAAGGAAGGGAGAGATTAGGGTAGTTATAGAGGGTGGGTTTTCATAACTGATTGGGTTGGTGAGGGATATTGGTGAGGTTATCTGTTATCAGTTCTCATTGTAGGCTTTGTTAAAGAAGTGTGTTTTCAGAGATTTGCGGAAGATAGTTATTTCGTTGATTGTCTTCAGGTCTGTAGGTAGTGCATTCCATAACTGCGTGCTCATGTAGGAGAAGGTAGCGGCATGCATCAGTTTGTATTTTCTGGGAGGTAGGTCTACAAGATGTAGCATGTAGATTGGGGCGTCTGCGTGAATGATTTTGTGTATAATCGTGCAGATCTTGAACGCAATTCGTTCCTTAATTGGAAGCCAGTGAAGTTTCTCTCTTAATGGTTTTGCGCTTTCGTATTTAGTTTTTCCAAATATGAGTCTGGCAGCAGTATTCTGAGCAGTTTGGAGGTTTTTGATATTCTGTCCTTTGCGTATAGTGCATTGCAGTAGTCCAGATGACTTATTACCATTGATTGTACCAGGGTGCGGAAGATGTATCTCGGGAAGAATGGTTTTACTCTGCCTATACAGTGGTTTACATATTATATACAGGTACTTATTTTGTACCTGGTGCAATAGAGGGTTAAGTGACTTGCCCAGTCACAAGGAGCTGCAGTGGGAATTAAGCTCAGTTCCTGCTGTTTTCAATCTGATGCACTAACCACTAAGCTACTCCTCCACTCCAATAGAGCATGTTTGCAGTTACATGCTTAATTTAGTCTCTGGCTCAAAGGCTGGTGATCATGCTTGCTATCAGTTAGGCGTGTAATGGCTAGTATTCTATAAAGTGTGTACAAGTGCTGGACATGCCCTGACCCACTTACTCCCCTACCAGGTCCACACCCCCTTATAGAAACTAATTAGTGCCAGTTAGCACCAATTAGCAGCTAATTATTAATTTATATGAGCAATTGCCACTATCATATATCTTTTTCATGCAAATTTGCATGCTAAGGGCCAAATTTTATATATGGTGCCTACAAAATCCACACGGTAAACATTTCCACCTAAGCGTATTCTTTAAGTGGCGCCTAGATTTAGGCACGGTATATAGAATAATCTTAGTTGATATCCCAGTGCCTAAAACTGTGCACAGACATTTACACCAACAAAAGCATGGCGTTAATCTCTGTGTGTATATTTATATGCACTGGGCCATATTCTATAACTATGCATGTAAATTTTGGAATGCCCATGAAATGCCAATTTCCCCGCCCATAGCCACACCCCTTTTGAACTGCACACATTAGAATACACTTAGTGAGTTGTACAAGTAAATTCTAATTATTGCCAATTAGTGCTCATTATTGCTTGTTAAGTGCTATTATCAATGCTGATTAGCTTGTTAGGCCAATTAAGTTACACATTTTGTTATAGAATATGCTTGGGCTTCGGCGCAGATTTCTAGGCATGCTGTATGGGATCTGGGAGTAAGTGTAAAATTGTGCATGCAAGTTTATAGAAGTAAGGAGATAATATATGCAAAATCCATAGCGTGTACGGGGAGCATGGACCTGGGTGGGCTATGGGCAGTCAGGGGTGTGCCCAGCACTTATGCGTGTGGGTTATAGAATATTATCAGTTACATGCCTAAATGACAGCAGTTGGCACAAGAATTTATACCAGCCTTTCAGCTAGAATAGGTGCTTGCCCTTAAAGTTAGATGTGAAAGTTCTCTCTGGAATGATCTCATCCTCAGAGCTGATCCCTCATTTCAGAAATTCAAAAGTATCTTTAGGTTATCAATAGAAATCAAACAAAATAAAACATGGAAAAGAAAATAAGATGATACCTTTTTTATTGGATATAACTTAATACATTTCTTGATTAGCTTTCGAAGGTTGCCCTTCTTCGTCAGATTGGAAATAAGCAAATGTGGTAGCGGATAGTATTTATAGTGAAACATCCAAGCATTACTTTGACAGTCTGGGAGGGTGGGGGTGGGTAGGAGGTATGCATGGGGACATCAAAACATTTCATTGATATTCTAACAGGATGGGTATGGGTGGGTGAGAGGAGAGTGATAAACAGAGAAATACAATTTTCTGGTTTATAATGGGCTAGAAAACCCAGATCCTTGTTAAGTCCTGTCTGTTGGGTGTCAAAATATTCAATCATTCTGACTTCAAAGGTCTTACGTTCCTGTGTTGTTTTAAAGTTACCTTTCAGGAAATCACTGAAACCTTAAAAGTGGACTAACACGGCTACCACACCTCTCTACTTAAAAGTATCTTTAAAAAGTACTTCTTCACTGAGAGCTTTCCATTATGGAACCCAGTATTGTATTATGATTTAGGGACACTTTAGTCAGCTGCAAAATATTATCTTGTATCCCCCCCCCCTCCTCCCTTGGGTCACTTACTTGTTATAAAGATTATACTGTAAATATATTTGGTCCCTTTTGTGTTTACCTTTTGTTGATGGTATACTTTTCCTTTGAAAAGCTATGGATACAAATACTCTTGCCCTAAACATATCCCTGGGAATGCCTCCATATTAGGTACAATGCATACACTTTTTGTTATTTTAAAGAGAGGCAGTTTTCAGACAGCCAATTTATCACTTTGCAATCACTATTTATTTAGGATATTCATTTGTTTTTAGATAAATGGTAAAATGCAATGAATCGGGGCATTTTCAGTTTGCATATCTTTAAAGGCACCAACCCCCGGATTCTATAAATGGTCCCCAAAGAGATCCTGAGATCCATGCACAAATAAATAATGAGCCATTAGCAATCAATTATTGACATTAATTGGTACTAATTTTGATTTGCATGTGGATCTATCTGTGTGCTATTCTATAATGATCCTCCCTAAATCCTTTCACTTGCAATCCAAAAGGGGGCATGACCATGGGAGAAACATGGGCAGGTCAAGGGTGTTCACCAAAGATAAGTACATAAGTACATAAGTAATGCCATACTGGGAAAAGACCAAGGGTCCATCGAGCCCAGCATCTTGTCCACGACAGCGGCCAATCCAGGCCAAGGGCACCTGGCAAGCTTCCCAAACATACAAACATTCTATACATGTTATTCCTGGGATTTTGGATTTTTCCAAGTCCGTTTAGTAGCGGTTTATGGACTTGTCCTTTAGGAAACCGTCCAACCCCATTTTAAACTCTGCTAAGCTAACCGCCTTCACCACATTTTCCGGCAATGAATTCCAGAGTTTAATTACACGTTGGGTGAAGTAAAATGTTCTCCGATTTGTTTTAAATTTACTACACTGTAGTTTAATCGCATGCCCCCTAGTCCTAGTATTTTTGGAAAGCGTGAACAGACGCTTCACATCCACCTGTTCCACTCCACTCATTATTTTATATACCTCTATCATGTCTCCCCTCAGGCGTCTCTTCTCCAAGCAGAATATCCCTAGCCTCCTTAGTCTTTCTTCATAGGGAAGTCCTCCTATCCCCACTATCATTTTAGTTGCCCTTCGCTGCACACAGAGTTACAGAATTCCAGGGATGCATGTGCCCAGCTTGTGCACCAGAATGTATATCAGGTTTCACTTAGTGTAAGTCCTTGCACCTAAATGTGAACGCTGGAATCCCCACTAGGCAATGGTCTATAAAATGTGTTCAGCCCGGAGCACCCATTGTAGAATGGCACTGAGTGCAGATTTTTGCCAGTGCCTACATTTCTGTGCCATCGATTGAATCCGGTCCCATGTGGTTGAGAGTCTGATTTTGCAGCTAAATCACACCTCTGGAGAGGGAGCAGAGCAGAAGGAGCAGAAGAGGAGAAGGTAGAAGTATGAGGCATTTCATTACTCATGTTGAAACTTTTTCATAAACAGTCAAATAAGCCCATGCCTGCCTTTCTTCTTCAAATCCCATGGCTGATGGTATCATCAGCACCTGAAGTAGAAAGTGAAAAAAGATCTATTTTCTATTCTGCATTCAAACAGAAAGGGCAAAGAGAAAGGTGCTTGCTTGAAAAAAGCATTCTGAAGTTAAAAACTTTAAAAAATATGAGGATTGAAACACAAAGACCGGATTCTAAGGGGGAGGGGGCAATAGCAGCCCTTTGTTTCTATCAATGTCATAACAAAGTGGATTTTGTTATAAAATTCTCTCCGGTAGCTTGGGTGTGGGTCTGTATCAGAACTTACCAAACTGTGGGTCAGGAACCCAAGTGGGGTTACAAACCCATGTTTGGGATGCAACCTGGGTTAGTGCAGGGCAGACTTCTATGGTCTATGGCCTAATTATGGCTAGATACATCTGGATGCATTGGAGTGGTCTTCAATGGCAACTCCAGTAGTTGGGAAGTATGTCTAGTGCCAGGAAGGCTTCTACTGTCTGTTCCCTGAAAATGGCAAAACGTCCAAAATCAGATTTGGACGTCATATTGAAAATGTCCCTCCATCAAACATATAAACGGCGAGTGACCGTACTCACTCGCAAATGCGCAGTAGAGACCTTCTCTGCCCCGCCCCCACGTCAATACGTGATGACGGGGGTGGAACACAGAGGGTCTGTACTGCGCATTGCTGAGGGAGGGACACCGCCGTCTAACGCTCCCCCCACCCGAGTCGCCGCCGCCACCCACCTTCTACCCGGTCGGGCCCTCGCTCCACTATTGAAACAGCGAGGGTCCGGGAACGCAGCACTGAGCTCTGCTGAGCTGCCGACATCGCCCTTCCTTCTTCTTCTCTGCCTCTGTCCCGCCCTCGACGACGTTACGTCACACGAGGGTGGGACAGGCAGAGAAGAAGAACGAAGGCCGACGTCGGCAGCTCAGCAGAGCTCAGTGCTGCGTTCCCGGACCCTCGCTGTTTCAATAGCGGAGTGAGGGCCCGGCCGGGTGGAAGGTGGGTGGTGACGGCTCGGTGGGGGGGGGGGGGCGCGAACTCGGAGGGGGAGGGGCAGCGGCAAACTCGGCGGTGGGGGCGGGCCTTTCAACCCCCCTTCCTTTAATAGCTCGTTTTTACGGGCTCAAAGTCTAGTATTACTATGTTATGTCTGGAGGATTCACACAACTTTATTTGCCATGATCATGGGTTACGGTCACAAAAAGATTGATAAGCACTGGTCTAGAACCCCATACTGAGTAGTGTGCCAATAGGAGACAAAAACCCCAAACAGGATAGGGTAAAAAGGCATGGAGGAGTGACTTGTGGTTAGGGCAGTGGCGTAGCTATGTGGGGCTTGAGGGGGCCTGGGCCCCCGTAGATTTCAGCCTGGACCCCCCTCCTGGCGAACCCACCCCTGCTGCCGCCTACCTTCGTTTTTACTGGCGGGGGACCCCAATCCCCGCCAGCCGACGTCCTCTCCGTCCTGCTGCAGTCAAACAAGTCTTCTTTCTTCTGTTGCATGCTGATGTCCTGCACGTTCTGTTCTCTGAGTCTGACATCGGATGTCAGCATGCAACAGAAGGAAGAAGACTTTTTTGACTGCAGCAGGATGGAGAGTATGTTGGCTGGCGGGGATTGGGGTCCCCCGCCAGCAAAAACGAAGGTAGGCGGCGGCGGGAGAGGGTTCGTGGTGGGAGGGGGGCGGCAAAGATGGGGGGCGGCAATGGCGGCGGGGAAGCGGCGCGGGGGGCGCCGCTGGGGGAGGGGCTAAAATGTGCCCCCTCCCCTCGGGCTCTGGACCCCCTCCCATTGAAGTCTGGCTACGCCCCTGGGTTAGGATGGTGGACTTTTTTTTTTTTGCTCCCCCACGCAGTGCCAGCCCCCATTTCCGGCCGCTGCTGCTTCTCCTGTTGAGCAGCAGCGGCCGCTAGTAGCGCCTGCTACACAAAGAAAAAGATTTTTTAAAAAACTTCAAACCTGGCTGAAACGCGGCACCCTGGCACTGTAGACAGCCATTAGGCATTGGCTGTTGCCCCGCAGCCGCTCCTCCTCTTGCCTCGACGTCACTGCTCTCCTCCGGGGTCTTCCTCCAGGGGCAGTGACGTAGAGGCAAGAGGAGGAGCGGTTGCGGGGCAACAGCCAATGCCTAATGGCTGTCTACAGTGCCGGGGTGCCGCGTTTCAGCCAGGTTTCAATTTTTTTTTAAATCTTCTTTTTCTTTGTGTAGCGGCCGCTGCTGCTCAACAGGAGAAGCAGCAGCGGCCGGAAATAGGGGCTGATGCCGCGTGCGTCGCGACTTCGCGCCGTTCGCGGGAAACTTGGCAGGGAGAGGGAAACCAACAGAGGGAAGGATTGGGGAGAGAGAGAAAGAGGGAAAACAACAGAGGGAAGGATTGGGGAGAGAGAGAAAGAGGGAAAACAACAGAGGGAAGGATTGGGGAGAGAGAGGGGGAAAACAGATGGAAGGATGGGGAGAGAGGGAAAAACAGATGGAAGGATGGGGAGAGAGAGGGAAAAACAGATGGAGGGATTGGGGAGAGAGGGGAAAAACAGATGGAAGGATTGGGGAGAGAGGGGAAAAACAGATGGAAGGATGGGGAGAGAGAGAAAGAGGGAAAACAACAGAGGGAAGGATTGGGGAGAGAGAGGGGAAAACAGATGGAAGGATGGGGAGAGAGGGAAAAACAGATGGAAGGATGGGGAGAGAGAGGGAAAAACAGATGGAGGGATTGGGGAGAGAGGGGAAAACAGATGGAAGGATTGGGGAGAGAGGGGGGAAACAGATGGAAGGATTGGGGAGAGAGGGGGAAACAGATGGAAGGATGGGGAGAGAGAGAGAAAGGGGGAAAACAACAGAGGGAAGGATTGGGGAGAGAGAGGGGAAAACAGAAGGAAGGATGGGGAGAGAGGGAAAAACAGATGGAAGGATGGAGAGAGAGAGGGAAAAACAGATGGAGGGATTGGGGAGAGAGGGGAAAACAGATGGAAGGATGGGGAGAGAGAGGGAAAACACAGATGGAAGGATTGGGGAGAGAAGGAAAAACAGATGAAAGGATGGGGAAAGAGAGAGGGAAAACAGATGGAAGGATGGGGAGAGAGAGAGAGGGAAAATGGAAGGATAGGGAGAGAAAGAGGGAAGACGCTGGATGGAAGAATGCAGAAAGAAATAGGGGAGACACTGGAAGGATGGGGAGAGAAAGCAGAGCTGCTGGATGGAAAAGGGGAATAGAGAAAGACTGGAGAATAAGAGGAAGGGGCATGGGGAGAACAAGGGTGAGGAAAAGATGAAAAGCCACAGGTAGATGAAGGAAATTAAAGAATGGATTGTAAGAATGAATTAAATCTGGACAGAGAGAGAGCCTGAAAAATATTGAAGAAAGCAATGAAAAAGGAGACAAAAATGACAAATGGCACAGAAGAGTTAAGCGAAAACAAAGGAAAGGAGAATCACAGACTGGGACCAATATGGAAAGAAAAACAGTCACCAGACAACAAAGGTAGAAAAAAAATCATTTTATTTTCATTTTAGTGTTTGTAATATGTCCAATTTGAGAATTTACATTGGCTGTCTTATTTTGCAGTGGGTATACTGGAGCTGTAAGAGCTTGCAGAGATTATTTATAATGAAAAAAAATCACATTATTTTTTCTCCTATAGTACTGTAATATTTTCAGTGATGTCTGTTTATATGCGCCATGGCTGGTATAGGGGGTGTGGTTAATGTGGGTGTGGCTATCATAGGGGTGGAGCCATATGTGATGACCCCGCCCATAATGAGTACCGGCACCTTTTTTTCTACAAAAAAAGCACTGCTGGTAAGGATCTTTGGGATGCAGCTGACAACATCCACCTGACAATGAAGAACCAATTCATGATGCCAATGACATCTATGCCTCCAGAGAAGTTGCAGAGCAAACTAAGATGAAAACTCCTGTTACCATTAAGGGGTGACTGAAAGTGCACATGTCTGATGATGTACCAGATTGTATTGTGTGGTGGAGCTGGTTGGAGTAGGCAAAATGGTTGGAGAGTGCTAAAATGGATCTGAGACCATGATGAGTGTGAGAATCGGACACCTTATTAGTGGGTGCTAGAGGTCTGGGTGATTGATTTTCCCAACCTAACCTAGCACTCTTCATCTATATGCTGGTGGGGGGGGGGGGGGGTCTCTCTTTTAGCTTTTCTATGCATGTGGACAAAGCCCATTTGCTATTAGATATATAGATGGATTTTATGTCTAACTGGTTTAATATTAGCTTGTTGTATTTTTATGTATTTATGATGGATATATGTATTTTTTAATCCACTTTAAGCATTAACAAAAGGAGAATATTATGAATAATTAGATAAGTAGGTAGATATAGTGAGAGATACATAGAACATAGAGATTGGAACTGAGACATCTAGACTGGGACATGCTTATTTTTAATAGTATTTTACAGAATGTTCTGTCAGTGTAGAGCTTTTTCTAAAATACATGCAGGAATACGCATATATGTGCTGGCACAGCAGCAGGAGAAGCCATTTCATAAATATAAACATTGAAAAAATAAATGGCATGGACCTGATTTAAAAAAAGAAAGCTTTACACAATAAACCTTGATATATATGTGGTGCTCTTAGGGACCCTTTTACTAAAGGGTTGCCATGTGTCAACCTGGAACTACTATGGGCACAATGCCAGCAGTAGTTCCTATTACCAAAGGGTGGCGGTAAGTGCTCCCCCTGTATGGCCATGTGGTAAATACAAGCTTACCACATAGCCATGTGTTTTTTTGTTTTTTTTTTAACCCACTGTGGTAAAAAGAATCCTGGCAGGCAGCAAAACCAGTCATTGCTGCTATCACAGGTCCCTTTTTACTGCAGCTTGGTAAAAGCCCCCTTAATGAACTCTAGAACGCTCTTTTTTGGCACAATGCAAACATTTTTATTTTGTTTTGTGTCTAGATTTTTGTTCTGTTGTTTTATTTATTTTTTTATTTTAAGTCATTTTGTTTTAACGTGTGCTAATTTTAATATACACTAAAACAATTTTAATGTGCATTAAGGGCCCCTTTTACCAAGCTGTGGCAAAAGGGGGCCTGCACTGGCCTAAGTGTGTGTTTTTGATGTGCACAAAGGCTCCCTTTTAGCGCAGTGAGTAAAAGACAGGTCTTTCTTTTTTTTGAGGAAATGGCCATGCGGCAAGTGAAGCACTTCTGCAGCCATTTGGGGGAGCACTTTCCACCACTCATTGAGGTGGCGGTAAGTGCTCCCACGCTAACCCTTCAGTAACCGGGGAGCATGGGGCACTGCCCAATTACAACCGGGTACACACTGGCGCTACAAAAATAAATATATTTTTGTAGTGCTGGATATGATGGTGCGCTGAGGTGGGAAATACCGCCAAGGCTCTTTTACTGATGCTTAGTGTGCACTAATGAAACTAGTGCATGCTAATTGCTAAGAAGTCCATTTTATACCTATGGACTTCTTAGCATTTAGTACATGCTATGCTTTAACTTCCTAAAATATGGCATTTTATCACAGCCTATTTTACCGTAGGCGTCATTAACCTGCAGTAACTCAATACTACAGGTTAGTGATTCCTGTGGTAAATGAATAACGTAATTTTCCATTAACCTTGCAATCTGTAATATTCTTGTCCACAGGAGCATTGGGCCTATTGTAAGACTACCACTAGGGGTCCCAGGCACCATTTTGAATCTGGTGTACAGATTGCTCCTAACACATTCCAATGGATGACGAGGAATCACACAAAGTAGGCCTGGGGAGTCTAAAGAGGCTGTTCTAGGGGGGGGGGGGGGGGGCCTTGAACTAAGGTCTGACAAGGAGCCTGCAGAGGTAGGATGTGTATGTTCAGTGAGGGAAGGATACTACTATAAAGCTCTAAGCATTCCTGGGAGAATTGGGCCATATGTCAGCTTTAAGATGACATTATTATTTCACAAATAATGCAGCTTGTAGAAGTCAATGCAAGTTTTGTTATTTGATTTGCATAATAATAAGGTATTTTGCATCTCATTTCAATATGACATATACTAACACGCATTGGAATACATTCTATAAATGGTGCCTAAAAAAAATCGGCTCAGAAAAAATAGTGCTTAGCACTTTTCTATAACGGTGCTTAAAGTTAAGTGCCATTTACAGAATAGCACTTGGTGCCGGGAATCACGACTACATTTAGGCATGGCCATTTACACCAATGACACCTTGATGTAAATCCCTGCACCTGAATTATGCACTGATTCCCTTTATTCTATTACAACACATATAAATTAAAGGAATGACTCCATGGCCATGCCCCCTTTTTGGACCCACACCTAAAATTTAAATGCAGATCCCATGACTAAATTTACGCACATACATTTTAATTAAATCCATAATTGCTTGTTAAAATCTCAATTGTCAGCATTAATTGGCATGTTATTCAATTAAATTGCACATGCAAATTGGGCGCGTGCAATTTTTAGTGACTTTTATAGAATGCAGGGTATTATGTTAAAATAATGCATAATTTTGCTGTTTAATGCATGTTAGCAGGCAAATATCATGCATTATTCCATTAATACACATTAGTAATTATCCCCTTAACATGTGTAAAAAGTTTTAACTTATTGTTTTGTGTTGTATTGATGTATTTTAACTTATATGACTTAAGCCCTTGTAGGAAATTAGGTAGCATACATGGCCAAGAACAGAACACAGTACTAAAATATTTACATGCATAATAAAAAAAATGCATTATATTCTAAATGAAATAAAAGAAATCAAGACACATTAATAAATTACCCTGCCATTGAAGAGTGAGATTCTTTCCTGTAATCATACTGTGGGCCCTGTTTATTAAGCAGTGCTAAGGGCATGTTAGTGTTTTTAGCGCAAGCTCATGATTAGGACACGCTAAATGCTAAGCCACCCATTGGAATATATGGGCGAATCTAGCGTTTAATAAACACGCTAGTGTGGCTTAGTAATCAGGGCCTTGTATGTGTAAGTCAAACTCATTTGGGGACATTATGGGCCAGATTCTATATATGGAGCCTAAAATATCCGCACAGAAAACAATTTCCGCCTAAGCGTATTCTATAAGCCACGCCTAAATTTAGGCGTGGTATATAGAATACACTTAGTTGGTATCACAGCACCAAAACCTAAGCACGTCCATTTACACCAGTGAAAACCTGGTGTAAATCCCTGTGCATAGACTTAGGGGCACTGGGCCATATTCTATAACTATGCGCATAAATTTTGAAATGCCCCTGAAATGCCCATTTCTCTGCCAATAACCATGCCTCTTTTAAACTGTGCACTTTAGAATTTAGGCGCAGTTCATTATAGAATGTGCTTAGTGAGTTGTGTGGAAATCTAGTCACCCTACAGGATCCCCAGGTATATCCATACAGCACATGTTCAATGGTGACCTTTATTTTCATTTTGTATTTTTTCTATACAAATAAACCTGAATTGGCCCCACTGCCTAGACAGAGGGTGGGCAAGAGAATTTCTTATTATTCAAGTAACTTTTCCAGTCAACTTAAAATTCATTTTTGATGGCAACATGTAGGTACTAAATATTATAAAAATATAATAATAATAATAATAACCAACTCCTTTTCTAAATCTATATCACTGGAGTTAATCTGGGTTGGCTTTAACCAAATTATGCAGGTTTGGTTTCTGTCCAATAAAGGGAAAGGGGATGGGACTCGATATACCACCTTTCTGTGGTTACAATCAAAGTGGTTTATATATTCTTTACAGGTAATTATTTTGTACCTGGGGCAATAAGGGTTGCCTAGAATACTGTTTATACAAATTATCTCCCTGATTTCAAGAAAGTTCAGTTTTAATATGAAATGATTTATTCATCTTTATTATGGACAAACTATAAACCACTTCCTCTTTACTGCTGGAGAGCATTGGGTGGGCTTTTCATTTGTAGCTTTATTGTTAAAGAATATATATCATGCTATAATGAGAGGTACTCATGTATTTAATTGGTAATTGTGTAATATTCCATTGTGAATGCAGAAAGTAACAAATATAAAATTTGTAATTATGTACCATTAATTAGGATGTACTGATTTAACTCTCAAGTACAAAATACTTTTTCTCAATTAAATGAGTACAGTCAAAATTAGAATTCTTATCCTTTTTGATTCATTTATCCCTAATTTTTAATTGTATTATTCTTTGCACCTTCATGTAAAAACTGCTATACTTCAGGTCAGTCTATTGAGTGGTAAATGAAAGGATGAAAAAGTACTCATCAGCAAGAAATACAATAGGGAAAAGTACTATGAAGAAGTACTATGAAGCTACAGCCTACAGTGGTTGCAAAAATAATTGATCTCTTTTCTACTAAGGATTTTTTTTTAAACATCTTTTTCATTGAAAAATCTTCCTCAAGAGCACAACCTTTGTGCCTCAAGACTGCTTTCTTCCTGAATGACTCTGTTGAGGTTCTGCCAATGTTTTTGAGAAGCAGTTGTTGGCAGGACAGTACTCTAGAAATGGTGACTGGTACAACAAACCAATGCAAGGTGACTCTGAAGGAAGGCCTGGTCAGAGCATCCATTTTGATGGAACTGTCCAGTGAATTTAAACTCTTCAGAATAAATATTTTAGTGGCGACCAGACCTGCAAAAAAAATAAAATAAAATAAAAATGTACAATAACAACAACAAAATAGGATGCATCAAAATATATATTTGGTATAGATTCAATCACCAGATCTTTCCAGCAATCCAAAAAGAAGAGAAAGATACAAAAGAAAAACATTCCAGGGACGGGGCTAAAGTTGTTTTAGTAGTGATGCACTGCTAAATACAGGAGCCAATCAGTACAATCTGCTGTGTAAAGCAAATGGTAAAATAGTACCCATACCAAGAGTTCCAAATTTGGGGGCCACCTCATAGATTCAGACAGACAGAAGAAGGGGTTCCTCACTCAGAACACTAGTCAGGTGGCTGTTTCAAAATAATTAGAGCACAAATTTATACTCCCAGCCAATATAATTAAAAAAAAAAGACAACAACTTTGCAATGCTGTTTATACTCAACAAAAATTGTATCAGTTAAATTATGTTGCCTGGGGCTCCAGTATAAAAATACTGCTGGACTCATCACTCACTCTGATCCCACAAATTCAAGCAACCTTCAAAAATTGTCTCTATCATCTTCGGCAGCTTTGAAGTCTCTCTCCATATATTGAAAAGACAAGTCTGATCACAGTGGTCTATGCCATGATAACATCATGACTAGACTACTGTAATGCCCTGTACACTGGTCAAACCAAAAAGAGTTTGTATCAGTTCCAACTAATTCAGAATGCAGTAACACGACTGATAGAAGGCTGCAAGTGGCGTGACCACATCACACCCTTCCTGCAAAAGCTACACTGGCTACCAGTACCATACAGGGCTAAATTTAAATCTCTATGCTTTTCAAGGTCCTCAGACAAAATAGGCCACAGTACTTAAAGAATAAGTTAGCTCTTTATATACCTTTAAGACCTCTAAGGTCCTCTCAAGGATCATCACTATCTGTACCTTCATCAAAAGAAATTGTATAATGCGATACCCACCAGTGAGCCTTCTTAGAAGTAGCCCCCATGCTCTGGAAGTTACTCCCAGAAAGGCTACATATAACTTGGGACTACCTTTACTTCATGAAACAGGTGAAAGCCTGTTTTTTCTCCCAAGCCTTTAATTCATAGGGTGACTGACTATATACTCATTCTGCACCTGGACTAGCTTAGATCAGTTCCTTATCTCTTGCTTAACTATACATAGTAACATAGTAACATAGTAGATGACGGCAGAAAAAGACCTGCACGGTCCATCTAGTCTTGCCTTGATTTTAACCATCAATTTATCTCAACTGACAATGTACCATGCATCTTGTTCCCTTCATATACCTGCTCTTGGTCCCTCAGCTATATGGTAAGCCGTATTTTAGAAAATCTTTAGCATCATATCTATGTTAGTTGAATGTTCTAATGCATGCTTATTAGGTGTATCATTAGTATTATGCTAACATTGCATTATAGATCTGGTATTTGAATTCCAGTGCTGTTAAATGTGTATATTTTTGATACTGTTTCACGGTAATTCTATTAGGTTTCAATTTACTGTTTTCAAGTTTACCTCATTTATTGTATTTATGTTTATTCTTGGTTTTATACGTTTTATGTTAAACTGTACCTACTGTACATCGCCTTGGGTAAATCTCTTCATAATTGTGGTTAATAAATTCCCATAAATAAATAAATATTAATTAATTAATTAGGTCATTTTAAGAAAGAGCTTAAAACTTTTTTATTTTGACAATCATATGGACTGGACTGAGAGTGGATGCTAAGGCTGGATTTGAATAGAATGTTAGGAGTGAATCATGTCTGGTCAGTGCTGGGTTATGTTATTGTTTGATTGAATGTTTGTTTGTTATATAATTCTTTTAATTTTAATTTTTTAATTGTGTATGTAGTATATTCTCCGTTTAGAATATTAAGATAAAGTGGAATATAAAATTTTTAAGTAAATAAAATAAAACATAAACCATATCTCCTCTCAGCTGTCACTTTTCAAAGCTGAAGAGCCTAAACCACTTTAGCCTTTTCTCATATGAGAGGATTTTCATCCCCTTTATAATTTTGTTCATTCTTCTTTGAACCTTTTCTAATTCTGTTGTATCTTTTTTGAGACACCAGAGGGAATCGGGGATGACCTCCCCTGACTCCCCCAGTGGTCACTAACCCCCTCCCACCCTGAAAAAAACAACTTTAAAAACTTTTTTGCCAGCCTGAAATGTCATACTCAGGTCCATCGCAGCAGTATGCAGGTCCCTGGGGGGGGGGGGAGGTATGTGTGTGTCAGCGGAGGCATAGCAAAGGCGTGGACGTCCTTCTTTTAAACATTTTGGACGTCCTGAACTGCCCCCCTCCCCCACAGGGACAGCCAAACCTCAAAAGACTAGCACAGAGTGGAGGGGTGGCCTAGTGATGACAGCACTGGTCTTGCAATCCAGAGATGGCTGGTTCAAATCCCACTGCTGCTACTTGTGATCCAAAATCCAAATAAATAAAGGGGATGTCAGAGGCATAGCAAAGGCATGGACATCCTCCTCACAAAAACATCCACACCTTGGACAACCTCAAGTGCAGCTGCAGGGACAGAGGCATAGCAAATGACATCCCATACTCTTAAAAAAAAAAAAAGGCATCCTTGACAAGCACTTGGACATTTTCACCTGGACTTGTATTTTTCTAAGGTTGTAGACGACTATTAAACACGCAGCTTTTCTGCATTGTATGAAGCCGTCTTTGGCATGCGCAGAGCAGCCACGCACAATGCTTGGCTGCTCTGCACTGGCTTCCCCTCCTTAGGAAAGAAATCGTGTGCAAATGAGCTAACAGTGAGCAGCTCATTTACATTCGATTTCCTTCATGCATGCCCGTTCCTTTCCGAATCGCTAAGGGATCGGTAAGGGAAGGGCTTCAGTTAGTGCATCTGGCTGAAGGTAAGGGAGCTATTTACTTGGGAGTAATTTGTGAAGTCCACTACAGTGCCCCCTAAGGTGCCCGGTTAGTGTCCTGGCATGTCAGGGGGACCAGTGTACTATGAATGCTGGCTCCTCCCATGACCAAATGGCTTGGATTTGGTCATTTCTGAGATGGGCGTCCTTGCTTTCCATTATCGCTGAAAATCAGAAATGACCAAGTCCTGGGGGCGACCATCTCTGCTGGGGATGACCATCTCTAAGGTGGACCTAAATTTGCTGATTTGGGCGTCCCCGACCGTATTATCGAAACGAAAGATGTACGCCCATCTTGTTTTGATAATATGGGTTTCCCCGCCCTTTGCTGGAGCTGTCCTATGAGGACATCCCCAGGACAACTTGGGCATCCCTTTCAATTATGCCCCTCTTGGTCTTATTTACCATACCTTCCCTAATAATTCCTAGTATCCTGTTTTCTTTTTTGGCCACCGCTGCACACTGGGCAGATTTCAGCGTATTGTCCTCAATGACTCCTAGATCTTTCTCTTGGGCGCTGTCTTCCAAAGTGAATCCTAGCTTCAAGTAACTATGATTTGGATTATTCTTTCCAATGTGCATCACTTTGCATTTGTCCGCATTAAATTTCATCTGCCATTTCAATGCCCAGTCTTTCAATTTCCTAAGGTCTTTCTATAATTTATCACAGTCCATATGTTTTTAACAGCTTTGAATAGTTTTTTGTCATCTGTGCATTTAATCACCTCATTTGTTGTTCTGATTTCGATATCATTTATAAATATGTTAAATAGCACTGGTCCCAATACAGATCCCTGCAGCATTTCATTTAATCCTACCATTTGTTTTCTGTCCAATAACCAATTCCTAATTTACAACAGAACATTGCCTCCTATCCCATGACCTTTTTTCTCAGAAGTCTCTCATGAGGAACCTTGTCAAAAGCTTTCTGAAAATCTAGATACACTATCAGGCTCATTTTCAAAAGAGATAGATGTCCAAAAAGTGACATCAGTCAGCATTTGGACATTTATCTCACAGAAACATTCAAATCAGTATTATCAAAACCTCTTTTTGGACGTCTTTCTCGGAAGGCCGTCAGAAGGATGTCCAAATCTCAAGGGAGCATGCTAGGGGCCTGTTCAAGGTGGGACTTGGGCGTTCCTAAGACATGGATGTCTTTCAGCAATAATGGAACAAAACAAAGACATCCAAGACTAAAACTTAGACGTTTTGAGCTAGACCTTTTCTTTTTTTTTTTTTTAATAAATGAATAGCTATAGTGGAAATTGAACCCACTTCCTCAGGATCAAGGTCTGCTGCACTGACCACTAGGCACTCCTTTTCCCCACACAAGAGGTGCCCCAAATGACCAGATAACCAATGGAGGGACGACTCGGGGATCACCTCTCCTTCCTCCCCCAAATCACAAACTATTTTTCCAAACAGTACTTTCAAAAGGAAAAGATAGACTTAGATGTCATATCCAAAAATGCCCCTTGCGCATTTGACTTGCCCAAAGCCCAAGGAGCAACAGGGGGAATTGAACCCATATTGCCAGGATCAAAGCCTGCTGCACTAACCATTAAACCACTCCTCCTCTGTTTTGGATGTCTTGCATTTGGATGTCGTGTTTGAAAATGGCTGAAAATCAAAGACGTCTACATCCAAGGATGTCCATGGTATTTTCAAAAACAAAGATGGACGGCCATCTTTTTTTGAAAATGACCTTTTCCCCACCTCTGAATTTGGATGTTTTACAAAGACTTCCAAATTCCAACTTAGACGTTTCTTTCGAAAATGCCCCTCCACGTGATTTTGGGGCCCTTTTACTAAGGCATGCCCAAAAGTGGCCTGCGCTGGTGTAGGAGTGTGTTTTGGACGCACGCTGGTCCATTTTCTGAGCGACCTGGAAAAAAGGGGATTTTTTAATGTGCCGGAAAATGGATGTGCGGCAAAATGAAAACCAGAGCATGTCCATTTTCAGCCTGAGACCTTAATGCCACACATTGAGTTAGCAGTAAGGTCTCATATGCTAACTGGCCAGTAAGCATGCAGCATGTACCAACTGCCAATTACCGCCAGGCAAGGGTCCTGTGGTAGAAAATATTTTCTACCGCATGTTTTGAGCGCGCACCAAAAATGGAATTACCACCTGGGGTACACAGTAGTCAAATGGTAGTGCCAATTCGATGTGCATTGGATGCACGTATGTGCCTATGCACCCTTGTAAAAGGGCCCCTTAGAATTTAGGCACACCATGTTACAGAATATGCTTAGACAATAGTGTGCCTACATTCTAATTAATGACAATTAGTGCTGATAAATTGCTTAACATTTATCAGCACTAATTAGCTTGTTAACTAATTAAGTTATGCACATTGTTATGGAATAAGCTTTGATTTTCATGTAGAAATCTCAGAGCGATTTATAGAATCCTGAGGATAGCACTAATTTTTAGCAGCACCCAAATTTATAGAACTGGTTCGAAAATACGACAGCACATTTATTAACTGAATTTCCTAGATTGCTTATATTTATCAGTTTTAAAGGAGCTTCACTGGTTGCCATTGAAATGGAGGATTCAATTTAAAACATTATTACTGATTTTCAAAATTTTGAAAGCCTTGACTCCAGTGGCACTTGCTTCAACTTTGAGAATTTATCAACCTGCTCATCTGTTATGTTCTGCAGACAAATTAATACTGAATGTACCATTTTATAAGCATATAAGCCAAGATGACTATCATTCCTCCATTTTTATGTGGCAGGTCCAATGTTGTGAAATTCTCTCTACCTCTGACTCAGAAAAATGCCAAATTTGTTACAGTTTTGTAAACATCTGAATGCTCACCTTTTTTGTTGACTTTTGACTCTTTTTCCTCTTTAATCTGAACCAGATGATTCAAACTTGATGTTATCCTATATTGTTATTGCAATTGTTTTGTTTGTTTTTATTAGGCCTATATGTATGTTCTTACTTGTGAGTCACCAAGAACTGTGGATTGTCTGGTTTATAAATATTTTAAATAATAATAATACCTTATAAGGGGTCTATGAAACCCTTTCACTCCTTTTACTGAATATTTCCTGAAGAAGTGTTGATTTTGCTGGAGAAACAAAGATGCGGACTAGATTTGCAAGTGCTTCTAATGCTCAATACCAAAGCAAAATGTAGAGTTCAAAAGACAAAAATTTGAGACATTTTATCAAAATGCTGCAGAGTGCATGTGTGTGTGTGTGTGCCCACGTGCTTGTGCTTATGTACACACAGAAACAAACACACACATACACACACACACACACACATAAACAGAGACAGAGAGAATATTGTAATCTCTTAAATTTTGCCTCACGAATTCTACATTACTCTATGAGGAAGCCTCCTGAAATATAAAAGGTGAAAGCTAGACTAGAAGGGATCTAGGATTTACTTAGATCAAGATCAGCCTTATACAGTAGAACTGACTGCAAAACAGGAGAATATCAGTCTTACTTCACTAAATAAACTTCCTGGGAATTTAAAACTAAAACTAAATCTGAAAATATCGATTTAGTTGACCCATACATGTGATTTATATATAATAGGTTTCAGACTGACAAAACTAGGAAGCTGAATGGTGCCCTCTTGTGATAAGTGGAAGCAGCATTCATATTCCACTAGCTGGACAAGCACCCAGTTAAAGATTAGCCTTCCTAAAAAAGCAATCTGCTTTGAATTAATGATGATTTTTGCCCTGGATTGGGGTTAAATTGTTGGCAGGTGCAAATGGGAGTGAGTCATCATGTGTTCATGCCTTTAGGCTTGCTAAGACCCTGATGTCTTACTGTCAAACAGCTGAGGTCTAATAACTTATAGAAAATGGAGCAGTCATCAACCAATCAGAAAGGATTTTCAGGAAGCTCCCTCCAACAGTGAATGCTTGTACAATGCAAAATTCTCTGCAGTAGCTGGAGATTCTCATTCTACCTTTATTCAAAAGCACTTAAATGTTCACTTTCTCTCCTCTTTTATTTTCTGGCTTCCTTGCTGTCTTCTGTGTCTGAATGTTTAGTCCAACTGATGCCAATTGAAGCTCATTTGTGTCAATCCAGCTCACATTCCTGACAGGAATGAGTGAAGGAGGTAAATCTCAAGCTGGAGTGTTTGGGCTTTCATTTGCTCCTCTAATTTATTTATTTTTTGTTGCATTTGTATCCCACATTTTCCCACATATTTGCAGGCTCAATATGGCTTACAATGTTCCTTCATGGCATTCGCCATTCCAGAGTAAAAGATACAATTGATATTACATAAAGAACATGGATAACATAATAGAATTAAGCAATCAGGTATAGAGAGATAACATTCAGGATATCAGGTACGTAGTGATGCATTAGAGTGTCTATTATGGATTATTGTGGTATACCTTGTTAAAGAGATAAGTCTTCAGTGATTTACAAAAGTTGATTAGGTCGTAAATTGTTTTCAGGTCAAGTGGCAATGCATTAGGTCTCTGTCTCTCTCTAGTCCACTAGATCAGAACAGCCGTTGGGAGAGGGGTACAGGTTGCAGCTCTCTATAGAACACTAAAAGCATACACCCTGAATTCTACTCATAGATGATGCTGATGATCTGGATTGCCTTTCCCTGGGGAATAGGAATACCTTTGCAGCATCTCTAGTTTCTCAACATAGTAATGCATGGTACTGCTACTGGGGTATTGAAGCATTCCCCATTTCCTCCCATTTCTACATTTTATAAAGGGAATGCCAACTTTGAGATTTGTTAACCAGTATATAAAATACTATAGAAAATTACTTACAAGTTTGTAAAAATAGTGAATTATTTTCTAAAGCATTTGTATGGATCAAACAGTGTTTTTACCTATAGAAATAAGCTTTTATGAAACTGTTCACCTGATAGGCAGCCTGTAAGCATGTAAGTTTACCACACTAAATAGATACTTTCCTAAGGGGTCCTTTTACTAAACCTCAGTAAAATGTGGCTTGCGGTAGTGTAGGCGCAGGTTTTGGGCATGCGCAGAAATATTTTTCAGCGCAAGTACAAAAAATGCCTTTTCAAAATTTTTGCCAAAAATGGACGTGCAGAAAAATCAAAATTGCCGCACATCCATTTTGAGTGTCTGACCTTACCACCAACCATAGACCTAGCAGTAAAGAATCTGCATGGTAATGACCTACACACATCAGATGTCACTTGATGCACGTCCGCTATGCGTGTCCAAGAATGAAATTACCACAAAAGGCACATGGTAGTCGGGTGGTAAGTCTGTTTTGGTGCGCTTTGGGTGAATGGACTGTGTCGGCATTACCACACCAACATCCACAAGTGCATCGTTGTAAAAAGGGAGGTTGGTGTCTACTTAGTTATTCTTTTTTTTTTTTTTTTTTTTGCAGTTTCCTGAAATATTTATCCAGTTTTATAATGTACTTTGGAGGGGGTGGGGTCTTTTACAAAGGAGTGTTAGGGTTTTTAGTGTGCACTAATGATTAGAGTGCACTAAACACTAGAGACACCCATAGGAATATATGGTCATCTGTAGCATTTAATGCATGTTTATTTTTAGCACATGTTAAAAATGCTAGGCTCACCATGAGAACAATCTTGAATATAAGAAACTTTTAAGCAAAAATAAACAATTATAGCAACACAACAATGTATAATATCATAAGTCCACAATAAAGAGGATCCAAAGAACAGAAATTTAACAGAAAATATTCAAATATAGTAATAAACTATCACTATAAAACATTGAATCCAACTAAAAAATAACTTCTCCATAAGCTCTCACATTAATAGTGATTTCTCCTACACCAGATTTCTTACTCTGAATGAAGCTTTGCAATTGAGATGGACCATAAAAAACATAAGAATTCTCACGCAGCTGAATCTTGCATTTTACAAGGAAATCTAAGGAAAACGTTTGCCCCCAGGGCAAGGGTCTCCTACTTCAAAGCAAGAAGCTGGTTTCTATGCTCCTGGGTTTTCTTTTATACATCAGGAATAATTCTAATCTTAAAACCAAGAAAATCTACATTTGAAATTGAAAATGCAAATGCATAACTGAGTCCTTGTTTTGAACAAAATCAAATGACACCAACAAAGTTGCATTTCCAGGCACAAATTCTCCAGAAGTTTCCAGTAGACCTGAAACATCAAGTGAAGAAACTTCAATCTGCATAGACCTCCCTTGATCTTTCCCAACAGGCAAACTGTAAGAGATATTACTCAATGGGGGCATACTTTCACCTGGAAATTTCAAAACATCCTTTAAGTACTTATGCAAAACTTCCCTAGGATCCATAGAAAAAACACATGAAAAATTCAATATTTGCAATTTAAAGCCCTTGCTTTGTTTTCCCTAAGTTCTAATTTCCAATGTATAGCCATTTTATCCACCACCCGAGAAGATTGTGTACATTTAATTCCTTGTACCTCCTGATCCACAGAGACAACTTTTTTCTTTAGAGTGCATGTCTCAGATTCAGCTGTGCCTTGGTCAAAGACTTTGTGCACAGAATACACTGTCTTCCATAACTCCTCAAAAGTGACAACTGCAGGCTTTACCAGGGGAGGGATGGTCAAAGATGGCAGCAGAGCCTCCATAGACACTTCTCCTCTTCTATCTGGGAAATCAACCAACCTTGGCAGCTGTGAATGCTGTCTCACCAACTGGAACAACCACCTGTCTAGGTGTCTCCCCTGAAGCTGAGGCCATCTCACCAGCCACCCCCCCCCCCCTTGCACCTGACTCCCAGACTGGTTCTGGAGAACTTGCAGCAGCAGCAGTGGAAAAATCAAGCTCAGAGATGCATCACTGCCCAGTAGCATGGCGGTCTCCATCCCACCCACAAAGCAGGAGCACCCAAAGTTGGCTGGAATTCTACTATACACTGCTTGATGGTACGCTGCCACAAAGATTGGCATTGATATAGGAGGGGGATTCCTCACCCTTCCCCGTCTCTTGGACATCAAAATTCAGGTAAAAGATCAATAGGAAAAACTCTAAAAGCAGAAGTATTCATAGAGCAGTTACAGCATGTCAGTGTGAGTGGCCATCTTGGATTTCCTCTGTCTACTTAGTTTTTAATCAAGAGTTGGACTATTCACCTACATGCTGCATGTTTTGCAGAATCTCTGCCAATGTCGCACTTCACCAATTATGAAGTCCAGTTAGTGTAGTGTGACGTTGGCAGTGGACTGAACCATGATGCAGTGATTTTACTACTACTGCTACTTATCATTTCTATAGTGCTACTAGACGTATGCAGCGCTGTACACTTGAACATGAAGAGACAGACCCTGCTCCACAGAGCTTATAATCGAAACATGCTGCATGTCGGAGAATGGTCCAAGTCTTGATTAAAAGTTAAGTAGACTCCAAGGACCTTGTTTGCTAAGCCGCGCGTTTCGATAATACGGTCAGGGACACCCAAATCTCAACATGTAGGTCGTCCTTAGAGATGGTCATACCCGGTTTTCGGCGATAACGGAAACCGAGGACGCCCATCTCAAAAATGACCAAATCCAACCCATTTTGTCGTGGGAGGAGCCAGCATTTGTAGTGCACTGGTCCCCCTAACATGCCAGGACACCAACCTTGCACCCTAGGGGGCACCGCAGTGGACTAACTGATGCACTAACTGAATGGAAAAAGTCCTTCCCTTACCGATCCCTTAGCGATTCAGAAAGGAACGGGCATGCAAGAAGGAAATCGCATGCAAATGAGCTGCTCGCTGTTAGCTCATTTGCACATGATTTCCTTCCTAAGGAGGGGAAGCCAGTGCAGAGCAGCCAAGCGTTATGCGTGGCTGCTCTGCTCATGCCAAAGATGGCTTCATAAACGCAGACAAGCTGCGTATATAATAGCCATCTACAACCTTGAAAAAATACAAGTCCAGGCTTGTCAGGGACTTTTTTTTTTTTAGTTTAGGTGAAGGACGTCCAAGTGTGATGGGCAGTTGAGGATGTCCAATATGTGGAAGTTTCTATGAGAAGGATATCCATGCCTTTGCTATGCCTCTGACACCCCCTTTATTTATTTATTTGGATTTTGGATCACAAGTAGCAGTAGTGGGATTTGAACTAGCCACCTCTGGATTGTAAGACTAGTGCTCTAACCACTATGCCACTCCTCCACTCCACTCGCTTGAAATTTGGCTATCTCTGTGGGGGGGGGGGGGGGGAGTTCAGGACATCCAAAAATATTTGAAAGAAGGACGTCCATGCCTTTGCTATGCCTCTGCTGACACACCAGTGGCATAGCCAGACAGCAGATTTTGGGTGGGCCTAGTCAAGAAGTGGGTGGGCACCAAGTGTTCTCCTCCTCCCCCCCCCCCCCACCCAATGTGATGAGGCCAGCATCAGCAGCTTAGGAAGCTTAGACTGCTGGAAAGCAGTGTTTTCAGCACCATCAGGGGGAGGTCTTCAGCTGGTGAAGCTTGGGATCCCCACTAGCTAGCACTAATATGTGCTGCTGTTGGGTGGGCCTGAGCCCTAAGTGGATGGGCCCTGGCCTACCCAGGCCCACCTGTGGCTTCGCCACTGTGACACACACACACACCCCAGGGACCTACATACTGCTGCGATGGACCTGAGTATGATATTTGAGGCTGGCAAAAAAAGTTTTTAAAGTTTTTTTTTCAGGGTGGGAGGGGGTTAGTCACCACTGGGGGAGTCAGGGAAGGTCATCCCTGATTCCCTCCGGTGGTCATCTGGTCAGTTCGGGCACCTTTTTGAGGCTTGGTCGTAAGAAAAAATAGACCAAGTAAAGTCGGCCAAGTGTTCGTCAGGGACGCCCTTGTTTTTTTCATCATCGCTTGAGGACGCCCATTGGTTAGGCACACCCCAGTCCACCTTCACTATGCCTCCAACATGCTCCTGGGAACATTGGAAGTCCCCACGATGGGAAGCAGTTGGGGACGCCCAAAATCGGCTTTCGATTATGCCGATTTGGGCGACACTGAGAGAAGGACGCCTATCTCCCGATTTGTGTCGAAAGATGGGCACCCTTCTTTTTTGAAAATAAGTCTGATAGTGTTACAAGGATGAAAGGTTATATGGAAGATTTGGATTATTTTCAATGTGAAGTGTGCAGCATGTGTGTACTAACCCCCGAATTTTAAATAGTGTGATTTAAGTTCCATGCACAAATCCAGTTGTATTCTGAATTTGCGTGTACAACTTAATTAGCTAACAAGCCAATCAGTGCTGATAATTGCCAATTAAGAAGCAGTTATTGACACTAATTGGCATTAATTCAAATTTACATGCACAACTGTCTAAGTGTATTCCGTAACATGATGTGCTTAAATTCTAAGTTGCATGGTTGAAAAGGGAGCGTGTTGATGGAAATGGAAATGGCAGGTCATGGGCATTTCTAAAATCTATGTGTCTTGTTATATAATACACCTGGTCCATGCCTAATTTAGGCAGCATTTACACCAAGTTTTACTTGATATAGCTGCCCTTGACTAAGTTTAGTCACATGGATGGATGCTTGACGTATTCTACAATCCACTTGGAAATTTAAGCATATTCTATAAAGTACACCTAAATTTAGGTGTACTTTATAGAATATACCTAGGCGTATTTTTTCGGTGCCGATTTTTCTCGTTCCAAATATAGAATCTAGTCCTAAATGTCTACAGCCTCTCGGCATTTGATGGTCCTGGGCCTCATCTCTAAACCAAAGAAATTTATGTGAGAGGTCCCCCATACAGTCTCCAGGCAACAGTCAGGGACCAGCCTTGCAGAGGTTTTTCCCAGCTTCTTAACATTTTCTTTGGTTCCCTGTTCTCCTTTTCTTTTCTTGGTTGTAATTAGGAAATTCCTTTGACAGTGCATATTTGACTTATCCTTAATCATCCTGTCTGGATGTTTGTAATAGGAATAGTTTTCCTGGATATTTTTCTTGTTTTCATTTCCTGTTTTGCATGGAATTTATATTTGAAAGCATATCAATATTTTTTTTAAATAGTCATAGAATATATGACTTTTTGGGAACTCAGCTAGAGATACATTTTATATAATTACTCCCCATATTGCCTTAGAATGCATACTATACTTTTGTACACAGGCTCCTAAGGTGACAATCTTCCCAGGAGGAAAAATATTTTGTTTTGCTATATATTGATGTTTACCATAACTTTCTATGTGGTATCATATGCTTTGCTGCCTTCAAGCTTCCCAGCTGAATACATCAGAGTGTTACTGTAGCAGCCTGATTTCTCTAATCAGTTTAGCAGGGAACTGAAGCATTAAGCTCCAAATAATGGAGAAAATAACTTTTCATAATAAAGTTGAAAATGCTATAGTTGAAAATTGTACTGGGATTGTGGCATGAATAACAGCCTCTAGATACATTTTAATAACTGAATATTTCTTATTCAGGATTATTATACTGTAATGAGTTTAAAAATTATTTCCTAAGTAAATCCATCTTGCACACACAAAAGTAAGCAGATGATAATAATTATGTATATAGAACACACATGGCACAGCCATTGTCTCTGTAAAAAGAAAACTTATGCTTGGGAAGACCTGTAATGGGGGACGAACATATATATATATGAAGCACCATTTTAGAAAGGATGTCCAAAAACAAAAATGAACATCCAAGTAGCGATATACAGGCTTGTTGGTGTATTACAAAAACCGAGCTATGAACATCCAAAAGTGGTCCAAAATTGACCAATAGCTGTTCCCTGAATTTAACGTCCAACGAGAAACACAGAAACACTATAGATCAACATCCATGATAGCAAAATACATCTGCAGAAGGGTTACTTTGCTTTTAACCTGGAAACCAGTCCAAAATGTTGCTAATGTGATCCCACATTTTGGAGTGATTTCCAAGTATAGCTGAATACAACAGGTTACACATTCTATCCACAGTATCAAGACCACTGATGGACATACAACAACTGCTGTGCCATTGAAGGATATCCAGTATTGGACATTGTAAAGAGTATGTAGGACAGGCCCCAAAGGAACCCTGGGATAGGCCAGAATACCCCCGTTATAGGCAGGCATTCCCCAGGAAAAAACTAGAAATAAAGAACTACAACTCCCAGCATGCCCCAAGGGAGACCGGGGATAAGAGAAACTATGTGCATTCCCAGGAGTCTCCAGAGGAGGGCCGCAGGAGAAGGAATAAGGCTGATTCTCCAACCTGGTGGAAGAGGTGGTGGAACAGGTGGGTGGAGAAAGAAGAGCCACCAAAGAGCTTTAATAAAAGAAAGGGGGAGCAGCTGGGAGAAGGGCAGGGCGAGGAGAATATGGATTGGGCTCCTGAGGAGAGAGAGGCAGAGAGTGAGCCTTGCCCTATGGAGTTGACTGAACCGGAGAACACCCTGGAAGAGCCGATGGACTTTTCAGCTCTGGCTCAGCGAAAGCCAAGGAAGTAGCGGGGCCAAGCCGGGTCAAGCGGGAGGAGGTCAGGTAGGAGTATGACTGACCAAGAGGGTGAGACCCTAGGCTTTGAGCCCGCGCAAAGCCATTACTGTGTGTTTTTTGAAAGCCTGGCTAAATTGAGCTGTGTTTTGGAAAGCTGGGCTAGAACTGAACTGTGTTTTGAAAGCCTGGCTAAATTGAGCTGTGTTTTGGAAAGCTTGGCTAGAACTGAACTGTAGTTTGAAAGCTTGGCTAGACCTGAACTGTGTTTTGAAAGCCTGGCTAAACTAAGCTGTATTTTGAAAGCTTGGCTAGAACTGAACTGTGTTTTTGAAAGCCTGGCTAAATTGAGCTGTGTTTTGGAAAGCTTGGCTAGAACTGAACTGTATTTTGAAAGCTTGGCTAGACCTGAACTGTGTTTTGAAAGCCCGGCTAAACTAAGCTGTATTTTGAAAGCTTGGCTAGAACTGAACTGTGTTTTTTTTTTGAGCCTGGCTCAATTGAGCTGTGTTTTGGAAAGCTTGGCTAGAACTGAACTGTATTTTTGAAAGCCTGGCTAAACTGAGCAGTGGAGTAAGGCTTGGCTAAAAGTGAACTGTGTTTTGGAAAACCCCGCTACACCGAACCGGGTATTTTTTTTTTCTGTTATTATTTGCTGCTACTCTTCCCCAGGAGGGAGGGAGAGGAAGCAGCTGTGGAAGCCTGGACTGGGCAATTAACCGGCTTGAAAAAGGGTGAATGATAACTGTGCTTTGTTTTGTGTTTTGGGGCCACAACCGAGGGAAGGAGGGAAGCCCCTCCTAGGCCATAAAAAAAGTCCTTGTTTCTGAGGGGAAAAGGAGTAGTACTGGAAGGTGTTCTTCAGGCTGTGGAGAGCTGCAACCCCTGAGAAAATAAGGATCCACTTTACAACATTCAATACTGGATGTCTGTTGGATGAGCAGCATGACCCATGCACAGCTATGACATCCAGTTTTCTGTCTGCATCACACAGTGCCTCCCACACCGGCTTTCATATACGCAGCATGACGCCAGGTGGGAGCCAAACCTCTCTAATGAGGAGAGTGACCTCCTAGAAGTCCTTTGAATTATTCACTGGAAGCAGCTATTCAGGATGCACAGAAGGCTGTTCCCATGTGCACAGGCTAGACAAGCATAGAGGAAGATTAGGTGTATTCTGGCAAGGTATGTCAATTGCACTGACCACTTCCTGCAACGTATACACCACAAACACTGCATGCATTGCTCCTAGGATCATGGTACAGACAAATTGGATGAGGCTTCTCACAAGCCCTCATGGATTCATAGTAACATAGTAGATGACGGCAGAAAAAGACCTGCATGGTCCATCCAGTCTGCCCAAGACAAACTCATATGTGTATACCTTACCTTGAATTTGTACCTGTCCTTTTCAGGGCACAGACCATATAAGTCTGCCCAGCAGTATTTCCCGCCTCCCAACCACCAGTCCCGCCTCCCATCACCGGCTCTGGTACAGATTGTATAAGTCTGCCCTCCCCTATCCTCGCCTCCCAACCACCACCCCCTCTTCCCCCCACCTGCTCCGCCACCCAATTTCAGCTAAGCTTCTGAGGATCCATTCCTTCTGCACAGGATTCCTCTATGCATATCCCACGCATGTTTGAACTCCGTTACCGTTTTCATCTCCACCACCTCCCGCGGGAGGGCATTCCAAGCGTCCACCACCCTCTCCATGAAAAAATACTTCCTGACATCTTTCCTGAGTCTGCCCCCCTTCAATCTCATTTCATGTCCTCTCGTTCTACCGCCTTCCCATCTCCGGAAAAGATTCGTTTGCGGATTAATACCTTTCAAATATTTGAACGTCTGTATCATATCACCCCTGTTCCTCCTTTCCTCCAGGGTGTACATGTTCAGGTCAGCAAGCCTCTCTTCATACATCTTGGAACGTAAATCCCATACCATCCTCGTAGCTTTTCTTTGCACCGCTTCCATTTTTTAAACATCCTTCGCAAGATACGGCCTCCAAAACTGAACACAATACTCCAGGTGGGGCCTCACCAACGTCTTATACAGGGGCATTAAAACCTCCTTTCTTCTGCTGGTCACTCCTCTTTCTATACAGCATAGCAATCTTCTAGCTACGGCCACCGCCTTGTCGCACTGTTTCGTCGCCTTCAGGTCCTCAGATACTATCACCCCAAGATCCCTCTCCCCGTCCATGCCTATCAGACTCTCCTCGCCTAACACATACGTCTCCCTTGGATTTCTACTCCCTAAGTGCATCACTTTGCATTTCTTCGCATTGAATTTTAATTGCCAAACGTTAGACCATTCTTCTAGCTTCTTCAGATCTTTTTTCATGTTTTCCACTCCCTCCGGGGTGTCCACTCTGTTGGAAATCTTGGTGTCATCCGCAAAAAGGCAAAATTTACTTTGTAACCCTTCGGCAATGTCACTCACAAATATATTGAACAGAATCGGCCCCAGCACCGATCCCTGAGGCACTCCACTACTCACCTTTCCCTCCTCCGAGCGAACTCCATTCACCACCACCCTCTGGCGTCTGTCCGTCAACCAGTTCCTAATCCAGTTCACCACTTCGGGTCCTATCTTCAGGCCGTCTAGTTTAATTTAGAGCCTCCTGTGGGAACCGTGTCAAAAGCCTTGCTGAAATCTAAGTAGATGACGTCCATAGCACGTCCTTGAATTAATTCTCCTGTCACCCAGTCAAAGAATTCAATGAGATTCGTTTGGCACGATTTCCCTTTGGTGAAACCATGTTGTCTCGGATCTTGCAACTTATTGGCTTCCAGGAAATTCACTATCCTTTCCTTCAGCACGGCTTCCATTACTTTTCCAATAACCGAAGTGAGGCTTACCGGCCTGTAGTTTCCAGCTTCTTCCCTATCCCCACTTTTGTGAAGAGGGACCACCTCCGCCGTTCTCCAATCCCTCGGAACCTCTCCCGTCTCCAAGGATTTATTAAACAAGTCTTTAAGAGGACCCGCCAGAACCTCTCTGAGCTCCCTCAGTATTCTGGGGTGGATCCCGTCCGACCCCATGGCTTTGTCCACCTTTAGCTTTCCAAGTTGTTGATACATACTCTCCTCTGTGAACGGCGCTCTATCCACCTCATTCTCAGGTGTACTTTTGCCAGTCCCTCTCGGTCCTTCCCCAGGGTTTTCTTCAGTGAAAACAGAACAAAAGTATTTATTTAGCAAATTGGCTTTTTCTTCATCATTTTCTACATAGCGTTTTGTTGTATCTTTTAGTCTCACAATTCCCTTTATAGTCTTTCTCCTGTCACTAATATACCTGAAGAAGTTTTTGTCTCCCCTCCTTACATTTCTAGCCATTTGTTCTTCCGCTTGCGCCTTCGCCAGATGTACCTCTCTCTTGGCTTCTTTCAGTTTCATCCGGTATTCCTCCCCGTGTTCCTCCTCTTGAGATTTTCTATATTTCTGGAACGCTAACTCTTTAATCTTTATTTTCTCAGCCACTTGCTTTGAGAACCATATCGGTTTCCTTTTTCTCTTGCTTTTATTTACTCTCCTTACATAAAGGTCTGTGGCCCTGTTTATTACTTCTTTTAGCCTGGACCACTGTCCTTCCACTTCTCGTATGTCCTCCCAGCCCATCAGCTCCTTCCTCAGGTATTCTCCCATTTTGTTAAAGTCAGCTCGCTTGAAATGCAGGACTTTGAGTTTAGAGTGGCCGCCATCCACATGAGCCGTTACATCAAAACAAACCGTTTGATGGTCACTGTTTCCCAGGTGTGCAGCCACTCGGACATTTGACACACTATCCCCATTTGTGAGCACCAGATCCAACGTGGCTCCCTCCCTCGTGGGTTCGTTCACCATTTGTCTGAGCAGAGCACTTTGGAAAGCATCCACAATCTCTCTACTTCTTTCCGATTTTGCAGACGGAACCTTCCAATCTACATCCGGCAGATTAAAATCTCCCAACAACAGCACCTCTCTTTTCTTCCCCAACTTTTGAATATCAGCGATCAGATCTTTATCTAGTTCTTCCAATTGTGTCGGGGGTCTATAGACAACACCCACGTGGACCAAGGTTCTATCCTCTCTTTTTAAGGTGATCCATATCGCTTCTTCCTTTTCCCAGTTCCCTGTCATTTCAGTCGCTGCGATATCATTTCTCACATACAGAGCTACTCCTCCACCTATACGTCCCTCTCTATCCTTCCTAAAAAGATTATAGCCTGGTATGTTTACATCCCATTCATGGGAACCATTGAGCCATGTCTCTGTGACTGCAACTATGTCCAAGTCAGCCTCCAAAATCAGGGCTTGAAGGTCATGAATTTTATTGCTTAGACTGCGAGCATTTGTGGTCATTGCTTTCCATGTACATTTCCTAGTATGTGTTATGGTTTTAGTGATTTGTGAGGGTGTTTTCTCTTTGGGTACCTTCTCATATTTTTGTTCCCCCTTCCTTGCTTTTTCTTTTTTTTCCGCTTCAGTTTTATTTTCAGGAACATCACGGTGCTGTGTGCAGGATATGCAGACTGACCCCACAGAGACAATATCTACAGCAGAAGGCCAGCTTCCAGAAAGGAAGGCCTGTACATCTATGAGACACAAACCCTGGACTCATGCCTGCTGACATTTATGTACAGATATGAAAATTATGCCAATAACACCACCACACATACCCCACCCATAAATGTGACATGTGGAGGGTTTTGTAGGTGACAATACATTTCTACACAACACTAACAATCCAGCAAAACAAGATAAGGTTCACGATCTGGTGGCATACCACAATGGGTTGCACATCTAGCACATATGAAATTCTCTCAGAGTGAGGTCCAGTACCATCAACTTTTCTATTGACTCAGAGGCCAAACACCACCCAAACTAACTGTAGCACTAGCAAGACATATATTATTGTAGTTTCAAATATACAGTACATCTACCAAACTGAACACATGCTCCCACATATGTGAGAAGCTGGTACATTAACCTTGTGCACTCTCACATATGTCTTCCAGGTAATATGACATAAGGTGGGACATCAAAGTGCTGAGGAGAAGATACCACTGCATGCCCCAAAAGAAACTGGCCTTCATCCACCACATCATATACAGTGATTGGAAGAAGGGAAGGTGAGGAATCAGGAGATGCTGGGAGAGATGGAGGATGAACTGGAGCTGTAAGAAGAGAATAAAGATGCAGAACAGGAGGTAGGGACAGAGGAGCTGGTACCAATATGACATCTAGCAACACACTGTGGCAAGGGTTCAGCAGGTCCCTCCAGAGACTGTCAGGGCTGAAAATGATGAAAAGGAAGATCCCTATTGGGACTTACCCCCATTGGAGCACAGTGAGACTGAGGAGTTGCCCAGAGTGGAGGTAGATACAGGCCAGGACACTAGCTCCTGCACCCATATCTATGCCTCACCATTAGCAGCAGCAGTAGGAACAGCAGAAGCAACAACAACAGCAGCAGCAGTAACAGCAGCAACATCTGGCAGAGGCTGAGACACTAGAGCAGCATGCTTGTCCAGAGGCTCAACTGCTGGTCTGGGTGAGATCCTGCTAAGTCTTGATATGATATACACAGAAATACAGAAAAGCTTCATTGAGACGATGGAGAACTTTGGCATCCTAACAAATGTGATTGGCCAACTGGTGGCACAGCTATGTGGCCCTGGTGTTCCTGTACAGCAGCATGGGCCATGAAACATGGACCATCTGATCCCCAGCAGTAAGAGGAATGGTAAATAGTTGGTCCCAGATTGTGAGGATTGCCATTCTTAGGTGTGTGTGTGTGGGGGGGAGGGGATGGTAGTGGGAGGAGATACATAGAGATGTGGGGAGATACAGGAGGTGTTTTTTTTTTTGTGTTTAGGCAGGTTGTGTGTAGGTGAGAGGGAGCAGGTGAGGTGGGGTGGGGGCTGGGAGGGATGATGAAAACTGGGAGTGGGGTGTGCTGGGTGATATTTGTATGGGGTATATCTATTTACGTTTGTTTTCATCTGATGAGGATTTATTTTATAAAAATTTTAGCAAATTTCATACAACATCATCTTTTCCTTTGCGGTATTAACATGTGACTGGGGGGTGGATGGGGAGACAGTGGTCTGAATCAACATTTACCATGCACTATTCAGCTCCCTTTCTATCAGGGGAGCAGTCCCATTCATTTACAACCCCCCCCCCCCCCTTTACCTAACTAAAGAACTGCAGGTGTCCAGTTGCAGACCTAAAGGACTTCACCAAGGACACCAGCCAGCATATGCCATATTTCCATGCACCCATGTCCCCTTTCAGAAATCTGTGCATAATGAAACAAAACCAACGAGGAGTCTCATATGTTACGGCATCTGGAAGTGCAAGCTCGCAGTTTCTGCAGAACAGCATTTAGTTTGGAATGGCAACAGCAGCAGAAGCACCACCAGCAATGGTAGCAATGTCAGCTACCATGGCTCACAGTTAAGGTGCAATGGCATGTAAAAGTTTCCAGGGCAAACATATCCAGACATGCACCATATTATCTAGTCCTCAGATGATCCAGTCCACAAAGTTTGTTAGGGGGAGATAAAAACTCAGAGCCGGAAGCTACATTCATATACAAAAAAAATATTGTGAGGGAATTTCCATTTTGTAGGCACTGGCATCCATGTTCACTTCACATTGTTTCACTGTTGTGGTCCTATTATGTTGAAACTTTGAGAAAAGCCTGGGAAAAGATGAGATAGTTTATGTTGATACATGCAACCTAGAGGCATCTAATTTAAAATATGAGTATCTACATCCACATAAACTACTTACAAACACTAAGGAATCTTTTGAAAATAGCTGGCATGAATGCCTATGTATGATGGTTGTCCAAAGGCAGGAATCAATTTGAAACAATTGGCATCAATGTTTACACTTTCAAACAACAATAGAACCAGGAGACAAGATGAAGCTAGAATACGGTAGATTTAAAATAAATAGGAGAAAGTTTTTCTTTACTCAGCGTGTAATTGGACTCTGGAACTCGTTGCCGGAGAATGTAGTGACAGCAGCTGGCCTTACGGAGTTTAAGGGGGGGTTGGGCAGATGTTGCCGGGTTCTTGAAGCCTGGATTGGCCACTGTCGTAGACAGGATGCTGGGCTTGATGGACCCTTGGTCTTTTCCCAGTTTGGCGGTGCTTATGTTCTAATGTCATAAATGTCCAATGAATTCCATTATGAATGTCTAAACATGCTTATTTGAATGCCCATGTTGCCATTTTGGTAGGGTTACAGGTATCTTAGTGGAAAAAGGGAATATATCATCCAGGAGAGAGGTGTTGACCTGCAAAGTTAATTTCTCATCTTGTCAGGTAGGTGGTGACCTATAACCAAACTCAATTTTGGAGGACAGGAGAGCACACTAGTGCCTATACTAAGCAGAGTTAATAGATTGGCATCTGTCACAAGATCAGTGCTGTATATCATAATAACCACAATGCTGAGGAAGTGGTGACAGCTGTGGAAGGATGCCAAAAGCAAGACCAGTGGCAGAGGCCAACCAGGTCAGGAAACACATCAGCCTTGCCTGAAGCCACCAGTGAGTACATTTTTTAAATCCCAAACCCTCGCCTTCTAGTGCTGGTAACTGTGGTGACTTCAGTTCTCCTTTTGTGAGATTTACAATGACCAGGAGACTGGTATGTGTTCAGTGGCAGACAATGGCTACAGGTCATGTGTGATGACATTCAGACTCTGAATAACACCTGCTACAGAACATAATCACCCATGGGCTTGCCTAAACAAAGTAGGATCTCTGTCATTGCAACCACCACCACCAGTCATACCCCCAGCACCCAGGTGGCAGCTTCCAGGAAGAGATGCCATACATCTACTACATGGCCTATGACATGTTGGCCCCTTGTCAATACTTCCATCAAGCCTGCCAGGTCCCATTGGCTCCCAGTGAGCCCCTGCTTCTACAATATTCCTGGCCTTCCATGAAGCTGCTTGTCAGGCAAGTGTGGATGAGGAGGAATAAGATAGCTTATATGGAAGCAACACAATTTCACCAAGCAACCCTGATAGCCCTGCCACACCAGTAGTGGCCAGGGGAAGGGGTAGGAAGAGTGTGCATGGTAGTTATGTGTGTAAATTTGGGGCCTGTCCATGCTCCAGACAAGCTTTTCCCATGTGTATGCTCCCTTGCATTTATGTGTTAAGCAGGTTGCACACATGTTATAGAATACTGCTGAGCATGTGGCTCATATTTACACAGTGCTAGAATTCTATAACTTACATGCACAATTGACCCTAACTTTAAGCAACTGTTATAGAATAAAGGGGGGGGGGGGGGGGTAGTAAATTTGGATTTTCATAAGGCATGTGACAAAGTTTCTCATAAAAGATTCTTTAGGAAATTAAGGTGTCATGAGATATGAGGCAAACTGACTAAAAGATAGAAAATAGAGAGTAAGGCCAAATGACCACTTATACATATGGATGAGCAGTAGAGTTTCCCAAAAGTCTGCACTGGGACCTGTGCTGTTTGCATATTCATAAATGATTTGGAGATACGAGTGGAAAGTGAGGTGCTTAAATTTGCAGCTGACACAAAATTGTTTAAAGTCATTAAAACAGCAGAAGATTGTGAGAATCTGGGGGATGCTAGCGAGCTCCCTTGACCAGCTTTACATTTTTGCTTATAAAACAGCTACATAATTGAAAGTACATTATTTTTTTTCAATTCTAAATGATGCTACATCACAAACTAGGTAAAACTGAGGTGACATTTGCTCTAAACTCTGGAGCAAAGCGTCTAAAACAAGGTCCTCCTTCTCCAATTAAGGAGGAGGAAACTAAATCCCAGGCTGACAGCATGGCTGAAACTGCTGATCAATTGTTTCAGATTTCTATGCTGTTTTTTGAAAGCAAAACCAACATGAAGGATGTGAAACAGGAGATTACACACCTTACAGCCAAGATTTCAGCAGTGGCTGCAAAGCTGATCACTTTGGAGCAGAACTATAAAAACGTGGATGGGGTAGCCTCACAACAGCGGATGGATCATAAAGCTATTCAGAAACTCAAGGCGGCACTTGAAGGCTCAGGCAATCGAAATCACTGCAATAATTTGCATATAATTCCCCAGATTCTAAATAACATGTATCGAGGTGCGTGTGTTAAATTGGACATGTGCCCAATTTACACATGCAGGTTAATTGAGTAATCTATTTTAATGGCATCATGCAATATATGCAAGGTACCTTATTCCTATATAGCCCTATGTGCTTGGCTGAACACAAATGGTGCAAAACTCATGAGGAAGTAGATTGGGATGCGCTGAAATCTTCAGCTCTGTGTGCAGTGGCAGCCAAAAAAACATACAGGATACTAGAAATTATTAGGGAAAGGATGGTAAATAAGACCGAGAATACTATAATTCCTCTGTATCGCTCCATGGTGAAACACCACCGTGAGTATTGCATTCAGTTCTGGTCGCTGTATCTCAAACAAAATAAAGCAGAATTAGAGAAGGTTCAAAGAGTGACCAAAATGATGAAGGGGATGAAACTTCTCTCATATGAGGAAAGGTTAAAGAGGTTAGGGCTCTTCAGCTTGGAAAACAGACAGCTGAGGGGATATATAATTAAGGTCTACAAAATCCTAATGAATAGAAGTGAATCAGTTTTTTTTACTCTTTCAAAAAAATACAAAGACTAGGGGACACTCAATAAAGTTACATGGAAATACTTTCAAAATAAATAGAAGGAAACTCAATGAATAGTTAAGCTCTGGAACTCTTTACCAGAGGATGTAGTAACAGCGGTTAGAATATCTAGGTTTAAAAAAGGTTTGGACAAGTTCCTAGACTAAATGCCCGTGGTCTGCTATTGCGACAAAGGAAAGCCACTGCTTGCCCTGAGATTAGTAGCATGGAATGTTGCTATTATTTGAGTTTCTGTCAGGTACTTGTGACCTGGATTGGCTACTGTTGGAAAGAGGATACTGGGCTAGATGGACCATTGGTCTGGACCCAGTATGACTATTCCTATGTTCTTACATACATATACAGTGGGGGAAATAAGTATTTGATCCCTTGCTGATTTTGTAAGTTTGCCCACTGACAAAGACATGAGCAGCCCATAATTGAAGGGTAGGTTATTGGTAACAGTGAGAGATAGCACATCACAAATTAAATCCGGAAAATCACATTGTGGAAAGTATATGAATTTATTTGCATTCTGCAGAGGGAAATAAGTATTTGATCCCCCACCAACCAGTAAGAGATCTGGCCCCTACAGACCAGGTAGATGCTCCAAATCAACTCGTTACCTGCATGACAGACAGCTGTCGGCAATGGTCACCTGTATGAAAGACACCTGTCCACAGACTCAGTGAATCAGTCAGACTCTAACCTCTACAAAATGGCCAAGAGCAAGGAGCTGTCTAAGGATGTCAGGGACAAGATCATACCCCTGCACAAGGCTGGAATGGGCTACAAAACCATCAGTAAGACGCTGGGCGAGAAGGAGACAACTGTTGGTGCCATAGTAAGAAAATGGAAGAAGTACAAAATGACTGTCAATCGACAAAGATCTGGGGCTCCACGCAAAATCTCACCTCGTGGGGTATCCTTGATCATGAGGAAGGTTAGAAATCAGCCTACAACTACAAGGGGGGAACTTGTCAATGATCTCAAGGCAGCTGGGACCACTGTCACCACGAAAACCATTGGTAACACATTACGACATAACGGATTGCAATCCTGCAGTGCCCGCAAGGTCCCCCTGCTCCGGAAGGCACATGTGATGGCCCGTCTGAAGTTTGCCAGTGAACACCTGGATGATGCCGAGAGTGATTGGGAGAAGATGCTGTGGTCAGATGAGACAAAAATTAAGCTCTTTGGCATGAACTCAACTCGCCGTGTTTGGAGGAAGAGAAATGCTGCCTATGACCCAAAGAACACCGTCCCCACTGTCAAGCATGGAGGTGGAAATGTTATGTTTTGGGGGTGTTTCTCTGCTAAGGGCACAGGACTACTTCACCGCATCAATGGGAGAATGGATGGGGCCATGTACCGTACAATTCTGAGTGACAACCTCCTTCCCTCCGCCAGGGCCTTAAAAATGGGTCGTGGCTGGGTCTTCCAGCACGACAATGACCCAAAACATACAGCCAAGGCAACAAAGGAGTGGCTCAGGAAGAAGCACATTAGGGTCATGGAGTGGCCTAGCCAGTCACCAGACCTTAATCCCATTGAAAACTTATGGAGGGAGCTGAAGCTGCGAGTTGCCAAGCGACAGCCCAGAACTCTTAATGATTTAGAGATGATCTGCAAAGAGGAGTGGACCAAAATTCCTCCTGACATGTGTGCAAACCTCATCATCAACTACAGAAGACGTCTGACCGCTGTGCTTGCCAACAAGGGTTTTGCCACCAAGTATTAGGTCTTGTTTGCCAGAGGGATCAAATACTTATTTCCCTCTGCAGAATGCAAATAAATTCATATACTTTCCACAATGTGATTTTCCGGATTTAATTTGTGATGTGCTATCTCTCACTGTTACCAATAACCTACCCTTCAATTATGGGCTGCTCATGTCTTTGTCAGTGGGCAAACTTACAAAATCAGCAAGGGATCAAATACTTATTTCCCCCACTGTAGACTTACTATAGATGATTTTAAGAAGTTATTTTTATGGGGACAGTGCAACTTGTTTGAAAGTATTCTCATGAGTTGTTTTGTTATTGTGCAGAATTTGACACGTTTCTATATAGGAATCTCAGTTATTTGAAATGAGTTCCCAAGAGCTAGTTGAATTGCTCACTGCAAAATCAGCTAATATTCCTTCACCTGTGCAATTATACGTTGCTTCCTTGTCTCCACAGCTACCGTCTAGGAAGTTGTTTGAGATATTTATATTTGTGCAAATGCCAATGAAATTATGCATTTGGCTTCAAAGATGTCCACAGCTTCTTGCTAATTGGACAATTGTTCACTTTGTCTAGTAAATCATCATTGGATGAGTTTTTAAGAGAGTTGTGGTATCCTCACAGATCAAGGATATGCTATCCTTCATACCTAACAAAAGCAAGTGTGTGTCCAATTTTTAAAGAACATACATTGGCGCCTAAAGTTTTGAACAATAGCTATCAATCAATATCTAGTCTAATATTTTTTAGGCATATTGGTTGAGCAACTTGTTTTGTTGTGGTTTCAGAACTTTTATGTGATAATCACTTGTTTGTTAATAGCTTTTACTCAAAACAGGGTAGAAATCATTCTTCTTTACATGTTAGATCTGGCGTTTCCAAAATGATATTTTTTATTTGATACCACCTCTGAGTTTCTTGACTATTCTATCTTAATGGACACCATGGCTCAATTGGGCATTGGACCTGAGTTTTGGATTAGTTTCACTTATTTTTATCTTAGTGATCACAACAGATTAGGATGATCAACAGTGTTTCTGACTGGATACTACTGTAATGTAAAGTTCCACAGAACTCAGCCCTTTCGTTCATGCTTTTCAAAATTTACATTTGACCTTTTCATGATGTTCTGCAGCTGAAAGCACTGAGCTTTTTTTTGTTTTGTTATATTTGTACCCTGCACTTTCCCACTCATGGCAGGCTCAATATGGCAGGCAATGGAGGATTAAGTGATTTGCCCAGAGTCACAAGGAGCTGCCTGTGCTGGGAATCAAACTCAGTTCCTCAGGACCAAAGTTCACCACCCTAACCACTAGGCCACTCCTCCACTCCATAAATCTGCTCCACTTTCATACATATGCTGATTATATCTTGATTTTTTTTAACCATGATGAGGTTTTGCCAGTTTATGTGGCAGTATTTTGTATGCACGATATTTCTACATACTTGCATGCACATAGGCAAGTATTAAGCATCAAGAAGACAGAAACACTTACTCCAAATCAGGCACCTAGATCATTGGGTTCTCATCAATTAGTACTTCCTCTGCCAGCCTGAGCATTTTTACATTTCTTTTTAGCTTTTAAAATATTTTCTCAAGTAGCATTTGGTGCTCACCGCCTGCCATTGATGAATGAATGAGTTGTCTGACTTGAAGACTAGTCTTTCTTTTTTTGGAATGCTGTTAATACTCTAAATAGGATGAATGACTTTTCTGTTCTATCATTGATTGTGAACCACTTTGACCTACCTGTCTAGTAAAGGTGGTACAGCAAGTTTTCAATAAACATAAAGGGTGGGTAGGCATTGCAGTGGTTCTGTTCAGGCAAAGAACTTTTAAGCAATGTCTTCATAATTCTGCCTGTAAAGCTTTAGCATAGTAGTGCTGGGAATGCATCTACAAAATGAGAAATGTAATCAACTGGCTGTGTTCTCTGCTTTCCATTTATTGGTGTGGCCTGCAGCAGTCTTTACAAAATGATTTCTCAAAGGCAAAATGCTCATTTTATTGATGAATTCTAGTTTGGGAAGGTGGTATTGAAATATTAGAATACTACTGCTGTGGGTACTTTCAGGTCTATTTGATAGGCTATTTATTGTGCTGCTATTGTTGTCCTACTACTAAACACATTCCAGTGGCGTTCCTGGCCTGGATGGCACCCGGGGCAGAGCGCCGATGCGCCCCCCGCTAAATGACACCTCCACCCCCAGGTGCACGCTGCTGGGGGGTGTCGTGGTGCGTGCCTGCTCCAAGTTCACTAAACTTCGCTTCGCTGCAGCTCCCTCTGCCCCAGAACAGGTTACTTCCTGCTCCAGGGCAGAGGGAGCTGCAGCGAAATGAAGTTTAGCGAACTCAGAGCAGGCGCGCACCATGGCACCCCCCAGCGGCGTGCACCTGGGGCAGACCGCCCCCACCGCCCCCCCCCCCCCTTGGTACGCCACTGACACATTCTTAAAGTAGCAAAAATACTGGCTGTAACATTTGAAGGTTAAGCAAAGCTCCATTAGCTGTCATGGAAAACAAATAATACTCAGATTAATCAACTGTTGCTTTGTATTTATAGTTACATTTTCTAGAGAATTTTTTAGTTATATAAAAGCTGGAGAAAAATCAAAGAAGAAAAATCATCCCTTTTTGGTGAGAACATTGTATGATATCATGGGTTGATTCTGAAGGTTTAAAAATAACATGAGAAGTGTTATGCTGGATTAGACCAACAGTCCACTGATCTTAACACTCTCTTACAATGTCCAATACAGGTCATTTGGAAGTGTACAACAGATCCATTCTCTGTTGCCGATTCCCAGGATTCACAGTCCCTAAGTTCATCTGGTTAATAGCTGTTAATGGACCTGTTCTCCAAAATCAAACCTTCATTAAACTCAAATATAATATTAGCCTTGACTACATCCTCTGGCAACAGGCTGCAGAGCTTAATTGTGCATTGAGTGTAAATCTACCTTTACATCTACTACTAGTTGGTACTAGGGATGGGCTGTTGTTTGAAATAAATGTAGCCCAACAGCAATAGTGTGTCCTCTTCATAAAGAGTGCACACTATCCCTTGGATTCTATATTTGGTGTCCAGATTTGCATGCCCAATTTTATACAGGTGACTAAATTAAGTACTTGATAAGCTCAACATCAATAACTGGGTGCTAACAACCAATGTGGAGAAAAGAAGACCTCAGTGGACAGCCCATGCTCCTCACTAATGTATAGATCCAGAGCTGACAACCATCACCAGTCACAAAAACTCCACAGTCACTCAACGCAGTAAACAGAGTGAAAACTGTAGACATGTAAACAGGACAAATTCACAAAACTGCAGAGATAAATGAAACAAAAAAAATTCCTAATCTGTTCAATTGCCATCAAATACTCTGCAGTCAGTCAATGCACATGACAGGTACACCCTGTTTTGCAAAGCTGCATCGGGGATAAATTCCTGTATTCCGACCTTTGCTACTTCCGACCATTTTGAAGTAGCGGAGGTCGGAGCACAGGAGTTTGTCCCTTAATGCAGCTTTGCAAAACAGGGTGTCCCTGTCGGGTGTCTATTGACTTTGAAGTAGCGGAGGTCGGAACGCAGGAATTTATCCCCTGATGCAGACTGGTAGTCTGTTTTTGGAAACTTGGATGGTTCAGTGATTTTCTAATTATAAGTTTTCAGTTCTGGTGATTTGTTTGTCTTAGGAGCATAAGTGTGTCAGGGGCATTCAAAAATTTACACATATAGTTATAGTACTTGGGTACCAGCATTTACACCAGGATTCAGCAGGTGTAAGACTGGTACCAAATGTTAGGCACAAGATTCATGCTTAAGTTCTATTCTATAAAGGGAGTGTACCCTTTACAGAATAGCACTTAGCGCTGATGTTTTTCCAGCACCTAATTTTGAGCATCATTTTTAGAATCCAGCGCTTAATGGCTACCTTATCATATCACTCTATGGGTCTCCTATATTTCTAAAAAAATAAACTGTGCTTTGTGTCCAACTAAAATAGTGTCATTGTGTCCAAACAAGTGACAAACCTTATTTACCAAATTTGCAAACTAATCTATTTATATATATATATATATATATATATATATATATATACAGTGGGGGAAATAAGTATTTGATCCCTTGCTGATTTTGTAAGTTTGCCCACTGACAAAGACATGAGCAGCCCATAATTGAAGGGTAGGTTATTGGTAACAGTGAGAGATAGCACATCACAAATTAAATCCGGAAAATCACATTGTGGAAAGTATATGAATTTATTTGCATTCTGCAGAGGGAAATAAGTATTTGATCCCCCACCAACCAGTAAGAGATCTGGCCCCTACAGACCAGGTAGATGCTCCAAATCAACTCGTTACCTGCATGACAGACAGCTGTCGGCAATGGTCACCTGTATGAAAGACACCTGTCCACAGACTCAGTGAATCAGTCAGACTCTAACCTCTACAAAATGGCCAAGAGCAAGGAGCTGTCTAAGGATGTCAGGGACAAGATCATACCCCTGCACAAGGCTGGAATGGGCTACAAAACCATCAGTAAGACGCTGGGCGAGAAGGAGACAACTGTTGGTGCCATAGTAAGAAAATGGAAGAAGTACAAAATGACTGTCAATCGACAAAGATCTGGGGCTCCACGCAAAATCTCACCTCGTGGGGTATCCTTGATCATGAGGAAGGTTAGAAATCAGCCTACAACTACAAGGGGGGAACTTGTCAATGATCTCAAGGCAGCTGGGACCACTGTCACCACGAAAACCATTGGTAACACATTACGACATAACGGATTGCAATCCTGCAGTGCCCGCAAGGTCCCCCTGCTCCGGAAGGCACATGTGACGGCCCGTCTGAAGTTTGCCAGTGAACACCTGGATGATGCCGAGAGTGATTGGGAGAAGATGCTGTGGTCAGATGAGACAAAAATTAAGCTCTTTGGCATGAACTCAACTCGCCGTGTTTGGAGGAAGAGAAATGCTGCCTATGACCCAAAGAACACCGTCCCCACTGTCAAGCATGGAGGTGGAAATGTTATGTTTTGGGGGTGTTTCTCTGCTAAGGGCACAGGACTACTTCACCGCATCAATGGGAGAATGGATGGGGCCATGTACCGTACAATTCTGAGTGACAACCTCCTTCCCTCCGCCAGGGCCTTAAAAATGGGTCGTGGCTGGGTCTTCCAGCACGACAATGACCCAAAACATACAGCCAAGGCAACAAAGGAGTGGCTCAGGAAGAAGCACATTAGGGTCATGGAGTGGCCTAGCCAGTCACCAGACCTTAATCCCATTGAAAACTTATGGAGGGAGCTGAAGCTGCGAGTTGCCAAGCGACAGCCCAGAACTCTTAATGATTTAGAGATGATCTGCAAAGAGGAGTGGACCAAAATTCCTCCTGACATGTGTGCAAACCTCATCATCAACTACAGAAGACGTCTGACCGCTGTGCTTGCCAACAAGGGTTTTGCCACCAAGTATTAGGTCTTGTTTGCCAGAGGGATCAAATACTTATTTCCCTCTGCAGAATGCAAATAAATTCATATACTTTCCACAATGTGATTTTCCGGATTTAATTTGTGATGTGCTATCTCTCACTGTTACCAATAACCTACCCTTCAATTATGGGCTGCTCATGTCTTTGTCAGTGGGCAAACTTACAAAATCAGCAAGGGATCAAATACTTATTTCCCCCACTGTATATATATATATATATATATATATATATATATATATATATATATAAGAATAGATTATATTCTTATATATGTGTGTGTGTGTGTGTGTGTGTGTGTGTGTGTATATGTGTGTGTGTGTATATATATATATATATACTCATCATACTCCAGATAAGCTAATACCAACAGGACTTAAGTGGCTTACAAAAAGAGGTCAACTAAATAATGGGTTGTTTAAGGATTGTAATCAAACTCCATGCTCTCATATTTGAGATTTTGTATGGTATTGCCCCTTACTATACGTTGTCCCTTGTTACTTTGCCTTCTTGCAATTCAATTTTTGGTGCAAGAGACTACCTGCATCTTCATTTTCCTATCTGTATAAAGGAAGTTTATAAATCTATTCAGCTACTTTTTCATACCAAGGTACCAAATGGTGGAATTCCTTGCCAAAAAATATAGGATCCCAACATGATTATTTGATATTTTTTTGTAATTATTTTAAAAATCTTTCCATTTCAAAAAATTTCTGTCAGTTGATCCTGGTGCTTAATCTTCCCCTTCCCTTCTTCCCATCATGCTTTATTATTGGATTCTTTATACATTTATGATTCTTTCCTTATTGATATATGTTGGTTTATGTATTTTGTTTCATATTTTATAATGGCTTCTTTTTAGCTTGTTAGCCACATTGAACTTAAAATTGTATGGGGAAAATATAGGGCATAAAGTCTTAAATAAATAATGAGATTGAACAAATAGTGGGCCTCTTTTATCAAGCCATGCTAGTTCTCACATAGCAATGCCAACAAAGCCCATTCAAGGTGTGGTTTGATAAAGGAGGCCCAGTATTAACTAATTACTTTCAAAACTATAAATACAGGCTTAAACACAATAACTTGAAATACTCGTAGAAAAAGAACTTCAGAAATGTTTGAAAAACTGTAAGCAAAAGTTGTGATCTAATCTGAGAAAGAATACTATTCTAGATTTTACTGGACTGAAAAGAAAATAGGCCATTAACTAAATGGTAAGTGAATACCCTTCACAGATGGAAATCCCAATAACAGAATAGCTAGGGAATGAGGAGAACTAACAGTAGGATAAGTCAGTACATTAGTGACATTTTCAGTTATTAACCCCATTCACATGTCTTATAAACCAAACAAGAGATTTCAAACTCAATGTAAGTCTAAATGGGTAGCTAATGTAATGATATGACATCCAAATTCAGTTTTAGACATTTTGCTTAAAACGTCCAAAAATCCAGTAGTGAACATGGCCATTTTCAAACCAGAAAAACATTCAAATTTTTGTTTCTGAAATTGCCGTTTGCTAGTTGCCTTTGTGTTCAGTGTGTCTGTCTTTTTGGACCATTAAAAAAACACCCACTGGGAAAATGCACAAAAACAAGCCATTGGGATATATGGCCAGGACACTTCCAAGAGGAAGCAGGTCCTTCCACCTCAGTTTCTGTTTTCCTCTTTCCCATGAAGAGATGTAGATACCCTAGCAAGATCCTCCCACCTCTGTAGACCTACCTAGGCCTTCCTTGAAGATCATTGGTGGCATAGGTTTACAACAGGAAGGGGTGATTTCCATTTGCTCCTATTTCTCAGCGATCCAGCCTTGAAATGGCCATCATGACCTCTAGTGACAGCCTCTCGGTACTAGTACTAGCTCCATCCAGAGTTCACACCTGTAATACCCCTGTTATGCTCTGATTTTGAATGGGTGGTTAATGCTGATATTCAGCAGCATGCTCCGGTTTAGTGCCACTGAATATCAGCGGATAGCTCCATACAGGCGATTTAACCGAACAGGAGCCTCCTAGAAGATTTATCGATCTGCAAAGTTTCTCCTGAATTAAGTACAAAACTAGTTGGAAAAGGATCAGATAAGCCACTCAACCAAAGGACTTTTGTGTTTTGTTTGTTTAATTTAAAGCAAATGTTCTACTAGATCAATACATTTATTTAATCTGGCAAAAAAGAGTTTTTGCAAAATTGGTACTAATACATAAATGTCATCAGCATAAGAAAGAATTTTCATACCTGCAGATGACAAATCATACTCAAGGAATTTCATATAAATATAAAAATATATTATGGGCCCTGTTCACTAAGCCGTACTAGAGGCGCACTACAGTTTTTAGCATGTGCTAAGCATTAGTGCGTGCTAGCTGTGTAGTGCATTCTAATTTTTTAGCATGCACTAAAAATGCTAGTGCACCTTTGTAAACAGGGAGCTTTATGCTTTAGCATGTGGATAGCATGCAACCAGAAATAGATCATCATCTTCTCGTACTTACCTCAATTTACACCTTCCAAACTGCAAAGGTATTAAATACAAGACCTCCTATGCATCCAGTTTCTCCTTTTTGGGCAGCCAGCTTTGGAATGCTCTGCCAAGATCCATCCAAACAATCAACGACCATCTACCATTCAGAAAAATGTTGAAGACCCATCTCTTCAAGAAAGCTTACCCTAATGACTCAACTTAACTTTTTAAGACCACCCACATGATTCCTGCCCCGATGATTATTATACCTTTGACCATGTCTCACAATCTCTTTATGCTCATTCCTCAATCTCTTCCTCTCCATCCTTCCTACTCCTTAGCTGTCCCAATCTCTTCTCCTTTTGCTCATCCTATCTTTGTTTACCTCTCCATGCTCAATTTACATATCCTCAAAACCCCACCACTACTACTATGTTTACTACAACTTGTAGCATTCTCCTTCAAGACTTTATAATTCTATTTACTATATAAACCACATTGAACCTGCTATGTGTGGGAAAGCGCGGGGTACAAATGTAATTAATAATAATAATAATAATGCACCAATCCCAAAATTACCATGGAATGCCTCAGTGTGCCCACAGTAAGGCATTTTTTGCTGTGGTAAGCACACATTAGGGCTTACCACAGCTTGGTAAAAGGGCTCCCTATTTTGCAAATGCTTGAACATTTCATAAACATGCCAATGAGCTTATATGTACCTGATATTTGAAAAACTTTTAACATCTTATTTGGATGAAATGAAGAAATATGAAGGAGGGAGTTAAAACAGGCAAAATGAAGTATATCTTTCTAGCCACCAAAAAAGTGTTTCATAGCACATATAAGGATCAGAAGTACTCTGAAGATTATTTGTTTATTCTTGATTTTATATACATTTTCAAAACTAAATAATATAAAAAGATGAGATGTTAAAAATCAATACAAATTGGGGTTTTTTAACTGTAATTATGTGTCATAACTGTGTTTTTTAATATCAAAATTTGTGCTGGAGTTTTATAAACTTGATTTAGATAGCAGTGGAGTATTCTAGAGTTTCTTAGCATTAATCCCTCTTTATCAAATTTCAGGCCCATAGAAAGTCTTATGGAGAGTGCTAACTTACATTATAGTGAAGCAATTCTGCTACAAAACAGAACGTGAAGTCTGGTTTTCATCAGTGCAAAATTCACTTCCCTTAGATCCAATCATGCTTCAATGCCATAGTTACAAAATGTATTATAGACATTGCATTTCTAACAAGTCAAAACAATCAACAGACATTTCACAGTATGTGAGAATTACATAGGGCAGAATAATGCCTCTCTGTGTTTTTTCTTTTTTTGTATATAAATACCAGAAAAAAGGATCCAAAAATAGCAAATGTTTCTGTCTGATTTGTCTGGTGTCTGATATTTGTAAGAAAGTTTGAAACGTGTTGGCTTCTGAAAGGAGCATGTTCGGAAAGGAGATATTATTTAGTTAGACTACAGTTGTTTTCTGGCTTTCTTCATCCATATGACAGGAATAATTTTTTCACTTTTTTAAAGAACTCACACATTACTAAGCCCTCTTCAAATAAAATACTGCACAGGTCAGTACTAATTTTTTTGTAGTATATTACTTAACTGTCCATACTGAAAAATACCGATCTGACAAAAAAAGTTTAATTTTTGTATTCAAAGTGATGATGTACTGAGAACCCAAGTTCAAGAAACTTGCATGGCAAAAATCACAACTTTTGAACAAATCAAAGTTGTTATGTACTATAACCCTGGGAGAGAGCTGACTAGAACACAGGAAGTGATAGGTTCTATATATGGCACCTGGAAATTTTGCATTAAAAAAACCCACCTAGGCGTATTCTGTAAAATATGCCTAAATATTATAGAACAGGCTTAAATTTCCAAGCGGTATATAGAATAATGCTGAGTGCTTCTTCAGGCGGCCAATTATAGTTGCAAACTTTATGTCATATTTTACTTGGCGTATATTCTGATACCTAAATTAGGCGCAGAGTGGGTGTATTCTATATCAACATGCATAGATTTTAGAATCACCCAAGCCCTGCCTATGACCATGTTCCTTTACAACTATACAGCTAAGAATTTAGACACACCACGTTACAGACTACAGTAGCGAGTTGTACGCATAAAACAATGCCAATTAGTACTGATAATTGCTCGTTAACATCCAATTAACAGCACCAATTAGCTAGTTAACCAATTAAATTATGTGCATTGTTATAGAATACGCTTCAATTTCCAGGTGGAAATTAAGGCGCCATATATAGTATCTGGGGGGAAATGTGTATTTGTCTATTGACACAAAATAGAAAGTTAGGACCCTGTTTACTAAGTTGCACTGTAGGCGTGCTAACTTTTCATTCCTATGGATGTCTCTAGTGTTAGTGCGTGCTAATTTTTATATACTTGGGGTATTTTAGACCATTTTTGGCGGGGGTTGTTTTTCTCTCGCACCAGGGCCCTTTTTTACCACAACGGCCATGCAGTGAGAGATCATTTACCATATGGCCATGCAGCAGGGAGTCCTTACCGCCACCTATTGAGGTGGCGATAAGGACTCCCCCGCTAACCTGGTGGTAACCTTGCAGTACGCAGCAATGCCCCATGATTGCTGGGTTATTGCTGCATGAGCCATTTCCAAGGGTTTTCTTTTCCCCCAGAAATGGAGCACACACAGGGCGAGACTACCTCCGGTGGCTGCGTTGGGCCGGCGGCAGTCCCAGAACAGTAAGCAGTCAGCTCACATTGGGCTTACCGCCACTCTGTAAAAGGGCCCCACAGTGAGGCCAAGTTGGAGCCCTTCAGTGTATCTTTGGTTAGGACTGCACCTTAGGTTAGTGAATCACAGGGTGAGACACTACAGAAATGTGTTATTTTACTGTACCTTAGTAAATACGCCCTTTAGATTGTATGCCTTCTGAGGACAGGGAAAACCCTACCTGGAGCCACTGATGAAAAATTTGCCAGCTAAATTAAAACAAAAAAATTCACATGAATCGATCAGATCAGATTTATAACACATTTTCCTTATTGTTCAAATCATGAAAAGTTGAATGCTAGACAGTTGTTGAAAACTAGTCCCATGCAGAAGTCAAATACCAGAATGACTTGCATGCTTTCCCCAGTAAAATGGTGGTCAAGGCAGTACATTAATAATTAGATTTGGAGGCAGCACATAGACTTACAAAGTTCCATAATAACAAATGCAACTTTGTAAGTCTACGTGCTTTGAAAATGAGCCCCAGAATCTATTGCTATGGTACAAAGAAAAGGTTTGATAATATTGACTGCAAGCTATGTATGCAGAGTTGCCCTCATAACTACCATTTGATGTACATTAATATTTCTCTGAACTGCCTGCTTATCAGAGAACCTAAGATACTTTACTTCAGTTCTGACCAGAAAGGAAGATCTGTAGTAGGTATTAAAGTACATTTTCAGAGCTATATTGGATAAAAGAATGAAACAGTATAAAGAGGGCAATTCTATAACATGGCTCTTCCTTTTAGGTGCCTTGATAATACCTGATAGGAGTGTCTTCTATAATGACACCTGGGTGCCAAGGTGTCATTATAGATGTAATCCCCTGTTAGGTTGGAGATTATTAGAAGAGTAAATTCCATGGAAACAGACACGGGGAGGGGGGAGTGACTGGGAGGTCCCTGGCTAGGAGGAAGCCTAGACCAAGGGGAGTAGTTTGAAATAAAATGCAGAGAGACAGTGCCCTGAGACTGAAGAGTGACAGTGGGGGAGGAGTTTAGAACAAGATAAAGTTAAGGTTATGCCTTTAGGGGGGGGGGGGGGCTTGAGTTGCCTGGTAGTCCCCTGCCACTGACCTGGAGGACAGAAAAGGGAATCCTAACTGAGAGAAGTGTGATCATTGGCTGTAAAGGGGAGTTGCAGCTCAGCAAAGCGGCAACTGAAGAGGGGTGGGGCTATGGGTGAGCAGAGAAAAGACCCAGCCCAGGAGCCACCAGAGGATGCCCATTCTAAGACCAGAGTGGATCTAAAGTGGGGGGTCACTGCTGGAGGGAGGACAGACCACATGGGGTCTTTGCCTGTGAAACTGAGAGGAGCACAGCCTTTGGATAGGCATGGACAGGAGTCTTTAAAAAGTGTATATAGGCTGCTAAACCGGTTGTTTGGTAGAGAGCTCGGAGCGTTTGGAGAGAGAACTTATTCCTTTTTTAATATAATGCCTCACTCAAAAAGAAAAGGGAAGCTAAAGTTAGATCCTCAGCCTACCTCGATGTCTTCCCCTGTCCAAGCGTCTCTGGAGCGCTACTTTACCGGTTTCTCCAGGCTTCGCGAGGAGGATCCCGTTGCGGGAGCACCCGGAGAAGCGCGTTCCCCGCTGGGAGAGGAAACCTCTCTTTCACCACCTTCAACTCTTCGGACTCCTCCGTGTCCAGCGTCGACGGCATCCCTGGAGGGAAACCCTGCCGATTCCGGAAGTGCATCGGCGGGGCCATCCAGCGAGGACCCAGGCATGGAAAAGTCGACGCTGATGCCTGAGGGAGTTTTTCTTTCCTCAGCAAATAAACCGGAGGTGACATTGGAATCGATTGGAGTGATGTTGAACCTGATGAACTCCACATTACAAAAAACTTCAGGTGACGTTTTAAATCTAAATGCCAAGCTGGAAGAGCTAAAAATCAATGTTGATTCTGTTAAAGATACTCTAACAAAACAAGTTATTGATCTTGGTAAAGAAGTTGAATCATTTAAGGAATTTAAGACAATGTGTATCAAAGATAATATGGACATAAGACGAAAAATTGAACAATTAGATAACTATAACAGACGGCTTAACCTCCGTCTGTTAAATTTTCCTAAAGTTTCAGGGTTATCGCCGATAGAAACACTTAGAAGATACCTAAATGAGATCCTCAAAATTCCCCTAGAAGCTATTCCTCCGCTGAATAAAATTTACTTCATTCCTAAACCAAAAGGGGAGATACGAGGAACAGAAAATATTATTCCAGACTTTCAAGACATCTCTGACATTTTGGAACAATCTTCTGAAACAATACTTGATAGAGCTACATTATTGATTTCTCTTGTCTTTGAACAAGATTATAATAATATACTAAGATTGTATTTTCGTAATGTTAAGGCTCAATTTTGTGGTTCTAAGGTCTGGATTTTTCCAGACGTGACTAAACAGACACAACAAAAAAGAAAAGCTTTTCTTAAATTGAAACAAAGAACAATTGATACTGGAGGTTCTTTTTTCTTGGCATATCCAGCAAAATGTGTGGTTAAATTAGGTCAGACTAAATATACTTTCTTTTCACCCGAACAACTAGAATCATTCCTAGAGGCGAAATAGTTGAAATGATTTATATCCTGGAGTAAGCAGCCTTTACCTGTAATAATGTTGATTTTTATTTTTGTTAACTTCTCTGATTCCATCACTCCCCCCCCTATTTGAGGTCTAAGGAAGGTTAATTATTTTCTTCATTTTTAAATGCACAAACTTCTTGTCCACTGCAAGATTTGTTTTCCTTTGTCTGTTTTTCATATTTACTAATCATCGGCAAATATTGGATGAGAATGTTGTGATGTACATATCATTTGTCTGTGTTTCTAGCAAGGATTACCTTGTTAAATTTATAAAATTATAAATAAATAAATAAAAAAAAAAAAAAAAAAAAAAAAAAAGTGTATATAGTCCTACTGAAAAGCATCTGTAAATATATCCAGGGGAGGAGAAAGCAGAAGTTCCCCTAGGAGAATACCAGAAGGATTGAGGTTTTAAAGAATTTGCATTCAATGTTAACAAACTGGTATTGTTCAATGTTCCTGATTTTGTGGAGTTGAAAAATAAACAGTTTGAGTTTTATAAATGGCTGACTCCAGAGTGATTTTTGGACTTGAGTGTAAGTGTCTACTGAACCTACAGGCAGACAACAAAATAGGTGATGATCTGCACAGCAACATAGCAGCAAGCAATCAGCAGACCAGAAATATGGGCGTGCTGGGCAGTTTATTGATACAATTACCTGATGTGACCACGTTTCAAACTAAGGGGTTAAAAACTAACAAAACAATTGAAATGAATATAATTAAAATGGTAAAATAAGCAAATTATTAAAACAACCAAATTAAAAGTTAGAATTAGGCAAAATGATAAAATCAGCAAACAACAATAATTTAAAAAGGCAACTAATTAAAATGACAGTGATATCAATATCAAATGTTAATATATGACATAATAAAAAGTAACCTATATAAATAAGCAAATGGGAGCTCAGGAATAATTTCACTCAAAGACAATTTATAATAATCCCTTTATAAATTGATTTCTGTTACCTTCTTAATCAATTGCAACGTCAACAATAGCATCAATTTTTAATCCATCTCCGACTCAATTTATAATTTTTCAATTTTTTAATTGTTTAATTTTTCTAAAAAATGGGAGAAAAAGCTTCAACTGACTCCTTATTGGCTATAAAGCCATATATACATGGGAATTCATGCAGTCATCATTAGCTCAAAAACTTCTCTGTCCGGTTTGCTTATAGCAGGGGTAAAAACCTTCAGCTTTAAGACCAAATATAACACAAAATCCTGCATCTATTGAGAAAAATGGACATCATGCATGTGGCTCCTGTCACATGTGCAATATAATGATAACAACTTCAGAATTTGAGGATCCGCAATCGAGGGAGATTATTATACTTCATTCAGGGGCCCTTTTAAAAAAGTGTGTTGAAAAATGGCCAGTGGTAATATAGGCGCGGGTTTTGGGCGCACACAGATCTAGGAGTCAGTTAAAGCTTTTTCTCCCATATTTTAGAAAATTTAAAAAAATTAAACATTAAAAAATTGAAAAATTATAAATTGAGTAGGAAATGGATTAAAAATTGATGTTATTGTTGAAGTTGCAATTGATTAAGAAGGTAACAGACACTAATTTACAAAGGGATTATTATAACTTGTTTATTATAAGTAAAACATACATATACATAATAGCTATGTATAAGAAAAAAACACTCAAAATTGAGACTGATGATACGTGGAGGGGAATAATTGAACAGGGCGCCCAAGTTTTCCTGAGGGCGTCCTCGCATGACGTCCCCTTGAAGGGGTGGGGAAACCCGTATTATTGAAACAAGATGGACGGCCATCTTTCATTTCGATAATACGGTCGGGGACGCCCAAATCTCAACATTTAGGTCGACCTTAGAGATGGTCAACATAAATGTTGAGATGGTCGACCTTAGAGGTGGTCGTCCCCAGTTTTTGTCGATAATGGAAACTGAGGACGCCCATCTCAAAAACGACCAAATCCAATTCATTTGGTCGTGGGAAGCACCAGCATTCGTAGTGCACTGGTCCTCATGACATACCAGGACACCAATCGGGCATCCTAGGGGGCACTGCAGTGGACTTCAGAAAAAGCTCCCAGGTGCATAGCTCCCTTACCTTGTGTGCTGAGCCCCCATAGTTGAAATTACCTAAACCCAAAATTTTCTATTTATTTTATGCTGCAACAGAGATCAAAGTACTTCCTCAAATCTATTCTAGGCAGGATGACAACATAAAACTTCATTCACACATAACAGATTTATATTGGGGGAGGGGAGTTATTGAAAGATGTTTTTTCCTTCTTCTTCTTCTTCTTCTTCTTCTTCTGTAATTTCCCTGGGAAGAGCCCTCACTGTAATGTAGTTTCTATAAACCTCAAAACTCAGACATATAGACTTGCTTGCAAAGGCAAATATATTTTCCAGAAATCTCAGAAACTAGCAAGAAAAAACTCAGTCCTATGACACATTCCTTTAACAAACAGATTCAAGAAAATACACACTATTCGTAACATCACATACAAATACATTATCCTAAATATGAGGTTCTGTAGCTCTGCATAACCTTGCAGCATTTTCCTCTTACCCCATATTGTTGAACTGTGAAGGATTAAAAACATTAGACAAAAAATGTACAGTTCTTATAAATCACATATCTTAGAAACCTTTTCTTTCGTTTCACCTATAGATCACTTAGCTGAATTCAATTGCAAGGCATGGCATGGCATAAGCATGGCAAAGTCATATCATTTTCTCTTGCTAGGTGAAAGGTACTTAAAGACAATGTAAAAATGTGTTAACACTCATTATTACTCTTTTTGCTTAAAATTCTAAACATTTAAATACAGCACACTCCACTACAAAATTACTTCCTTTCCTGTCCCACTGAGATGGAGAGACTGACACTTAAAGGACAGCAAAAAGTGTTAGACAAAAACATGCCAACACAAGACTGCAGTCAGCTTACAGTTCCCTAATCTGGTCTGTTAACACTTAACAGCTAACAGACCACACTGGAGGCACACATATAAACAGGACACTGTCTGCAGACATAAAATTCTGAGCAGATTTTTCAACTTAATCGGGAATATCTGACAGGCTAGGCTGAGAACTCAAGTTCTGCTCCCTCTGCACATAGATATCCATTAGATGGGAATTCTCCAATATTCTCTTTAAAGAACACAATTTTGAATGATCAAAAAAAATATCAATTGCAATCCATAGTTTTCTCTAGAACATTCATATTTTTTTTCTTTTTCGGTTCCACTGCAGTTCTAACAAACAGCAATGTAAGTGAAACATGACCCTGAACTGAATTATCTTTTTCACATAGCAGCATTGCACTTTGACTATTATCAGCTCTTCTTCCATATCCATGTGGTGTCCTGTCACCACAAATTCTACCAGTCATGGCTTTTCCAATTCCTTGCATGACACTCAGACTGCTGGGTTGCCAGACACAAAAACAGCATCTACCCCCAGTCATCGTCAAGGAATAAGAATGAGAGCTTTTCCAGCCATGACCCTAATGCCAACTGATCCCAGCCACTCCTAACCTGTGGCTCTCTTTACATCCTAATGGGGGGAACATTATATTCAAATATAACCTTAATACCATAACACTTACTGATAGAATACTGTAAATTATGCTCATATCTCCAACATTTAGGTACCAACACACACACCAGCTCTATGTCTGGTACAAGTGCTCACGCCTCAATTCTAAGCTAGTTTTTTGTAAAGTAAAGTAGGCATCTATGTTCCTTTATAGCAAATGTTCCTACCAGGTGCCCTCTGGGTGCCTATTTTTAGGTAGCCTGTTAGAGAATTGCCCTGAAAGTGATAGCCAGTTTTGGGACCCAGCATAATACTCCATAATCTCAATTTGTAGTATCAACTCTCTAGCTACTTTTGGGGAATCTAGCAGGTACATGTGGGTGGATACTGGGTCCAATAGACTTTTGGACTGACCCAATAGGGAGTTTCTGTTTTAATTATAATTTCTTCATTCATTTTATGTAGAACTGAACAGGAAAATTCAAGAAAAAGAGATACAAAAAGGAAAAACAAGAAAAGGAAAATTATCTATCCTACAGTCTGCATCTTGGGCCTTATCATCACAATGCCCTCCTAAGAAAATGTAGGCAAATCAAAACTGACTCATATCTCATACAACAACAAAGAAAAAATAATCTAGGCAGTACCAACAGAGAATTTCTTATGTTTATATGTTATTAACTTGATCCAGCATTAAAATACAACTCTGGTAGTGTACCACAGTGTCCCTTTTGCTAATCTAGTATTAAGACCCAGCACAGATCTACTACAAATTCTTCCACATTGTTTTTCATTTTTACTTGCCAGAATTATGCTGTAAATAATCCACCACAATGCTGGATTATATCCTGAGGCAATGCAATTCTGTATTATGGGTAATCATTTTCACCACGGTTTGTCATAGCACTATAAGAAAGCTGACAATTTTTATTTACTTGTAGGAGGCTTGCTACCTCAGGTATTCCATACCCTTAGTTTGCTGATACTACTAAAACATCTTTTATTAAACTAACACTTTATGCAAAATGTGTTCTATTAACACCACATGCAGCATCTTTTATTGAATCAGTACCATCTGCAATTTGTGCTCTACTAACACCATATATAGTACCAAGGCAATGATAAGTTTTATGTATCCCTTCAAATCCTAGATTTATTCAACATTGATCCAATAGTCATGAGAGTAGGTTAGCCCAAAGGAAGAGAGTTCACACAAGGGCCTATAATAAGCCAGAGCTCTGCAAATAGAAATTTTATTAGATGTTTTTCTGTGAGGTATTTATAATCCTCCTATAACAAAGCATGAGATTGTTAAAAATGCCTGGTTGCATGCAGACTAGATCCAGCATGTAATCCAGTTATTATAATCAGATTACATCCATAATAAAATATTAAGATGGGAAGAAAGGTGTTCAGTAACAATAGGGTCTCATCACCCTCCCTCATCATTCATGTTTTCTGCAAAGGGTGTTTGATCCTATTTTTAGTAACAACACAACCAAACAGCAGGCAGTAAAAAGATCAGGGATTCAAGCCATACCTCGTACCCCTCTGTATGTGTAGCTAGTTCCACTAGCTACATAAAGTAATTAATAGTAAGGCAGTCATATCTTTTTTTGTTCACTTATTTTCATTTGCTCTTTTGTAGGACTTTACTGACTTGTCCTCCCCATATATCTATCAGATAGTAAACAGGGATGACTTTCTATAGCTGCTGAATTTCCCGCTCTATGAACCACTCCTAAACAGAGATGAGTCCAAAATTTCACACATGATCCATAGTCAGAGTCAGTATTGCTTGGGTACTTTATTTATATTCACTGTTTATGTTAACTACAAAACCAATGTACAAATTTGCAGGAGTCACCATGAGTTAGAGGCCCATTTCTATTGAAGTTTACTACAAATAAAATGAGCCCCATAGCCACATCGAGGAGTAGCTATCTTTCTATGACAATCACCCCCAAAGTCATTTTTGGGTTCTTGTTTTCACTGAATTCTGAACTCAGTTGCTTTACTTGATATTGCAGTGCAGCAGCTCATAATTTCAGAATTTTGGTAAAGAGAGATGTAAAATATTTCTGATTGTAGGAAGTGAAATTTATGGATGAAAAACTGGAAAGTGTCAACATATCATAATTTTGAATGTTTTGTTCAAAGCAGGTATAAGGACATTGGGTGGCGTGGGTGAATTTCCCCCTCCCCCTTCCCACCGTCACCACCAAGCCCTCCAGCTTTTGAGGAAGAAGGGCACTTCCATTCTGGAGGTAGGAAAAGGGCATTAGGCAAGTATTTTGCAATTTCTGCCTTCCCCAGAGGTCTTGGTGCAGTGATTCTCTATTACACAAGTAAGACGCCCAATGCTCCCATGAATTCTTTTATGTCTTAATTAGTAGAAAATTTTCATGTTGTCACAGACCAACTGACAAGGCTCTGTTTCAAAACTGCACCAGGGGCAGTCATCCAACCACAACATATGTCTATATGTTCATCTGATAAGAAATGATGCCTTTATCCTTCCAATGGTCAGCTGCTCAATCAAGGCACCTGGACATTATAGAAACAGGACTAGATAAAAATGTCCTTTTTTACCTTGGACATTTCTTTCCATTCCATTATCACTGAAAGATATCTTAATTTGGGGCAGTCCCTAGTCCCACCCAAAGCATGCCTCCACTATGCCTTCATGATATTTGGATGAACTGCAGTGTAAAGCATCCAAATTCTGCCTTTCAAAAATCGCAATCTGGACATGCCTCTAACATGCTTCCTTGATATTTGGTTGAACCACAGTGTAAAGCATCCAAATTCTGCCTTTCAAAAATCGCAATCTGGACATGCCTCTAACACGCTTCCTTGATATTTGGTTGAACCACAGTGTAAAACATCCAAATTGTGCCTTTCAAAAATCACAATTTGGATGTTTTTGGTAGATGGACATATTTGGCTATCTTGAGAGATCCATGTGCTTTGAAAATGAGTGCCATAGAGTGGCATAATCGAACGGGGCGCCTAAGTTTTCCTGAGGTCATCCTCGCAGGACGTCCCCGCGAAGGGGCGGGGAAACCCATATTATCGAAACAAGATGGGTGGCCATCTTTCCTTTCGATAATACGGTCAGGGATGCCCAAATCTCCACATTTAGGTCGACCTTGGAGATGGTCATCCTTAGATATGGTCGTCCCTGATTTTCAGCGATAATGGAACACGAGGACGCTCATCTCAGGAATGACCAAATCCAAGCCCTTCGGTCGTGGGAGGAGCCAAGCATTCATAATGCACTGGTCCCCCTCACATGCCAGGACACCAACCGGGCACCCTAGGGGGCACTGCAGTGGACTTCAGAAAAAGCTCCCAGGTGCATAGCTCCCTTACCGTGTGTGCTGATCCCCCCAAAACCTACTCCCCACAACTCAACACCATTACCATAGCACTTGAAGGGGGTCACCTACATGTGGGTACAGTGGGGGTTTTTTTTGGTGGGGGGGGGTTAGAGGGCTCCCATTTACCATCACAAGTGGTACAGGTAGGGGGGGATGGGCCTGGGTGCACTGCATTACCCACTAAAACTGCTCCAGGGACAGGACTTGTTGCTGCTGTATAACCTTGGCACAGCAGTTCACACCGTAAGACTAATCTCACTGAAAACGTCCTTTATTTCAATAACCACATTTACTCACAGTTAACTGCAGATCAGAGGTTGTGCCCAATTGGCAACGAGTCTCCCTGGTACTAAAATTAGCAGTAGGTCAGAGCTCGCAGAGTGGTGTACAATGCCCTCTTTCAGCAACATTCAAGGTAAGAACTAAGTTCTGTAACGTGGCTAACACACAAAATGGATCTAAAATGGACTTACAAAAATGGCCACTACCTCGTGGACTACCGGAATCAAAACAGGGCACACTCTGACCCAGTAAGCAGAGGGAAAAGCACCATGTCAGCCCTTGACCCTCAGAAAGTGAGCCCCTGTGCCGAACGGAGTTAGGCAGCCGGACAATCCTGATCTTACCTGGAGAGTGAGGCAACAACTCCTCAGGAAGTCAGGGGAGTGTAGACACAGGTGAGACTTCCAGGGCAGATGAGAAGCAGGAACAAAGTCCAAGACCAGGCAAGCCTCAGAGCAGGGGACGAACAAGAGCACAGTCCAGGTCCAGGCAAACACAAGGCAGGTGGCAACAGAAGCAAAGTCCAGGTCCAGGCAAGTTTCAGGGCAGGCGGCAAACAAAAGCAAAGTCCAGGTCCAGGTCCAGGCAAGGTTCAAGACAGGCTGCAAACAAAAGCAAAGTCCAGGTCCAGGCAAGTTTCAGGGCAGGCTGCAAACAAAAGCAAAGTCCAGGTCCAGGCAAGTTTCAAGGCAGGCTGAAAACAAAAGCAAAGTCCAGGTCCAGGCAAGTTTCAAGGCAGGCTGCAAACAAAAGCAAAGTCCAGGTCCAGGCAAGTTTCAAGGCAGGAGCAGTCCGAGAAAAACCCAACGCCACAGAATCCACACAGGTAGAAGCCGAAGCAATGAGAGTTCTGCCTTGCTGCTCTTAAATAGCCCTCCCCATCAGGAGGACCGGTAACAGCTGAAAAGGGGCGGAGCTCCCCACAACCGTGACTCAACCGCCCCGGATTGGCCAGCCAGAAGCAGGAGGCAAAGTCAGCCGCGATCGGCCAATCCGGGCGTTGTGGGGAGTGACATTGTTCCTCTGAGGCTCCGCGCCTGCAAGGGATCCCTTTCTCGGGGAACGCCGACCCTGTCCACCTGGCCGGCGTCTCCCCGCCGCCACCGAAGCGGACCGGAGGGCCGGAGTAGCCCAGACCGCCGACAGCACTCCAGCGGTGCGACACAGGAGCCCGGCGCCCGACCGCCTCTCCTGATCAACACTCCCTGCGGCACCCTGACAGCGCGGCCCGACCGACGGAGAAGCAGCACAGGTGAGGGACGCGACAGTACCCCCCCTGAAAGCCCCCCTCCTCCGTCTCGGCCTAGGTCTAGAAGGATAACGAGAGTGAAACTCTCGAACCAAGTCAGGTGCATGGACATTCTTCGCTGGTTCCCAAGAATTATCTTCAGGACCAAAATTCTTCCACGAAATCAAATAAAGAAGTCTTCCCCTTTGGAGCTTGGAATCCAGAATCTCCTGTACCTCAAACTGAGGATCCGGCTCAGAATCAGGAACAGTAATCCGCTTCGGTTCAGGATGCCACTGTGAGGTCCGGAAAGGTTTGAGTAACGAGACGTGGAAAGCATTGTGGATATGCAGGTTACTAGGTAAGTGAAGACGATAAACTACCGTCCCCACTCTGGTTTGAACAGCAAATGGACCAATAAATCGGGGAGCAAACTTCAAGGACGGCAGACGAAGCTTCAGATATTTGGTGCTGAGCCACACCCGTTGCCCAGGCTGGAAAACAGGAGCGGCCCGACGATGGTGATCAGCAAACCGTTTATACCGGACCGCCGCCCGCTGCAAGTGGCGTTGTACTGTTCTCCATGTGTCCTGGATAGTGGAGAGGGTAGGCTGAACTAGTGGAGGAGCGTGATCCAAAGGAAGCAGAGGAGGAAGACAAGGGTGACGTCCAAAAACAGCAAAAAAGGGTGAAGTCTGGGAGGCCGAGTGCACACTATTATTGTAGGCGAACTCAGCCCAAGGCAAAAGATCAGTCCAATTATCCTGACGGGCGTTAGTAAAAGCCCGGAGGAAAGCCTTAAGCGTCTGATTAGTCCGTTCAGCCATACCATTCGTCTGAGGATGATAGGCTGAAGAAAAAAGTGTGGCAACACCAAAAGCTGAGCACAAGGACCTCCAGAATCGAGACGTGAATTGCGAACCTCTATCACTGATGATCCGCTGCGGAAATCCATGTAATCGGAACACATGCTGGACAAAATGGGAGGCCAAAACAGCAGCAGACGGTAGGGTTCGCATAGGAACAAAATGTGCCATGCGGGAAAAACGATCCACCACCACCCAGATGACAGTGTTACCCTTGGAGGGAGGAAGATCCGTAATAAAGTCCATAGAAATGTCTTGCCACGGATGCTGAGGTATGGGCAAGGGTTGCAGAGGTCCATAGGACTTGCCCGGAGGAGACTTGGTACGAGCACAGGTGGGACAGGTAGAAACAAACTGTAGAATGTCCTGAGCCATATGAGGCCACCAAAAATAACGGGAGATGAGATGAAAAGTCTTCCGGAACCCAAAATGTCCCGAAAAAGCCGAAGAATGGCCCCACTGTAATACCTTGCGTCTGGAGTGGGGAGGAACCGGGGTCCGCAGAGAAGCCGCAGCCACCACCGACGCAGGAAGACAAGCTGGATTTAGCATAGGAGAAACCTCATCGGGTTCTGCGGGCTCCTCAAAGGCTCGGGAGAGCGCATCAGCTTGGACGTTCTTCTCAGTAGGTCGGAAGATCAAGTGAAAGTCAAAACGGGCAAAAAAAAGAGACCATCTGGCTTGCCGTGGATTGAGACGCTTGGCATCCTGTAAATAAAGAAGGTTCTTATGATCAGTGATCACAGTAAAAGGATGTGCGGCCCCCTCAAGAAGATAACGCCATTCCTGAAAGGCAAGCTTCATGGCTAGCAATTCTCTGTCCCCCACCGTATAATTGCGCTCTGCCGGGGAAAACTTCTTAGAAAAGAAAAAACAAGGATGCCGTTTACCAGAATCAGCCACTTGTGATAAGACAGCTCCAGCTCCAAGAGCAGATGCATCCACTTCCACCACAAAAGGTTTCACAATATCCGGAGTACGGAGTACTGGCGCCGACACAAAAGCAGTCTTTAAAGTAGAGAACGCCTCCAGAGCTGTGGGGGACCAATTCCGCACATCGGCCCCTTTTCTGGTCAAGGCTGTCAAAGGAGCCGTAAGCAAAGAATAATGTGGAATAAACTGTCTGTAATAATTGGCGAAGCCAAGGAATCTCTGCAAGGCCCGGAGTCCTTGACGCAGGGGCCAATCTTGGATAGCCTGAAGCTTAGCAGGGTCCATCTGAAGGCCATCGGCGGAGATAATATGTCCCAGAAAAGGAATAGTCGACTGGTGAAAAGCACATTTCTCCATCTTGGCAAACAGTCGATGAGCCCGAAGGCGTTGGAGCACCGTGTGCACGTGCCCTGGATGGTCCTGAGGAGAAGCAGAGAAGATAAGGATATCATCCAGATATACAATGACGGATGAATACAGTAAATCCCGGAAAATGAAATTAATAAAGTCCTGAAAAACAGCTGGAGCGTTACACAAGCCGAAAGGCATGACTCGGTATTCAAAGTGGCCTTCGTGAGTATTAAATGCTGTTTTCCACTCATCCCCCTCACGAATGCGGATCAAATTGTAAGCACCTCGGAGATCCAACTTGGTGAAGATAACCGCTCCCTGAAGACGATCAAATAACTCAGGGATCAGAGGAAGAGGATAGCGGTTCTTAATCGTGATAGTATTCAGTCCTCGATAGTCAATACAAGGTCTCAACGACCCGTCCTTTTTGGACACAAAAAAAAACCCCCGCACCAGCCGGGGAGGAGGAGGGTCGAATAAATCCCTTGGTAAGATTCTCATGAATGTATTTCCGCATAGCAGCCAACTCAGCTCTGGACAGAGTATATAATCGTCCCCTAGGCGGCATCTTGCCCGGCAATAATTCAATAGAACAGTCAAAGGGGCGATGGGGAGGGAGGGAGTCTGCCTCCCGTGCATCAAAAACATCTTGAAAATCACTATATTCCTCAGGAAGACAAGCTTCACAAGGTCGAAGAATTCCAGGTAAGGCGGCAATGCTCCTAGGAGGAGGTTCCACAGGAGTCAGGCAGACCTCAAAACATCGTTTGCTCCATTGACTGATCTCCCCAGCCGGCCAGTTGATGCTGGGTGCGTGAAGACGTAACCAGGGTAAACCCAGAATAACAGGATGGATAGCATGGGGCAAAATAAAAAATTGGATCTCTTCATGGTGCAAGAGACCCACTTGCATCCTCAGAGGTGGGGTGAGCTGGGTAACAAGATGAGGCAGAGCCGAGCCATGAATGGACGTTACCTGCAGCGCAGGTCTGCAAGGCACTGAAGGTTCTCCCAGCTTCTTAAGAAGAGATGCATCAATAAAATTACCTCCCGCCCCATAGTCCAACAGAGCTAAAGTGTTCACCCTGAAGTCCTGCCAAAGGAGAATTATAGGCACAGAAATCAAGTTATCTGGAAGGGTATTCGAGTGACCCAACGCCACCCCTTCCTCAGGGCTTGGGTCTAGGCATTTCCCGGTTATTGGGACACTCCTTCACAAAGTGACCAGGTTTACCACAATAAAGGCAAAGTCTATTGTTACGTCTATGGGCCCTCTCCACAGCTGAAAGACGATGTCTGCCAATCACCATAGGTTCTTCAGACCCCTCTGCGGTCGATCCTGCAGCACCCTGAGGAGACATGGGCCGCCGCCTAGGAGGAGAAGTTCTCCGAGGCGGACGTGAAGTTCCCTGTTCTCGTGCTCGCTCCTGGAATCGAACATCAATCCGGACACATAGGGAAATAAGAGCATCCAACGTACTAGGAACCTCCCGGCCGGCCAACTCGTCCTTGATACGCCCATTCAGGCCTTGCCAAAAGATCGCCGTGAGGGCCTCCTGATTCCACTTCAGCTCTGCCGCTAGAGTACGAAATTGGATAGCATAGGCTCCGACTGAACTGCTTCCTTGCTGAATCCGCAGCAATTCACTAGCTGCGGAAGAGGGGCGTCCCGGGACGTCAAACACCATGCAAAACCTTCGCAGGAACTCTCCCAGATCAGAAAGAAGAGGGTCCTGTTGTTCCCACAATGGCGAGGCCCATGCCAGGGCTGACCCGCACAGTAGCGAGATGATATATGTAATCTTGGATCTGTCTGTAGGAAACGAAGCAGATTGCATCTCAAAGAGCATTTGGCATTGGTTCAAAAACCCGCGGCAGGCGGCAGTAGTACCGTCAAACCGGGGAGGCTCAGGCAGGCGGAAAGCAAGCTGGGGAGGAGGTGCCCGGTTGGCTCCAGTAGGCGGACTCCGCTGGGTCGACATCTGTGAGCATACATCTTGAAGGATTCCTGAAAGTCTATTAAGCTGGGCCTGCTGTTGTTGAAGAGCTTGGGCCAGGTCGGTCAAATCAGGCTTATCCGGCGAGCTCATGGCTTCGGCTTACTGTCAGCCCTTGACCCTCAGAAAGTGAGCCCCTGTGCCGAACGGAGTTAGGCAGCCGGACAATCCTGATCTTACCTGGAGAGTGAGGCAACAACTCCTCAGGAAGTCAGGGGAGTGTAGACACAGGTGAGACTTCCAGGGCAGATGAGAAGCAGGAACAAAGTCCAAGACCAGGCAAGCCTCAGAGCAGGGGACGAACAAGAGCACAGTCCAGGTCCAGGCAAACACAAGGCAGGTGGCAACAGAAGCAAAGTCCAGGTCCAGGCAAGTTTCAGGGCAGGCGGCAAACAAAAGCAAAGTCCAGGTCCAGGTCCAGGCAAGGTTCAAGGTAGGCTGCAAACGAAAGTAAAGTCCAGGTCCAGGCAAGGTTCAAGACAGGCTGCAAACAAAAGCAAAGTCCAGGTCCAGGCAAGTTTCAAGGCAGGCTGAAAACAAAAGCAAAGTCCAGGTCCAGGCAAGTTTCAAGGCAGGAGCAGTCCGAGAAAAACCCAACGCCACAGAATCCACACAGGTAGAAGCCGAAGCAATGAGAGTTCTGCCTTGCTGCTCTTAAATAGCCCTCCCCATCAGGAGGACCGGTAACAGCTGAAAAGGGGCGGAGCTCCCCACAACAGTGACTCAACCGCCCCGGATTGGCCAGCCAGAAGCAGGAGGCGGAGTCAGCCGCGATCGGCCAATCCGGGCGTTGTGGGGAGTGACATTGTTCCTCTGAGGCTCCGCGCCTGCAAGGGATCCCTTTCTCGGGGAACGCCGGCCCTGTCCACCTGGCCGGCGTCTCCCCGCCGCCACCGAAGCGGACCGGAGGGCCGGAGCAGCCCAGACCGCCGACAGCACTCCAGCGGTGCGACGCAGGAGCCCGGCGCCCGACCGCCTCTCCTGATCAACACTCCCTGCGGCACCCTGACAGCGCGGCCCGACCGACGGAGAAGCGGCACAGGTGAGGGACGCGACACACCATGGGAGAAGAGCCTACCAACTACCAACATCGTGAGACTGTAACACAAGCTAGTGAAATCACGGAGCTCAATACCCTACACCCACCACAATGCAATGCTGATGTGACCCTGCAGTGCACCCGAGAGCCATATCTGACCCAGGGAAAGACTGTGAGAGGATCGAACACATTCTGCTGTCATGGAGGTGGGTACGGAATTTGAGGGTGGCATAGAGGCTGGGAAATAAGGTTTTTGCAAGTGGGGTTTTTTTGGTGGGAGGGGGTTAGTGACCACTGGGGGAGTCAGGGGAGGTGATTCCCGATTCCCTCCGAGGGTCATCTGGTCATTTAGGGCACTTTTTTGGGACCTGTTCGTGAGAAAAAAGGGTCCAAAAAAAGTGTCCTAAATTCTCGCTAAAAATGCCTTTCTTTTTCCATTATCGGCCGAGGTTGTCGAGTGGAGGAATGGGGAAGTTATTAATGGGTAAAGTAAGTGGGATAGCTAGTGCATAACTGTCTAGCTGTGGGATTTGGAGAAGATTGTTGTGTTCTCTTTGTGTGTTAAAATTTTCAATAGATGTTCAGAATGTTTAATAACAAAGCTGCAACCAAGTTTTTTGTCAATTGGAAACAACTGTGTTTTGAGGCTTAGGGGTCGTTTTACTAAGCCTCAGAAAAAAATGGCCTGCGGTAGTACGAGCACATCTTTTGGGTGCGTGGTGGGCCAATTCATACCATGTCTAGGAAAAAGGAACTTTTTTTTAAGGGGCTGGAAAATGGACATTCACTAAAATTGAAACCAGCGTGCATCCATTTTCGACCTGAGACCTTACTGCCACCCATTGACCTAGTGGTAAGGTCTCACACCCTACTCGCATAGTAAGCATGCAGCATGCACCAACTGCTGTTTACCACAGGGTAAGTAGTCCACGGTAGAAAACAGAAAATAATTTTCTACCGCAGGATTCGGGGTGTGCTGAATTTGGAATTACTGCCTGGCTCATGTGTTAGCTGTGCGATAGTGCTGATTTGGCACACACTGTATGTGCATAGGCCCTCTTGCACCTTTGTAAAAGGGCCCCTTAGTGAATTAAGGTAGTGAATGGGAGTGTGAATGCCAATGTTAATAGACTGGGTGCATACGTAAGTGCCAACATGTGCATATTGTGGATTTGCCTCTGTTGATGTTTTTGATGTTGAGAATTGTAAAATGGTTGATCTTACTACACATAGGTGGAACATAAAATGTGCATACCTGCATGCATTTTAGAAAAGGCTTTATGGCGGCAGATCTTTTTCTAAAATACTACCAGAACTGCGGGCATCCTTACCTGAACATCTCAAATCTGATGTCTTCATATTATCTAAAATGGGGCTAAATTTGTATAGGGGACTTATCAAGATGGGCTTAGAAATTGCTTTTTATGTGTCTATCCAAATGAGTCTATCTAAATGATGTCAAGAATAATGACTTGGCTCAGAGATTTTTATTATCAATACCATCTACATAATTTTCTCTTTTAGTGGTTTTCTTGCGTAGAACTTTTTTTTGGTTGGAATGGGAATATCCTAACAAAACATAAGAATAGTCATACTGGGCCAGACCATCTAGCCTAGTATCCTGTTTCAAACAGTGGCCAGTCCAGGACACAATTGCTTAGAAGAAACCCAAAATGTAGCAATATTCCATGCTACCAATCCTAGGCCAAGCAGTGGCTTCCCCCATGTCTCTATTATTAGCAAACTATAGACTTTTTCTCCAGGAACTTATCCAAACCTGCTTTAAAAGTATTTCCATGTAACTTCATTGAATGTCCCCTGGTCTTTGTACTTTTTGAAAGAGTGAAAAATTGATTCACTTCTACTCATTCTACACCACATCCTAGGTAGTTACATTATTTTATCAAAAAAGCACTAAGTTCATGATCCTATAAGACTTATGTAGAGTTAGGAGCCCTTTTACAAAGGCACATAAGTGTCTACAAGCATGCAGCATGCGTCAAGTTGGCATTACTGTCCAGCTAGCACATGCACCTGGCAGTAATTTTGAGTTTGGCCCTCGCTGAAAACACATCATAAAAAAATAATTTTCTACCACGGGGCATTCCTGGCGGTAATCGGCAGTTGGTGCGCGCTGGACGGTTACCATGCAAGTAACGCATGAGCCCTTACCACTAAGTCAATGGGTGGTGATAAGGGATCAGGCCATAAATAGACATGCACTGTTTTTCATTTTGTCACACATCCATTTCCCTACCCCCTCCTCCCAAAACTCCATTTTTCCAGACGCGATGGAGACATGGTCTACATTACTGCAGGCTTCTTTTTGATACATCTTTTTAAAAGGGCCCCTAAGTGATGTTATAGTTTTACACCTAATTGTGGGGTTCTTTTACTAACTCGTGCTTACTGCAGATTGAAAAGCACTACCTCGGGGCATGCTCAGGCATCCCCATGGTAGTTTTGGGATTGGCGCACACTACTTATGTGCTAAAAAATAGAATAAATATTTTATTGATGGTGTGTCTGAGGGTGGAAAGTAGATGTGTTAGCATAGTTACATTGTTGTGCACCAAACGATTAGCATATGAGCCCTTTCCACCTAAAAAATAGGTGGTGGTAAGGGCTCAAGCATTAATGGAGAAATTAGCATGGGAATACATAAACTGTAGCACAGGTATACAGAAAATTCTGCTTAGATAATGGCAGATGAGGCAATGAGCACAAGATACAAGCAGTCAGTTCCCTTGAAACAGCTGGTGGCGAAACGGGTCCCTGTCGGGATTGCTGCAAGAAGTTAAGTGCTAGTTATTTGTGCTTGAAAAAAGGATTTTCAATTTAATGTTTTAATTTTAAAGAAAAAGGTTTTTTGACCTGTGATTGAGCGGAGTACCTATTTAGTACATAAACTTGTCTGTGCTGTGGCACTGAGCACGATAGGCTTCTGAGGTCTTTTTTTCCTCCTAAACAAACAAAAAAACTAAAAACCCTTTAAACAGGAAAGTCTGTGAATATCCATTGTGTTATCACTACAAGAACATATATAATATTGCACACAGTGTGAGGCTGAAATTAGCACGTGGCCATTAATAGGAAAAATGGAAATTGGGACCATTTTACCGCTTTACTAAAGTGGCCTCAGTATGCTGGAAAGACCTGGGATGGGGATAGCGCTGGCTACTTTTTAGCATCGCTTAGCAAAAAGGCACCTAAACATTTCTGTGTACAGGTTTTTCTGCCATCAGAAGTTTGCAGCCAGCAATGAGATGAGTAGCCATTTCCAGTTCTCCTTTACAGAATCTACATCTAACTGCATTACCAAATTTTCCAATGCTGCCTGTGAGCCATCTCATTCATAACCCACTGTTCAAAACTATGATTATCTCATCTTTAAGTTGAAGTTCACCTCTCCCTAAGCATTCTTGTGTCTCATTTTGTTCATGTGAGGCTATTAAAGCAATGCTCTATATCATTGTGTATTTGCTGCTTGTTCTTTATTGTTTGCTGATTTGATTCTTTAGAGTTTTTCCTCTTGCTTTGCAAATCAGGTTGCCTCCTTCCCCATCTGTGCTGGTGAAGTCTCTCTCATTACTTTTATTTTTCAGTGCTTGTCCTAGTTTGAGGATGGAGACGGATTGTGGACATTTGCTTAGTCCTCGGAGGCAATGTCTCTAAATGAGTTATTTTTGTGCCTAGCATGATAGTAATGAACCTCACTCCTAATCCAGGGTATGTGAGTGAAAAAATATTGTTTTGTTTGGCCTCATTACAAATTATCAAATGTTCTTCCCTTATACCTTTATTCAGATCTAGCTTAACCATGTGCTCTCAGATAAAAGCACAGATCAACCGTGTATTAACCCCAAGGTCACCTTCTGTAGTCAAACAGCTTTATCCATTCTTCTTGTCTAACTAAAAAAGCTTTGACAGTTGTAATTAGAGATTTGTGTTAAAACACAAAGTGTGTTGATTTCACATGTTTGCCATGGAGAGATCAGATTTCATGGTGTGTCACTAAAGAAGAAGGTGATTATAACAAAGCTTACAAAAATATTTAAATATATGGTTCTCATGGGAAAGGGAAAAGGAAAATGGGACTTGATAAATCGCCTTTCTGTGGTTTTTGCAACTACATTCAAAGCGGTTTACATAGTATATACAGGTACTTATTTGTACCCGGGGTAATGGAGGGTTAAGTGACTTGTCCCAAATTTGGTACCCCCCAAAATTGTGTGCTTTATAGAATCACGCTTAGTGCCAATTCACATGCCTAACTTTAGCTGTCTGACTTACGCCTGCTGAAACCTAGTATAAATACTGGCACTTGAGTTAGGCCTGCTGTGGCTGTATTCCATGCCTTACAGAACAGCAAGCAGTCAGATGCATGTACAAATTTTAATGCGTGCACATTGGCATCAATAATTGGTTGTTAGTGTTTTTAATTGCCTCTTCTAGACCTCTTTCTGACTCTGTCATACGGGGGACTAAAGGTACTTATTTCATATAACAGATTCTGTATAGTTTCTCTGACCTCCATTGTCACCCAATCCCATGGGGATTGAAAACTAATTCCCATAAATACTGCTTTCTGTTTTTCTGGATCTAGGTATACTCTGGGCCATTTATGTTCCCACATAAATCTTATTAAACATCTGTCTAAGTTTCTGCAAAGACTGAGTGTCACTTGTATATGATCTACCTTGTAGGCTAAATGTAAGGTAAAGAGAAGATAGAATCAATAATAATCAAGACAGGGATAGGTTTAGATAGATAAATACATTTTATTTCTTACCCAAACACAAGTCTTCAAGTTGATACAAATACAGACATCAGATTCTGGTTTCAACCGCACAGGGCTTCGCCGTCTGACAGCTTTGGAGAAAAGACTCTCAAACTAAGCCAAAATCCCCCCTCTTTTATACACCAACCTCTCCATAGAAGTGAATGGTGAGAAACCTTGCTCCTAATCTTTCTCAACTTCTGAGATCATACTTTCCCATGCGATCTGCTATCTGATGTACCCACCTCCTTTGGTTCTCAGCTACTGCTAATTATCAACATGTTTTGGGAAGCGTTGAGATAACAGTTTCACATCTTCCGGCTGCAATACGTCTCATACCTTTCTCATGAACTCTGTATTACCTCTGTATCATTGTATACCAAAACTAATAAGCTCCATTTTATTCATCTGATCTTTCATTACAGGTGCTATATTGAATTTAAAAATTGTACCAATTTTGTATCAGGACTCATTGTTCAGACCTGCTTTTTGCAGATTCTCAAATATTAAATCATTTCAGTACTTTTTAACAGTTTAGGCTGTTTAAGGTATGTAAATTGACCCACCACCATTCCAGTGGATGGATCCCAAGCGGGGACACATATTAACTTACAGGAAAAGCAAGTCCTTGCTCAGCCGGTCATAGATTTTTAAACCTAGCTGGTATTTTTACAGCCTGAGTCCTAAAATCTGGCCTTCACCCTTCCGGTGGGCATCCAGTGAGGGCCTCTTGCTGTAGTATAATTATACATTAGCATCCAATTATTGACGTTAATTGGCCTATTAATGATTTTTCATGTGCACTTATTTGGACATACAATTCTAGGCACCATATATAAAATCCGGGGGATATCAACATGAAAATTTATTTACATGCAGCTCTGCCTCAGAAGGTTGTCTAAGCTGTGGGGTGGAGGAGTAGCCTAGTGGTTAGTGCAGCAGACTCAGTGGCATAGCTAGGGGGGAGGGCACAAGTAGAGCGGCCACTCCCCCAATCAGATTTCACATGAAAACGGCTCCTACCTCTGCTGGTTCTGGGCTGCCACCAAACAGCAGCATGAACTGGGGTTACCATTTGTCTGGATTTCCCCGGACATGTCCTCTTTTTGAGGGCGCTGTCGAGAGTCCGGGCGGATTTGTTAATTTGCTGGCTTTGTCCAGATTTTTTCTTCTACGAGACTAGTCCTGACTCCTCCCGTCCGTCGTCCTCCTTCCTATGCACGCACACGACGTGCAGCGTCCGTGCGTGTGCTTGCCAGCCTGCCCCACTCAGCTGATGTTTGTAAATAATGATCCTCCTCCCTCCCTCAGTCCACCTTCTGCAGTCTTGTGAGGGAGAAATGTGCTCCTGTAATCAGATCTCTTCTTGAAAGCCTAGCAAGGCAGAGTGCTGCAGACAGAAGCTGTATCAAAAAGGAGCTCTGTTCCTCTCTGAAAAGGGCTTCCTTAGCTGTCTTTGATTGGCAGATTCCCTAAAGGGAGGGCCTTGTAGGAGAAGTTGCTCAGCTCAGGTTTTGGCGGCACTTCTGACTGACTGGCTTTCAAACTATCGTTTCTTGTGCTTTTCTTTGAGCTCCTGTATCTGAGTTTTCTTCCATGGTGGCCCAAATCTACCGATTGCAGGAATAGTAAAGAGTGTTGTTGTTTTTTTTTTCCTGGACGAGAGGTGCCTCAGTGACAGCAGCTTTAAGAATGAAGTTATCATTTACAGGAGCGTAAGAGGTAGAGACTCCACATTAATGCATTCATATATTTACAAAACTATATGTGTACTTGTGCACATAGGTAGATTAATGTGAAATGGGAGGCAATTACTCATTGTTATTTCTCTGTAATGTTCCCCAGCTCTAAAAGGAAGGTTGACAATTAAAGATTTAGATAAAGAGTATACCTGTAACGTCATTGAGAAACTCATTTTAAGCACCTCTTTAACTTTCTGAAATTCTTTTAAATGACTGTGACATCTTTACCAACTTATCCTGGAATTGTGGTGAAATGGAAAGATATAGAAATATTTATGAAAATAGCAGTAGAAGATTTTGGACAGTGTATTCCTGCCTCTTGGAATGAAACTCTTTGGAGACAAGACTCCAAACAGCCTCTTATTCCTTAATATTTCTAGTGTTTTACCTTGTCTATGATATACTTTACTCTGGGGTTCCTCAGGGGTCTGTGCTAGGGCCGCTGCTTTTTAACATATTTATAAATGATTTAGAGATGGGAGTAACTAGCGAGGTAATTAAATTTGCTGATGACACAAAGTTATTCAAAGTTGTTAACTTGCGACAGGATTGTGAAAAATTACAGAAGGACCTTACGAGACTGGGTGGCTAAATGGCAGACGTTTAATGTGAGCAAGTGCAAGGTGATGCATGTGGGAAAAAAGAACCCGAATTATAGCTACGTCATGCAAGGTTCCACGTTAGGAGTTACGGACCAAGAAAGGGATTTGGGTGTCGTCATCGATAATACACTGAAACCTTCTGCTCAGTGTGCTGCTGTGGCTAGGAAAGCGAATAGAATGTTGGGTATCATTAGGAAAGGTATGGAAAACAGGTGTGAGGATGTTATAATGCCATTGTATCGCTCCATGGTGCGACCGCACCTTGAGTACTGTGTTCAATTCTGGTCGCTGCATCTCAAGAAAGATATAGTAGAATTGGAAAAGGTGCAACGAAGGGCGACTAAAATGATAGTGGGGTTGGGACGACTTCCCTATGAAGAAAAACTAAGGAGGCTAGGGCTTTTCAGCTTGGAGAAGAGACGGCTGAGGGGAGGGAGACATGATAGAGGTATATAAAATATTGAGTGGAGTGGAAAAGGTGGATGTGTAACGTCTGTTCACGCTTTCCAAAAATACTAGGACTAGGGGGCATGCGATGAAAGTACAGTGTAGTAAATTTAAAACAAATCAGAGAAAGTTTTTCTTCACCCAACACATAATTAAACTCTGGAATTCGTTGACGGAGAATGTGGTGATCCGAAAGGGACGTGTGGGCGGGGCAGGGGACGTGGTGAGGGTGAGGCAGGGGGCGTGACGTGTCCTCTTTTTCAGTTGACAAAATATGGTAACCCTAGCAAGAACTAATACCGTTTTGGCACTTTCACTACCCCCTCCCCCTCGGTCCCTCAAACCTGCTTTCTTTAGCAGCACCCCTCTCTGCTGCCCTGTAATGATCACAGGCTGCCTGAGCCGGCGCCGAATGCTTCCTTCTGCTCCGCATCTCTGACACAACTTCCTGTGTTCGCGAGGGTGGGACGCGGCAGAGGGAAGCATTCGGTACTGGCTCAGGCAGCTTGTTATTGCTGCAGGCACTCCCTGTTAAAGAAAAGCAGGTTTGAGGGATGGATGGGGAGGAACAAGGAGGTTAGATTGAGAACAGGTGTCGGTATCAACCAAGGAGGTTGGACAGAAACAGAAGACAGGGTGAGCTATCTAGCCCATTATATGAAATAAAAATTGAATATCACTATATTTAAAAAAAAAAGTGTAGCTGATAGAAACAGCAGTTAAAAACTTTGTATTTTGTGCTCATTTTTCTACACTATTCTATACAATACAGATTACGAGGTTTCAGTGAGGATATCCTGTTTCTTGATGGGTTCATCTTAATTGTTGTAATCTGTCTTGGGAAGCCTAGTGTTATAAAGATAATGGACTATATTGAAACTAAATGGAAGTAAAATTAAACTCTCCTTTCATTGTGGCTCATGGAATCACATCTTCACTTCATGATTTGTAGAAGGTTACATTTTAGATACACAGATTATTCTGTTTTGAGCAAATTTCACAGACAAGTGGTTTTATAACTCAAAATAAAATATTTTGTTTCATGCAGACTTCTTTTGTTTAAACATAACCAAATGAGCTAAAAGCCCCTAATTCAGCCTGGTTTTCTTATATTTTGTTCTTATGTGCCAAAACTGAAAACTCATTATCTCTTCTATCTGGTCGATAATAAAAGGAGCTCATTGTGAACACTATCCACCCTAAAAGGTTGTTTTGTGGCTGTACATGAGGAATTGTGATATTGAATAAATAAGTTTGTTTTTGTTCCTAGTCATGCATCCAAATGTTATATAATCCTTTCAAGAAAGCCAGTTAATAATTTATTAGTGGAACATAACCATAGAAGCATGGTATGGTTGCATTTTCAATATACTAGAGCCCAGCTAAGGAACAGGTTATTTTGAGTTAGTCTTCACTGGACCAAACTTGCTTTCTTTGTGTCATCACCATCCTGCTGGATAGGCAGTGTCTTAAAAGGTGGAGGATAAAGGATTTTTCAAAAAAAAAATATTTATATCCCATATTATCCCAAGCAAACTTGGGTTACCACCCTTAGGATTTGCCTAAAGCAAATGATCTTAATATGTAATACTTGGTAGCAGTAATGAAACGGTGATGGAATATTCACATAGCAAACAGCCTGAGCAAACAGATGTATTTTCCACTGATCACCAATATGTCTATGAGGATTTTAACCATTCCCTCTCTCCCGGCCCTTCAAGCCTCATACTGGTGCCTATTTTACAAAAGTCTGCTCTCCCTGATGTCAAAACCTGGCTACGCCTCTGAGAGACTGTGATCCTAGGGAAGTGGGTTTGTTTCTCACTTCAGCTCCTTGTGACGAGTGGGTTTTTTTTGGGGGGGGGATTTGGGGGTCTCAGCACCCAAGGTAAAGGAACTATGCACCTGGGAGGTAATTTAATGTTTTTTCCTATTTTTTAAAAGTGCCCCCTAGGGTGCCCGGTTGGTGTCCTGGCATGTGAGGGGGACCAGTGCACTACGAATCCTGGCCCCTCCCATGACCCAAAGCCTTGGATTTGGTCGTTTTTGAGCTGGGACACTTCGGTTTTGATTATTGCTGAAAAATGAAAACGCCCAGCTCAAACAAATGCCCACATCTCAAAAATGCCCACATCCAATGCATTTGCCTGGCACAAACCGTATTTTTGAAATTAAAGATAAACGTCCATCTTTTTCGAAAAAACAATTCGGCCCACCCCTTCACGGACCTGTTCTCGGAGATGGACGTTCTTCCACATGGGCATTTGCGTTCGATTATGCCCCTCTTAGTCTTCCAGGAACAACTAGTCTATTGTTAGCTTTTCCAGTAAATACTAATCAACTCATTACCATAGCCAATCAGTGTTAACTATGACATTAACATAGATCCAATAAGGTGTGCTTACTGTCATATTATCTGTATCCTGAATGGACATATAAAAATGAGTGTACTTCCTTTTTCAATGGAGAGAGACAGTCACAGCCAGTACCTTTGTGCAAGCAGGGCTGCTCTCCCATGAGAAACCAATCAATTGTATCTGAATTGGCAAGTAATCCTATTGCTTTCTCATAAGTAGTCTTGAGTCTTTTATATCTGCAAATTGACTTTAGCTGCTAATTTGGGGTGAGGGCGAAAAATACCCTAAAATAAAACATTTGAGACTCAGACACAGAGAACACCTATGTGTAGCAATTGATTGTACATATACTTGGAGAATAATAAATGAAAGTATTTGATTGCCTATGTATAATTTGGAGTCTCAGATATAGCAGTACTTTTGTACAGCAATGTTCTGTACTCCCAGTGAGATATCACTGATCTGCTAATTGTACAAATACTTGATAAGAACTAAGGTATCTAATTAAACTCCTAACTGATGCAGCCTTGTTTGATTTATTTCTTCCTAGGTATTGGTGGGTGAACCACCATATTGGGAGGGGTAAATTGACCCTAAAAAAATGCAAAATGCTTCCAATTGAGTACAGAGCCCACAATCATTCAACACTAACAATTTTTTTTATCGAGGGTGGGGGGAGAAAAGAAACAAACACTGGCAGATTAAAAGGACAATACCCCATAATCCCTCCCGTACTGCCCAAAACATTTATTTATTTTTAAAATGTATATATCACCTTTAACCTAGGCGGTTTACAAAAATAACATACAAAAGGTAAAATAAATCTCAATAAACAGTCATATTCCACATATTACAAAAGAGAAGCAGACCTTATAAGAAAACAGAGTATTGATTCATCTGTGCCCACATGGATGAGCAGCATAGGATAGTTGTCAGTAGGCTTGATTCCAGGTAATCTTTCTGTTACATCTCGGATCTTGACACCAGGCAGACAGCACACCTCCCTGGACATCATATCTGGTTGGCAGATGGGCGCCTCAGTACCCCACAGAAGAGAGTCACCGACCACCACTGCCTTCCACTTCTTATTGGCCACTGGTTCTCCAGCTTTGAGATTTTTGATCATTGTTTCCTCCTCTTCCTGAGATGTTTTCAGTTCCTCTACCTCCTGGCCTGTGAGCTGATTCTTCAGTTCAACAGAAGATAGGGTTGGGGGGTTGATTTTGCAGAACTTGGTGATCTGTATCCATCTGACTGTTTGCTGTGCAGAATCTTCTATCTGTTCCTACTTCCTAGTATCATCCATTATCCTTTCTTTTAATATTTTTTGTCTCATGCATTACACCAATGGTCTCTAATGTTTCTCATACCTCACACTATCACTTTCTGCTTTTGTCTCACCTAGAATGTAAACTGCACTGAACCCTGGAAAGGAGGTATTAGTGGTATACAAGAATTGAATTGAATTCATAAAAGCTCCCAAGATTCAAATGGTGTTGCCCAATCCTGGGACCTTTTATGAATTAATAAAAACTGTGTTTTCCTTTGCTTTCCACATTGGATCTAGTGGACCATCTGCCTTGTTGTTTTCTTGGTACTTTAAGTTATATGCACCGTTGATGCATTTACATGACTTCAGTTATGCCAGGTCTATGGCTGGTGTTACTGCATAGTGATACCAGATTATGCTGTACCTATAATGGAATCAGGGTGCCTGAATGCTGTCATAGAATATGCTGTCACTGTGTGGTATCAGGGCACCTAAAAAGAGACATCCACTTACAGAAATGCCTTCATATATCTCAAGAAGATTTGCTAAACTAAGGGCCATTACATCTTATGAAACCAGAAAGAAAATCTCTTTGGCATAGTGCAAGTATTAAGGCAAGCAATAGCAATGAATTTGAACAATTTAGATTAAATTCCACATACTGGGGGAGATTCTATATATGGCACCTTAAAAAAATCAGCGCTGAAATCAGTGTCGACTAAGCATATTCTATGATTTAGGCACCGATTATAGAATATGCTTAGTTGATATTTCAGCACTTAAATCTACGTGCATCCATTTACACCAACAAAAATGTGGCGTAAATCCCAGTGCATAGATTTAGGCACACTGGTCCATATTCTATAATTAGATGTGTAAATTTTGGAATGTCCACAAAATGTCCATTTCCCCGCCCATAACCACACCCCTTTATGCCTGCTCATGTTAGAAGTTTGGCACATAATGTTACAAAATATGCTTAGCAACTTCTGTGCTTAAATTCTAAGAAGTGCCAATTAGTGCTCATTATTGCTTGTTAAGTGCTGTTATCATTGCTCATTAGCTTATTAAGTTTGGCGCATTGTTATAGAATTCATGCCAATTTTGGTGCTGATCTTCAGGTGCACTATATTGAATCCGGGGGACTGTGACTTAGGATCGAGGTGCATAACCGTCATGGTGCATGTGAAACTAATTCAGTTGGAGACATTCCACCAATATTCAGCGCTATTTAACCAGTTAGGAACAGTTCCTGGCCAGTTAAATAGTGCTTAACAGGCTACAATGAATATTCAGCGGGAGATAGCTGATTATTTCCCACTGAATATTCCCAATCAGTGCTTAGTGGCTAACTGGTCATATTTTATTATATAAATGGCTATCAGCAAATATTCAGCATATCACCAGCTAAGGGCCCTGTTTACTAAGCCGTGTTAGAGGCACACTAGCGTTTTTAGTGAATGCTAGGTATTAGCATGTGATAACCGTTTAGATGCCCATAATATTTCTATGGGTATCTACATGGTTAGCATGTGCTAAATTTTAGCATGCAATAAGAACATTAGCGCACCTTACAGGCTTATTTTCGAAAGACAAGGATGCCCATCTTTCGACACAGATCGGAAGATGGGCGTCCTTCTCACAGGGTCACCCAAATCAGCATAATCGAAAGCCGATTTTGGGCATCCCCAACTGCTTTCCATCGCGGGGACGACCAAAGTTCCCGGAGGCGTGTCAGAGGCGTAACAAAGGTGGGACTTGCGTGTGCCTAACACATGGGTGTCCTTGACCCATAATGGAAAAAAAGGGCGTCCCTGATGGACACTTGGATGACTTTACCTGGTCCTTTTTTTCTTACGACCAAGCCACAAAAAGGTGCCCAAACTGACCATGATCACCGGAGGGAATCATGGATGCCCTCCCCTTACTCCCCCAGTGGTCAGTAACCCCCTCCCACCCTCAAAAAAAAATTTTTTTAAATATTTTTGCCAGCCTCTATGCCAGCCTCAAATATCATACCCAGCTCCTTGACAAGCAGTTTGCAGGTCCCTGGAACAGTTTTAGTGGATGTAGTGCACTTCAGGCAGGTGGACTCACGCCCATCCCCCCTACCTGTTACACTTGTGGTGGTAAATGTGAGCCCTTCAAAACACACCAGAAACCCTCTATACCCACATCTAGGTGCACCCTTCACCCCTTAGGGCTATGGTAGTGGTGTACAGTTGTGGGTAGTGGGTTTTGGGGGGCTCGGCACACAAGGTAAGGGAGTTATGTACCTGGAGCTTTTTCTGAAGTCCACTGCAGTGCCCCCTAGGGTGCCCGGTTGGTGTCCTGTCATGTCAGGGGGACCAGTGCTCTATGAATGCTAGCTCCTGCCACGTCCAAAGGGCTTGCATTTGGTCGTTTCTGAGATGGGCGCCCTTAGTTTCCATTATCTCCGAAAATCAGAAACAACCAAGTCTAAGGATGACCATCTCTAGGGACAACCTAAATTTCAAGATTTGGGCACCCCCAACTGTAATATTGAAATGAAAAATTGCCACCCATCTTGTTTCGATAATACGGGTTTCCCCGCCCCTCGCCAGGACGTCCTGCGAGGACATCCTCAGGAAAACTTGGGCACCCCTTTCGATTATGCCCCTCTTGGTAAACAGGCCAAATCAGGCTGCGAAATAGCAGGCCTACCTTTGGCCAGTTTAAACTTAACCGGCCAGTGCTGAGTATTGGCTTGGCCAGTTAAGTTTAAACCAACCAAAAATAAACCAGATATTCAATGCCATCATCGGAAATGGCCTGGCATTAAATATCCAGTCTTACCAATGAGGTCTGTATATCAGCCTTATTGGCTTTAAGAGAGGACTACAAGATAAGATGTGCCATGATACATTTTGAAGGTTCCTTGAATCAGCTTGCTTAAATTTATAAATAGAAAATCTGTTTTGCATTGTCATGAAATCCGTTGTGGATGTTGGGAAATTTTCTGATCTGTTTTAGATTTTGATCAACTTTGGATTTTTCTCAGATCCATGGAGGAGAATCTGAAATTGTCATTGAGCTTGACTCATATTGAAACCCATCTTATATTTTTACTACTGAGAATGAATAGACTGTTTTCCCTAAATCTATATATTTTACCCACATTTCTTTGCTCAACTTTGTGTGCACATTGGAAATATGTACGCAAATAAATTGATTAATGAGCTCAAAAACATCAGTAATTGGGTGCTAACAACTAATTATTGAAGTTAATTGGCAATATTAGAAATTTGCGCTTGAATCTTGCTGCACGCTATTCTATAAAGCATGGCGCCTAACCTCAATCATGCATATCTGAAAAGGGGGTGTAAGAAATTTATAAAAGTACTTAACTGGGGCTGCAGGAGCTCCAGAGCAGGCTGAGCTGGCATGGGGACGGTACCACAAGTGCCCACGATGCAGAAATGCTCCTATGTGAGATGGATGAGGGGAGATATGATTGAGGTCTACAAAGTCCCGAGTGATGTAAAATGATTATAAGTAAATCAATTTTTTACTTGTTCCAAAAGTACAAAGACTAGGGGGCACCCAAGGAAGTTATATGGAAATAATTTAAAACAAATAGGAGGAAATATTTTTTCACTCAATGAATAGTTAAGCTCTGGAACTCTTTGAAGAAGGATGTGGTAACAGTGGTTAGCATATCTGGATTTAAAGAAGGTTTGGACAAGTTTCTGGAGGAAAAGTCCATAATCTGTTATTGAGACAGACATGGGGAAGCAACTGCTTGCCCTGGGATTGGTAGCATAGAATTTTGCCACCATTTGGGTTTCGTCTAGATACTTGTGACCTGGCTTGGCCACTGTTGGAAACAGGATACTGGGCTAGATGGACCATTGGTCTGACCCAGTATGGGTGCTCTTATGTTCTTATGTTATGAAAGCACTTCGGTGTTCATTGGTGTGGCTTCATTGTTGTTTGCTGGTTCTGGGAGTGTCCAGGGGCAGAGTAAGGCAGGCAGCTGCGAGAGGACTGGAGCCATGGCATCTGCCAGTGAGACAGATTCAGCAGGGGCTGGCAGACACATCATGCGCACATGTGTGAGTATGGGAGCAGAGAGGCCCGGAGTAGGGGAAGGAGGAGCAGGCTCGGGTTGCTTAGATCCTCAATGGCAATTGCACAAAAAGCAGCAGGAAAACAGGATCTGATTGGGCAGTGGCATCCAGCAACAGGTAGGGGCAGGAAGAGCGAAGTTCCCGGATCCTGATTGGATGAGACACGTGCATGGGGTCTGAGGGAGAGTGCAGGAGAGAATGGGAGCTTGAGGACAGTCATGGGTTGCCCTTGAGTTCACTGGACCTCAGGGGCAGATAAATGAGGAATATGGCTGCAGGAGCTGGCTGGATGTAAGAGGTCTAGAGCTGACTGGACAATGTGAAAGCTACCTGGAGGTGAGGAAAATTGGCTGACTGCATTTTGGGTTTGCAGTGGTTAAAGCGTGTGGCTTGGCAGTTACTGTGTTATTTCGGAGGAAAGAGTGAGATGTGGGGAGAAGCTGCTAGTAAAACCTGCTAAACTGGGCTGAGGTATGTGAGTCCCTGTGAATGGTGCCTGTGAGAATGTGTCAAAGCTCTGAAGTGTGAATGTGTGTATGAGTGTGTGAAGAATACTGTCCTGGAATTTAAATAATTTAAAACTGGAAATGTAGTGTTAAGAATTTTGTTATGATGCTTGAATGCTTGCAGAACTAGTTGCAATCCCTTAGAATGTTATCAAGAGTGATGACACTGGAGAGAGAAAAAACATTGACTCCTGTTTACTAACCTGGTCTAGCGGCTGTCCCAACACTAATGATGGTAGAGCCCATTAGTGCCGGGACAGCCACTAGCCTGGTTTAGGAAACAGATCCCTAAGGCAATTGAGAGCTGGGACTTATGAAAGAGGGGTGCTGTTAGGTGTAGTGCTAGTGAAAGAGGTTCTTTTAAGTTTAAAACGTATGAGTTTGTATACATTTAATTTATGAGAGCATATTTTAGCTTGGGAAAACTTGTGGAGCAGTTGAGAGGAATTCTGAACTATTTTTCTGTATTTTGTTGCAGATGGGTTGTTCTCAGTGAAGCCTGTAAGGGTGCTTGATGTAGAAGCAGGGTTTAGGGTGAGAAACAGTTTAGCTGGTTAGGTGAGAGGAAGCTGTGAAAGGTTGTTTTGGATTCTTTTTGCTAGAATTAGAGGTTTTTCCTGAAAGCACTAGCTCTGAGCTCTGGGGCTTGTAAGAGAGCTCTGAGGTTATCTTAAGGTATACAAGGGAAAGCCTAGGCAGTATTTATAAGAGAACTTGAGACAGGCTCTTAGGTCTTTAAGTTATGTTGTGCAAAGGTCGGGCTGAGCTGTAAGGAAAGCCTACCCAAGGCACTTGTGCTGCCTAACATTCTAAGATTGCTTTTTGAGTTCAGACAGTCTGAGGTGCTGAGCAATGGTGAGCAGTGCATTGTCACCAGTGTTGGGTAAGAGGAAAATTCTGACCTCTGGATCCCTGGACATTGAGACTCAGGTGTCCAAGCAGAGAGGACAGAGGCAGATCTAGAAGGTAGCAAGGCTGTGTGAATTGAGCAAGTTGTCAACGGGGATTTTGCAGGAGTCCCTGGGAGTTTTTAGAGGCAGTGACTTCTGGCTAAGGGTGACAGGTTGATTGTGCTATGTGGTGAATGAAAGCTAATTGGTGAGAGTTCCAAAGAATGTCCACTGTTAAGCAAGGGAGGGGGACTGGATGCTCTAGTCAGGGAGATCTGCTTATGTTTTATTTTGGGGATTAAGGTAGTACTCTAAGTTTGCAGAAAAGAAGAGACAGCAACACCCAGATTGCACCACAAAGAGAGAGGGGGCATTTTTTATTGTTGTTGGTTTTTTTTTTTTAGATAGGTAGTAGATGTTGTTCTGCTGGGGACCTGAATCCTGTTCCTGCTGCTGGAAATCCAGTTCCTGTCCTGCTGTTGCCTCAGTTCCTAGAAAACAAGAAACATTTACACAAAGCAACATTTCTAGTTTTGGGAATAGAAGAACTGTAAATTCTTAACACTACAGCAATACTTATCTGATTGTGTCAGCTGAAGCTGGGTTTACAAGTGTGGGTGGCCCTGGGCCTTGCAGGGTTGTTGATATTTTCAACTATGAAATTTACTGAGCAATGTTAGTGATAATATGTTAGTACAGAGCTAAAGATTGAATGCAGAGCTGTTTTAATAAGCAAAGTGCCAAACATTTGTTTTTGTAATAAATTACTTTTATTAAGTTCAAATATATTGGGGGGGGGGGGGCACTAGAGAACCTTGGTCGAGATGGCTGCATAGGTGAAGAGCTCCCCTCAGGGACTATTAAAATATTGTTTTTTTTATACTACCTTCCAGATATATTTTGTCACTGGAAAGTTCACAAGAAGAAAGCATCAAACTCGCACAAACCAGATGCAAATACAATCCTTCCTGCAGGTTCAAAGAGAACTAAATGTGATCCTACCTCACCCAATAAAACAGCGCCAAGCGGAACCAGCATGTCCTTGATGGAAACTAAAATCATTATGTGATCTTACCATAAAACATTTTGATACAACCTGTGGTTTGAAAGCAAATCTAGTCAATTTAACATCCTTGGTTTCTGAATTTCAGACTCGGTTAACACAGGAGGAAGAAAAAATGTAACGCACTAACCTGGACTTTAAACAGCACTAGAGCACTATCTCCAACAAACTTTTTCAATTAGAACAACAAATAGAAGACCGCTTGAATAGAAGTTGCCGGAATAACGTTAGGATCATGAGCTTAGCAGAAGGCTCGGAGGGTCCTGATAAACTCTTAGGTTCATGGCTTCCATCTATTCTTCACCTTTCATTTCAACAACTGCTAGAATTTGAAAGAGCCCTTCAGTCTCTGGGTAAATTAAAAGCCAAATATGAAGTCTCCTAGGTCTATAATTGCAAAACTCTTGCACATTCCACAAGCACTTCATATATTAACAACTGCATATCATTCCCTCCATTCTACATGAGGGCAGGAAGGTTTTGATTGTGCCTGATTTAGCAAAAACTACTATTGCCAAGCGGAAACAATTTTTACAACTAAGACAGAGGCTTAAGGATTTTGAAGCATGCTATAGCCTCCAGTATCCTGCTTGAATGAAAGTCACACTGCATAACACCACACGCCCCTTTAATTCTCCAGAGGCATTATTGTTGTTCCTGGATCAAAGGGTCATAAATGGCATGCCTAGTGTGAACTTTGTTCCGTCAGATTTATTTACTGGTTTGCATTATTTCTAACATTGTTGCTTCTTAAATCTATTTCTTATTAAGGTCAATTCCATTGATCTTTATATAAATTCATTCTTGCAGTTTCATAAATGCCGTATTTCTGAGAATACTTATTTTCTCTCCCTCTCTCTCTGTTGATACATTCTCTGCCGCTGTTTGTTCTTTCATAGGCATAGTAATGTTTATCTTACATCTACATCAGATGTTTTGCTACCTATTGCCATATCTTCTACAATCCTATTTATAAATTCAGGTAATGGTTTTGTTGTTGACCATACTTTTATTTCAAAATTGCATACAATAGAGAAAACACTCTAATAGCATCCCCGCCTAAGTTAAACATTAAACTAGTTTCCTGGAATGTTCATGGTCTCAGGCATTCTATCAAGAGAAAAAAAGGTATTACTGGCCCTAAAATGAATGAAAGCTAATATTGTTTTTCTCAAGAAACCCATTTATCTGATACTCAGTCTTTAAAAAATAATAATTGGTTTGGTTTATCTAGCTCTTCCCAAGTAAATGCTAAAAAGCAAGGACAATGAAGGAAGATGGATTTTGATAAAAGTAGTTATTTGCAATAGAGAACTTCTGTTTTCAAGGAAATTTGCTCCCAATCAAGATAGCCCTTCTTTGTTTACCACTATTTTAGAATCCATAGCAGCCTGTGACTCTTTAACCCTTAATTGTTGCAGGAGATTTCAACTTACCATTGGATATGTGGCTAGATAGGCCGTCTAGGGCATCTTTCTATATCCCCAAAGCTCACACTACTCTCCATTAACTCATAGATATTTTTCACCTTACTTATCGCTGGAGACAATTGCATCCAGATACCAGGGTTTACACATTATTTTCTTCCCCTCACCTAAGTAACATATAGACTACTTCCTGATATTTAATAATTTATTGTCTTATCTTACCAAAACAGATATTAATCCTATTATGTTAGCAGATCATGTGGCCATATCTATAGATATCCAATTCCAATTCCATTTTCCCTCTAAAAAACCTTTATGGAGATTGAACCCTCATTGTCTATAGAAGAAAACCATGGCAGAATCCAAAACGTTATTTCCAATTTTTTGAATGGAATAATATGGCTGATTCAAACCCAATAACAATTTGGGAGGCTTTCAAAGCATCCCTAAGAAGGAAATTCATATTTATTTCTGTTCATTACAATAGAGAAAGGGACAAATGATTGAAATAATTAGAACAATCTATTAAGGTTTTTGAAAAGAAATACATTGACACTCAACATCCATCTGTCTTAAACCAGTTATATAAGCAAAAGTATGATTATAATGGAAACTGAAGTCAAAGCATGAGTCAAGAAATGTTTATTCACAAAAGATCTATTTATGCAGAACAGAACAAATGCAGTAGAGCCTTAGCTAATTACGTAAAAAGGAAAGCATTAAGAACTCAAATACCCTCAATTAAATATAAGAATAACATTCTTACTAAAACTTAGTAGCATATTAAAACTTCAGACATATGTAATGCCTTTTAATTTTTATGAAAATTTATACATCAAAATAGTCAAATCCATCTACCAATCTTGAGAATTTCCTGCAGGGGTTTTAGGTTCCCACAGTCTCAAAACGAGATTAAAATTCTCCAGGCCACAATTACTGATAAGTACATTATAGAAACTTTATTGTGAATAACTCATTATCTAATTATATTTTATTGTGCAGAGGCACTCAGCTGGGCTGTCCCCTCTCCCCTTTACTTTTTAACCTTGCACTTCTTATCGCACTCAAGGACAATCATGAAATCACAGGAATTAAACAACTTATTAAGAACATAAGTATTGCCATACTGGGATAGACTGAAGGTCCATCAAACTCAGCGTTCTGTTTCCAATAGTGGCAAATCCAGTTTAGAAGTACCTGGCAAGATCCCAAAACAATCCTTAGAAATTAAAGCAGCAGCCTATGCTGATGACATTATGTTATTGTTTTCTAATCCTAGAAAATCCATTCCTTCAATTAATCAAACAAACAAACAAACAAACAATATGTGCTATTCTTTGGTTACAAAATTAACACACAGAAATGGAAGTTCTCCCTTTAAATGTGCATGCAACCCCAGATATTGCTTCATCTTTTGGTTTGGTTTGGTTATCCAAGGACCTTAAATATTTGGGTTTAGATTTATGTACTAAAATATAAGATACTCATGATGTTAATTTCAAAACGATTTTGACCGTGGTCAAGGAGTTAACTCACTCCTGGAGCCCCCTTCACCTTTTCTGGTGAGGTTGTCTAGAGACCATTGAAATGATGCTCATGCCTAAGCTAGATGACCAAGGGATAAAAGGGGCACTAAGGGAAGACAAAGCCATAGCTGAGAGATTAAATGAATTATTTGCTTCGGTCTTCACCAAGGAATATTTGGGAGATACACTGGTGTCAGAAATGGTATTCAAAGCTGACGAGTCAGAGAAACTGAATGAAATCTCTATCAACCCAGAGGATGTAATGGCACAAGTTGACAAATTAAAGAGTAGCAAATCTCCTAGACCGGATGATGTTCATCCCTAAGTATAGATAGAATTGAAAAATGAACTTGCGGAACTATTGTTAGTAATATGTAATTTATCTTTAAAATCAAGCATAGTTCTGGAAGATTGGAGAGTGGCCAATGTAACACCGCTTTTTAAAAAAGGTTCCAGAAGAAATCCTGGAAATTATAAACCAGTAAGCCTGATATTGGTCCTGGACAAAATGGTAGAGACTATAATAAAGGACAAAATTACAGAGCACATTCAAAAGCATAGATTAATGAGACAAAGCCAACATGAATTTAGTGAAGGGAAATTTTGCCTCACCAATCTATTACATTTCTTTGAAGGGGTGAACAAACATGTGGATAAAGGTGAGCCAGTCAATATTGTGTATCTGGATTTTCAAAATGCGTTTGACAAGGTACCTCATTAAAGACTCCAGAGGAAATTGGAGAGTCATGGAATAGGAGGTAGTGGCCTATTGTGGATTAAAGACTGGTTAAAAGATTTAAAAAAAAACAGAGAATAGGGTTAAATGGTCAATATTCTCAAAGGAGAAGGGTAGATAGTGGGGTTCCCCAGGGGTCTGTGCTGGGACTGCTAATTTTTAACATATGTATAAATGATCTAGAGATGGGAGTAACTAGTGAGGTAATTAAATTTGCAGACAACACAAAGTTATTCAAAGTTGTTATATCACGAGAGGATTGTGAAAATTTAAAAGAGGACCTTACAAGACTGGGAGACTACAGTTTTGGTAACCTCGAGTGTGACGGGGGGGGGGGGGGGAGTTTCTGGGATACCAGAATTAAAACTCCAAGGAATTACGATTTCTTTAGGTCTCCAGGTTTAAGCTGCAGAATACTTAGGGACAGATACAATTTTTTTTTTTGGGGGGGGGGGGTCTTCTGATTCAAGCTGCAGGATTCCTGGGGCGCTGATAAGTGCAGGTTTGCACAAAGACTGGTGAGTTAAACAATTTATTTTCCTTCTTGATTATTTTGAGAAATTATATGATAGAATGGCTATGCCTCTTGAGATAGTAATTACTTTCCATTAGAAAAAAAGGATCTTACTAAAACTTGTAATAAATGGTTTAAATGGAAAAAAAAAACAGACTGATTTTTGTTGGCCCCTAAATGGATTCTTTGATCTAAATTTATTACGCAAATTGATTAAATACAATGAGACACATAAAAAGGGTAAATCCCACATTAAACATTTATAAGCAATTAATAAATGGATCCTGATTGGAGATAAGGAGCATTCATATTTCACAAAAATTCGTAATTAAATAATTGCTATTCTATTAGGGAAAATATTTTTATGTATCTTGAATTCTGTTCAAATCTCATTCTTTGAATTTTCTTTGTTCCTAACCATGCTTCCTTTTTCTGCTCTGACTCCTTGGATTGCTAAAGCTACAGTGCTTTATAAAATGAAAAGGGCACAGGTGTTATGGACTGAATGGCTTGATCTAAATAAATTATAAGTGTCTCTGTCATGTTTACTTAGCAACATTCCTTTGTTTTCAATTCAATGCTAGAAACTGTACTTCCGTTTGAGAGCACTATTTGAACAGGTTTTCCAGTTTTATCTCTTGTTATATCCTCTGCGTGAGCATTCCAGCACTACTGATAAGGATTAAATTACCTTTAGTCCTTAGCCCAAAGCAATTAACTGAACACATCTGCTGACCTGGCACTACTTTTGCATCATAAAAGAAAAAAAAAAAAAAAACAGTTTCCCAAGTTTGCCCTACAGTTTTATGTTTATTGTCTTAAATCTAATATTTATTGGATACAATTTTATTTCAATGTTTTCCTTTGTGTATATGATTTCTAGATAACAATTTTGTTTTCCTGCTAAGAATTCTACAGTTTTATTTTCAGGATATTTAAAATATTAGGAGTGTTTGGTCCACATTCCAGTGTGAAAATTTATGGTATGTTTTCCCTGCTTGTTTCGAGAAACTATGAATGAAACATGTACATGTGTGTCCTAAAAAAAATGACAAAGCTAGACAGGTGGAATGTAAAGAAATATTTTCTTTCTCTTTTAATTATTTCAATGCGCTCCACCGAGATTTCTGATCAGCTGCAGAGATACAGAATCTCAATGGAGCATTTAAACAATACTATTGTATATATATTTTTCCTACTTCTGGAGTAGCTATCTCAAATTTATTTGTGCACATAATAAGTACTTCTAGCTCTAGGACACTGTTTGGTCATTTATCATACATACCTGCATATAACACCATATTTATTTAAAGGTTATAGGCTATGCCCAGTACTGAATTTCAATAGCATGATCTGATTTCCAACCTCTTAATTCTTTGTCTTTTATTTGTTAGTCTATCTTTATGTTACCCCTTATATATAATCAGTATAACTGATCACTTTTGTCTTTTTTTCCAATTTTGTGGCTAACACAATCAGGACATATAAAATGTTTCTCTTCTGAATAGAAATTAGTTGTGATTACAATATAACAAAAGATGTCTTTTCTGCATTCCATAGTAGATATGTTAACTACTTATATTTTGTCTTTTATCAACATTTTTAATGCATTAGTTACAGCTAAATTGTAATGTTTTCACATTCAGTACAGAATTAGGGTCTCTCTTTTTCTTTTAGCATAAACTTTTCCTTAAAGATAACTTTTATTTGGAAGATATTTTTGCCCCATCTTGATTGTATAGACATATGTGCTATATTTCTTGCCTCATCTATGTGAATCTTTGTAAAGGTCAGTCAATGATACAGCTTTTGCCTGCCTCATTAGAATTTTTCCTTTTTTTTTAAGCTGATTTTTCTTATATTGGTTTCAAAATTTAACATCCACATTTTAGATTCTGATTAGTATGTTTTCATATAAGGATGAATTTTACATTAACTGTGAGATTTACTGTAAGGTTTCTGCTTATATTTTTTTGTTATGTCTACAGCCTACATACGTTAACACTTTAAACTTTGTGATGCATTTATTGTTCCCATGTGTTTGCATTTTATTCCTCCCTAATATTCCTGAGCAATCAGCTGTATTTTGCAAGTGAGATTCATCAACACAGGATTTAACATAGTCCTGCTAAACTTTTGTCTCCTGATTTACTCAATCTGTTTAGTTCATGACTCTTATGATAAATATATATATCTTTCAGGCTTATTTTCGAAAGTGATCGCGGAGCATCTTCTGACAAAAATCGGGAGATGGCCGGCGATCTCTCAAAAGCGGCGAAATCCGTATAATCAAAAGCTGCTTTTTTGACAGCATCACCGCTTTCCTGTCGCTGAGCCGGCGAAAGTTCAAGGGAGCGTGTCGGCAGTGTAGCGACGGCGGGACATGGGCGGGCATGGGCGTAGCTACCAGATGGCCGGCTTTCGCGGATAATGGAAAAAAAAAAGCGACGTTAAGCAGTATTTCGCTGGGTTTACTTGGTCCTTTTATTTTCACGACCAAGCCTCAAAAAGGTGCCCCAACTCACCAAATGACCACCGGAGGAAATGGGGAATGACCTCCCCATACTCCCCCTATGGTCACCAACCCCCTCCCACACTAAAATAATAAAAATAAAAACCTTTTTTGCCAGCCTGTATGCCAGCCTCAAATGTCATACCCAGCTCCCTGATAGCAGTATGCAAGTCCCTGGAGCAGTTTTTAAAGGGTGCAGTGCACTTCAGGCAGGCAGACCCAGGCCCATCCCCCCTACCTGTTACACTTGTGGTGTTAAGTGGTGAGCCCTCCAACCCCCCCCCCCCAACCCACTGTACCCACATGTAGGTGCCCCCCTTCACCCATAAGGACTATGGTAGTAGTGTAAAGTTGTGGCGAGTGGGTTTTGGGGGGATTTGGGGGGCTCAGCATCCAAGTTAAGGGAGCTATGCACCTGGGAGGTATTTGTATATTTTTAAAACATTTTTAGAAGTGCCCCCTAGGGTGCCCGGTTGCTGTCCTGGCATGTCAGGGGGACCAGTGCACTACAAATGCTGGCTCCTCCCACGACCAAATGCCTTGGATTTTGCCGGGTTTGAGATTGCCGCCATTTTTTCCCGTTATCGCTGAAAAACAAAACCAGCCATCTCAAACCCGGTGAACTCTGGCATTTAGCTGGGCTAAACTATATTATCGAAAAAAAAGATGGACGGCCATCTTTTCGATAATATGGTTCCAGCCAGCTGTTGCGCCGCCAAAATAGATCGCCGGTGATCTATTTCGCCGGCGACGTTCGATTATGCCCCTCCACGTCACTGTACCTCAGGTAACTGAGATTCCAGAGAAATTACCCCACAGGAAACGTGAATCTAGATGAATGTTTAGATTAAGAAGTCAAGATATTTTGTGTACCTTGAATGAAAATGTTTTATACTGCCCCAGAACAATGACAGTGTCTTTCTAGGCGACTGCCTAGTTTGCTCCTAATTGGTTTAAATTACCTTCTCTTTTACCATATTATTTCAGAAACAAGAGGGATGCTTCAAAATAACAATTATACAATTTGATGGTAATTGTAAACAGCTGTCTATTTTCCTCCTTTTTTCTGTATTTTTTATGACCCTTGTTTAGTATAAATGGAGAAGCTGTGCTCCTAACTACTTGATGCCCTAATCTTCTTTGTTATGCAAGCTATGAATTCATTTTCTTACTACAAATATAGAACTTTATTTTCCCTAATTTCCACTGTTAATAATTGGATACTGATGTAATTTCTATTTTTCCGTAATTTATTTTCCATAAATGTACTGTACCTATCTAATGTTTTTGTTTGTAATAGCCCAATGATAAAGATTTTAAAATGATGCGTAGAATTTTATGGAATACTACAATTGTGCAGAACTTATAAGCATTCTCCCCTTCAATTTTGGAAATTTTATGTTGAAGGTTACAGAAATGTTTAAACAAATGAGAAAGTCTATTTGTAATGAGAGCTGAAAATATGCATGTGTAAACTGAATCTAAGTAGAAATGTTTGTACAGGGACATGTATATCACTTCTTACATCCTTTTTTGATCAGACCAGTATGGCCATTGATTTTTATTATATCTTACATATACCTTGAACTATGCAAAGAATGAAATCTGAGAACACCTTTAAGTTAATGAATTGGACAACTATTAAATGGACTATTTAACTTGCTGGAAACCATGAGGGCCTCTAAGTGGAAGTCTTCTAGATGCAACATGATGCCTGCCTGTGTGAGCCTCCCAACAGTATACAGACTGCTGCTTCACAATACCAGAACCTACACTGACTTATAAATTTCTCTGATGCCAAGATTGTCTACTTATCAAATCAATGAAATTTTAAGTGACTTTGAATACCCTGCTTTCTAGCTGCTTACATTGAAAAACCACACATTATGGACTTTTCAAAATTTTTATTTCTGAATTATCTCCTTACATCACAAGCTATTTTATGTACTGTTGATGTTAATTACTCATACATTGTTCACCATGCTATGGAAAATCTTGTTATTCTTACTACACTACCTTAGCCAATGAGCTTGCTGAGAATTCTGTACCTGGACAGGGTAGATGAATATTTTTGGGAAATGGAAAATCTGTATATTATCTGGTTTGACCACATTGATAATTGTTATTGCTGTATTTGTACTTCTTAGCTGTTGTGTAATACCCTGTGTAAGGAGCTTGGTGCAACAATTAATTGAAACTGCTTTAAGTAAAAGATAACCTATAAGACATGCATATGTACTGTATGAAAGACTGCACAATAACGCAGAAATTGAATATGTTGAAGATAATGTTTAATTTCTTTGTGATACTCTTTGTTTTGCATTATTATCTTCCTCTAGGATTATTCAGATGGTAAGGCATTGTAAGTAACATAAGATCTGGGGAAGGTTGAAGAGGGGCAAGTTACATCTCACTATAACCACCTTTTCTTGTTACCTATAGCCCGATACCTGTAAAAAGGAATTGACGTGACTCAAACCCATAATCTCCCTAAGCTTAACATGCATTTGAAAAGGAACTTATTGCTCCCCTCTGGAATGGATGGGAATAAAGCAAAAGTTCAAAAAAAATGAAGCCCTTACTCTCAAAGGCCTTCAAGGGGGGAGATGTAAATAATGAGCACAGGTTATGCACCATGGAACAGGGCCAAAGAGCAAAAAACTGATAAGCGTGTGAACCAGAACTCATGATCTGATAAGACATTCTTGTGTGCAAGCAGGCATGAGAAAGGAGTAATTATGAATAGACCAAAAATGTGGTTTAGCAACAGATGGTGAGAAAAAAAAACAAGATGATCTCTGAGGAAGATAACTTGCTGAAGCTATGTTAAGCATTGTTTAAAGAAAAGATATATAAGCAGCAGTATTAGAACATTACTTGTGAGAGACAGTTTCAGATAGTACTTATGTATAGCAGAGTTGTGCTCCCATGAGAAACAATTAATTGAATCTGTATTTGGTAAGTAATAAAACTTGCTTTTCTCATGCGTGGCCTTGGTCTTTTATCACTCCAAATTGTGGGTGGCTGGTACATTATAATTTGGGGTGGTGGTAAAAAGACTAAAATAATACAAGACTGGGCATTTAAATGGCAGATGATATTTAATGTGAGCAAGTGCAAAGTGAAAGAGAAACCTAAATTATAGTTATGCAATACAAGGTTTCACATTAGGAGCCACCGACTAAGAAAGGGAACTAAGCGTCATCACTGATATGCTGAAACCCTCTGCTCTGTGTGCGGTGACAACTAAGAAAGCAAATAGAATGTTAGGTATTATTAGGAAAGGAATGGAAAACAAAAATTTGAACATTATAATGTCTTTGTATTGCTCCATGATGCGACCGCACCTCAAATATTGTGTTCAATTCTGGTCACCGCATCTCAAAAAAGATATAGTGGAATTAGAAAAGGTACAGAGAAGGACAATGAAAATGATAAAGGGGATGGGACGACTTCCCCATGAGGAAAGACTAAAGTGTCTAGGGCTCTTCAGCTTGGAGAAAAGATGGCTGAGGGAAGATGTGATAGAGGTCTATAAAAATAATGAGTGAAGTGGAACTGGTAGACGTGAATCACTTGTTTACTCTTTACAAAAATACCAGGACTAGGGGGCATATAATGAAAGTAGTAAATTTAAAACAAAGCGTAATTAAACTCTGGAATTCCTTTCCAGAGAATGTAGTAAAAGTAGTTAGCTTAGCGGGGTTTAAAAAAAGGTTTGATTGGTTTCCTAAAGGAAAAGTCCATTAGCCTTTATCAAAATTGTTTTGGGGAAAAAGACACTGCTTATTTCTAGGATAAGCAACATAAAATGTATTGTATTCTTTTGGGATCTTGCCAGATACTTATCACCTGGATTGGCCACTGTTGGAAACAGGATACTGGGCTTGATGGACCTTCAGTCTGTCCCAGTATGACAATACTTATGTACTTATTAAAATTTACTCTAAGTATGCTTCCTACCCTTTTAGAAGAGTGATAAACAATTAGACAAAATTATTGACACATTTCTTGGGCATCCAAGAGGGGCATAATTGAACGTCGCCGACAAAATAGATCGCTGGCGATGTGGTTTGGCGGCGGCACAACAGCTGGCCGGAACCATATTATCGAAAAAGATGGCCAGCCATCTTTTTTTTCGATAATACGGTTTAGCCCGGCCAAATGCCAGAGTTCACCGGGTTTGAGATTACAGGTTTTGTTTTTCAGCGATAATGGAAAAAATGGCGGCGATCTCAAACCCGGCGAAATCCAAGGCATTTGGTCATGGGAGGAGCCAGCATTTGTAGTGCACTGGTCCCCCTCACATGCCAGGACACCAACCGGGCACCGTAGGGGGCATTTCTAACAATATTTAAAAAAAACCAAAAATATTACCTTGGGTGCTGAGCCCCCCCAAATCCCCCCAAACCCACTCCCCACAACTCTACACCATTACCATAGCCCTTATGGGTGAAGGGGGGCACCTACATGTGGGTAGAGTGGGTTTGGGGGGGGGGGTTGGAGGGCTTAACATTTACCACTACAAGTGTAACAAGTGGGGGGGGATGGACTTTGGTCTGCTGCCTGAAGTGCACTGCACCAATTAAAAACTGCTCCAGGGACCTGCATACTGCTGTCAGGAAGCTGGGTATGACATTTGAGGCTGGCATACAGGCTGGTAAAAAAAGGTTTTGATTTGTATGTTTTTTAGTGTGGGAGGGGGTTGGTGACCACTAGGGGAGTACGGGAAGGTCATCCCCCATTCCCTCCAGTGGTTATCTGGTCAGTTGGGGCACCTTTTTGAGGTTTGGTCATGAACATAAAAGGACCAAGTAAACCCGGTGAAATACTGCTTAACACCGTTCTTTTTTTACATTATCCGTGAAAGGCGGCCATCTGGTAGCCACACCTATGCCCACCCATGTCTCGCCTTCGCTATGCCGCAGACACGCCCCCTTGAACTTTCGCCAGGGAGGCGAAGGGAAAGCGGTGATGCTGTAAAAAAAGCCGCTTTCAATTATACGGATTTCACCGCTTTTGAGAGATCGCCGGCCATCTCCCGATTTATGTCAGGAAATGGCTGGCGATCACTTTTGAAAATAAGTCTGCAAGACACCTAAGAATGAATTAAAGACCTTAAAGAGATCCAATGAGGCTTCAGGAGTAATATTTCCATATTTTCTGCTATACCACAAAGCATTCACCACCCAGCAATCCTGTTATTGGCTAAGATCTGATCTATTGTATACTCCTTTAGAATAAGATTTATGGTCACCCTTTCTTATTTCCAATTGTGTGCCTTTTTTCATACCGAAAAGACTACATTTTAACTGCATAATAAAATCCTCACATCTATTTTTATTGGAACTATATAGTATCATGGACATTCCAAGTGTTATTTCAAGTTGCTCTATGATCTGGAGTAACCTTAAGCTCAAACGTAATACCAAACTTTTTTGGGGGGGGATGGATTGGACCCAGAATGGTATTTGGCCTCTTGTTCATATAGTAAAAGTAAAGACAGTTAAATCTTTCCAGATATTACAAGAAAATTACCTTTTCTTGATGTAAACCTGCTGGCGAGCATCCTCATGAGTCACAAAAACCTCCAATTTGTGCCTTCTTACTTTTTGTATTATTTTTCTTTCTTATTTTTTTATTCTTAACATTCTTATAGAAATCACCAGGCACTTATCTGCTATGCGGCTTGGACTAATGGGTAACACCGCATGCAGTAACAACAACTCTGTCCATGTTCACATTCTATCCTATGTATGCTGCTATTAGTAATTTTGTATTTATAGATAGATATATGATCAGGATTTCATGTTATTTTACACATATATATATATATAGTTCTGGAATATTCTGGCCTTTTCTTTTGGGTCTGCTTATTTCTATGTGTTTCTGTGAGTTTCCACTGATAGTGGCAAGACAGGAATTTCTGGCTGACCACAAACTGACAAGACCATTGCATGACATCCCAACCAACTGTCTTGTTACAAACAAACTGACAAGGTGCCCCCCCCCCCCCCCCCATTGTCATGACATCCCAACTTTACTGAGCAGAGGTGTGGCAAGGACACTTAGGCCCTATCACAGGTCTCCTATGTACTTGCAGGATTGCTGATTGGGTGATATATGAGATGGTCCTTTGTGATGGGAAGGGTATATAAATAACTGCTCATCTAAAGAGACTCTGAAATAGTCCGGATGGCAGGAGAGTTTCATATCCTTGCCACAGCCTATTTCCATGGGGGGTACTCTCCCCCTCTCGTAAAAACTAATTCTCTATTGCTAAGATTCTTTCTGGCTTCCAGAACCTCCCTCCCACATTTTCCTATGTCATTGTTACCCACATGTACCAAGACAGGAGGCTCGTGCCCAGCACTATCTAAAATTTTATCTAGGTCACACATGAGGTCTGCCACCTTCACACCAGGCAAGCAAGTAACCAGGTGATCCTCATGCCCACCAGCCACCCAGATAGCTACATGCCTAATGATTGAATCATCAACTACAACAGCCATTTTAACCTTTCCCTCCTGGGAAGAAGCTCCTGGAGACACATCCTCAGTCCTTCTTCCTAGCTCTCAACCTCCAACATTTCCTTCCGGCCATTGACCCTTCCCCTTTCTTTTTAACATCCCGACTTCGTCGCCTTCGTCGCCTTCGTCGCCTTCGTCGCCTTCGTTGCCCAGCCTCCCCTACCCTCCTCCGCACTCTCTTACTCCTCCTCCTATCCACTGGTGATGTCAATCCCAATCCAGGTCCCCCTCACTTGTCCTCACCCTCTCCTTGCAGACCATTCCGGAATCTCTCAAATCTTATCTCCATTCCCCTCCTCTCCCCCCCTTCCCTTCCCTTCTCATGTGCCCTCTGGAACACCCACTCTGTCTGCAACAAACTCTCATTTACCCATGACTTCTTCATCTCTCACTCCTTCCATCTGCTTGCCCTAACTGAAACCTGGCTCCCCCCTGATGACTCTGCCTCAGTCGCTGCCCTATGCCATGGAGGTCATCTCTTCTCTCACACTCCTCGCTCAGCTGGCCGTGGTGGTGGCATCGGATTCCTACTTTCACCCTCCTGCAAATTCCAACCTCTTCTCTCGCCTCAATCTCACTGTTTTTCCTCCTTTGAAGTCCACTCCATCCGCCTATTCGCAAGAGGATATTGCATCCTCTGGTGGACAGGCACTTCACATAGCGATGATTTCCTTTTAGGAGACCTCCTTCCTCCAGGGAAGCACAGGGGTTGCCAGACTGGAAGTGGGAATTCTCTACAACATCCCTGCAGGCCTCCTCTATGTACCTCTCTGTCTTCCTAGTTTGCTACTCTGGTCTCAAAAAAATGGACTCATTCTCTGAGAGCTAGGAGCTCTTTCTATCAAGCACCCATATATAACCTCTCGCCAACGGAGAGATAATCAGTCATACGAAAGTCAATGCAAAAGACTGGATAGCACCCCTCTTGCTGCTGGACTGATGTCTGTATCTTATTATTATTGTGTTGTTTGAACTTCTGAAGGTACTAGGGATATTAGATTAAAATAAAGAACCTTAAAATTATATTGTATATTCTGTGATTTATTTAGTGTTTTCTTCTCAGAAAGTAATTAAATGTAATTAAAACTCTGATGAAAACTCCTCTCTTTTTATCCTAATTAGAATAATTGACTATTAGTTAAGACAATAGATGAAGAGATATGCTAGGGCTGGGCGGGAGATGGGGAGGGTGGGTGGGAATAAAGTTTGAACTAGGCCGTGCTGTGCCTTCTATGGGCTATCTGTTAATGCTGTATGCTGTGGTTCAGGTTTTAAAAACTTGAACCACAGCAACCTCAGCAACCACAGAAACCTCAGTAACCTTCTATTTTTTATATAATTCATTGTCTCTTTAGTACTGGGTATGTTGCTTCTTACTTGTATAAATTGCTATTAAACAAAGGTTTCAATAAAAAAAATGAGGATCTCTCAAATATGGGAAGAAGAAACTCAATTCCATCTATCAGAGAAGGAATGTGCTATATTCTGGTCTAAAATCAGCCGGCCTCTGTCTTCTGCATCTACAATAGAATCATTTTTCTTTTTCCATCATAGAGCACTATGGACTCTACAAAAAAACGTCAGTCACGGGGCTAAGCTCTACACTTCTCTGTTGGTTTTACAAGAAGCATCAAAGTAATTGTTTGCATCTCACATTTGAATGTGATCACACTCAAGTATGATAACAGTCACACAAATTATTGGCATTTATACACAGCTATCCTTTAAGAACATTATATTTGGATCTTTAGCTTTGAGAGAGCAATTGTCCAAGGAAGATTCGAAATTACCACACATTCTTCTAGCCATAGCAATAAAGACAGTATTACTCAATTGGAAGGACGATTCATTTCTTAATGTTTACTTTTGGTGGCAGTCCATATTGCAAATTCACAAATTTGAGTTGTCATTAGCAGATAAACTTGGTACTACACAACATGTTGCTAAACATTGGTCAAATCTAGACAAATATATGCCATGTAATTAAAGTTGGTAGCAATATTACTAATTACTAATTATTTGTCAGTTTTGCCTTTATGACAGACTATTATGGTAATTTTCTGTTTTCCACTGTTCTTTTAAAAGTTTAATAAAGTTTCTTGGAATTATTGGTGACAAGACTCTCTCTCACCACGAAGCACACCTTTGTAATCAGCACTGGTAAAGTGGCTATAGCGAAAGTGGAAGTGTGCCTACCATCACCACAACTTTTTAGAATGCGCCCGAAACACCCCTGACCATAGCCCTGTAACACCCCCTTAGTTTCAGTTATTGTACTAAGAAAGAGCAGTGCTGAAACTAAGGGGGTATCACAGGGCAATGGGCAGGGGTGTTTCAGGCGCATTCTAAAAAGTTGTGTGAGGATTTACAGTATTTGCCTGAAGCACACCTAAGTTAGATACCAGCATTTACATCTGATTTTACAGGGCATAAGTATGGTGCCCAAATGTTAGGCCCAGATCCATGACGAATGCTATGTATAAAGTGAACACTCCTTTTATAGAATAGCACTTAATGTTCAATTCTTTTGGTGCTAAAGTTTTGGCACCATTTACTGAATTTTCTCCTATGTGTATATTTGAAAAAATTTCAGACCCTCAAAGCCTGTTATTTATAAAAGTCATACTTTAAGTTAGAGTTTAAGGAACAATAGCAAAGCTATAACATTTAGTGTTGGAATGGCAGGGCCTTATAGTTAAGCTCTGGGGTACATTAGGGTAAGTGTTTGAAAGAATTAGAACTGAGAAAGCAGGAGGTGAAATTTGATGGATGGATTGTCAAAACTATATTAAAATAGCAGGGGGTTTTGTAGGTTATGACTGACGTGCAAGGAATTATAGTTGTGGATGACTCACTACTAAAAATACCAGCAAATTTATAAGTCAGTTGAGATGCATTAACAGTAATGACTGTTTCTCAGAGCTAGTAAGAACTAGAATGGGTCAGTAAAAAATAGCTGCAGAGGGGACTTAAGTTTCTACTGGAGTAAAAGGTAAACAAATATGAGGAAGATAAAAATAAGGGGCTTGCTGCATGCCATCCCGGAGCTACCACTGGCCTAATATGGCTGCCAATGGTAGTTCCAGGTCAAGTGTGAGCCATTTCCAGTGCGCTGGAAAATATTTTATGTTTAAATCATCTTTATTGACAAAGCAAAATCGTATAGTTTGCACATTAACAAACAATCTTCAATTTTTGTGCTTACTTTTGTTATGACTATCCCCCCTTCCCTTCCCTCCCCTGTCCTCCCTCCCTTTGCCCCCTTCCCCCTCCCCCTTTCCCCCTCCCCCCCCCCCCGTCTCAGAGAAGATCATATCCCTTATTTATTGTTCTTTGGATAGTCAATGTTATTACATATTAAGCAGTTTGCTGCGGGCTGCCGGAGTCATGGTTCTCCAAAAGGGGACCCATCTACGTTCAAATAGTTTTTCCCCTGTCACTGGGTCTGCGTTCATCTCTATTCTCTCCAACTGCATTAAATGTATCATTTGACCTCTCCATTGCTGGAGCGTTGGTGCTTTCTTTGACAGCCATTGCATCAAGATCACTTTCTTGGCTATTATTATGGATCTCCTCACAAAGTCATAATATCCCGCTGGACATGGGTTACTCAAAGTGGGCTGAGCAAACAGCAACTTTGCCTCGTAGTGCCAATCCGTTTCCCACATCTGTGATACCATAGTTAGCAAAGCATTCCAGAATCAAATTATCTGTGGGCACCGCCAGAACATATGTCCTAACAATGCTCCCTGCTTTCCACATTGCCCGCATGCGCCATCTGACAAAATGCCCATATAAAAGGCTCTCCTCGGAGGGATATACATTCATAATGCAAATTTATATTGTACTTTCCAATAGTGGTAAAATACAGTGGTTTTCCTCATTGTTAGGATATGGGTCTGAAACATATCATTAGTCACCAGTGTACCTAAATCCTCCGTCCATAACTTAGCATATTTTGCAAAGTTCAACTCTGTAGCAGTTTCTCTGATGTGTTTGTGGTGGGAGGATAATGAGACTTTCTGTTGCGCTTCGAAAGAATATGCTGAGGATAACTCCTCTTGTATATCCTCCGTCAGGTCTTCTCTAGGGAGGCTAGCTATATAGTGCTGGAGCTGGAGATAGTGAAATCGATCTGCCTCCTGAAGTCCAAACTCTTTTTTCAGCTGCTCAAAGGTCTGTAGCCTTCCTTCTGCTGTCAATACATGTAATAAATATGTTATTCCCTGTCTTTTCCATCTTCGAAAAGCACCATTTAAGGTTCCCAGAGGGAATGCCGGGTTTTCACATATCGCCAAGAAAGGTGTGGTCTTTACTGAGAATTTATGAAGCTTGCACACCCAGCACCACACAGCTTTGGCTGTTGGAAATATGGAGGTAGCTTTCAACACTGGTGGAATGTCTCCCCTTCCCAGGTGCAATAAACTGCTGAAATGTGTTTGCCCTGTCAAATTTAGCTCAAGGACAGTGGCTGTAAAGTAGTCTCTACCTCTATACCAGTCTGTGATGTGGTGCATTCCACTTGCCACCGTCAATTGTCGGACACTTAAGAGTCCCAAGCCTCCATATTCCACTGGTATGAACTTTGAGTATAACCAGTCGTGCTCGATTGGCCTGTGGGCCCTTTCCAAGCACAGCGGTTCAAAGCTATTCTGCTTTTAGCCACTTCTCTAGCAAGGTAGGTAGCGTTGCATCAGGAATGGTCTCTGGCAATCCTGCAATTCTTAGATTATCTCTTCTGGAGCAGTTCTCTAACTTATCAATTTGCTGCTTTTAGTTTTCCTTGCAATTCCCTCAGCTGGGCCTCTACATTACTCTCTCCATCCTCGATCGCTGACACCTGTGCCTCTAACTCCCCCATGCGCTTTGTAGTGTCCTCTAGCAATCCCTCTAGCGCGGTCAGTTGTTCTGATAATTGTGCAAGTTGTGGCTCCATTGCCGGTTTGACTGCCATTGTGAGCTGCTCTAACTGGAGAAACTAGGCGGGGGTGTAGATGACCTGGGACTCACCATCATCTTTGGCTTGCTGGCGTCGCGCGTTTTCTCCGGGTCCTTTCTTCCTGATTTCCCTGGCATAGTCGTTCCGGACCTCGTAACAAACGGCTCCATGCACCTGTTAGAGCCTGCCAGCCCGGTTTTTCAGATATTGGCAGTCGAGTGTTCAGTTGTGTGGCCCAGCGGGGGGAGGGGGGGTCAGGGGCCTGGGAGAGTCAGCACAGCACATCCTCCCACCTCAGCACATCACGTGATCCCCCTGGAAAATATTTTAAAATTTAATAGCATGGCACTAACCTCAGTGGGTGGCGATAAGGACTTCCCCCACATGGTACATGTAAGAGTATTCTTACTGCATGGCCATTTTTGGGGGGAGCTTTTTACCAGCTGCAGTAAAAAGAACCCTGGCGTGTGGGAAAAACAGCCTTTGCCACTATTGCAAGACCATTTTTCCTGCAGCTTAGTAAAAGGACCACTGTGTTTTTTCCAAGATCTGCCTCCATGTTTTTATCTTCCATGTTGGATTTGGCGGATCACCTGCCTTGTTGTTTTCTGACAAGCAAATCTGAGGGACATATACATGAAATATCAATTTAGGCATGCACAGAATTCTTTTTGGGGAGTGGGGAAGGCTGTACAAGTAGAATAGTAGTTAGTTTAGCATCAGGGCAGAAACTCAACAGGAGTCAGCCTGGTAGTTTAGGAATCCTAACTATTAAACCAGGTAGAAACATGGAGTAAGCTGATGTTAGCAGCATAATGATTGTATCAGATCTAATTGTTCATCATTTTACTCATACAAAGACACTTAGGGGACTTTTACCAAACTAGTAAAAATTGGTTTATACAGGTCATTCCTGCGCGCTAAGGAATTTTACCATATGAGTAAAATGGGCAAATTTCCAAGTTTTTCTATTAATGGCCACACACTAATTGCCCCATTAGTATGTGGCCATTGTCTCCTGAGCCCCTACTGCCACCTATTTAGTAGGTGGTAAGGGGTCACACACTAACCACATCCTAATTGGTTAGCACAAATCTATTTTTTTAGTGCATGGGTAGCATGCGCTGATATCAGAATTAATGCAGGCTGCCTGAGCGCCCTCCCCTCCCAGGCATATGCAAAGGTATCCTGATCAAACTGGTTACAATATTGCTGTTTTTTGTTGAATACACTCCCTGACAAACTATGCTACTACTACTACTACTACTACTATTTAACATTTCTAGAGCGCTACAAAGTGTACGCAGCGCTGTACAAACACAGAAGAAAGACAGTCCCTGCTCAAAGAGCTTACAATCTAATAGACAAAAAGTAAAGCATTTAAATTTAAAATATTTAAGCAGTCAAGCACAAGAGAACAGTCACAGAAGGACAGAAGATGTTGAAGGGTGGTCAGTGTGATTAGGTGTAACTCTGGTTGGAGTAGTGGGAGAAGGTGATAGAAGAATAGAAATGGGTGAGGTAAAGTAATGAGTGGGTTGATAGGGAGGTTATATAAGACATGTCACTCTAGGGGTGGGTGGGTAGAGGGGTAGGGTGGGTAGGATTAAGTCTAAAGCAGGAGAAGGTATTCTCTGCAGCCTATCTGTGAGATGGAAAATGCTCTCTGAAGCTGCTGCTATAAGTTGTTAGTTTTCTCTCCCTGAAAGAGATCCAAGCCACACCCACGAAGTTCAAACTGTCAGTGGGGAGGGTGAGGGGAGGAAATGGCAGTGCTTGATGAAAAAGAGAGCTCAGTTTGATAGGAGATATACTATAGGATGTCATTCTGAGGCCAGGCTAAGTCTAAAGCAGGAGAAGGTATTCTCTGCAGCCTATCTGTGAGATGGAAAATGCTCTCTGAAGCTGCTGCTATAAGTTGTTAGTTTTCTCTCCCTGAAAGAGATCCAAGCCACACCCACGAGCTACAGCAAGAGCAATTCTATATATGGTGCTGAAAACTGAGTGTGCAAATTTGAGTGTGCACTGAATTTGCACATGCAAGTTAATTGATAAACTAGCCAATTAGCACTGATAAGTGAGCACTAATAATCAATTAATGGTGCTAATTGGAAATAATTAACATACGTAAATGTTATGCGTAGATCTGAAAAGGGGGAGGTGCATGGGTGGATCAGGAGCATTCCAGGAATTTGCATGCAGTGTTATAGAATTTGGGGATCCATGCATAATTTAGATGCTAGAAATTAAACCAGGCTTCAGTTGCTATAAATTCTTACACCCAAAATTGGGCACAATCCCAGTACCAAACGTTATTCTATAAGCAACACCCAACTCAGCACCATTTATAGAATAGCACTTAAAGCTAATTTTTATCAGTTTCCAAATTTGGGTGTCATTTACAGTAAGCCGCATTGAGCCTGCCATGAGTGGGAAAGCGCGGGGTACAAATGTAACAAAAATAAAAAAATAAAATAAATAAACTGAGTCCATAATGCAGTTATCTGACCAAGGTAGGTTAGTACCACCCAACAATTTGCATAGTATCTGGCCAGACACCATAGCTGGAAGAAAAAGAAAATCACTGATATGCCTTCAAAATGGGTCACAAACAGGCTTATTTTCGAAAGAGATTGCTGGCGATCTTCCGACACAAATCGGGAGATTGCCGGCGATCTCTCAAAAGCGGCCAAATCGGTATAATCGAAAACCCCTTTTTTGACACCATCGCCACTTTCCCGTCGCCGAGCCGGCGAAAGTTCAAGGGGGCATGTCGGCGGCGTAGTGAAGGTAGGACATGGGCAGGCATGGGCGTGGCTACCAGAAGGCCGGATTCAGCGCATAATGGAAAAAACAAAAGCGGCATTAATCAGTATTTCGCCGAGTTTACTTGGTCCTTTTATTTTCACGACCAAGCCTCAAAAAGGTGCCCCAACTGACCAGATGACCACAGGAGGGAATGGAGGATGACCTCCCCGTACTCCCCCAGTGGTCACCAACCCCCTCCCAAACTAAAAAAAATAAAAATCTTTTTTTGCCAGCCTGTATGCCAGCCTCAAATGTCATACCCAGCTCCCTGATAGCAGTATGCAGGTCCCTGGAACAGTTTTTGTTGGTTGCAGTGGACTTCAGGCAGGCGGACCGAGGCCCACCCCCCCTCTACCTGTTACACTTGTGGTGGTAAGTGTTGAGCCCTCCAACCCCCCCCCCAAAACCCACTCTACCCACATGTAGGTGCCCCCCTTCATCCATAATGGCTATGGTAGTGGTGTAGAGTTGTGGGGAGTGGGTTTGGGGGGGATTTGGGAGGGCTCAGTACCCAAGGTAAGGAAGCTATGCACCTGGGAGGTATTTGTATATATTTTTTTAATTTTTAGAAGTGCCCCCTAGGGTGCCCGGTTGGTGTCCTGGCATGTCAGGGGGACCAGTGCACTACAAATGCTGGCTCCTCCCACGAGCAAATGCCTTGGATTTAGCCGGGGTTGAGATGGCCGCTGTTAGTTTCCATTATCGCTGAAAAACAAAACCGGCCATCTCAAACCCGGCGAACTCTGGCATTTGGCCGGGCCAAGCCGTATTATCGAAAGAAAAGGTGGCCGACCATCTTTTTCGATAATACGGCTCGGCCAGCTGTTTGTGGCGCCGCCAAAATAGATCGCCAGCAATCTATTTCGCCAGCGCCGTTCGATTATTCCCCTCAATGTTAACCAATTGTTAATAGTCCATCATACTCATAAAATTAATAATACCACTGATCTGCGATGGATGAAGCATATTCATTGAAAGGAGTATTGAAATCCCCCCCTAACTACTACCAGATGAATTAAGGGGCCTTTTACAAAGCTGCAGCAAAAAGTGGCCTGTGGTAGTGTGGGCACTTCTTTTAGGCACGTGCTGGGCTATTTTTTACTGAAGCTGGGAAAAAGACTATTTTTTAATGGGTCGGGAAATGGGGCTACACTAATATTAAAATTAGCGTGTGTCAATTTATGGCCTGAGCCCTTACTGCCACCCACTGACCTAGTGGTAAGGGCTCATGCGCTACCCACATAATAGGTATGCAGCACACGTCAACGTGTGTGCGGTGCCAGTTACCGGCGGGAAAGCCCCTGCAGTAGAAAATATAAAATTATTTTCTACCTTGAGATTTGGTGTGCACCAAAATCAGAATTACCGCTGAGTGCATGTGCTACCCTGGCAGTAGTAACTATTGGGTGCACACCAGCCTCAAGTTAGTCATCCCGCACCTTTGTAAAAGGGCGCCTAATTCAGGAAGGTATCTATCTTCTAAAATCCTTGTGGTTCAGATTTTACTTGTTAGGGATTCAGGATAGGTAGCTCACTGAAATGGTGCTTTTCTTTGATCTGTTGAACTTGGGGCATATAGAAATTCATGAATTAGGGGAAGAATAGATTATGGGGGAGGGTTAAATTAGAAGGTGAGGTTAGGGTTTGTGGCCAGCCTGGTTTTAACTGGCTTCAAAATGTTAACATGGGGCTTATGGTATGCAGACTTGCTGAATTTATGAATGCCAATTTATGATTACATCTCCTGTCCAAAGGCATTCTGGGATCTGCAATGCTGATTTTATATTGGCACAACAGGATTTACCAAATATTTTCAGAACTAGGAAAGATAATTTTCATCACCTTCGTTTAAATCACGTAGGATTTCAAGGTAAGAAAATGCTATCCCTACTGTTCTTGCCTTACATCATCAGATAAATTCTCAGCCATCATTGACCTCATGCCAGAAAAGTGGTTTCATAAGGAACAGTGATTGACAGCTGAAAAAAAGAGACTGAGAAAAGGGTCAAATGATGTCTGGATATCTTCCCTGCTTCTCACCAGATAGGAGGAGACTAGGGAACAGAAAGTGCCAGGAGCTGCTGGGGTACTGAAGTGCAGGTCACTGCTTTTCCTAAGTAGGAGAAACATCTGCCATTTCTTTTCAGGGGTTGACATGCTTGGTCTCCTTATGGACTGATACTGTATGACACAGTACATCAGAGGAAAGAATCTCAACAAGAGTGGTTCATTCTTTCTCTAGTTAGTTCAGTGTGTATGAATGATTATGTACATTATCATTATCATGTTTAAAGATGAGATGAAAGTCAAGCTGGTCAAATTTTGTTCTTTGGTAAACAGCAGCCCCTGCTGTGGTTCGAGGGATGACTTTCACATAATCTCATTTTGTTTAAGTTTTTCTTCACAAAACCTCTCTAAAATCAAAAAGAGGGCATGGCTAACAATTTAATTGCCAGTGTTAGGGATTTTGAGGTCATTTTACACAAAGAGATGAAAATTTATAATTATGTGCTAATTATAATGTTCGTAGTTGGAATCTACTGAGCCACATGGGGGTGATTTTATAAACAACTTGTGCACATAGAACAGTGTAGAAAACTGCTTGGGAGTATAAGCACATAAAAGTAAGTTGACAGAAAATGCAGCACCTCTATTATGGGATATATGCAAAGCTATTAGGGGATATATGCAAAGGCATTCCCAGGGGTGGAGAATAGAAAGGATGGAGCAAGATTGCAATGATTTCTACTGGCACATGCATGCACAAATTTGCTCTTGCCTCGGTGCAAGTAGAACTTTGTGTGGGGGCTTTCAGGTAGGCTATACTGTCATTTCATAGTGCTCACTATGCTTGTGGTTTTAGTGTGATTTCATTGTGCTAATTGTTCTTGTGGTTCCTTTTCTGTTTCTGCAGGTCTCCCAGTTTCTCAATCTCTACATTGATCTATCCCTGTATTTTCACTGTTTTCTGTCTCTGTTATTAACATCTCCTAGTTGGTCTCAGCTGGTTTATTCATATAATTTTACTGTCTTCTCAATCTCTGCTACTAAGGTGACGTCAACCCTGACACACTTTAAATTGTAATAGGAGCTACATCTATGGCTTTGCCTATACTGTTGTTCCATAGTGTTCAGTGTACTTGTGGTGCCACTTTTGTCTCTGCAGTTCTCCTAATTAGTCTCAGGCTCTCATATTTTTCATTGCTGTATTCTATCTGTTTTCTCCATCTCTGCTGCTAAAATGGTATCTTTGAAGGGATGAATAAATATGTGGATAAAGGTTGACGTGTTTGTGGATTTTCAGAAGACATTTGACAAAGTATCTCAGGGAACAACTCCTGAGGGGAATTAGAAAGTCATATGATAGGAGATAGTGTCCTATTGTGTATTAAGAACTGGTTAAAAGATAGAAAACAGAGAACAGGGTTAAACTGTCAATATTCTCAATGAATAATGGTAAACAGTGGGGTTCTCAAGGGTCTCTATCAGCTGCAACTTGTGAAGAGTAATGAAGTTAAGCTTCTCACGGGTTTATACCCTACCAGAAGCACACCATTGGCTACCTGAAGTTAATTACATTTTAAATTTAAGATATTTTATTTTTAGTGTATCATGGTCTTCATTCCAGTCTACCAGTTTACCTTGTTCCTTATCTTCCTGGACGGAATTTGAGGTCCTCACAGACTTCTTTACTTTCCATTCCCTCACTGACATATTTTCACTTGGACACCACTGTCACTTTGTTTTAAGGTTCCTTGTCCTTTCCCTTTAAAATGCTATTGCTCCTTACCTTCCCCAGGAAATGTGTTACTTAAATTTAAGAACTCAGGGGTCCATTTACAAAGTTGTGGCAAAAGGGGACTTGTGCTGGTGTTCGGCACATATTTTTGACGTGCGCTGAGGCCCCCTTTTACCACAGTGGGTAAAAGGCAGGTTTCTCTTTTCCTAAGGAAATAGCCATGCAGTAAGTGAACCACTTGCCGTGCAGTCATTTTGGGGGGAGTGCTTACCCTCACCCATTGAGGTGGTGTAAGGGCTCCCGCGCTAACCTGGCGGTAACCGGGCAGCGTGTAGCACTGCCCGATTACTGCCGGGTACACACCAGCGTTACAAAAATTGACATTGGGCTTACCACTGACTCGTGAAATGGCCCATTAAAGCCTAGTTTTATGAGTAAGCTTTATCCCAGCTGATTTAGATGTTCACCTTTGTTCCTGCAGGTGGAATTTGAGATTTCCAATCTGTTTTCCTTTTTAAGTATTTATTTTGTGTGTGATTGCTATGTTTTTATTGTTATTTGCTACTATGTGGTGGTGTTGTATGTTTTCAATGAATATTGGTGTCAATATTTAAAAGAACTTATCTAGGTAGCAATATCTGTTATCCAGTAAGCCTCACCATATCAGATATTCCACAACAGTATCTGGAAAGTGCCAGGGTGGTCCGGATTGGAGCTGGGGCAGAGACCAGTGTTATCTGAGTAGCAGTGATTTTCAGTGCTGCTACACAGATAACTAGCTGAATAACTTAGGGGCCCTTTTACAAAGGCACGGTAAGCTCTACACATGTGCAGCATGTGCCAAAATGAGACTACCACCAGGCTAGCACACCCTCCTGGTGGCAATTTCAGATTTGGCGCACACCTACGTCGAAGGGACAAAATTATTTTTTTATTTCCTTCCACACGCAGCATTTCTGGCATTAATCGGCAGTTGGCACGTGCCGACCGGTCACCATGCATGTAGAACATGAGCCCTTACCACTACTAGAGCAATGGGTGGTGCAGGGACGTAGCCACGGGTGGGCCTGGGTGGGCCTAGGCCCACCCAGTTTGGGTTCAGGCCCACCCAGCAGTGGAGACAGCGGAGCGGAGAGAGCAGGCTGAGCTCCGTTCCTGCATCTGCCTCCCTCTCCCAGACGCTGCCTACCACCGCCATGATCGCAGGATCTACCTCCCTCCGTCTCAGCACTCATCAGCAGCAGCGCCAGTAGCAAATCATACACGCTGCCTCCTTCTAACCCGGAAGCATCTTCTCTGCCGCGTTCCGCCCCCATTATCAGAACTTCCTGTTTCTGCTGGGGCTGGACGCGGCAGAGAAGACGCTTCCGGGTTAGAAGGAGGCAGTGTGTATGATTCGCTACCAGCGCTGCTGCTGATGAGTGCTGAGATGGAGGGAGGTAGATCCTGCGATCATGGCGGTGGTAGGCAGCATCTGGGAGAGGGAGGCAGATGCAGGAATGGAGCTCAGCCTGCTTCCACTGTAAATGTTTGGGGGGAGAAGAGGGTGGGCAGGTGGAATTGAATGGGAGGGAAGGATGGGGGCGGGAGGGAATTGCAGGGGAGAGAGGAGAATCGCTGATGGCTGGAGGAAGGGGACAGGGGAGAAAATAGAATTGCTGGGTATGGATGGATAGAGGGGCAGGGGCAAGAACAGAATTGCTGGGTATGGATGGATAGAAGGGGGCAGGGGCAAGAACAGAAATGCTGGGTATGAATGGATAGGGGCAGGGCAGAGATGAGAATTGTTGGGTATGGATGGATGGAGGGGAGAGGAGAGTTGCTGGACATGGGTGGATGGAGGGGAGGAAAGAGGAGATAGGAAGGTTGCTGGGCATGGGTAAATGGAGGGCAGGGGAGAGGAGGGTTGCTGGACATGGATGGATGATGGAAGGGCAGGGGAGAGGAGGGTTGCTGGCATGGATGGATGGAGGGAAGGGCAGGGGAGAGGAGGGTTGCTGGACATGGATGGAGGAGAGGGAAGGGAGAGAGAAGAAATGCTGGACATGGATGGAGGGGATGGAAGAGTGAGGAAGGAAAATAGATGAGGTGAGGGAAAAGGAAGAGAGGAGAAAAACTGCACATGGATGAAGAAAATAGGCAGAAGCTGGATCCACTGGACAGTCATCTGCAGAGGACCCAGCTTTTACTTACGGATGTAGGGCAAGAAATGAAGAAGAAAGGTGGAAAGTAAAGAAATAAATGGAAAGGAAGCCCTGGAAACGGAGTTAAGAGGACAGATAGCAGCAGAATCGGATACTGGGCCAGCATGATCAGAAAAACAGTCACCAGACAACAAAGGTAGAAAAAAAATCATTTTATTTTCATTTTAGTGTTTGGAATATGTCCACTTTGAGAATCAGGTGCTCAACATTAAAAGTTTATATTTATTTATTTACTTATTTATGGCATTTTATCTCATAATAAACATGAATTAGATTGGAACCTGGGATCATTTAATTTTTTTTTTCCTGGAGAGAGTAATGCATTGCCTCCTCCCCCCAGGCTCTCTCCCCAGCTATAGCCAGCTCTGCAATTTTGAGGGGAGGTGCACAGGTGGACGGGGGGGGGGGGGGGGAAGGTGCAGAGGTGGAAGGGGGGGGAGCCTGTTGTTAAACATTTACCAACACACCACTGTCTAGTGCCCACCCATCCAACCTGTTGGCCCACCCAAAAATTGACTTCTGGCTACGCCACTGGGGTGGTGTTAAGGACTCAGGCTGTAAATAGACACCCACTGGTTTCAATTTTTCAATTTTAGCGCAGCCCCTTTTCCGGACCCATTGAAAAAAAGCTGTTCTTCCTAGACACAGTAAAAACTGGCCTGGCGCATGCCAAAAACACGCACATGTGCCAATAGAAATCATTGCCACGGCTTAGTAAAAGAACCCCTTAGAACAGCAAAAAAGACTGTCCTAAATATATCCAGATTATCTGGATAGTGGCTGAATATTGCTAGATATTCAGCGGCAGCCACTTTCAAGATACTGTCACCAAATATATGGCAGTTTTGCCTATGGGGGCCAGCATTTAAGAACAGCTGTGACTGCCATGGGCTCAATATCTGAGTTGTTTTTACTGATTTATTATTTATTTTCTATTGTAAATTAGTGATGGATGTTTTTTGTTCAGTCTAGGGGCCCCGTTTACTAAGGTGCACTGTCTGTCTATTCCCTTTCTCTCTGTAGATATTTTGACTGGTTCTTCAGATCTATTTAATAATCATGTAAGGTAAAAGCAAACAGGGCTAACTGATCTTAAGAAGGCTTATTTTTAAATCAGTTTAAAAGCTGCAGTGTCAACAAGGTTTTCCTTTTTGCACATGGCATTTCCATGAAAATGTCAAGAAAAGGCCTGAAGATTTGTTAGATATATTTATTAAATGAAAGTTCCTTTCTTCTGTACCACTCAGTGCTTAAATTTGACATTAAACATGTAGCAAAAGTAGTTTTGTACATATCAAAAACAGAAACCAATTGAATGAAAGAAGAGATACTGTTAGTTCATACCTTGCATTATATATTTCATAACCCTGTATAAATGCATCTCTCCTGAAAAGATATCTGTGGTTCATTTGGAAAGTAATATAGCATTTTTAACTATAGTTTCTGATTTTATTAAACTCTTTAGGGGGTGATGTAACAAAAGTTTTGTCACATGTGTAGGCTTCCCCCCCCCCCCCCCCAGAGTCTATATAGCACAACTAAAGTTGCATATGGCAGTGATAATTGCCAATTAACAAGCATTTATTGACACTAATTGGCATTAATTAAAATCTACACACATAACTGTCTAAGGGCCCTGTTTACTAAGCCATAATTTACTAAGCACAAGCTAAAATTTTAGAGCACCTACAGTGCGGCTTAGTAAACAGGACCCTAAGGGGCCCTTTTACTAAGCCATGTAGGCACTTAAGTGAGCCCAATGTGCATCAATTCAGAGTTACCATCTAACTACCGCATGGCCAGGGTGCTAATTTTGTTTTTTACTCGTATCTGCTAAACGCACCAGAAAATAATGTTTATTTTCCAGTACGCGGTGGAAACCAAGCAGTAATCATCATTTTACGTGCGTAGACCATTACCGCCCAGTTAACATATGAGACCTTATCACTAAGTCAATGGGTGGCAGTAAGGTCTCAGGTTCAAAATGGATGCGTGCCAATTTTTATGTTGCCGTACGTCCATTTTCGGTCAAACAAAATCAGGCCTTTTTTGCAGGTGCACTGAAAAATGGACCTGCACATGTCCAATACACACGTCTACACCAGCGCAGGCCATTTTTCAGTGCACCTTAGTAAAAGGACCCCTAAGAGTATTCTCTAAAGTGATGTGTTTAAATTCTAAGTTGCAAGTTGAAAAGGGGGCATGGCCATGGGCATAGAATGGGCAGGTCATGGGCTGTTGTAGAATACACCCGGTCCACACCTAATTTAAGCATTAACATTTTTCACCAAGTTTTACTTGGCATAACTGGCTGTAACTAAATTTAGTCATGTGGATGGGGGCTCAGCGTATTCTATAAACTGCAGGGAAATTTAGGTGTATTCTACAACCTATGTCTAAATTTAGACATTCTTTATAGAATACTCTTAGGCGGGGGGGGGGGGGGGGGGGGGGGGGTTCAGCTCTAATTTTTTAGGTGTGATATATAGAATCTAGTCCTTTACGTGCATGAAATGGCTTTTATAAAATTACTTCAGGGGTTACAGATATAAAAGTATGCATTGGTAAGAAGAAGGCATATGCTTTTACATGGCTCGCATGTTTGGGTGGAGCATGGTTAAGAGTCATGAATTATATTTATTTAAGCTTACTTGTATAAATGATGCACACCTATTTACACCTGCTTTCAAGCAGGCAGAAATGTTTACAGTTTTAATCTAGATGCAATTTCTGTTAATTTGTCCAGAGTATTTTATAAGAACATAATAAGAGCCGTCCTGGGTCAGACCAATGGTCCATCTAGTTTCCAATAGTGGCCTCCAGGTCACAAGTATCTGGCAGAAACCCAAATAGTAGCAACATTCTATGCTACCGATCCCAAGGCAAGCAGTGGCTTCCTCTGTGCTTATCTCAATAGTAGACTATGGACTTTTCCTCCAGGAACTTGTCCAAATCTTTTTCAAACCCAGATATGCTGGCAATGCGTTGTAGAGCTCTACTAATTAGAAAATGAATGGCATAGAAAAAGCTAAACTTAAAAGGCTGCACGTGTGTGGATGTGCCAAGTGACGCTTAGATGGCAACTGCAGCTGTGATGAACTAGGGCCAGTGCTGGACAGACTTGTATGGTCTGTGTCCCGTATATGGCAATCCAGTTTAGGATGACCTGGAAAGCAACTACAGTGGCTGGAATCTGAGGACAGTACTGGGCAGACTTTTATGACCTGTGTTCCGCAAATGACAAGACAGGTTGGAGTGGGCTTTGACGGGAACTCCAGTAGCTGGAACATACAGATAGGGCTAGGTGGACTTCTGTGGGCCTCTTATCAAACATGAATTGCTGAAAAATTATACTTTTCAGAATCAAGGTATATACTTTGCTGGTTGGCACACACAGGGCAAGAGATCAGGCAAAGTATGGGTGGAGTAAGCAAGTGTATGCATTTAGTTTATACCTTAATCTACATATGTACATACATAAAATGTGCACCTTTATTTCCTCCACCTCTTGGAAGAAATATGTACATAAATACATATGTAGTGGAAGCAGTGCATGTAAATCTTTCTCATTAATATTCATTGTGGATATCCTGAAAACCTGACTGGTAAGGGGGCTTCCAGGACCAAGTTTGGGGACCACTGGATTAGATTGTCTGTCTCTTCCCAACTATCCAATATTTGAAATTGCTTCATTTTGGGGGGGATAACTAATTATGCAACCATGATGAATCTGACCTTGACCTTTGACAACATTTAATTCAGAAAATGTTAATGATAAAGTGACCTTTGTAGCTCCCTAACCTTGAGACATAGGCGCCGACTCCGTGGGTGCTGTGAGTGCTTGAGCACTCCTAATATTTGACCCGCCGGAACGAAGTTCCCAGCCAGCCCGACTGCCTGCCCTCTTCTCCCTCAACAGTCCTCCACCTGCCCCTCACCTTCCTGCAAGGGCAGGATCAGAGGCAGAGCTGAGAGAGAAGGTAAGGCTGAAGTGCCGAGCCTGCTCTCCTTTCACTGCTGCCGCAGGGACCCCGAGGTAAGATGACTTTTAAATTCTGGGCGGCACACAGGAAGGCAAGAGCAGGCGGAGGACTGTTGTGGGAGAAGAGGTCGGGCTGAGGTCGGACTGGCACTCAGAGGAGAGGGGGGGCCTGGAACTCAGAAGAGAGGGAGGGGTCTGGAACTTGGAGGAGAGGGGGGTCCTGGAACTCAGAGGGAGAGGGGAGGAGAGGAGAGGGAGGGGGAGGAGGGGGAGGGGGAATGCATCACCTGTAAAAAAAAAAAATTCAGCACCCCCAATCATTTTGAAAAGTTGGCTCCTATGCCTTGAGATGAACACAGTTTATTTGATTTCTCAAATTTTCTTTCAGAATTCAAATGGAATTAGCAAAAGTATAAATAAAGCAACTATTCTTAAGAACTGTAATAATAATAATAATATTGTTCACTCATGATTTATTTATTGTTTCAACTAATGTACAACAGGAAAGCTAAAGAAATCACAAAATGAAAAAAGCAAAAAAACAAAAATAATGTACATAGATGAAGTAATTATGGTATTACTGGAAGTAATCAATAAAGGAATACCTAAGGCCCTTGTTTACAAAGCCACATTAGAGGCTGGCGGTGCGGCTTTGTAAACAGGGGAGTAAATGACAGTAAATAATAACAAGCAAGAAACAGGTAAAAGTGAGGAAAGTTCCAATGAACCAAGGTAAACGAGGAATAAGAGAATCCAAGAATTTTATTCAAAATCAGCTGACAACAACAAAAAAAAAGACCCTACACGGGCTGTGTTTCAGCTAAAGCGCCTTCCTCAGGGGTTGTAATAACTCTGACACAACCTTAGGCAGGAACTTAGGGTGCGAGTGGAGAACTACTCTGCTATGATGAAATTTCATGTAGGTGGATCTTCTACTAAGTCTTGAAGCTCACTGCCCCTTTTAGTTGATTTAGCGGTCACCAAAAACAAGACCTTCCAGGGCAAGTACTTCAGTGGACAGGAATTGAGTGACTCAAAAGTAGCTCTCATCAAATGGATGAGGATGATATTGAGGTCCCATGACACAGGTGGAGATTTCACAGGGGGCTTTGCAAAAGCAAATCTCTCATGAAGCGAACAACTAGAGTCTGTCCACAGATGGGCTTACCTTCTACATGATGATGGTAAGCAGTGATTGCACTGAGATGAGCCCTTACAGATTTGATCTTAAGCCCAGACATAGAAAGGTATAGAAGGTATTCAAGCAGGGTCTATATAGGGCAAGAAAGATGATCTAGGGCCTTGCCCTCACACCAGATGGCAAACCTCCTCCATTTGAAAGACTAATACCTCTTAGTGGAATTTTTTCTGCAATACAGCAGGCCCCTTGAGATACTCTCTGGAAGATGCAAGAAAGCAAATTCTACACTCTCAATATCCAGGCTGTGAGGGCCAGAGACTGGAAGTTGGGATGTAGAAGAGATCCATTGTTCTGCATTATGAGGGTCAGAAAACACTCCAAGGTTCTTTGGAAACTATCTCCAGAAAAAGGAGACAGATCTACTGGGTCCAATATGGGATGATCAGAATCATGGTTCCTCAGTCTTGCCTGAGTTTCAGGGAGAGGGTTGGAAGGATATACATACAGAAGGCTGTTCTTCACTGGAGGAGGAAGGCATCCAATGCTAGTGTCATGTGCCCTGAGGCTCCACACTCAGAAAATCTCATAGGCAACACCAATGCTGAGTGATCACTCATGCGGTTGCATGACCCTGCTCATGCAAATCCAACAGCCAGACTGTTGGATTTGCCTGCTATGTATGTGGCTCTGAGAACTATCCTATTCTGTGCAGTCGATTACCACATCTAGACAGCCTCCTGATATAGAGGGTATGATCCGGTACCCTATTGCTTGTTGGTGTAATACATTGCAACCTGATTGTCCATTTGGATGAATACATTTTGATTAAACAGTTGATCTCTGAAAGCCCTTAGAAATTCAGATTGCTTGTAGCTCCAGAAGGTTGATGTGAAGATCTGTCTCCTGAGCTGACCAAGCACCTTGAGTGTGAAGCCCATCCAAGTGAGTTTCCCACCCCAGGTGGAATGCATCCATCATCAGCACATTCTGGGCTGAGGAATTTCGAAAGGAAGTCTCATGGTCAAATTAGATCGAACTGTCCATTAGAGGAGGGACTGAACCAACTCTGGTGTTACCTGAATAACATTCGCTATGTTCCCAGAGGTCAGAGACCACTGGAAAGCTAGGGTACACTGGACAGGTCTCATATGAAGACATGCCAAGAGAGTGACATGCACATTGGAGACGGTAAGGGCTTCCCCAAGAAATGGCCATGCGGCAAGTATATACTTACTACACAGCCATTTTCTTTTTTCACAAAAACCCTGCTGCGGTAAAAAGGGGTTTTGGTGCATTGCAAATCCACATGCCATGGACATCACAGGGCCTCTTTTACTGCAGCATAGTAAAAGGGTCCCTAAATAACGTAGATATCTCCTGCAAAATTGTTTTTTTTTTGTTTTTGTTTTTTTTTTTAATAATTGGCTTTTAATAGCTTCTATTTTTTCTTACCATTATTGGACCACATAAACGTTTTTTGTCTGTTGATGATGTATGTATGGATATCTCTCCTTCCATGAAATTTTTGTAGAAATATTTAAAAGTGTTCAAGATTTGTTATGTTATGCTCTAAAATCAAGTCTTTGAGGCACTGATTTTGTAACAGGGCATATCTCCTTCCCACACCTCTGTACTCCTCTGCACTCCTGTGCAGAGCCTCTGTGTCCTCTGCACTCCTTCCACAGTTCTATGTCTACCCACCTGCCTATATGGCTCTCTTGCACATCAGTCTCTGAAGTACACTGCACTCCTCATCTTTAGCTCTGTATCATGTACAATGACATCTGTGGGTTGCCTGCCAATCCATTCCTCACCATCTCTTTGCTGGGTCTTCGCGTGTGGGGCTATGTATATGAATGCTGAAAAACAAAAGTGGGTTATTTTGACCAACACACTTCCTCCCCTTTTGCTATGCAAGTGATGACAGCCAGTCAGAGGCAGAAGCTGGCCCTAGTGGCCACCAGCCCCAGCACACTGAACAGCACACAGAGCAGCAAACCAGTGGGCCTAGAGGTGTGCCTGCACAAGAAAGCATGCAGGACCAGTCACATGGGGTGGAACCATAGGACCCAGCAGCAGCGCCGGCTCTCCCTCCCCCACCCAAAGCAGAGGCTCTCCCTCCACCACCCACAGCCTTTGCTGATGGTGGCACAGAGGAAGAAAATGCAGAAGGGGGGGCATATCCTCAGCAGAGCCCATCCAGCCAGAGGAGACAGATACTGCGCCTTGCAACACAATTGCTGGGTCACAATGTGCACCTGGAAGATTACCGATGCCAGAAATTGGAGCTGCAACGGGAAGCGGTATAGGCCCAATGGGAAGCAGTACAGCAGCTCCAATGGCCTACGCCAAGGGCCTACGCCGTGACCTGAAAGCACATAGTACAGCTCTGATGCAGCAACAAGTGGCGTCTACTTCCACCACTGCACAGCAACCACCCGCAAAGAAGAGGAGCTTGAGATCCTCAGCCCCCCCCCTCCCCCAGCCACTGGTCCAGCAGCCACCACACCAGCTCCCCTTCTGGGTTCTGTGCCCAGGTTGCAGGGCAAACCACAGACCATAAGGTGGCTGGACTTCTACAGAGCAGCCGAGTCAGCAGGCTGCCTTGTGGACACAGAGGAGGACAGTGGGAGCTCATCAGAGGAGGACTCTCAACAGAGTTCCTATTCAGCACCGACAGCTGGACTGCCACCAGCTGCTCAGGAACACGTTGGGAGGGGTAGGAGGGGACAGGGCCAGAGGAGGGGGTGGGAAAAGTTATGGGACATGCTTGGGGGGGGGGGGGGGGTGCAGGGAGGTGGGAGGAAGGAGTGTGAGGGTTGGAGGGAGGGGAATATGTACAGAGCGGGTGATGGTGGTGGGAGGGGGGTGGTGGTGGTGTGTAAGTAGTATGTGATAGCAATAAATGTCAACTTACTCTCACACAAAACTTGTCTCGATGAGTCTTTGCCTGGCTCTGACCCCCAGCTGATGTGCACTCTGACCTGCTCTGTGAGCGGGAGGTGGAGGGGGCTCCTCATCCTCTTCATCTGGGGCCTGTTGCTGTGGTTGCTGTGGCTCCTCTGGGAGGGCCTGTCCTCTGCGCATTGCCAAATTATGTAGCATGCAGCAGGCCAGGAATATCTTTGCCACCTTTTGGGGGCTGTACAGGAGCTCCCCTCCAGAATGGTCCAGACATCGGAACCTGTTCTTAAGTTGTTCAAAGGTGGACTCGATGATGCCACGTGTGGTCCAATGTTTACTGTTTTAGTTCTCCGACCCTGTTTGTGGGTGCATTATGGGGGTCATGAGCCAACTCCGCTGTGGGGAGAAAGAGGATGAAAAAGATGAGTGTGTATTGTTTGGTGTGGGTACCTTGTGAAGGTGGGGGGGGGGGGAGGAATAGTGGGTTGTGGAGTGAGCTGCAGGGAGACAGTGCTGAGGGTTGCCTGGTGGAGGAGGTATAGTTTGGGCAGATCCATGCAGCACTTACCTAGGAGGCATCCGCCGGTGATCTCCCCTCAGTCAAACCTGCGGAAGATTCCTGAGTGCTGCAATATATAGGCGCCATGGGTGGAACCCGGGTATCGGGCACATACGTTTAGAATGTCCCCCTGGGCGTCACACACAACTTGCATATTGAGTGAGTGGAATGTTTTCCTGTTCCTATAAGTGGCCTCTCATGCCCGGGGGGCTCTGAGTGCGACATGTGTGCAGTCAATGGTGCCTATGACCAAGGGGAAGCGAGCTACTGCGTAGAAGTCAGCCATGTTGTTTTGCAGGGCCTGGGGGGTGGTGGGAAAGGTGATGCACTCAGAGGTGTGGGTAAGGAAGGCATCAAGGAACTGGGCGAGGCAGTTAGAAATAGAAGCTTGGGTGAGACCCATGTTCACAGATAGGACAGACTGAAAACTCCCAGTGGCCAGAAAAGATAAAGAAGCAGTGATCTTTAGGTGCACAGGGATGGGATTGTTCCTACAGGTCCTGGGCTGCAGGAGGGGTTGGAGCTAGTCACAAAGGTGCTGAATGGCAGCCCTATCAAACCGGTATCTAGTGAGACACTGCATGTCAGTGAGGTCTAGGAAACTGCTACGGGGCCTGAAAACTCTGGGCATGAGTACCTCCTGTGGTGCGTCCCCTCTTCCTCCAACATGTAAGCCACCTGTGCATTTAGTGCCTCCACTTCCCCACACTACAAGTGCAATGCTGTGACACCAGTGCTCACGTCTCCCTATCAAACTGGTGAAACACAGCAGCAACAAACAGAAGCTGACACTCACTCTCCCACCACCAACAAACAATGCGGTCACACACAGCAGAGCCAAACTGCAAGCACTCTCTGACCCACTACAAACTCTCCTGCCACACCCTCTAGCCACTCACTCTCCAAGCAGCAAACGACAGTCTTCACAAACACGCTTCAGCAGCACATAGGACAAAGAGATAAACAGAGACAACAAACAGGTAAGGGAATGAAATATGAACTTTGGGACAGTGAATGGAGAGGGATAGGGGGAGTGGATGGGGGAGATAGAGCAAGAAGTAGTAGTGTCTGGGTTTGGGGGCTAGAAGGGGTAGGGAAAGCTGAAAAGGTAAAACACAAAAGAGGCAGATGAGGGTGAAAACTTTTTGACTAAGGCACACAGACAAAGGTAACAGGTACTCAACAAACGCTCAGCTTTCTCTCCAAACAATGATTCAGCTTTCTCTCCAAACAAAGATCTCGCCACTCTCCAACTGCACAAAATCGCTTCCCCCTTACCCTGGTCGCTTTTATTTCAGGTCTAACTAAGGACACCCATGTTCCCGCCCATGTGAAACCATTTTGCTATCCGTTATATGTTGGCGGCGCCCATCTCGTAACGCCGCCCCTAACATGCCCCCTATGGGGACATCCTTAGATGGGCGTCCTCGCGCTGAGGACGTCTTTATGGCCCTGTTTTGATTATTGGATTTGGACGACCTTCTTTCACAGGGACGCCCATGTGCCTTTTGTGTCGTTTTTTGGACTCCCTTCTCTTTCAAAAATGAGCCCACAGGGCAGCACCTGAAGAGTTCTAGGCAATGGGAGCTGAAATGGATTTTCTATTTTAACACTGGTGCCTTGGGGCTTGAATACTTCTATAGAATGAGCATCCTTCTTCTGACTGGAGGGTCAGACCTAATTGATGTCACAGGGTGTCATGATCCTTCTACAGCCATTTTGGCAGCCATGTTGCAGACAGAATAAGGAGATACCCCCTGATGCAGCATTAAGCGAAACAGGGATTCCATGTTGGGAGAGCGGCAAGTTGCTCAGAGGAAGAGAAATGCAGTACACCATTACTGAAGGTGATGTCAATAAGTTAAATAATAGTATGTAGAGCCTTGGACACAATAGCAGTCTGTTCTATATGAAGCTATGCAGACACAAACAAGCACTATATTCTTTTTGAAAGCTAATGATTTATCTTAGAGTGCTGAGTTTCAATGCTGTGGAGGGTTTTTTTTTTGTTTTTTGTTTTTTTTTGGGGGGGGGGGCAGTGATGGTATCATTTACTCCTGTTTGAAGAGGAGTCATTACATGCACTAAGGTCTTTTTTCTCCACAACATTTTTTAAACTCTTACATTCTATTAATAGATATGGAACAGCTGTTTTGATGTTCTGCATAGCTTTTTTGAAACAGACTGAACTGAGATCTTCTGGCGTTGATCTGTTTTTTCCCTAATTATAAATAGTCAAACAAGAGAAGCAGAATAGAAGGGCCTAGGTGAGTAACAAAAAATTTAAAAGAAAGGAAATTAAAGAATGGACAGTAAGAATGAATAAAATATGAAAGGACAGAAAGGCAGAAAACGAGAAGAAAGCTGAAAGGAAAATATCAATGCTGGAGATGCATGGAGTGGAAGAGGTTAAGAAGCCATGAGGAGAGAGAAAAATGGACAGGAGACCCTGGAAAGAATTAAGGGGTCCTTTTACTAAGCTATGGTAAATGGTTGCCTTAGCATACCTTTATGCTGGTTTTCCCAGTAAATGTATTGATGCAGCAATATTTATTCTGCCTTTATAGCAGGTGTAAGTCTTGACATTTTTCTTGTGTTCCCTGCACATTGCTGTGCTATCCAGAATCTCTGATAGACATTGAGAATGCTCCATGACACACCCCTTCCATGCCCCCAGCCATTTTTGATATTTTTGCAGCATCCATGTTTTTTACCTTGTTCTACAATTGCATTTTAGGCATTTTGAGGTTTGAATGTACATATCCTGGGATATCCACATTCAGGGCTTTTTTTGAGGGGGTACTGAGTACCAGCACCTTTTCCATTGTTTGCTAAAATTGACCCATGGTCCCCAAGTTTTAATGAAAGAGCTCAAGCTCTACACACTAATTCTGCCTTTCATAGATTCTGTGACTGGTTGCAGGGGGCCTGGCTATTGTGGGGTAGGACCCTCAGTGATCACCTCACCCCTGAAGGGTGGCCTGGCAGTTGAGTACCGGCACATTTTTTGCTAGAAGAAACGCACTGTCTACATTTAAAACACAAATAGCACTTCTAAAATGACCACCACAGCTAAAGGGTTGTGCTTCCATAAATCAACCTGCTCAACAAGAACCTGTCTAGACATTGAAAATGGATAATTTGTTATCAAGAAGAGTACTTAAATGAGGTTTCCTGTCACTGCTCTTATTTTGTCTGGCACAGAATCCACTGAGTATCCTTATTAAATACTTGTGCTACAGACTTATTCTTAAACAACATAGTCAGTAGTTATCTGCAGATAGCATCACTCCTATTTGTTGATGATTTGAATCTGTACAGCTTCTATGATCATTCACTAGGGGCCCTTTTATTAAGTAGTGGTAAGCCCACTATGGGCTTGCCATGCAGCAATCCAGAATTACTGCCAGCTGAACGCTCTGGAAATAGACTGATCTCTTAATGGTGGATTGCCTTTGTGCACCAAAGTCTTTTCCATGGGCCCTGCTATGGATGGAGTACTAGAGGCACTTAATTTAGATTATACATGGATGGGGTCAGTGAATGTGTGGCATTTCAGGTACTAGTGGAGACAACTGAAAAACATTTCCATAGGAGGTTACCCAGCAGTAATCGGGCAGCGTGGGAGCCATTACCTCAATCTCAATGGGTGATAGTAAGTGCTTCCCCTCTCAAAATAGCCGTACAGCAAGTGCAAACTTACCACATGGCCATTTCATTTTTGGCCATTCTTACCCACTGCTGTAAAAGGGCCCCTAGCGCCCAGCAAAAACAGCCACCACCGCTAGCGCAGTGCCCCTTTTACTGCAGCTTAGTAAAAGAGTCCCTAGGTGATAACTGTAGGGAGTGAAGACTTTCTCAGATGACATCAGAATGAAATTGGTTTGGGCAAGTGTCCAAAGATGATTTTTCCTTAGATAAAAGCTAAGCAAAACAAAAAACTTCTCTCTTGCTTAAATTTGATATATAAATGATCTTGATCAGGAAAGTGTATATAAATATCCAGAAGCAGATGAACCTGTCAGAATCCAGATCTAATCTCTGAGAGAAAAGGCCAGGAAACAGAACTTTAAATTACTGAAACTTAAACTGAAATGTGCTTTGATAGCATAAATAAGGTACAAGACATTAGTTAACTTGAAATCATATATATCTTCATACAGTAGGGTATGTGCATTTGCTTTATGCCATAATATTAGCCAAATGATGATAAAAAAATGTTTTTGTTAATGTGTCATTAATAGTGTACATTTGTTCTGAAAAAATGTGCATTCTTCCAAAAACTGTGCATTATTCATGAACAGTATGTGCTCTTTTGGAAACGTGTGCATGCACACACCATTGTACATGTGTGAAAAGTGCAACATGTCTGCACTAGTGGGAAAGACTGTGTACTTTATTCACAAGTAGTGCACACTAGGGCCCTTTTTCTAAAGCTTAGCATACGCTAAGTATATTAGTGTGCACTAAGTGCCAAATAGCCTATAGGTATAGAATAGGATGTGCAACATTTAAAGCTAGATTCTATATATGATGCCAAAACAAAATTGGTGCCAAATGATACCCGCTTAAACAGTATTCTATAAGCTGCACCTAGGGCCCCTTTTACCAAGCTGTGGCAAAAGGAAGCCGGCACTGGTGTTGACACGGGTGTCGGCATGTGATTCACACATGCACCAAGGCCCCCTTTTACCCTGACTGGTAAAAGGGAAGTCTCGTTTTCCTACAGGAAATGGCCAGGTGACAAGTAAAGCACTTGCCACATGGCCATTTCAGAAGGGAGCCCATACCACCATCCATTGAGGTGGCGGTAAGGGCTCCCGTGTTAACCTGGTGGTAACCGGCAACACATGGCACTTCCCAATTACTGCCAGGTACACCGATGCTACAAAAAGAAATAAATTTTTGTAGCACTGGAAATGACAGCATCCTAGGGGTGGGAAATACTGCTGCTGCAGTAGCCCGGCAATACTTCCTGTACAGTGAGCGGTAAGCCCGCATTGGGCTTACTGCTGGTCTTAGTAAAAGGAGCCCCTAATGTTTGGTGTGGTTTATAGAAAACATGCTTAATCAGAGAGTCACATGTAAATTTAGGCACTGCCATTTGCACCAATGAAAACGTGGTGCAAATCCACACACCTAAATTTACAAGCGGAGCACCATTATTCTGTAATTACACATGTAACTAAAAACCATGACCCCGTTCCACCCCAAAATGCTTATGACCATCCCATTTTTGCGTCCCCTTTTTTGGACCATGTTTAAACTTTAGGCATGGATCCCACACCTAACTTTATGTGCATTGGTCCTAATTAAATCTAGTTAGTGTCAATAATTGCTTGTTTTAAAAAAAAAATTGACACTAATTGGCTCATTGTTCTATTAAATTGCATTTGCAAATTGGGAACATGCCTAAATTTACACATGCAATTTTTGGCAATCTTTATAGAATCAGGGGCCTAATGTGCAATAATATCCATTAGTGTACTAAGGGGGGGGGGGGGGGGGGTCTTTAACTAAGGTGCACTAGCCCATAAGGCATCTCATGGTTTAGCATAGTAACATATGTGAGCTAAAAAAAACACTAGTGCACCTTAGTAAACGGCCCCTAATCTTTAGTAAAAGGTCCCCTCTGTTTTCAGAAAAGTGCACACTTTTTTGAAAGTGTGTGCTCTTTATGAAGAATTGCACACATGTTCTGAAAGAGAACACACTATTATTTTCCATTTCTTTGTTTATTGTCAATCTGTTGGCTTCGTTTGAAGAAAGATTTAAATCAGTCATTGGTGCAGGTGCAAGTAAATTTGGCACATTAACAGAAAAGTCTTCCTTCTTTTACAGTCAGATTGCCATGTTCTACAATATTTACTAGTCAATAGTGAAAGTACTTCTGCATGCCCCTGACACAAATTTCAGTGAAACTTACTTTGGTTGGGCACTATGTTGCATAATTTAGCAGTTAGTGCAGATACTCCTGTGCTATCTGTTAATGCATGTAATGTGGTGCCCATGTGATAAATATGTGACTTGGGGGCAATGTTATCACAGGTGCATGGGTGGGAGGAATACTCTATTCAATACCTGAGAAGAAAGCTGCTTCCCCATAGAATTAAATATGCTACAGTATAACTGCATTTTCTCCATTGACCTGATGAAATGAAAATAACTCTTGAAAGCTTGCCAAAATTAGTCCAATAAAAAAACATAATTTTTTTTTTTTTTGGGGGGGGGGGTGAGGGGGCATTGCCCTCCCCCCCAATGAGCTGCTTTTATCTAAGTTGAAGCCCCCCAAAAAACAGCTTGCCGCTCCATTTTCCTCTCTCTTTCTTTCTTCTTCCACTCCTGTAATGCCCAGTATCATTATCCACCACACCTTACCAACGTCCAGTATCGCTTTCCACACTCTTCCACAATGACTTATCTGCAGTCCTCCAATCTTCCAGACACTGGCAGCCTCAGCAATGAAAACTTGCTGCCTTTGGCCTGCCCCAGAAGCCCTTCTCTGTACAACAACATCTGTTGGTTCCCACGTAGATGGCAAACTGCACAGAAAAGAGTTTCCAGGGCAGGCTGAAGGCAGTGAGTTTTCATTGCTGAGGGCTTGCTGCAGTGCTGGAGGTGGAAGGTGAGAGAAAGAGATGCCACACCCGCAGTTAGGGGGGGGGGAGAGGGAGGGAAGGGTCATGGGGGGCAGGGGGCATAAGAATGAGAGCTGACAGACCCCAGAGGAGGTGGAGAGGGAAGCAAGAGCTCAGATGAGAAGAAGGTGAATAAAAGTTGGATGGGGGGGGGGGGGGGTAGAGAGTGACAGATGCTAGGATGGGAGATTTGGGAGATTGGGAAAGACACTTGATCCATGGAGGGGGAGAGATAAATGCATTACCAAGGGGAAGAGGAGAGAAGGAAAGATGCTGGCCCTGGGTGAGGGTGTAGGAGGAAGGGGAAGAAGCTGGAGGGGGGAGAAAGAGTGACAGATGCTGAGATGGGGGGGGGGTTGGACAGAGTGGGAAAGATGCTGAATCCATGGAGTGGGGGAGAGAGAGAAAGAGTGACAGATGCTGGGATGGGGTGGGGGGTTGGAGAGAGTGGGAAAGACACTGAATCCATGGAGTGGGGGAGAGAGAGAAAGAGAGAGAGAGAGAGAGAGAGAGAGAGAGAGAGAAATGCAGTACTGTGGGGATGGGGATGGAGAGAGAAGGAGAGATGCTGGCCCTTGGTGGGGCTGCAGGAGGAACAGGAAGAAGCTGGATGGGTTGGGGGAAGAAAGAGTGACAGATCCTGGGATGAGGGTAGGTTGGGGGGATTGGTAAAGATGCTGGATCCTTGGAGGAGGGGAGAGAGAAATGAAGTAACATTGGGACGGGGAGGGGGAGAGAAGGGGGATGCCCTGGGTGGAGGTGCAGGAGGAAGGGGAAGGGGAAGAAGCTGTACAGGGGGAGGAATGAAGACACAGAGGGGAAGTCCTGGACAGGACAGATTGTCACACAGAGGGAATGATGGTGGTGGTGGACATCGAGAGAGAAGAAAAGTCAAATACACAGGAGATACTGGAAAGCCGAAGATGGATGGGGCTTAGGGGATGTGGATGGAGGGGAATGGAGCAGAAGATGGATGGGGCTAGGGGATGTGGGTGGAAGGGAATGGAGTAGAAGATGGATGAGGCTAGGGGAACAGAGCAGAAGATGGATGGGGCTAGGGGTTGTGGGTGGAAAGGAATGGAGTAGAATATGGATGAGGCTAGGGGAACAGAGTAGAAGATGGATAAAACTAGGGAGTGTGGGTGGGAGGAAAGCAACGGAGTAGAATATGGATAATACTAGGGGGTGTGGGTGGGGGAAGAAGAACAGAGTAGAAGATGGATAGACTAAGGGGTGTGGGGAGGGAATGAAGTAGAAGATGGATGGGCTAGGAGGTGTATTGGAGTAAGGGGATGGGTCTCTGAAGGTGTTGAGTGAGGGTGGAAATGGAGTTAAGAAGATTGTGAAAGAGAGGCAATAGGACATGGGGGATAGGATAAGAGATAGAAGAATGGCCTTGGAGGAAAGGGAAGGAAGGAAGAGATAAGGATGGAATTGATAGGGTGATAAGATGCAGTGGAGGGTAGATGAGGGCTAAGAGGGTGAGTACAGAGGATGGGAATGGGGGACTAAGGAAGTGGGTGAAAGATGGGGGGTGGGAGACTGGTGAAGTAGGGAGACAGAGTGGGCAATGGAAGTGCTGAAGAGAAAATGAAAGGAAGATGGAAAAAGTCAGTAGGTAGATGAGAAGTGAAATAAAGGCAAAGGACTAGAGGGTGAGAGAAAGGGAGATAATAAACACAGAGAAAAGTGTGTGTGTGGGGGGGGGGGGGGTACATAAAACAAAAGATCAGTGCCAGACAGATGTAGAGAAGGAAAAGAAGAAGAAGAAGAAATGGAAAAGAGAGAAGAAATCGAAAAAAAAGCCAACATGGAAAAGAATTTAGGAGAAAACTGACACATGGGAATTTGAAGAAATGGACTAGCCCAATCAGAAAAATAAAGTGCTCAGACAGCAAAGGTAGAAAAGAAAAATTATTTAATACTTTTTAAGGACTGAGATGTTCCTGCTTTATGAAATGGGTACAGAATCAAAAATGCACCAAGGGCCATCATGCATGGGGAAGTCAAGGGTCATTTATTGATGAACCCAACACGGACTGTGTTTCCACATGAAATGCCTGTGTCAGGGGTCAAACAAATTGGTCAGGGCTCTTGAAAAGTTCCAAAATATAATATCATTGCAATTGGTGCTGTTTTGTGGCAGTATGCCTTTGATTCCTCTGATGTCACTTGTCAAAAAGTTCTGGTTCTCAATTGTGTTTATATATATAAAAAGAAAGCCTTTAACATTAAGGGAAGAGTAGGTGTCTGATTTTCATTTCAGTGTAATGAACCTTGGATGCAGTTCCAGTGAAGATCTGAGTGTTGCTTCTCTATCCTAGTTCAGACTTGAGAATCTTCCTTCACTCATCTTATACACTTGGATGAAGACTAGAAAGACTGAAAAATATAATAATAGAATGAATTTAAGGCACAAGTCTTCTGCATGCAACAAATTGGTGAGTGTGAACTCTGACCTGGTGTCTGGTGAGATTAGACCATGAAAGCTTCAGGTCTCCAGAAAGGTGAAAGATCAACTTATTTAACTTATAAAAACACCTCATACATGAAATGCAGTTCATTTTAAGTAAAACCCAATTCCCCTTTCACACTGCAGTTCATAATGATCCATCGGCCTCAAGGCTACTCATAAATACTTATGAAATTGCTTCAAGTGCAGCAATTTGCATATCTGTAAAATCTCATAAATAATTCTAGGTAATCGTATTTAATGATGTGACCTATATTGTGGATGTATTTTTCACTGCCTTTATGCAAATGATGTCTATCTTAATGAAAGTTATGTTAATTAGGGACCACTGAAGAACAGTCTTTGGAAAAGTGATATGGTCAGACTATATTGTAGATTTCGCAAGTACAGTCTGTATCAACTAGTGGAATACTTTTAACTATTTGCTTTAGAACTACTATATTGAAAATGCATGTAGGCCTGTGAGCTGCCGAAGGGGCCTAAATGCATGTGACTTGGCATGCCTGCATAAACACCCTTGCTCTGTACTTGGAAATGATCTTTTGCCTCTAAAGGTTTGTAGTGTAATACAGTTAATAACATAAATTCCCCTTAACTTTCCCTTTCTTCCACATTCCAATCTTTTATCATGAGAGTCGGAGGGCAATTACAAAACAGATACTTCTGAGTGTTTTCTAAGTGTATGGATTCAACCCTCCTTGGTCTGCAGTGGTGTAATTCAGTGAATCCCCAGCTGTCCGCTTTTTCCTTAATTATTATTATTTTTTTGTAAAGACTGCAGCAATTTTCTATTTCTCTTCCCTTCAACTCCCTCTGTAGGTCCATCATCTTTCTAATCCTTCCACCCCTACCAGCATCTTTCTAAGCCAGCCCTCCAGCGTGGGTGAAGCATCTATTTAACGCCCCTCCCTGTGCTGTGGATCCAGCATCTCTCTACCTCCATTAGACCAGCATTTCTCCTGCTCTTCCCCTCCCACAGTTCCATCATATCTCCCTCTCCCTCCCTCCCTCAGGCCCCCAGTGAATGCAGCTATTCTCCCTTTCCCTCTCTCAGCACTCCCCATAGTCCTTCAAAGTTAACTTCTTTGGAAGCAGTGGTAGTGGCAGTGATCACATGCTGTCTGGACTGTGCCTTGAATCCTTTCCTCTCTTGTGCCCACCTAAGGCATAAAGAGCAAATTGCATCAAAGAGGCAGGATAAAGCAGAGGGAAGCCCCAGGGCATGGCCCAGGCAGTGTGTGATCACTGCCACTGCCATTGCTGTCCAAAAAAAGACCTAGTGGCAGCTGAAAGAGAAGTACTGCATTTGCTTGAGGTGGAGGGGGGAGGCTGAGAGAGGGAGAAGGACTGCATTCACAGGGTAGGGCTGAGGAAGGGAGTGAGAAGTGCTGCATTCACAAGGACAGGCTGAGGGAGGAAGATGGAGAAGTCCTGCATTCATGAGGGGGGCTGAGGGAGGGAGTGGAAAAGGCACTAGACTTGCAGGGAGGTGAAAGGAGGGAGAGGGAGAAGGAGGGGTGCTGGACCTGTAGAGGGAGGGAGACAAGAGAGATGTTGGACCTGTGGGGGGAGGGCAACAGGACAGAGCTGGACCTGTGGTGGGGAGGGGGACAGGACAGAGTTGGACCTATGGGGGGAGGGGCACAGGTGAGATACTGGACTATGGGTGAGGGAACCGAGGCACAAATGAATGATGAGACGCCAGACTATGGGGATGGGGTTAGGGAAAAGAGATAGGGAAATATGCTGAGCATGGGGAATAGAATGAAGAGAAGGGGACATATATTGGAATACAGAGGAAGGAAAAGATGCTGGGCAGGGGACTGGAGATGGGGGTGAGGAGGAGAGTGATGGAGAGATGCTGGACTTCATGTATGTTTGGGAAGCATAAGGCAGAGAGAGAGAGAGAGAGAGAAAGACCATGTTGGGCAGAGATGGGAGAGGGTGGACACAGGGAGGGCTAGGGATTCAGAAGAGAGATACTTGCATGGGTGGAGTATAAGGACATGGACACAGAGGCATTATGTGGATGGGGAGAGGGTAAGGATACAGAGAGATAATGCTGGATATGGGGGGGTATGGACACAAAGGAGATTCTGGATATGGTGGGACTATAGGTACAGGAAAACAAAGGGGTGATGCTGAACACTAGGGGATAGAGATACAGAAAGAAGATTCTGGACATAGGAAGATAGGGGTGAAGGAAAGGAACTTGATGAATATGTGGGGAGGATAGGGACACAGGGATAGGAAATGAACATAAGGGGAGAATAGGGACATAAGAAAGGGAGATGCTGAACATGGGAGGAAGGAAGACAGTGACATAGAAAAGGGAGATGGATGATGTAAATAGATAAAAGGAGAAATGTCAAATGGACAGGAAACACTGGTAAGAGAGTTAAAATAAGACTGAAGAAACCAGAAACCAGAGACTGGAACCAATACAATAAAAATAAATAAATAAATAACCGAATGACAAAGGTAGAAAAATAATTTTAAATTTATATTTATTCATTAGAATATGACAGTTTTTGGAATATATGACTGCCAGAGCTGGTGTTAGGCATAGGTGGAGCTCAGGGCAGAAATTTGGGAGGGGATCCCAAAGCCCACTACCAGCCTGTGCCTTCTTTAGCTTCAGGTAGGCTTGGGGCTCTTTCTGGCTAGGGGTCAATGGTTGTTACCTTGGTTGGACCCCTACCCCTAATACCATCCTTAATATCTGCACACACAGGAAGAAATGCATATTTTTCTATTTCTTTAGTGTTGTGCTACATGCAAGGTTTAACTTATTGGGGTCAGTTTGTGATCAGTTATTCTCTATTTGGTATCTGTGCTGTGTGTGTGTGACTGAGGTCAGGTATACTTTTAGCATGATTTTTTAAATTTAGCAATCTGTACTAATTTGGTTGGTTAAGTTTTTTCTAACAGAGGCATTGAAGTTATATTACATAAGTACATAAGTAATGCCACACTGGGGAAAAGACCAAGGGTCCATCGAGCCCAGAATCCTGACAACGACAGTGGCCAATCCAGGCCAAGGGCACCTGGCAAGCTTCCCAAACGTACAAACATTCTATACATGTTATTCCTGGAATTGGAATATTTTTGTAGGTGGGGTCTTTGTTTTGGAAGTTAGATTTGCTCTAGGTCCTGGGTGACTTATTTGTAGAGTTGTATTTCTTCACAATATGCCTGATAGTGAGACAGTTTATGCTGCTTTTAGTTAGATTACACTAGAATTGGAAATGTTTTTATATGGCGAGTTGTAAGGCAAAATTTTCTAGTTCTGCTCTGTAACCATTGTTGGGGGAGGGCCAGGGGGTTCTGTGAATATAGAATTTGTTTAATACTGTATGGGTGAAGTATGTGTGGGACTGTGGCTCAATGGAGACTGAAGTCTCTTGTACGTCTCCCACTCTCCAGCCATCTATATGGCCTTCATGTACTTCTGCCCTAATTGTAATTATTTTAGAAGGGAAGGGCAGGGGGTAGAGCTTGGGTACAGCAGGTGGTAGGTTTCTGTTTTTCAAAGAAATGGCAACTTGCTCCCCAAAAAGCAGCAGGAGGTAGCATTTCCCTTACAACCTTCTATCTCTCCCACTTCCCTCTCAACTCCCCTTTCCTCCCAACACACAACACAGCAACATCATCTTCACATGTAATTGAAAGAAGAAAAAGAGAGGTTGAGTCATGGTCGTCATGGTGGTAGGAGATGAATAGACTCACTAGGTCCAATGTCTTTTTGGGATGGTCAAGTGTGAGGGACAGAGACAGGGGAGTTTAGGAAACAAGAGGCTAAAGAGAGAAATAACATAGGGAAGGCAAAAGTAGGAATGTGGGGTGGTATTGGGTCTTCGAATGGTAATAGAGAAGGAATGAGGGTGAAGGGGGAGCACAGAGGGGAGGGTACAGGTGGAACAGTTTAGAGTGGGAAGAGGGGAAGAGAGATGGGATTAGGGCTGGGGCAGGATGGAAAAAAGAAGTTGGTATGAGGCAAAAGGATGAGAAGAGTGGTGGTGGGCAGAGAGGGAAGTTCAGGGCACAAGGGATAACAGAAAGAAGAGTGTGAGGTGGAGTTAGGATAGAAAGAGAGGGAGTATGGCAGCAGAATGGGAAGAGAAAGTGGAGTGAGAGGGTAATGGGGAAAGAGAAGGTAATGGACAACATGATACGGGGCAGGGGAATGTGACTGGAAGGATGGGAGACAAGAGTGAGGGGATGTACAAAGGAGAAGAGAGACACAGAGAAAGGAATAAGCTGTTTGGTACAGTTTACAGGGTGGAAGAAGATTGGGAAGTGATACTGGTAGTGTTTGTTGGTGGTTATTGAGTTCCTCTATCTCTGCTGGGGGTGAGAACTAATATATTAGGGCCACCAAGCCCCTATTGTTTTTTCTTATTGTGGGAGATGTTAGGTTGGGCCCATGAAGCCCCTCATGTGTTCTTGCTTAAGTGGGACGTACGGTGTTGTGGCTGCTGAGCTCCTCTTGTTGCTTTTGTGAGGGTGGGAGATGCTATGTTGGTACTGTGGAGCCCCTCTTGTTGTTTGGCACATTTACTGAATCCCCTGTTGTAAATGTCACTGCATGCCACTGCTGGTCTGAGATTCTTTCTACCCCACTACCAGAACTCTGGGATACCTGGCCACTTTAAGCAGTTGGCAAAGACTTCATCCCTCCCCCCCCCCCCCCCCCCCCTTTGTGCTTCCCTCTTTGCTTTCTTGTTTATATTGTATTTCATCTTCCCCTTCCCCTTGCTCTGCTGCTGTTGCTCTTTTTCCTCTCTGTCCTTTCTCCCCTTGTATATTGTAAGCTGCTCAGACATTCCTTGATGGGTGGGGTATAACCATGTAATAAACTTGAAACTTCTTCTAGGGAATGTCTATCTCCCCTTCTCCCAGCTTCTTGCCTTTAAATATTTCTCCCCTTGAAAGCTTCTTGCCCTGGAGAACCATTCCCCCTTCCCTTGGCTTCTTGTCCTTGGAAAAATCTTTCAAGTCCCCAGATGTGTTCCTGCAGCTGAGAAACAATGGGTATGGAAGAAGAGAGCTTGGCCTGAACAGCTAAACCCCACTGCCTATCCTGAGAAATTCTACTTATGTTTGTCCCTCCCTGATTGGAGAACAGAGCCTGGTATCCCCTTTCTGTTTCACTTTCAGAGGAGAGGGAAGGGGACAGCAGCCACTGAGGGATTAAAGAGGTGTCATGCCTTAATCCCTCCAGTGGACAGCTGCTCAGAAAGATCACCTTTCTGTAACCTGGCTGTTCGTGAAACAATAAAACATATACATTTCCTTTTCTCTTGCTTTTGTTTACTTTTCATGCATAAAGATCTCTCACCATATTAATAGATCTTTTCAGCTTAGACCACTGCCCTTCTGCTTCTGCTATGTCTACCCATCCTGACTGCTCTTTCTTCAGGTATTCCCCCATTTTGCTAAAGTCAGTATGTTTGAAATAAAGTACTTTGGATTTTATGTGTCTGCATTCTACTTTACCTCTTATATCAAACCACACAATGTGATGATCCCTATTGCCTAGGTGGAAACCCACTCGGATGTTAGAAACACTTTTCATTTGTGAGCACTAGATCGAGGAACACCACTTCCTTTGTTGGTTCTGTTGGCATTTGTCTGAGCAGAGTTCTTTGGCAGGTATCCACAATCTCTCCACAATCTTTTGGATTTCGCAGATGAGCCATTCAACTTGCTTGATGTGGATTGGAAATCTTCAAGCAACAGCACCTCCCCTTTCATTCCCAGCTTATAGATATCTTCAAACAGATCTTTGTGCGGCTTCTCTATTTGTGCCAGAGGTCTGTAGATGACATCCATGTAGATACAGGTTCCATCTTCTTTTTCCAGGATGATCTGTATTGCTTCCTCTTTTCCTTGGGTTCCCTGCATTTTAACTGCTTGAATATTGTTTTTCACATAAAGAACTACTCATTCACCCCTTTGGTCTTCCCTATCTTTCCTAAAAAGATTGTAGCATGGCAATGTTGCGTACCATTCATGGTAATTTGAACCAAGTCTCTGTGATAGCAATAATATCCAAGTCTGTCTCAAACATCATGGCTTGCAAATCCTGAACCATTTACTTAGACTACGGGCATTTATGCTCATTGCTTTCCATTTGTTGCTAATGAATGAGTTGTTTAGATGGTAAGTTATATTATTTATTTAGATTTGCTCACACCTTTATCATCCCCTTCACTGTCATGCTTTTGTGTGTATGTGGGGGGAGGGGGGTAGTTTCTGTTGGAATAATGTATTGTATTTTACATGCATTGTCTGTCACCAATTTTTTCTCTGTGATTACTCTGTGACCTCTGATGTGAATTTCCTAGAGAGGTCACACCTATGCAACTTCCTGTGGGGGTCAGGCACAGCACATGGAGCTCATGATCTCTCCTAGCCTGAGGATGTATGGTGTGAGCATCCATTACCATCTAAGCACATGGAAAGAGCTGATAATCCAAATGTATAGTATTATGTATATATAAGCCTGTCTGAATATAATCTAACTACAAACTGTGAGTAAACAGATGTTTTGTTACTTCAACTTTAAAGTGACTCAGCAGTGAATTATTCTGGGGTGTATGTGAGAGAGATGAAGAAAAGAAATTAACATTTCTAAAGCTGAAGCTGTGTGTATAAAATCTGCTAATTATTTACTACAAATAATCCAACAAAAGGGTTATGGGCCCAGCCCAGGAATTAAAAAAGGGAGAAATATTACCAGGCAGTGAAAAAGCCACATTTTTTTCTCTTAAGTTTTAAAAGAAAGATTCAGTCTGTCTCTCTCTCCCCCCACACACCAAACAGGCTAAGAAATGGCTGAGGGAGGAAATTCACCATTTTTCTACTCTCTCAAGGTGCCTAAATTAACTGAATTTAATTATCAGCAGTGGGAACTAAGATTCAGAAGTCTCCTTCAAGCAAAGAAATTAAGTATATGTTTAGACCAAAACAGAACAGCTGAAAATATGGCTGAATGGGACAATGCAAACTATTATGTGAAGTGCATGTTTTTGGAAGCTCTCTCAGAGAAACAAGCCATATTGGTGGAGGCAAAAGATACAGCAAACGACATTTTAGATAAACTGAGAACTATGTATGCAACTACATATGCAAAACAGCAACCAATTTGGTTAGCAGAGTTAAATGAAACCAAATTAAGGGATAAAAGTAAATGTAATGATCACATTATGCATCTTATGTCTTCATTTCAAAAGTTAGAACTTTCTGGAATTCCCATGTGTGATGCATTGAAAAGAGCATTTCTTTTTACCTCACTATCAAAGAAGTTTGATGTTTTTAGGTCTGTAAATGAAGCCATTGAAGGGCAATCTTTTGAACAGGCAGCATCAAAACTGAGGCAGGAATGCATAATTAATGATTCTGAGGAGATGTGTTCTCAAAGACAGTCAGAGAGAAATGAAACAAATTTCTTGGCAAAGAACAGAGGAAGGCGGAGCTATGGGAAAACTCCACCCAAGGGCAAGCTGATTTGCTATTCATGTGGAAAGGAGGGACATGTATCTAAATGGTGTAAGGAAACACAAAACACCCCCTCTAGCTCACCTAAGCCAATGGAACAAAAGAATTTTCCAAGCAGGACATGTACAAAAGACAATGATAAACATAAGAGCTTTCTAATGGCAGAAAAATCTTTGACTATGGTAAATAATAATTCAAATGAAAGTACTTGGATTTTGGATTCGGGGAGCACATGCCATTTAACCAATTGTAAGGATTTCTTTCAGGAAATGAGTCCAGAAGAAGGTATTCTTCAAACTGCAAACGCAGGGACTACTCAGATCCAAGCAAAAGGCATTGGATTCTTAAAATGCAAAGTGTCTAATGAAGTTAAAGAAATTCCTGTAAGTGATGTCTTGTATATTCCCCAAGCAGTTTGCAATATGCTTAGTGTATCTACATTAGATAAGAAGGGATTTGTGATTCATTTTGAAAACAGTAAGTGCACAATCTCTAAAAATGATGAAGTGTATGCTGAAGCTTTTATGCATAATGATGTTTATAAACTGAGCATTTCAGGTGAAGCCTCACATCTGGCGCAAGTAAGGAAGAATGATGGTAAATGTAGTCTGGAAATCTGGCACCGCCGCCTGGGACATCGTGATTTTAAGGTGATCCAGGATCTTCACAGTGGGCAACTAGCCACAGGCATTCAGATAAGTGCAGATACTGGTAAAATGGAGAAATTCATAGACTGTGTTACTCAAAAAGGTGTGAGACCCTCATTTCCTGCATACACAGGAAATAGGAGTAATAAAGTACTGGACTTAATACACAGTGACTTATGTGGACCGTTTAATATCCCATCATTGGGAAATAACAGATTTGTGCTAATATTCTTGGATGATTTCTCTAGATATTGTGTGGCCTATTTGCTGAAAGAAAAAAGTCAAGTCACAGACATGCTGAAGAAATACGTAGCCATGGTGAGCAATAAATTTGAAAGAAAACCAAAGGTTCTTCAGACCGACAATGGTGGTGAGTTCACTTCACAAAGCATGCGCACATTTCTAGAACAAGAAGGCATTCAGCATATCACAACAGTAGCTTATACACCAGAGCAAAATTCTGTTGCAGAGAGAAAATTTAGGTCACTTGTGGAAATGACCAGATGTATGCTGTCAGATAGCAATCTCCCTAAAAGACTATGGGGGGAAGCCATTCTCACAGCAGTGTACCTACAAAACAGAATGCCAACTAAAGGCGCTGAGCGCACACCACATGAGACATGGCATGGTAGGAAGCCAAACCTGTCACACATAAGAACATTTGGAAGTACAGCATATGCTCATGTACCAAAGCAAAGAAGGCATAAGCTGGATTCCACAACAGAAAGGGGCATTTTAGTTGGCTATGCTCCAGGACACAAAGGATATAGAATTTTGAATCTGAAAACTGGCATTGTTGGCATAAGACATGTTACATATTTTGATGAAAACAAAGGGTTGATAAAGGCTGGATTATCCCAGATGAGCCTTATCATCCAGAATATGAAACTAGAACCATAATAGACATGCCAGTGTATATAAATGCCATACCAAGGCAGATGTCTGAAAGCAACTCATCTGTATCTAACGAGGAACAGGCAGAGGAAGCAGACACAGAAAGGATCATTGAAGAAGACAGTACAGTTGGAGAAGGGGAATCAATTGGAGAAGGACTCTCAGATTTAGAGGATGCGGAAAGGTCAGACCAACCTGTTGTCAGACGCTCATCCAGGGAAAACAAAGGTGTTCCACCCCCAAGACTGTCTTACCTAACAAAGTCAGCAGAAGCTCAAGAGCCCTTAACATGGGATGAGATTGAGAAAATGCCAGCAGAAGAAGCTGCTGAATGGCGTAAAGCTGCACAAGAAGAAATTGATGCATTGCATAAAAATAATACTTGGATTCTTACAAAATTACCTCCTGGCAAGAAAGCTATAGGATGCAAATGGGTATTCAAGTTAAAAAGGAATGCACAAGGAAAAGTGGAAAGGTATAAAGCCAGATTAGTCGCAAAGGGATATCTTCAAAAATGTGGAGAAGATTTTGATGAAGTGTTTGCACCTGTAGTGAAACACATGACAATTAGAACACTTCTGAGCATTGCAGTCTCAAAAGGCATGCAAGTCAACCACATTGATATGAAAACAGCATTTCTTCATGGAGATATAACTGAAGACTTGTACATGGAACAGCCAACAGGTTTCATAAATACAAAACAAAGACAGCTAGTGTGTAAATTAAACAAAGGTCTTTATGGATTAAAGCAAAGTGCAAAATGTTGGAATGACAAATTGCATGAAATATTGACAAATTTAGGATTTAAGCAAGGTGAAGCAGATAAATGCTTGTACACTAGGTGCAGAAATGGACAATATGCATACATTTTAGCTTTTGTTGATGATCTGCTCATTGCAAGCGAAAGTGAGCAAGAGTACAAGGACATTGTAAAATATTTAAACCTGAATGTTGAGATAAAGAACTTGGTAATGTGTCATACTATCTTGGTATAGAAATTGAGAAACAAAATGATGGTTCTTATCTTCTAAGCCAGAAGCAGAAAATAAATGAGCTTATTGAAAGTTTAGGTATGCAAGATGCCCAAGTTGTAAGCACTCCCATGATCACTGATTTTCTGAAGGATGAAACAGTAAGAGAACCTTTACCAGATAACATCCAATATAGATCAGCCATAGGTAAGCTTTTATATCTGACTACCACATACAGGGCTGATATAGCAAATGCAGTAGGAATTTTGAGCAGAAGGGTCAGCTCACCTACCAAATCAGATTGGACTGCAGTTAAAAGGATGGTAAGGTATTTAAAGGTACCATTGATTGTAAATTAAAGATTTCAGCCAATAGTAATCCAAAACTAATATGTTACTGTGATTCAGATTGGGCAGGGGATCATTCTGATTATAAATCCACAAGTGGATATGTGTTTATGTATGGAAATGTACAAATTTCTTGGGCCAGTCATAAACAAAGTATTGTGAGTCTGTCTTCTACAGAAGCTGAATATGTGGCTGTATCAGAAGCATGCAGAGAACTGATGTGGATTGAAAAACTTTTGCTGGATTTTGGAATAGCTGAACAGAGACCAATCCAGATAATGGAAGATAATCAGAGCTGCATCAGACTGTCACAGAATGACAAGGTTCAGTCACGCACCAAGCACATCGCAACGAAATATCACAACGTGCGAGAGCTGGCGAAAGAAGGGGTCATCAGTCTACACTATTGTCACACCAGTGAGATGACAGCTGACATCATGACCAAACCGTTACCCAGAGAACGTTTTGAGAATCTGCGAATAAAGCTTGGACTTTCTATGAATTAATAATTGCATGACAGTTATGCATGAGAAGGGGTTTGTTGGAATAATGTATTGTATTTTACATGCATTGTCTGTCACCAATTTTTTCTCTGTGATTACTCTGTGACCTCTGATGTGAATTTCCTAGAGAGGTCACACCTATGCAACTTCCTGTGGGGGTCAGGCACAGCACATGGAGCTCATGATCTCTCCTAGCCTGAGGATCTATGGTGTGAGCATCCATTACCATCTAAGCACATGGAAAGAGCTGATAATCCAAATGTATAGTATTATGTATATATAAGCCTGTCTGAATATAATCTAACTACAAACTGTGAGTAAACAGATGTTTTGTTACTTCAACTTTAAAGTGACTCAGCAGTGAATTATTCTGGGGTGTATGTGAGAGAGATGAAGAAAAGAAATTAACATTTCTAAAGCTGAAGCTGTGTGTATAAAATCTGCTAATTATTTACTACAAATAATCCAACAGTTTCCTGAATGCCCTTGCATTTTATTGTCTCCTCCAGCTCTCAGTTTAAATGTCTAGAAACTTAGTGTCTGAATTTCTTCCAAAGGATCCCTTTTCCTGCCACAGAAAGATGTAGTCCATCATTACTGTAGAGTCTCATTTTTCCATATATTGCTCCATTCTCCCATGTATCTAAAAGCTTCTTGCTGACACCAGTCTTTGAGCCACTTATTGAATTTCTTTATATTATATAGTCTTTCCTCTCCCTTTCAATAAGTAGGTAGCACTTCGGAAAAATCTAGTCTGAACCAGACTTTAGCCCCTCCCCCAACCTCTGGAAAGTTCTCTGTGCTCCAAATGTGCTATTGTTGCTCAGAGGGCAAATGATTTTGAACTGATTTATCAGTGTTTTTTGGGTGTTTTGAATTAAATTATCATCTTGGTCACTGGGTCTACCTCAGTCCTTCATTTCAGAGCATAATAATGCTCCAGTGAAGCAGAAGAATTAATCAGAGGCAATGACTGGGAGGGAGAATGCCTTTGTGTTACCTAAGCCTACTGTAACCCATCTATTCTTGGGTTTCCTCATCTTTTGTGGTAGTGGATGGCAGTGGTATAGTTAAACTAGGTGCATCTGTTGCATATACACCCCCTGCCAGACCCAGATCCCCACTCCACCTTAAAATCCTTTCTGCTGCAGTCTTTACCTGGGCAATGGCAGCAGCACTCATAGACTGCCTGCAGCCTGCAGCCTGCACCGGGATTTACTCCCTGAACCGTCCTGCCCCTTCTGATGCAACTTCCTGTTTTGTGAAATGCAATGGGATTTTAAGGTATGGGGAGATGGAGGCGGTGGCACATGGGGGGTGGTGGTGTAGGGGGAGCAGGGGGACAGGAGGAGACCTACCCCCTGTAAAACATTACTGGCTATGCCACTGGTGGGTTGTAAATTGGTTGTCAATTGGGTTGTCCTGGAATCTCCTTTAATTGCAGCCAATTCCTGCTTAAGTTTGTTGATTTTACCTTTCACAGTACAGAGCTGAAGACACATGGAGCAAGCCCTAAGCAGTCTGCTTTAGGACTAAGGAACAAAAATTATTATACTGAATGAAAGTCATGTTGATTGGTTAATGTGAACAGATGCACTGTGGTAAGGGATACCAAAAGGTAAGGTCAACTGACTGTGACCGAGGTTGATTATCAATATTTATTGGGACCACTATATAGCTACGGCATGGTTATGTGTGGATGTGGAGGGCATTATAATGCAAAAGGCCTCAGGGTCTGCAGACTATCCGAACTGATCTAAGCCCCAAACCTCTTTTTTTTCTGTCTCAGAGAGCCAAATCAGGCCAATATATATATATATATATATATATATATATATATATATATATATATATATATATATATATATATATTGCCTTTTGTCTGCAAGAGTAATACAGATAGGATTAGATAGCAGAGACACATAAAACAAGCAGTGAAAAATGCAGAAAAGAATCAAGGTAAATCTGTCATGTGGAGAGTCCTTCTTCAGAGTTCAGAGCTGTATATGAACTGGGGAAATCAGGAAGTCAGAACTTTCCCTAATCAAATTTCACCTCTGTGAGACCCTTTCCCTCTAGAGTTCGGCTCACAATAGGCCTCAAGGTCTGCAGACTATCTGAACTGATCAAAGCCCCAAAAATCTTTTTGTTTCCTGCTTCAGACAGGTAAAAAAGTCCAAATAGAGAATTATTTTACACATTAGAACCACAAATTAACAGCAGTATATCAAAATAGAACCAGATACTAGAAAAACAGTGAGCATATAATTTTTTTTTTTTGCTTTCTTGTCTGCAAGAATAATATAGACAGAATTAGGTAGCAGACCACAGGTCTCTTACTTTACAGTATTTCCCCGCAAAAAATTCATGGTCCTTACCTATTTGCTGTTTCATACATCTACCACATTCCTTCATAACTTGGGCACAGAGGATGACATTGGTGGGTAATGGGTTAGGAGAGTTGTTAAAAGACAAGTCGAGAACTGAGGGAGGGGATTGGCCTTGTGCTGCATTTGTTAATTTACAAACATATTTAATCAAAATAGAAGAATCTAAATTAGGCAAAATAGATGGATCAATTTGGTCTCTATCTGCCATCACCTACTAAGGGATCATTTTACTATGCTGCAGAAAGCACTAACATGTGCTTACCATAGCTTAAAATGGTATACCGCAGGCCATACTGAGGAGTCCTGCAGTAATTTTGGCATGTGGACACTACCCAAATGCTAAAAAATACTTTTTTTATTTTTTTAGCACTGGGGGTGTGTTTGGGGGCAGAGAGTAGGCATGTTCTATGCTAATTGGTTAGCATAGCTACTTTCCAGCACACTGATTAACACGTGGTTAGTGCGTGGGACATTACCACCACCAAAATAGGTGTAGTTAAGGGCTCATGCTCTAATGTCCACACACTAATGGGAAAATTAACACATGGTCATTAATAGAGAAAATAGTATTTTCAGCCATTTTACCCCTGTAATAAAAATGGCCTCAGCATGCGGGGAAGATCCATGTAAGGGTACGCTGGGACCACCTTTTGCCAAAGTTTGGTAAAAGGGCCCCTAAGTTATAACTTAGGTATTTGCCTAGGACTTTTGTTTGGACAAGATAAATAACTATAAACCAAAATGAATAACTAAGGTGTCCTTATATTAAGCTGTGGTATGTACTAATGTATACTTACCTGCAGTTAAAAAGCACTACCACAGGGTGTGCTCAGGCGGCCTGCAGTAGTTTTGGGATCAGCTAGCACTTTCCATGCACTAAAAAACATGTTATTTTTTAGCGCTGGATGTTTATCTGGGGGCGGAGGGTAGGCATGTTCTGCACTAATTGATTAACACAACTACTAACAAATTAGCACAGGATTAGCACATGAGCCCTTGCCACCTAGAAAATAGATATCAGTAAGTACTCATGCGCTAATGGCCATGTGTTAACGGGAAATTAGCATGTGGCTATTAATGGGAATAATGAAAAATGAGACCATTTTACCACCATGCTAAAAGTGGTTTCAGTGTGTGGGAAAAACCCACGCTGGCCACTTTTTAGCACAGCTTAGTAAAAGGGGTTTTAAATAAGTAAACAAATACACTGCAAGGAGCTTATTTTACTAAATGTTGCTTCCCATCTAAACATGTAAATAGTGGCTTTTACACCTACAGTTTACATACATGTGTATCATGTGATTTCAGAATGCCTTTATTAAGATGCATGGATACTAAATAATGCATAGTTTTGAGGGGGCATATTTGGGTGTGGTTCAAACATTAGAAAAACCAGGTCTATAGTAAAGCAAGGGTGTGGTGCAATTACTCCTCAAGAGCATTTAGCACACAGTAATGTCTAGGAGTGTATTACCAAAATAAAAGTCCCTTTGGATTTGGGAAAATGATTGAATGATTGGACTAATGCAAGCACTAATACAGATAGAAAATAAACCTACATTATTTTAGATAAATGGTAATCAGCACACAATAAAAGTTAGCGTACAAAAGATATTTCTCTGGCAACAAATAAATCACAGAAAAAAATAGATTTGATTTGTTACAGTGTACTAATGATTCCTGAAAGTTATAAAACTGTCTTTCCTAAGAGAATTCATCACAGCATATCAGCACAAATGGCAATATACATCTCACACCTGCTTAGCCTAGCATCCCTTTTTGCCTGTCAAAGAAAGATTCCTATTTAACCAAAACCACAGGAGTGATCCAAGATCAGTTTGTGGGTTACTGAGTACAAGGACTGTCCTCTTTCTCAGGTAAGATGGAGCTCTCTCTTCTCTTGGCTCCAGTTGGTTTTAAAACTGCAAGCCAAGATTGTCAAAGCAAAGTGATCAGGAATGTGATGAATACTTTCTTCACTCAGCCAGGAAGGTCAGAGTTCACTGGTGTATGGAGTCAAAGGCACAACCATAAATCTCCTCTTCTTGTCTCTGTAGCATTTGTAATCACTTTTGCTTACTGTACAGACAGTCTTCACAAAGAGGCTGGAGCTTAGTTATCCTTCCTGATGTGGCACACAGTCTGGTATGTCAGTCAATTGCAAATCCAATAATTCTTTCTTGCATCTCCTCAGAGTACCTGTCTGATCACAAAGAAGACAGGAACAGCTTCCCTGACCACCTGGGACTCTGGATCTATTCTTGTACCAATCAGGGCTCTACTAAACCAGACTAGGATGATCAGTGGTCTAGATGCTTTTCTGTCCAGAGTAGAAGTGGCTCTAACTGGAGCAGATACAATGTTGCCTCCCAAGGTCGTTCAAGCTGTCCACAGGCCCACCCAATCTTGACTCATGCCCACCCAGCTGCAGTGCCACACACTTCTCCGTGGCGTCCTGGCATCTGCACTCAGGTCTTGTGACCTCTTCCCTCGGTACAGGTATCCTTGGTGCCTATAGCGATTTATTCTTGCTGCTTGCACCGTCCTCGTAGGCTTCCATCTGCCGTGTTCCACAGACAGAAAGCAGGCAAGGAAAGGTGGGACATGGCAGATGAAAGTCTGCGGGGCTGGTGCAAGCTGTGAGAATAAATTGCTGCAGGCACCAAGGATGCCTGTACCAACATCAGGGAGGGACAGAGTTCAGGGACAGGAGAGCAGACGCCAGGATTCTGCAGAGGAGAAGGAGATGTGAAGTAGGTGAAAAAAGAAATTCTTACAAAATATCTTCAGGAAGATATTTGTGGCGTGTGGTTGGGGGGGGGAGGGGGCAAGTGTGCGTGGAAGAGCCCATCCAACTTACATCTGGGCCCATCCAAAGTATCGAATCTGGCTACACTTCTGGCTCAGAACTTCACTCACCTCCATTTCCACACAGCGAACAATGGACAAAGATGGTATTCAGTCTCAAGATAAGCAATGCATCTTTGGTAGCTTAGCACATCTTCACAAAAAGCTGAAAGAGAATTTTGCAGAAACTATAAAGGTATAGCCCAGAGCACGGTTTAGATCATAAGTTAGGCCTCAGGCCTAAAAAGGTAAACCAGAAAAAACCCCTACACTTCTAAAGCACACATACGTTTTAATAAGGTGTTTCTTTTAGACAGGGCTTGACATGAGTGTTTGAGATTTACTATCAAATAATGGTGTTCCTTTGTTTTTATGTTCTGATTGTTTTAATTGTTTTATTTGCTACTATAAACCATTTTGAGAAACGGTATATCAAGTGAAATAAACAATAAATGATAAACGATGAGTGATTAAGGGGACCATGCTGCTTAGCCCTATCACCTTTAAAATATAAAAATTTACCTACTTGGGCTTCTTTCCTTAATTGGCTGCACTTATATGTATAATCAGGACTTTTTTTAAGGGGGTACTTGGGAGTACCGAGTACCGGCACCTTTTCCATTGTCTGCTAAAATTGACCCATGGACCCCAAGTTTTAATGAAAGAGCTCAGGCTCTACATGCAAATTCTGCCTTGTCATAGATTCTGGCTATTGTGGGGTGGGTTCCTCAGTGATCACCTCACCCCTGAAGGGTGGCCTGGCATTTGAGTACCGGCATCTTTTTCACTAGAATAAATGCACTGCATATAATTATCCAAAATACAACTCCTATGTGTATAATTGTTGGCACTTATATTCGCAACCACTGAAAATTGCCACTTATACATGAAATTGCTGGAAAACTGACACAAAAATGGTAGAGTGATGACATTCTTTCTCAGTATGTGTAGGTTTGTAAAATCAAAATCAGTGCTTTTGCTATATGGCCCAGCAAATACACATGTATTTGCTGGTGTCTTTATATATATTTTACAAAATGCTCTGCTAAGCTTAGGGAAATGAGCACTTGGGGGGGGGGGGAGGGTAATGCTCTAAGGTGCTAATATCTACTCAGCACATATATATAACTAAATGACTGGAATACCGGCACATACACATGTAAATGCCAAAAATCCAGCTATACGCTACTCCGTAAATACTCTTTTATCTTCCATATGTGTATTTTACAGAAGGGCAAATACATGAGAGAAGTCTGGGCAAACTGTGGGTGGGACTTACGTTCATAATATATGAATTCTATATCATCCCCCAGATTCTATATAGCATGCGTGGAAGGGCATAATCGAACGCGAACACCTATCTCCATGGGCGTCTATGTCCGAAAACGGGTACGTGAAGAGGTGGGACAGACCGTATTGTAAATGGGCCCGCTGCTCCAGTATGGGGGAGGAAGCTGCCTCCCCTGAATAGCCAGAACTTCACAAAACTGCCACCAGGAAATACTTCAAAAACATTCCTTTATTTTCCAGATTCATAAACAAAACTTCCCTCCAGAGTAGAGACTTGCTTCTCAGGCAGGGCTGTTCTGCCTTGCTTAGTACATCCACCAATTACACAAAGACTTTGCCCCCTTCCCGGAGGGGAATGCAATAGTCCTTTGGAAATCCCTGCTTTTTTGGTCCCAGTCAGTAGCAAACAAATAGTACTTGTCCCACAAGCAGGATTTCCCCTCAAGACAGTGTTAATCACCAAGCAGCCTTTACTTTCAGGAGGTTCAATACTTTTGGGACTTCCTTCCACCCAAGGTATTTCAGCCTGCTTCAGTTCTTTAGGGACCTGTCTTGCCCAAGGATTTTCAGCCTGCACTGCTCCTCTCCTCCTGAACTGAACCCCTCTTCCCACCAGGCAGCCCTCCTTCATAAACAAGCCTTCCAACGTCAGAGGTTCTCACAATAATCAGGTTTCAAAACAGGGTAGTAATTCCCCCACCACTCAGGGTTTCCCCCAAAAGAAAACCAGGCTTCTCTACTTAAGCAGGGTTTAAACCAAAATAAATTCCCAAAACCATGTAGGTTCCAAACCTTCAGGGGCTGCCTTCCTCAGCCCTCAAGCTCCCATTCCGTTCTGCTTTCTTCCCCTGTTCAGCAGGGGCGTATCTGCGTGGGGCCACAGGGGCCTGGGCCCCCGCAGATTTCGCCCTGGACCCCCCTACCACCGTTAACCCTCCCCCGCCTACCGCCAACCCTTTCCCCGCCTACCGCCGTCACCTACCCCGAGGTCCGCTCCTGCCGGTTTTTTAAACTATTACTTCAGCTGGCGGGGGACCCCATCCCCCGCCAGCCCAGCCGAGGTCTTCTTTAACGTCATCTTCATCCTTGTGTTGTTAAAGCTGCATGATGCATCCTTCCAGTTGGACGGAGTTTGACGTCGCAGCAAGTTGTACGGACGTCAACGTGCTGCGACGTCAAACTCCGTCCAACTGGAAGGATGCATCATGCAGCTTTAACAGCACGAGGATGAAGATGAAGTTAAAGAAGACCTCGGCTGGGCTTCAGCTGAAGTAATAGTTTAAAAAACCGGCAAGAGCGGACCTCGGGGTAGGTGACGGCGGTACGCGGGGAAAGGGTTGGCGGTAGGGGGGAGGGTTGACGATGACGACAATGATGACGATGGCGGGGGGCGGCGGTAGGGGGGGTTATAATATGCCCCCTCACTCTAGCCCCTGCCCCCCCTACCGCCGAATCTCAGATACGCCCCTGCTGTTCAGGCTGATTAATTCTCTCTTCCATCCAATCCTCCTCCTGCTTCCCAGCCCACCCCCCCCTATTACAGGTGGGCAGCATGATATACAGATTGCTGGTCCCGGGAACTGGCTCCTTCATTCACCCTCCCCCTTGTGGTCAGAGACGATACATGGCCAGCTTGCCTATCCCCTGGGATCTCACTGCTAGGACTGGAAATGCATTCTGGGATATGTAGTTTATGGTTCTGCTGCTTCACTCTATACATCGGGGATGTAGCCTTGTCACAGTATTTTCGAAAAAATGGACGTTTTTCAGCTGGGCGTTTGTTTTTTTAGCGATAATGGAAACTAAAAACACCCAGCTCAAAAACGTCCTAATCCGAGCCATTTGGTCATGGGAGGGGCCACGATTCATAGTACACTTGCCCCCCTCACATGCCAGGACACCAACTGGGCACCCTAGAGGTCAATAAATCTCCTCTAACAATAGGCAAGAGCTGAAGCATACTATTTCATTTCACAACTCAACATATAAAAACAGATTCTATTTAAATTCTGGTGTGAAATTAGGGACAGCACCACAAGCTCCTTCCATAGCCTAAGCTTTCAAAACAGGCACTCGGAAGCTAACCATAACACACCATACCAGCAGCATCCTGAGAAGTCAAATTTTACTGATTATACAAATGAAAAGTGAACACCACAAATATTCTAGGACACCAGTCCACCTCCAGTTGAGAAAAGACAACCAGCTAGATAGCTACAGATTCCTATACAAGACCTACATATTTAATTCTCTAAAAAGTGAAAATATTTTTGGTACCTTTGCTGTTTGATCATTAATTTTTCCATTTGAGTTGGTTAGGTACATAAGTATTGCCACACTGGGACAGACCAAAGGTCCATCAAGCCCAACATCCTGTTTTCAACAGTGGCCAATCCAAGTCACAAATACCCAGCAAGATCCAAAAAAAGTTCAATACATTTTATGCTGGTTATCACAGAAATAAGCAGTGGATTTTCCCCAAGTCATTTTAATATTGGTCTATGGACTTTTCCTTTAGGAAGCCAGCCAAATCTTTTTTAAACCCCACTAAGCTAACCACCTTTACCACATTCTCTGGCAACAAATTCCAGAGTTTAATTACACATTGAGTGAGGAAACATTTTCTCCAATTTGTTTTAAATGTACTACTTTGTAGCTTCATCGCATGTCCCCTAGTCCTAGTATTTTTGGAAAGAGTAAACAAATTATTCACGTCTACCCATTCCACTCCACTCATTATTTTATAGACCTCTATTGCATCTCCCCTCAGCTGCCTTTTCTCCAAGCTGAAGAGCCCATTGAGGATACTGACCATTTAACCCTACTCTCTGTTGCAGTACCGTTTTGCTACTTCTTTTTGGTGTTCTCAGTCCTTTTCTAGGATCTAATTTCCATTTTCTAATTCTTCATTCTCCCTGTCTTCTTCTCTTCCTCTCCTGTATCTATCTCTGGCAGTGATTCTTCTGCTTCATCTTTTTTCTACATTTCTCTCATCTGCCTTTTTATCTATATATAGTTAGATTTCATTCCTTCATGTCACCTTTCCAGATTTCAGTCTCCTTCTTTTTATCTTTTACCTGATTACCAGATTTCCATTTCCTACTTTTCCTCCCCTAGTCCTCCTATTCCCCAACTCTGTTGTGTTCCTTCCCCAGCCTTCTATTTTTCTATCACCCATTTTCTAGCCTCACTGTTGTCTATCTCCAGTCCCTTTCTTGTGCCTTACTCACCTATCTAGGCTCCCATTCTCCTTTTTACCTTCCTCATTTCTATCATCTCACTCTATTCAAATACCCATCTCCTTTGTTTTTCTCTCACTCTGTCTATAGCCCTCTGTCCTTATCAACTACCTCCCATATACTTCCCAAACCCTCTAGATTATTCCAATCATTTCCCCTCCCCATGCTTTCTGACCTCAGTCTCACACTGCTACACAAGCCCCTCACCATTCATCTAATTTCTGTTTTAATCCTGATCTTTGCTCACTATCTTAGTCATTATTCCCTCATCTAATCCCCAAGTTCCCACTCTTCCATCCTACCGAATCCCTTAGTCCTCATTCACAATCCAAATCACATCCTGAGTCCATACTTACACTCCCAATGCCACTCCCAATTAGAGGCTGGTTTCTTCTGGCATTTCATCCAATCTGAGAGACTCCATCTAAGTCTGAGTCCTTGCTCTATGCATAAGTATTGCCAGCATCTGTCCTCTTCTTCTTTTCTAGTACTTCACCATATATTCCCTTCTCCAGTATTCATTGACCCTGGCTTTCTACTTCTTATCCCAGCTTCCATTCCTATGCCCCTCCCTCTTTACCTTCCCTTGTATATGCCATTGATTCTTCCTCCCCCTACAGTAACATAGTAACATAGTAGATGACGGCAGAAAAAGACCTGCACGGTCCATCTAGTCTGCCCAACAAGATAAACTCATGTGTGCTACTTCTTGTGTATACCTTACCTTGATTTATATCTGCCATTTTCAGGACACAGACCATAGAAGTCTTGCCCAGAACTAGCCCCACCACCCAAACACCAGCCCCGCCTCCCAATCTCGGCTAAGCTTCTGAGGATCCATTCCTTCTGAACAGGATTCCTTTATGTTTATCCCACACATGCTTGAATTCTGCTACCGCTTTCATCTCCACCACCTCCCGCGGGAGGGCATTCCAAGTACCTACCACTCTCTCCGTGAAAAAATACTTCCTGACATTTTTCTTGAGTCTGCCCCCCTTCACTCTCATATTATGTCCTCTCGTTCTACAGCCCTCCCATCTCCGGAAAATTGTTCTGTTCTCCATTCTTACCCCTCCACCACCATATGTCAGCATCACCCCCCCCCCTTGACCTAGCCTCAATCTCGTTCTCCATGTCCAACATCAGTCCCTTTCAGCTTCTGCTCCAGCATCAGTCCCTTTCCTGCTCTACACAGTTTAGCCTCGGTATCAACTCTCTTCCTGTTTCAGCCTCTGCCATAATCCAGCGCCCCCCCCCCCCCCCCCCCCACACACACACAGCATCAGCCTCCTTAACATCAACCTCCTTCCAGTCCCAATCCCCAACATCAGCCTACCCACCCCAGATTAATCATTTACACAACAGCAGAAGCTTGCTCTTTTGCTCCTATCACAGTATTGTTCTTCAGCATTGTGCTAGTGCTTCTCTTGGCACTGTGGCAAATTTTAAATGTTGAAATATGAAATTTCCATATTTTATTAAGAAATGGGAAGAGCCTTTTCTTAGCATTAACACTTACCATTGTGCCAGTGGCAGTGCCAACACAATGCTGAAGAACAGCACAGCGGTGGGAGGGAATGAAAAAGCTCCCACCACAGTGAAGGGTAAGCTGGTGAAGCAAGTCTTCAATTCTAGTGAATCATTGGCTCATCCTTTAAGCCGACTCTGCTTGTATAAAACTGGCAAAGATAAGTTTAGCTCCAGATGAAGTTGAGCTCCAGATGAAGATGTTACGAAACAGAAGCGCACTGTAGAACAAACCAGTGAGAAAGCCGGGAAGATAAGATAAGTGCAAAGTTAAATAAGAATTGAGAACAAAGTGGAAAAGCAAAAAATTATCATTAATCTAGACTAATGAGGATTCCCGCTGTTAGTATAATGACACAGCGGAGTGGTGTAGTTTATGAAGCAAAAGAATCAATAAGCACACCGGAAATCTGAAGTCAAGATTATTATATTGATCTAAAAGTCTGTGTTGATAAGTGTAAAGTGCCATAGTGGTATTTATAGTTAGAATTTATTCAAGTGAGCACTACAGTTGAAGTGTAATTGTATAAAACTTTACAATAAACCAGGGAGGTGGATTGTGATCTATGTCAGATTTATTGATGTGGTGAGCAGCAGATATTCTGGATCAACCTGCTAAAGCCTTGGAAGTCATGGAATGTTTACTCACCATTCAGACCAAAACAAAATGAGGTTTAGCCCCATGGTGGCAGATTTGAAAAACAAAGTAGCTCTATAGCATAACAAGTAGATGAATTAAAAGCTTATGAGGACATTTTCAATAATTTAATAATGAAAACGTTAATAATTCACCCCAAATAACTAGATAATCACAAATGGTCAGCAAGTTAAAACTAAATTCAGCAATTGCAAAAATTTTTGAAAAATGCTTTGTTTAAAAAGTAAAGAAGCAATCATTTATCATCCCAAAGTTGTAAATGATTCAACCAGTTTAATATCCAAAGCACTTACAATATTTTAACCATAACTCCATTAAGATAAATAGTGCATACTAAAAGTGATTACTGCATTGCAACAAACATGGTTACATAACACTTCTCTGGGATGTTTTCGAACTCTGGAAATACACCTACTCAGAAAGGAAAAGGTTTCTCTGAATAGGGCCCAGAGAAAGACTGCCAGACCCTATTTCTTATCAAAATGCAGTGAGACACAAAACACAGGAAGGCAACAACATTCACTTTAAGGTACATTTCAGTCCACCATCTATATTCTTACTGGTTGGAGATAATAAATTAATCTCATGGAGCCCTTTTACAAAGCATTGGTAAGCCCAACATGGGCTTACTGCACGCTATCCCAGAACTACCACCTGCTCAACTTGGCTGCCAGTGGTATTTACGGCTTGAGCATTTGCCATTTCCAGCATTACGGAAAAAAAAATTACAGTGTGGTGCTAACCCGGTGGTAATTGGGCATTGCTTCGTGCTGCCTGGTTACCACTGAGTTACCGCAGGAGCCCTTACCACCACCTCAATGGGTGGTGGTAAGCAGTGGCGTAGCCACAGGTGGGCCAGGGCCCATGCACTTAGGGTTCAGGCCCACCCAACAGTAGCACATGTTTAGCGGTAGCTGGTGGAGATCCCAAGCTCTACCAGCTGAAGACTTCCCCCTGATGGTAATGAAAATGCTACTCTCCATGATACTGGCATCTGCGCATGTTCAGTTTTCAGCTCATGCCTGCTGCAGACTGCCAAGGTGGAAAGAAGCATTTTCCTGCCAGCTGAGATATCTTTTGGTGGTGGGGGGGGGGGGGGAGAACATTTGGTGTCCACCCACTTCTTGCCTAGGCCCACCCAAAATCTATTGTCTGGCTACGCCCCTGGTGGTAAGTGCTTCCTGCTGCATGGCCATGTGGTAAGAGTTATCTTACCACATGGCCATTTTTTTTAAAGAGGCTTTTTACTCACTGTGGTAATGCAGGAAAAACAACCCCCACCGCTACCGCAATGCCCTTTTTCCTGCAGCTTAGTAAAAGGACCCCATAGTTTAATTTGGGCATAAGATCCTCCAGAAGTCTGACAGAACTTGTGTGCTCCATATGACTTAAACTGTGAGATTGCTACACCACCCCGATGGTAGGACTATTGATGGTGAAGTGAGTCCAACACACCATTAAAGGAACGATAGGAAGTACCAGAAGGAGTGAAACCCAAGTGCTAGCTCCAGAAGACTATGGGTATGAACCATAAAGAGGAAATCCTGCAGAAACCCAAGAAACTGGACCTCAGGGTTTACTAATACTAGCATGACAGCAGATAGAAAAAGTCTGTAAGTGTGTCTTGTGCAATTACTGGATGCAGTCAGATTTGAGGCCAAGGCTGCACCTGGCAAAGAAGGATTTTGAGCTTTAGTTCAGAGAATAAATCACCTACAGGAGTGCTGTAGAGGGCCCAACAGTACTACCTGCTAGAGTGGGGAAGAGAGCCTGAGACAGTATTTCAGAGTGCTAACACTGGCTCTGTGGCACACTGTAAAACTGAATAAATAATCACATTGAAGAAGGAAAGAGACCACAGATTTCAATCTGCCGGATGTAGATTGGAAGGTTCCGTCTGCGGAATCGGAAAGAAGTAGAGACATCGTGGATGCTTTTCAAAGTGCTTTGCTCAGACAAATGGTGACGGAACCCACGAGGGAGGGAGCGACGCTAGATCTGGTACTCACAAATGGGGATAATGTGTCAAATCCGAGCGGGTGCCAACCTGGGCAGCAGTGACCATCAAACGGTTTGGTTTGATATGACGGCTGAAGAGGAGGGTGGCCACTCAAAACTCAAAGTCCTGGATTTCAAGCATGCTGACTTTAGTAAAATGGGAGAATACCTGAGGAAGGAGCTGATGGGATGGGAGGAAATACAAGAAGTGGAAGGACAGTGGTCCAGGCTGAAAGAAGCTATAAATAGGGCCACGAACCTTTATGTAAGGAAAGTAAATAAAAGCAAGAGAAAAAGGAAACCAATATGGTTCTCCAAGCAAGTGGCTGAGAAAATAAAGGTTAAAGAGTTGGCGTTCCAGAAATACAAAAAAACTGAAGAAAAGGAACACGAGGAGGAATACCGGATGAAACTGAAAGAAGCCAAGAGAGAGATACGTCTGGCGAAAGCGTAAACTGAAGAACAAATGGCTAGAAATGTAAGGAGGGGTGGCAAAATTTTCTTCAGGTATATTAGTGAAAGGAGAATGACTAAAAAGGGAATTGTGAGATTAAAAGATACTGCGAAAAGAAAAAGCTAATTTGCTAAATAGATACTTCTGTTCTGTTTTCACAGAAGAAAACCTGGAGAAGGACCACGATGGACTGGAAAAAGTACAAATGAAATTGAAGTGGATAGAGCATCGTTCACGGAAGAGAGTGTGTATGAACAACTTGAAAAGCTAAAGGTGTGCAAAGCCATGGGACCGGATGGGATCCACCCTAGGATATTGAGGGAGCTCAGAGAGGTTCTGGCGGGTCCTCTTAAAGATTTGTTTAATATATCCTTGCAGAATGGGGAGGTTCCGAGGGATTGGAGAATGGAGGATGCGGTCCCTCTTCACAAAAGTGGTGATAGGGAAGAAGCTGGAAACTACAGGCCGGTAAGCCTCACTTCGGTTATTGGAAAAGTAATGGAAGCGATGTTGAAGGAAAGGATAGTGAATTTCCTGGAAGCCAATAAGTTGCAAGATCCGAGACACCATGGTTTTACCAAAGGCAAATCGTGCCAAACGAATCTCATTGAGTTCTTTGATTGGGTGACAGGAGAATTGAATCAGGGACGAGCTATGGACGTAATCTACTTAGATTTCAGCAAAGCTTTTGACACGGTTCCCCACAGGAGGCTCTTAAATAAACTGGATGGGCTGAATATAGGACCCGAAGTAGTGAACTGGATTAGGAACTGGTTGACGGACAGACGCCAGAGGGTGGTGGTGAATGGAATTCGCTTAGAGGAGGGAAAGGTGAGTAGTGGAGTGCCTCAAGGATCGGTGCTGGGGCCGATTCTGTTCAATATATTTGTGAGTGACATTGCCAAAGGGTTAGAAGGTAAAGTTTGCCTATTTGCGGATGATACTAAGATCTGTAACAGAGTGGACACCCCAGAGGGAGTGGAAAACATGAAAAAGGACCTACAGAAGCTAGAAGAATGGTCTAAAGTTTGGCAATTAAAATTCAATGCAAAGAAATGCAAAGTGATGCACTTAGGGAGTAGAAATCCACGGGAGACGTATGTGTTAGGCGGGGAGAGTCTGATAGGTAGGGATGGGGAGAGGGATCTTGGGGTGATAGTATCTGAGGATTTGAAGGCGACAAAACAGTGTGACAAGGCAGTGGCCGTAGCTAGAAGGTTGTTAGGCTGTATAGAGAGAGGTGTGACCAGCAGAAGAAAGGGGGTGTTGATGCCCCTGTATAAGTCTTTGGTGAGGCCCCACCTGGAGTATTGTGTTCAGTTTTGGAGGCCGTATCTTGTTAAGGATGTAAAAAGAATTGAAGCGGTGCAAAGAAAAGCTACGAGAATGGTATGGGATTTGCGTTACAAGACGTATGAGGAGAGACTTGTGGACCTGAACATGTATACTCTGGAGGAAAGGAGAAACAGGGGTGTTATGATACAGACGTTCAAATATTTGAAAGGTATTAATCTGCAAACAAACCTTTTCCGGAGATGCAAAGGCGGTAGAACGAGAGGACATGTAATGAGATTGAAGGGGGGAAGACTCAAGAAGAATGTCAGGAAGTATTTTTTTACGGAGAGACTAGTGGATGCTTGGAATGCCCTCCCGCGGGAGGTGGTGGAAATGAAAATGGTAACAGAATTCAAGCACGCGTGGGATAAACATAAAGGAATCCTGTTCAGAAGGAATGGATTCTAAGGAGCTTAGCCGAGATTGGGTGGCAGAGCCGGTGGCAGGAGGCGGGGATGGTGCTGGGCAGACTTATACGGTCTGTGCCAGAGCCGGTGGTGGGAGGCGGGACTGGTGGTTCGGAGGTGGGGATAGTGCTGGGCAAACTTATACGGTCTGTGCCCTGAAAAGGACAGGTACAAATCAAGGTAAGGTATACACAAAAAGTAGCACATGTGAGTTTTATCTTGTTGGGCAGACTGGATGGACCGTGCAGGTCTTTTTCTGCCGTCATCTACTATGTTACTATACCTGCTTATAATCGAACGAGAAAAATGCCCAAGTTCCGACCTAAATTGGGAGATGGACGTTTATCTCACAAAAACGAATAACGCGGTATAATCGAAAGCTGAACTTGGATGTTTTCAACTGCACTGCATCGCGGAAGCGTACAAAGTTGACAGGGGTGTGTCGGAGGCATGGTGAAGGCGGAATTGGGGCATGGTTATCACCCGAACAGAGATGGGCGCCTTTCGCCGATAATGGAAAAAAAGTATGCGTTTGTAGCTAAAATTTAGGGCACTTTTCCTGGACCCTGTTTTTTCACAAATAAGGCCCCAAAAAGTGCCCTAAATGACCAGATTACCCCCAAAGGGAATCGGGGATGACCTCTCCTGACTCCCCCAGTGGTCACTAACCCCCTCCCACCACAAAAAATGATGTTTCACAATTTTTATTTTCACCCTCAAATGTCATACCCGCCTCCCTGGCAGCAGTATGCAGGTCCCTGGAACAGTTGCTAGGGGGTGCAGTGGACTTCAGGCAGATGGACCCAGGCCCATCCCCTCCTACCTGTTACAATTGTGCTGCTTAATGCTTAGTCGTCCAACCCCCCAAACCCACTGTACCCACATGTAGGTGCCCCCTTCAACCCTTAGGGCTATAGTAATGGTGTAGACTTGTGGGCAGTGGGTTTTGAGGGGGATTTGGGGGACTCAAGACACAAGGGAAGGGTGCTATGCACCTGGGAGCTCTTTTACCTTTTTTTTTGTTTTTGTAAAAGTGCCCCCTAGGGTGCCCGGTTGGTGTCCTGGCATGTGAGGGGGACCAGTGCACTATGAATCCTGGCCCCTCCCACAAACAAATGCCTTGGATTTATTCGTTTTTGAGCTGGGCGCTTTCATTTTCCATTATCGCTGAAAAACAAAAACGCCCAGCTCACAAATTGTCGAATAAAACATGGACGTCTATTTTTTTCGAAAATACGGTTCGGTCTGCCCCTTCACGGACCCGTTCTCGGAGATAAACGCCCATGGAGATAAACGTTTTCGTTCGATTATGCCCCTCCACGTAGAAACCGTCAAACTAGACTCTGAAAGGTCTATGCTGAACCAGTTCCAATATTATTCACAGGCCATAAAAAAAACTCTTTTAAATAATGACAGTGCATTTCAAATTAATATTTAAATGCTCATATTACTTTTAATGTATATGTTTTTGTATTTTTCACTCTTAGCACCAATTATTGTAAGTGAATTTACTACTACTAATAGCATTTATATAGCGCTACCAGACACACGCAGCGCTGAACATTTGACATAGACAGTCCCTGCTCAAAGAGTTTACAATCTAGGTAAAACAGACAGACAAGACATTACGGGCAAGGGAATTACAGGGTAAAGAGGAATAGGGGAGGAGGGCATTGAGTAGCGGCTAAGAGCCCAAGGCAGCAGTGAAAAGGTGAGCCTTCAGCATAGATTTAAAAACAGGTAGAGATGGAGCTAGACACAATGCGCTGTCAAATCTAATAATCTATCCAAAAAGTTTAAACAAAAAGATGATTTTTTTCCCTGTTCATTGAATCAAGACAAATTTTATACACAATTCTTCCACATTACTAAGCTGAGTACTTATCTTAAGGAGTACTTATCTTAGACAAACTTAACAGAAGGGAGACATGTTAGAGGTATATAAAATAATGAGTGGAGTGGAACAGGTGGATGTGAAGCGTCTGTTCACGCTTTCCAAAAATACTAGGACTAGGGGGCATGCGATGAAACTACAGTGTAGTAAATTTAAAACAAATCGGAGAAAGGTTTTCTTCACCCAACATATAATTAAACTCTGGAATTCGTTGCCGGAGAAAGTGGTGAAGGCGGTTAGCTTAGCAGAGTTTAAAAAGGGGTTGGACGGTTTCCTAAAGGACAAGTCCATAAACCGCTACTAAATGGACTTGGGAAAAATCCACAATTCCAGGAATAACATGTATAGAATGTTTGTACGTTTGGGAAGCTTGCCAGGTGCCCTTGGCCTGGATTGGCCGCTGTCGTGGACAAGATGCTGGGCTCGATGGACTCTTGGTCTTTTCCCAGTATGGCATTACTTATGTACTTATGTACTTATGAGGCCAATGTTTGATCAATTTATGACTTCTTCAGAAGTTAAAGTGCTTCAAATACTTAACTTCAAAAGACAGAGCTCTGTATCACTTCAAAAACAACAGATTGAATTAAACTCAGTATTATGTCCTGCAAATTATTGCAAAACAATCAAACTTATTTGTTCACAGACCCTGCATATAGAAACACTCACAATGAAATGTTCTGTCCTTAATTCACATATACAATTTTTAATTCACATATACAATTTTTAAAGCAGTTAGACTTAATGATTCACGAAGTCTGCTACCAGAAACACCCATGTTGCAAGTTCAAAATGGTGCTTAGCCTTCACTAACTCAATCAGCTTAAAACAAACATCAGAGAACATCAATGACATTTGTGTGCAGCAGGCAGAGCACCCATGAGTGTTTGAAGTTGTAGGCCAAACTACACAAGTAAAAGTAAAAAATAAATGTGTATTCTAATATGTAAGTAAAAGTACAGGAAGTACACATTTAAATATATACTTAAGTGAAAGTAAAAACGTTATTACCTAATATATTATTTTTGAGTAAAAAGAAAAACCACCACAACTACAATGAATGCAACTATTGCTAATGTTTTTTATCCCACCAACTTTATTGCTGTACAATTCAGCCCACTTTGCTTCTAGTCAAACTAAATTTTGAAAATGACTGTTGTTTATCATTTATTTAGAGTTAACATACTATCTTAATTGTAATATAAGTAAAGCAGTTTACAATTAAAATTATAAAACTGAATACAAGAAAAGAACTCCAATAAACAATAGGAAAGATATGATCATATGAGAAGAAAACATACAGTTCTTAGTCCAGATTTTGTGAGTGCACTTGTGAGTCATTAATCTAGCACCACTAAAAAGGTGTTCAACAATTGCACTGGCAAGAAGTGGATTGTTGAGTCTTGATTACAAGTTATTTCAAATCAGGCCATGCTGGAATATTACTGATGACTTCTGAATGGTTCTGCAGGTATCGATCAAGGGAATTTCTATTTGAAACACTTCACTTTCGTATTGCAAAGAATGCTTTATCATTATTAGTATCCATTACTTATTACAACTTAAGAGTATCTCCTCATGTGACCTTCAGATGTGGCATCTTCATATCTGTTTTAAATTCCAGTTTCCTTTGCTGATTTCTACAGTTTGTTTTTTTTGATGATGCTATCTCAGTTGGTCATTAGACGTAATTATTTTTTTCTTTCAGGGTTGGTTCTATGAACAAACACAAGGTGTTGTGATAGGGGCCTTCTTTGCACAATCAGTGGCTACATTATATGTGGCTGCATTTGAGGAACAATTCATTTACACTTCTGTATATTTTCAATTGATAATTTTTGGAAACATTTTTGGATGGTGTATTTTTTATTTGGATGGACACTGATGATAGTTTGCAGCAATTTTTGTTTTGGCTGAATTCTCATCTTCAGTTTACTTGGACATCTTTTTTTGATTAGATAGATTTTTTGGATGCTCATTGTTTTTGTGTTAATGACAAGATCCAAACTACTTTATATCAGAAGCCTGTTTCTCACAACACTTTTCTGCATTTCTTTAGTTTTCATCAGTATTGGCTGAAGGCCATCTTACCAATCAGTCAGTTTTTGTGCATTTGGAGAATTTGTTTTCTGTTTTGGAGTTTAAACATTAAGCAAATAAATTATTTGCTTTTTTTTAAAACCAGGGGTTATCCTATTTCTGTTACTAAAAAGGCTTATCTGAGAGCATGCTTTGCTTCTCCTTTATCGCTCCACCACCTTACCTATCCCTATCCTTTTTCTCATATCTCTTCTATCCCATTTACTCCTTGTTCATTTGTCCTATCACATACCTCCTTTGTTGATTTTGATACTATAGATTGTATTCTCTTGTTACTATGTAAGCCGCATTGAGCCTGCAATGAGCGCGAAAGTGCGGGGTACAAATATAATAAATAAATAAACAGGGAGTTTTTGCTTCAGTACAATTGCAGGATGTTTGGAGACAGGCTGGTGGTTGTGTTTCCTTATTCCAACTTTAGTTCTGTGATACTTTCCATTTTATAGAAATATTGGTCCACACTATCAGTAAATAATGAACTCACTGTGTTTCCTATTATTGCTTATCACCATAGTAAAACTGTGGGTGAACTGTTAACGTATAAAGATTTGGATTATCCTTCAACAGATTTTTTTTGATTGGCCATGAACAATGTGGTTCCTGTTAATGGTGTTCCTCCACGTTGGAGGAACTGGATTGTATAGAACCCCAAACTCAATACAGGGTGACTTCTAGATCCAATACCACTGGTAACCCTAAGAATGTGATTTCTATTATTATGTACCCTTGCAAATTCATCTTAATGAAAATAAAGCTTGTCTGAAACATCATATTTTGACAGCTCCTTTGGTGCTTCATTGGGAAGATAAACAACATAGTATTGAAGACTTTCATTGGTGTGTGCTTGACAACATTGAAATGGGATGAGAGATGAGAGTGAATTACAAAGAGCAATCATGGATTTTCTGTTTAAACACTCTGGAACTGAGGGGATTGAATTCAGAACCGGATTGGATGTCATTGATTTAACCTGACTAAAAAAATGTATAGGTGGTGTGGAAACAGAAAACAATCCAACAAATTCCAGAAAAATCCACAAATTGAAAAATGACTATATTTAAAGGAAAATGGCCTCAAAGAGCTCCAAGAGTGGAGGAGTGGCCTAGTGATTAGGGTGGTGGACTTTGGTCCTGGGGAACTGAGGAACAGAGTTCAATTCCTGGCACAGGCAGCTCCTTGTGACTCTGGGCAAGTCACTTAACTCTCCATTGCCCCATGTAAGCCGCATTGAGCCTGCCATGAGTGGGAAAGCACGGGGTACAAATGTAACAAAACAAAAAAAAAAAGATCAAAAGCAATCTCACGGAGCTTAAACAGACCTAACAGTCTTCTCATCATCATTGGCCAAAAAACCTTGTAATACCACAGATCTGAATCTTCTTCTAGTGTCTATGGTCAAAAGATATTCTGAGTGATATTGTAAACGTAGAACACTTTGCAATATCCAATACACACAATTACACTTATCATTATGAAGTGGTGCTCAATGGATTGCTGCTCTAGGCTGTGCTGTCCTTCATTTCCAGCCCCGAGCCGACGATGGCCAGCATTTTGCTGCTTCTTCAGGGTCTCAGGCCAAAACTAGAACACGAAGGAAAAAACAAGCAGTCTTGATCCAGCTCAACAATCATACAAAAAATCACAAAGAATAAATGAAAAAACTCAAAACTGCACAGTACATGGGACACGCACAGCTCTCCAATGCAGCGTACTACATCTGAGAAACTGTCATAGTATGCTGGGATATAGCTATTATAACATCAGACGTCCATATTCCAGTTCCCAATCGGATGCTTAGAAAAAATGACACCATTCCAAGTGGATATTTAAACCGGCTGGTTCTAAACAATGAAGTTTAAAGATCCATTTTTGCTCCAGCCTCTATGCCAGCCTCAAATGTCATACCCAGCTCCATGACAGCAGTATGCATGTCCCTAGAGCAGTTTATTTTATTTTATTCTATTTTATTTTATTTGTTACATTAGTATCCCACATTTTCCCACTTATTTGTAGGCTCAATGTGGTTTACATAGTACCAAAGAGGCATTTGCGGACTCCGGTGTGAACAATTAAAAAGTGATGCTGTGGCAAGATAAAGTTCATGTGGCCTAGTGGTTAGAGTGGTGGACTTTGGTCCTGGGGAACTGGGTTCAATTCCCACTGCAAGCACAGGCAGCTCCTTGTGACTCTGGGCAAATCACTTAACCCTCCATTGCCCCAGGTACACATAAGTACCTGTATATAATATGTAAGCTGCATTGAATCTGCTGTGAGTGGAAAAGCATGGGGTACAAATGTAATAAAAAATTAGGGAATTGTAAAACAGAAGAGTTGTGTCACGCCCATTACATTCTTTAGTTTTGTTGTGTAGCTGAGATCGGGCATTAAGTTCGATCAGTAGGGTATGCCTTTTTGAACAGTTTGTTTTTTAGTGCTTTACGGAATTTTAGATGGTCATGTGTCATTTTCAAGGCTTTTGGTAATGCGTTCCACAGCTGTATGCTTAAGTAGTAGAAGCTGGATTTGTAAGTTGTTTTGTATTTAAGACCTTTGCAGCTTCAGATAGGTTTGTGCTGATTCGGATGTGTTTCTCATTGGCAAGTCGATCAAGTCTGACATATTTTAGTGGGTGCAGTGCACTTCTGGCAGACGGACCAAGGCCATCCCCCCCTACCTGTTACACTTGTAGTGGTAAATGTGAGCCCTTCAAAACCCACCAGAAACCTACCCACATGTAGGTGCCCCCCTTTACCCATAAGGGCTATGGTAGTGGTGTACAATTGTGGGGAGTGGGCTTTGGGGGGGATCATCACACAAGGTAAGGGAGCTATGCACCTGGGAGCAATTTATGAAGTCCACTGCAGTGCCCCCTAGGGTGCCCGGTTGGTGTCCTGGCATGTCAGGGGGACCAGTGCACTACGAATGCTAGCTTCTCCCACGACCAAATGGCTTGCATTTGTTCGTTTCTGAGATGGGCGTCCTCGGTTTCCATTATTGCCGAAAAATCGGGGATGACCATCTCTAAGGACGACCAACTCTAAGGTCAACCTAAATTTTGCGATTTGGGCATCCCCGACCGTGTTATTGAAATGCAAGATGGACGCCTATCTTGTTCCGATACTACGTTTTTTCCCGCCCCTTCGCCAGGACGTCCTGTGATGATGTCCTCAGGAAAACTTGGGCGCCCCTTTCGATTATGCCCCTCCACATTTTTTTTGAGATGCGGCGACCAGAATTGAACACAATATTCGAGGTGCAGTCGCAACATGGAGCGATACAAAGGCATTATAACATCCTCATTTTTGTTTTCCATTCCTTTTCCTTAGCCGCAGCAGTACACTGAGCAGAAGGTTTCCCATATCATCAACGAAGACACCTAGATTCATTTCTTTGTCTGTGACTCCTAGCGTGGAACCTTGCATGACGTAGCAATAATTCGGGTTCCTCTTTCCCACATGCATCACTTTGCACTTGCTCACATTAAACGTCATCTGCCATTTAGATGCCTAGTCTTGTAAGGTCTTCTTGTAATTTTTCACAATCTTCCCACGATTTAATGACTTTGAATAACTTTCCTGCTTATTTTCAAAGGAGAAGGCCGGCCATCTTCCAACACAAATCGGGAGATGGCCGGCCTTCTCCAATGGCCGGCCAAATCGGTATAATTGAAAGCCGATTTTGGCCGGCTTCAACTACTTTCCGTTGCAAGGCCGGCCAAAGTTCAAGGTGGCATGTCGGCAGTGTACCGAAGGCGGGGCGGGGGTGTGGTTAAGAGATGGTCATCTTCGGCCGATAATGGAAAAAAGAAGGCTTCCATGATGAGCATTTGGCCGACTTTACTTGGTCCCTTTTTGTTCACGACCAAGCCTTGAAAAGGTGCCCAAATTGACTAGATGACCACCGGAGGGAATCGGGGATCACCTCCCCTTACTCCCCCAGTGAATCCATCTAGCTTCTCTTTGCTTTGATCTCCTCACTCTATCACCTCACCTTCTGTGTATGTATTAAATCAATATCAGTGGCAAAGCATTTTTTTGTCCTCAAGCTTGTGGCCAAATCAGTGTGTGACAGAGTTTTTTTTTTTTTCTTTTTCACATTGGACTTATGCTCTATTATCCTGCATCATAAAGATTTTGATGTAAGTCCAACATATACCCCCTTGTTTACTAAACCACATTAGTGGATGCCATGTGGCAATGCCAACACAGCCCATTCAAAGTTAATGGGCTATCTTGGCATTAGTGCACGGCAGCTGCAAGCCGGCTTAGTAAACAGGGGGGGGGGGGGGTAGCTTGCGATACAGACATTGTATGATATAAATGACAAAATTGGTTGTACAATTAGTAAAATGCTTAAACCCATATGTTATACCATCAAACAGATTAACAAAATTCTTCATTTGTAAGTATTTCCACAAATCGATCATGTTCCACATTTAAAATGTTCTTTAAGTGCATTTTTTCTGTGCTTTTACTGCCTCCCAAACATGATATTGTTGGACTTAATATATCTCCCCCCCCCCCCCCCCCCCCCCCCCCACACACACACACACACACTGGAAAATGCTATCCTCAAATTCACACTCTTCTTTTTTTTTGTTCAAATATTTTATTAAAAATTTTCAAATAATACAAACAACAATAATAATAATAAGACTGTATGCTGCATGATCTATCATCTATTATGTACATTATTCAATAGCAGAACCCTGAGTTGAAAACTTCAAAACACAGGTTTCTACAGCATCATCCAAAAAGTTTAAACAAAAAGATGTTTTTTTTCCCCTGTTCATTGAATCAAGACAAATTTTATACACAATTCTTCCACATTACTAAGCTGATCAAAACTGTTTTTATATGCTAAAATTGTATGTATAGAAGTACATTTTATTAAAATGTTTTTTTTCTATTGCAACAGAGCATAATATGCTAATTGAAACTAAACATGACCTTCAACAATACTGAATATAATGAATTGCTTAATGTGCATTTGTGATAAGTGTAGCAGAAACATAGCCATTATCTCTTGTATTAAACTCAAATTTTTTAGACCTCAGGTCATTGTTATTAGTATAGTCAAGGTCCCAAGTTTTCTGAGATTGTGTATTTGTAAAGCTTGCAGAAGAATTTGCTGATTGATATAAAATGTACCTATTGTTGTGATGTACTTACATTTAAATTGTTTCCATATTTAAAAGTAATGGGGTTGATTTTTAGCCAGACTTATTTGGGTAGGAATAGCTCCTACCTGGATAAGAACTGCTGACAGGGGTAGGGGAGGGCAAAATTCCACCGGCCTCCAAGGGGGGGGGGGGGGGCTGGCTCTAGGGTCTGTCTATTTCATGCTTTTGTTGGGACCTGGGTGATTGTGTTAACACAGTAACCCAGACCCAGTACACAAGAGCAGGAGAGAGACAGACCCCAGTGCTGGGTCCTCCGTGGAGGCTGGGTAAGAGAAGACACACACAGGAAGGTAGGGGGTGGGGGATGGTGGCGGCCTGAGTGAGTGAGTGAGAGGCAGCAGCAGCAGCTGCTTGACCGTGTCCCCAGTGCGGAGTGAAGGCTGAATCCCGAGTGAAGGGTGGGGCAGCGGCCCTCCTCCAGTCCCGGCTCTGTCTCTTGGCGGCCCTGTCCAGGGGTGGAGCTTGAGTGTAGCTGGGAGTTACTTGGTCAACAGCAATATTCAGTCCACCAACTAGTTAACTATCCAGATACAGTTAGGATAGTAAACAGGTTAGTTGGCTAGTGATATGGGTGCTGGTCTGCAACTGCTTTGTACTCAGATTTTCAGCATTAATATCCAGGTCTATCCCAGTGCTGAATATTTAGGTACAAAAAATACCATTGGCAGCTGGCATTTTAACAAATGTTGACCAACACCGGCCGAATATTGACCAGATTACTTTTTTTAACAGCAATGGTATAAAAATGATTGGAAACTGAACAAAACATAAAAAGGTGGGATCAATGTTTTCTTGTAGAATATGTCAGGCACATTTAGCATAGCAATAAACGCTGAAGATGCAGTCCAAATAGCATAATGTCCATTAGGTACAAAAAGGCAATTCAATAACTGGTCACCTGCATTTACGCATCCTTTGCATGAGTTAATGTACAGGATATTAGCACTTATGCACATAAGGGTAAACTTACCTGCAAAAGTGCAGACAGGGTACCTAAGCATGGCTCTGTAAAGGCATGCAAATGTAAAATGTATATCTTAATGACATGTGTAACTTATATCAGAGTTACACCAGCTCTATGTAATTGTAGGGTGCTCGCTAATATTCTATAATGGCAATATACAATAGGCTTATATCTCAGTTACATGTGTAACTTATATTACAGTTACACCAGTTCCATGTAAATGTAGAGTGTTCACTAATATTCTACAATGGCATTAGAGACTAGGCTTTTACCACATAGCACCAGGATGAATAAATCAAAATGTCTGCTTATAGAATCCCCCCCTCCCCAATTTTTTGTCTTCTGGGAAGGAACACATCTAAGTAGATCAATATAGTAAAAAACATTGAAAATTAGTAGATGAAAGGGGATGGGATTTGATATATGCCTTTCTGTAGTTACAATCAATGCAGTTTATATATTATATGCAAGTACTTATTTTGTATCTGGGGCAATGAAGGGTTAAGTGATTTGCGCAAGGTCACAAGGAGCTGCAGAAGGAATTGAACACAGCTCCCTATGTTGTCAGGCCATAGCACTATCCATCATGTCACTCATCCACTTTTAAAGTCTTCCACAATTTAATCTTCCACAATTTAAAATCAAGCATAATTTCACATATGTATGAAACCTCCCTAAAAATAGGGTTTTGGAATACATATGAAATCTCTGGCTAAAGCAAACTGTTAGGGAGAGAAATTAGAAAAAAGTTCACTGTAGCGGTAGAATAATATAGTCTCACAGAAATACAACAGGTCAAAGACAGTGGGTATGGACTATGGCTTCCCAAGGACAAATGACAGGAACTCCAGCTTTCCGAACAGAGAATTTATTGATGACTGCAGACTCGACACAGACTGTTTTCTCACAAAACCTCAATGCAATTTCACATTGTTTTATCAAAGGTCTTTTTCAAAACCATTTTTTCAACATTGTTTTTCGTGTTTAATAGCACCATTGAGTCATTGGACCTTCTTCCAATAGATACAGGGCTCAGACTCCTGAGGCAGGCCTTTCGGCCGAAACACAGTACTGTGTCAAGTCTGCAGTCATCAATAAATTCTCTGTTCCGAAAGGTGGAGTTCTCATCCTTTGTCCTTGGGGATCCACAGTCCATTCCCACTGTCTTTGACCAGGGAGAGAAAGTAAGCATTAAGGTTGACGTGCAATGTTCTGTTAGCAACAATACTGAATAAAAGTAATAATTTACAGACTGATCTGTCAGTGAAGAACCTGGATAAAGGTGAACGGCAAGGGAGTGAATATGCAAATTTCTAGATTGTAAGGGAAGGATCAATCAATTAACCTTAACAAGCACTTATTGGAAATAATTACTGATTACTTGAGCATCTACTCTATGCTCCTGTTCTATAACAAGCATGCCTAATTCATCTTGTGCTTTATTTTCAAGGTTCGTCACCAAGGAAGGAGCATGGGTGGGTTATGGGCATTCACAGATTTTTAGGTGTGGAGTTATAAAATGCTTCAATTTCCATGCCAAACTGACAGTAGTTAGGCATGAGCATTTACACCCGCTTTTGGCGGGTGTAAATGCTTGCGCCTAAAGTTAGGAGTGAAAATGTCTTAAGCTAGTATTCTGCAAAGACAGTTCTGCATTGAACTGCCTTTATAGAATTCACAATTAGCACACATCATCCTGAATTCTAACTTTGGGCACTCTATACAGTGATGGGTGCAAGAGAAAGTCCTCCCATACAACTGTTGGGTGGCCATAATAAAAATAATAAGTACATAAGCATAAGTACATAAGCATCGCCATACTGGGAAAAGACCAAGGGTCCATCAAGCCCAGCATCCTGTCTCCGACAGCGGCCAATCCAGACTTCAAGAACCCAGCAACCCCCCAAATAATAATGTTCAATGGAGTTTTCCCTCAGGAATCTGTCCAAACCCCCTTTAAATTCCGTAAGGCCAGCTGCTGTCACTACATTCTCTGGCAACGAGTTCCAGAGTCTAACTACATGCTAAGTAAAGAAAAACTTTCTCCTATTTGTTTTAAATCTACCATATTCTAGCTTCATCTTGTGTCCCCTGGTTTTGTTGTTGTTTGAAAGTGTAAACAAATGCTTCACATCTGTCCGCTCTACTCCGCTCATTATTGTCACATCTGTCGCTCCCTCCGGCTGCTCCTCTGCGGGTAGCAAGGGCCGGGAGGAAGGACCCGCAGCCAGAGAGGGCTTACCCGGCAGTCTCCCGGATGGACACCTGTTTCCGGTGCAGTCGGGGCCGAGCCGGTGTCCTTTGCGGCGATGGCCGGCCTTCTTGAGGCCGCGGCTGAGAGCCGGGACTTGCCGCGGCGATGGCCGCCCTGTCCGGGGCCGAGCCCGTAGGCCGGCGATCGCGGCTTCCGGGCTCTCGGTCGCTGGCTATGGGCTCTGTGCTTACGCCAGCGGGGAGGATGGCGCCGAGACGTGATGGCCGGCGTCTTCCCCACATTCGGGCGCGGGACCCCGAAGCTCCGCCTCAGAGGAACCAGATTGGGATGCCGGTGCTGTAGCCCCACCTGGGAAGCCGGACAGAACCAACCAGAGAGATTTCTTCAGTAGCCAGGTTCCAATTGGCCGGCCATGTCGGCTGGGGCTGGGCGGTTGACTGCTGACAGTATTTAAAGAGAGGGGCTGAAACAGGACGTTGCTTCAGGTTCTGTTTCCCTAGGCCAGTCTTTGTGTGTTCTAGTTTTCAGTACGTTCCCTTGTTCTCCTGGTTTGACCTTTGGACTGTTTTTGGATAACTCTGCTAGCCGCCTGCCCTGACCTGTTGCCTGTGTTTGGACGATGCTGTGAGCTGCCTGCCCTGACCTGTTGCCTGTTTTTGGACGACGCTGTGAGCTGCCTGCCCTGACCTGGTGCCTGTCTCTGGACTTCTCTGTTTTCCACTTGCCCTTCCCGCTCCCGGTTCCGGTACTGGGTCAGTTCGTCAACCCCGCGGTTCCGGAAGTCCCGTTGGCCGCCTGCAGCTGGGGGCTCAACCCCCGGTGAACGGCGGTCGCCGCCGCGGGTGAAGTCTTGGGGTTGCACGGCTGTCCTCTGAGGTCCTTTGGGGCCTTGTGGGACCTAAGGGCTCACCTTCTTTCCAGACAAGACAATTATCTTGTAGACTTCTATCATATCACCCCTCAGCCGCCTTTTCTCCAAGCTGAAGAGCCCTAACCTTCTCAGCCTTTCCTCATAGAGAAGTCGTTCCATTCCCTTTATCATTTTCGTCACCCTTCTCTGCACCTTTTCTAATTCCTTTATATCTTTTTTGAGATGCGGCGACCAGAATTGGACACAATACTCGAGGTGTGATCGCACCATGGAGCGATACAATGGCATTATAACATCCTCGTGTTTGTTTTTCATCCCTTTCCTAATAATACTCAACATTCTGTGCGCTTTGTTAGCCGTGGCAGCACACTGGGCAGACGTTTGTAATGTCTTATCAACGATGACTCCCAGATCCCTTTCTAGGTCGGTAACTCCTAACGCGGAATCTTGCATGACATAGCTGTAATTCGGGTTCCTCTTACCCCCATGCATCACTTTGCACTTGTCAACATTGAACTTCATCTGCCACTTGGACGCCCAATCCCCCAGTCTTGTGAGGTCCTCCTGTAATCTTTCACACTCCTCCTGCGACTTGACGACCCTGAATAATTTTGTGTCATCTGCGAATTTAATTACCTCATTAGTTACTCCCATCTCTAGGTCATTTATAAATATGTTAAAAAGCAGTGGTCCCAACACAGACTCCTGCGGGACCCCACTAACTACCCTTCTCCACTGAGAATACTGACCATTCAACCCTACTCTTTGCTTCCTATCTTTCAACCAGCTCTTAATCCATAGTAATACCCAACCTCCGATCCCATGACTTTCCAGTTTCCTCAGGAGTCTCATGAGGCACTTTGTCAAACGCCTTTTGAAAATCCAGATACACAATATCCACCGGATCCCCATTGTCCACATGTTTGTTCACCCCCTCAAAAAAATGCAGTAGATTGGTGAGGTAAGACTTCCCTTCACTAAATCCGTGCTGTTGTTTGAACTGTAGATGAGTGAAACTGAGATGTATGCAATTAAGGACCAAATTCTGACAGACGTATACACTGAATATTAATGATACAATAGAAGCTGAAAAATAGAATGATATTTGAACACAAAAAATATATGTAAGGGGAAGGACAGAAGAGGGAATGAGAATGAGAGCATGGTGTGGAGAGTGCATGGGGTTGTAAGAATGGAGGATGGAAAGGGACAAAATGCAATGGAGAAAAGCAAACAAATACTTTCCTCTGGCTAAGAGTCAGCAGGAGGTAAGACTAAGGGGAGAAGTTATCAATGTGGGCTGCTGTTAAGGTGGGTTATCTTATCACGTCATGCTAGGCTGCCCCAATCTGTCTGACCTATCAGATTGACTGTACATTTGTCTTTTAGATTGTAAGCTCCTTGAGCAGGGACTGTCCTTCCATGTTAAATTGTACAGCGCTGCGTAACCCTAGTAGCGCTTTAGAAATGTTAAGTAGAAATGTTAAGTAGTATAACGGTACCTCACAATGCTAACTGTTCCCCTAGATGTTGATGCTTTTTTAAATGGAAACTCAGAGGTTGCTATTCAAAAGTGTTTAACCAGACAAGAGAGGCCCCTACTCAGTTAAACCCAGCTGAGTGAGCAGATACACGATATTGAACGGCACCTAACCAATGAATGTCACTCAATATGTGTAGTGGAGGAATGACCTAGTGGTTAGGGCACCAGTCTTGCAATCCAGAGGTGGCCAGCTCAAATCCCACTGCTGCTCCTTATGATCCTGGGCAAGTCACTTAACCCTCCATTGCCTCAGATACAGACTTAGATTGCGAGCCCTCCTTGGACAGAGAAATATCCAGTGTACCCAAATGTAACTCACCTTGAGCTACTACTGAAAAAGGTGTGAGTAAAATCTAAATAAATAAGTAATAATAAATAAATATGTCCATTAACCAGCCATCCCCTAACCAACTAAGTTAGGGGCAGGCTGGGATTGGAGTTAGGGCAGAGCATCAACTTAGCTGGTAAGCTGTGATTTTCAGTCAGCAACACAGCTATCCTGACTTTGGGCCTCTTTTACTAAACCATGCTAGCATTTCACAACGCATCAATGCCAACATAAGAACATAAGCGGTGCCATACTGGGACAGACCAAAGGTTCATCAAGCCCAATATCCTGTTTCTAACAGTGGCCAATCCAGGTCATAAGTACCTGGCAATATCCCCAAACAGTACAATACATTTTATGCTGCTTATCCTAGAAGTAAGCAGTGGATTTTCCTCAAGTCCATTTTAATAATGGCTTATGGACTTTTCTTTTAGGAAGCGTTCCAACCCTTTTTAAAACCCCGCTAAGGTAACTGCTTTTACCACTTTGTCTGGCAATGAATTCCAGAATTTAATTGCATGTGGAGTGAAGAAATATTTTCTCTGATTTGTTTTAATTTTACTACTTTGTAGCTTCATTGCGTGCCCCTAGTCCTAGTATTTTTGGAAAGAGTAAACAAGCGATTCACATCTACCCATTCCATTCCACTCATTATTTTATAGACCTCTGTCATCTCTCCCCTCAGCAGTCTTTTCTCCAAACTAAAGAGCCCTAGCCGCTTTAGCCTTTCCTCGTAGGGAAGTCAAACCTATCCCCTTTATCATGTTCATCTCCCTTCTCTGTACCTTTTCTAATTCCACTACATCTTTTTTGAGATGCTGTGACCAGAATTGCAAACAGCATTCGAAGTGCGGCGCTTGGTTGCTGAAACACAGCCCATGTCAGGTCCACTCAATAAAGAACTTTCTTTGTCCTGTTCCTGAAAGTCCACTTGTGCTTTTTGTTTTGCTTTGGTTTTTGACTGTACTTGGAACCCTTTCTTTTGTACTTTAATCCTTCCAGTAGTCAGCTGCTCAATTAGAGAAACTTTTTGTATCTTGGACGTGACTAAAACAGGTCTAAGCGATGGTAAGTCCAATGTGGGCTTACCGCATGCTAATCTGGAGCTACCACTGGCCTAACACAGATGGTAGCAGTAGTTCTAGCCCCAGCGCATGCCATTTCCTGCGCTGGGGAAAATAGCTCAGTACTAACCCAGTGGTAATCAGGCAACGCCGTGTGCTACTCGGTTACCGCCAGGTTAGCATGGGAGCCTTTACCACCATCTTGTATGGCCACAAGATAATTCTTAATAAAAATAAAATAACATAAAATGTAAATAGTGCACAATCTTCAGAAAGCGTGTCCATTTTTCAAAAAAAGTACATTATTTTTCATTAGTGTGTACTTTTTTTGTGAAGAGTTCATACTCTTTTTCAATATTGCACTCATGTGCAGACAGTGCACACTTTTAAAAATGTATGTGCATTATTAAGAAATAATGTGCACTCTTAGGGCCTTGTTTACAAGGGTACACTAGTGTTTTTAGTGTGCGCTAACCATGTAGATGCTGATAGGAATATTATGGGCATCTACACGGATAGCTCAGCTCATTTTTAGCACATGATAAAAATGCTAGCGTGCCTTTGTAAACTGGTCCCTTATTCAAAAATAGTAAGACACAAGAAAACACCTAAAATTTTGAAGACTTGTCCTGTCATTTTGGGCTAAAATGACATGAAATAATAAGAGAAATATTGTTGGCATTTCCCATGTTCTTTCAAACATACAGTCATGGAATGAGATTGAGGTGTAGACAAACTTTAATGTGAATCCTTTTGAGATAAGAAAAATAATTAATTCCATCATCTTGTAAGCAGCATGTTTTTGAAATCTCAAGGACAATATAGACAGCAGCAGTCTTTTTTCTCAGATCCCTAAGATAATTTGCATTAACTTGTTGCAAGACCTGTTGGTTAAGGCTACTTGTGAATTAAAGAGTAAGATCACTCACTGTTGAGCAGGACAAATTCTAGTCTTGCAAAATTTGCTTTTAATTAAGACCACAGAAAGAGCTATTACAAGCTAAATGCTCCCTGTACAGTAATGGAGTGTGTACTAAATTACTTAATTAGCATTTCATTATGGCCTACATTGTGAAGGAATATATAGGTAGATGTTTAACATTGCCTAACAAAGATTTCCTTGTGCAGTAAAAAGAGCACAAACAGCAGTTACATTCTTCTATGTCAACAAAAAAGGTTTATTATGACCGTCATTCCAAGCATTATATCAGTCATTGCATTCTCCATTTACTTAGCTTGAGTAGACACACTACAGAATAGTCAAAAGAAACATAACAGTACCTGGTCTATACAGATATCTATGGTGTAACACCAATGTTGGTGGAAGAGTTTCACAGTGCTATTAGTAAATTAGCATTTCTATTGTGTTGTACCAACTAACATGTCACAACATTTGTGTCAAACTCTAACTGAGCAATAGTTGAAAGCTCTGTACAGAAGTCAAAATAAGTGGGCAGCATTGTCTAAGATTCTTTGAGCCTTATTTATACACATGCCACTAAAAGCTCATCTCCCCAAGGACACCATTCAAGCCACAATGCTTTGTCTCTAGGAACATCTTGGTTAATGATCTCAAATTAATCTATATATTGATCAACATATCTAGGCAATAAGCAGAAAGCTTAAAGCCAAGGGGAGGATCATGAATATTAATTGACTGAACAGCATATAATCTTGTTAAAACAAGTCTAAAGGGTATCAGGGCATCTCTGTATAAATTAGCTTTGCCAAGGTTTTGCCCATAATAACTCCTGAAGTGCAGTCAATACTGTACATTCTGTTATGTATAAATTCACATGCACTCTAATATTGTTTATTCTTTGGTTTCCAGTTTGTTATTTTTGATCAATAGATGTCTCAAAGGAAAAGGCATTCTCTAGTATTAGATAAAGTCATATGTCAAAAACCTTTGAAAACTATACTAGAAATGTTGCCCCTTCTCAAGCCAATCCTTAAAGAAAAGGATTCTCACTCAGTACAGGTCTTAGTCCTTGACTCACTCTTGCAAAACCCTGGTGTGACTTCCTATTGGGGGTGCAAGGAAGCAGAATTGACCCTCAAAGCCCAACATGTAGACTGTCAGGCTTATTTTCGAAAGAGAAGGGCGCCCATCTTCCGACACAAATTGGGAGATGGGCGCCCTTCTCTCAGGGTCGTCCAAATCGGCATAATCGAAAGCCAATTTTGGGCATCCTCAACTGCTTTCCGTCGTGGAGATGACCAAAGTGCACGGGGGCGTGTCGGCACTATAGCGAAGGCGGGACTAGGGCGTGAATAAGAGATGGGCATCCTCAGCCGATAATGGAAAAAAGAAGGGCGTCCCTGACGAGCACTTGGCCAACTTTATTTGGTCCAGTTTTTCTTGCAACCAAGCCGTGAAAGGTGCTCGAACTGACCAGATAACCACCGGAGGGAATCGGATAAGACTTCCCCTTACTGTCCCAGTGGTCACCAACCTCCTCCCACCCTAAAAAAAACTTAAATTTGTTTTTTTTTTGCCAACCTCAAATGTCATACTCAGCTCCATGACAGCAGTATGCAGGTCCCTGGAGCAGTTTTAGTGGGTGCAGTGCACTTTAACCAGGCAGACCCAGGCCCACCCCCCCTACTTGTTACACTTGTGGTGGTAAATGTGAGCCATCCAAAACCCACCCGAAACCCACTGTACCCACATTTAGGTGCCCCCTTTCACCCCTTAGGGTTATGGTAGTGGTGTACATTTGTGGGCAGTGGGTTTGGGGGGGCTCAGCACCTAAGGTAAGGGAGCTATGCACCTGGGAACAATTTCTGAAGTCCACTGCAGTGCCCCCTAAGGTGCCCGGTTGGTGTCCTGGCATGTTAGGGGGACCAGCGCACGAATTCTGGCTCCTCCCATGACCAAAGGGCTTGGATTTGGTTGTTTTTGAGAGGGCGTCCTCGGTTTCCATTATGGCTGAAAACCGGGGATGACCACTAAGGTCGCCCATCTCAACATTTAGGTCGACCATCTCTAAGGTCGACCTAAATGTTGAGATTTGGGCATTCCCGACCGTATTATCGAAACGAAAGATGGATGCCCATCTTGTTTCGATAATATGGGTTTCCCCGGCACTTCGCAGGGATGTCCTGCGAGGACGCCCTCATGAAAACTTGGGCACCCCGTTCGATTATGCCCCTCTGTGTGTATGAAATTATGAGCATCAATAACCAGTCTGAAATTCACACAGGTGTTTAATTTGTTCAATATGAATAATGTTGTAGTGCCTTCAGTTCTCTTTCATAACATCAATAAGGCATCTTAGAGCAGTAAATTAGTGAACCTGTTTACTTTTTGGAATTTGTGGCTGTTTTGGGGCATATTGCAAGGGTTCCTTGTAATATATTGTTGTGCCCCTCACCCGTGGTGCGCCTTGCTGGCTTCCTCGCTGTGCTCGCTCCTTGCCTCCGCCGTCACGAGGGGGAGAGTTGGCCATGCTGGCAGCGCCGACTCTCTGACTCCTCCCATGTCCAACGCTGCTGCCACACTCCTCTCTGGCTCACCTCCACTCTTACCTCCACTCCCGCAGTGTGGAGCGCCGGCGCTGCCAAGATGGCCAGCGCTCCAAGTGAGGGCTGGCTCTCCGCTTTCAGGCGCAGGGCCCGGGAACACTCACTCCATCTCCTGATGCTGGATTGGCCTCCTGCAGCCAGATTCCACCTCCTCTAGTTAGCGAGCCAACCAGGAGATCCCCTTGCCAGCTGATTCCTCTTGTTCTTGATGAAGGGGGCTACTTCAGGAGCGTCTGTTCTCCACTCCAGGGCTTTGACTTCTACTTTTGTAGATCTGCCGGTGGGCCTGTGTGACTTGCCTGTTACGACTTGCTGCTTGACCTGATCTGACCTTTGCCTGGACCTGACTACTGCTTTTGCTTGCCCCCTGCCTAGAGACTTTGCCTGGACCTGACTACTGCTTTTGCTTGCCACCTGCCTAGAGACTTTGCCTGGACCTGACTACTGCTTTTGCTTGCCACCTGCCCTGAGACTTTGTTTGAACCTACCGCTTTTGCTTGCCACTTGCCTTGAGATCCTGCCGGTACCTGACTTCTGCTTTTGCTTACTATCTCCCGGTGGTGGTTCCAGTGCCCTGCTCTTCATCTTCTACCTCAGGTAAGGCCAGGGTTGTTCGGCTGCCAAACATTGTTTAGCACAGGGCTCACTATTTTGCAGCGGGCCTGACATCTATGTAGATCCCTCTGAATATACAAGGCCTACTGTTTTATCCTTACTGGTCTTCATGCCTCTTTTCATTTTGTAAATCATGAACAATCCCTTAGCTATCTCTGCTTGGTGAGTAGCAGGTTAGCGTCTTTTCTTTTTACCTTTTCAATGTTCCTATGTGACATTAACCCCCTAATTCCAGTGGTTCCCAAACTTGGTCCTGGATGTACCTAAGCCAGTCAGGTTTTCATGATATCCACAATGAATATTTATGAGACACTTGCATGCAATGGAGGCAGTGCATGCAAATCTCTCTCATGAATATTCATTGTGAATATTCTAAAATCCTTTCTGACTGGGGTGCCTCCAGGGCCAGGTTTGGGAACCACTGCCCTAATTCTATATAAGTCTCCCAAAATTACACACACAAACAGTTAATGGTGCTAATTGAAATCTTATGGACATGCCTAAATTTATGTGCAACCCCTGTGCTTAAGTACAATTCTATAAAAGAAAGAGATGGACTAGATGATGTAAAAATTATTCATTTTAATAAAATGTTTTATTTTTAGACTCCTGAGGTGGGCCGTGAGGCTGAAACACGATTTGTGTCGAGTCTGTGGATGATTTTATTAAAGCTGAATAATTTTCACATCATCTAGTCCATCTCTTTCTTGATGTCGCCTTCGCTGTGTTTGTGACTGTTGTGCCTTGTGAGGGACCTTGTTCTGTTTTTCGTCATTTTATAAATGCTGCCTAACTTTAGGCATGGTTTATAGAATAGTGTTTAATTATTTTTTTCTGCACTGATTTTTTTAGGTGTGATTTATAGAATTCACCCCTAAATGAATCTCCACTACTTCTCCGAATTTCTGCTGTTTTGGAATTGGGTCTTTCAGGCTGAGGGACAGTAATTGAAAAGCTTTCACAATATCAGAGCAACCTCCAACTACAACAATTAAAGGATCTTACTCCCAAAACACCAAACATAATCTTTCTCACAAGAAACAAACCATAAAGGAATTGAGGCTATATTTTGGATCTTATTCCATCCCTGTCCTATTTCTGTGTAAAGATGGATGGAAAATCTTCCTTCCAAAATATTAAAACCCCCCAAAAAAATTTACTCAGAAAGATAACTCACTAGATACGGGTGGTAAACTAAGAACCATTCTTTCACCAAAAAATCAAGGTTCCTCACCGAGACTTTGGATTTACATACTTAAGATGCAAAGAAATGAAAACTAAAAACTCCTACTCCTCCAATGTATATTTAAAGTCTTCACCAATCATATTTTACAGAAACCAGAATAAAACATTGCAGTGACCTCTCAAGGAGTACGATTCCTGGTACACTTGATCTTCCTTCTCTTGACATTCTATAATACAGAAAATATATGTTTTCTGGTAGGTGATAAATAGGAAAGAAAATTCCACTCCCCCATAATGGTTCTTTGCATACTAAAGTTTTATAAAATTACCCCTCTCCTCAAAAAACACTTCTATTCAAAATAAATGCAGTAATGTCTAAGGGGGTAGCATGTTAATAAGTTAAAGTAAAGAACATATGTTCAACAGCACACGATTTATCATTTTGGTTACCACCAAAGTACAGTACAAAAGCAATATATACCTGGAGTTCTCCAAAGATAAAGTGCAAATGGGAAATCCAGAGTTCATTCCAACTAGGTACAAAAATCCAGAAGATGCCTGTCCTTTCAGGAACTGCAAACTCATGCCATATAGGTAAATGAATCATGTTTGAGTTCCTTGCATATTCTAAATAATGTTTCTGTTTGTATTTGTTCATATAGGCATACATTTGTCAGTTAGGGGAAGCACTGCTTTCAACCCTGGTTAGTGTTATGTCAAACTCCTGATGCAGCCATTTTAGGAAAACATGGCCACGTCGGGTCGCTTTTCATAAAGAATTCTCTGAACTCCTGGTCTGCTCTGTTTTCCACTTCCTGCACATTTGTCTCATACATATTCATTGTTGGTATTGTGTAAACTTGACTGGCTGGATATGTCCTGAGCTATGGCCATCATATCCTTCACCACCCCCAATTGCTATGAATGCTATTTCTGTTGCATCTCTAGCCTGAGATGACAAAGGGAGCAGAAAATCTGACTCGGGGATCAAATTTTTTGCCTCCTGCATGGCAATGAACAGCAGTTACTGCCTTAACCACTGGATTGGCAAGAGTGGACAATTTCCAGACTGCTGATTTATACAGCTAAGACACTTTTCACTAATGGATATCACTTTGAAAACTGTCATCTTTAGAAACAAAATCATTAGAAGCTAAGACAGATAGGCAATTGAACAGCCGTAGTATTCCAAAGGAAAATATACTTAAATTCTGATTTGTCAGTTTTGAGAGGCCCTTGCCTTTCAAAAGAGATTAAAAAAAAAAAGAATAAAGAAACCTGTACTCTTTCATCAGGTTCAAGTCATAAGTCTTCTTAATACATATGCACTTATTATTCTATGGCAGACATAGGCAGATGCCGCATGTTATATATAATACTAACCTCGATTATGTAGATCTTTTCTCTTCTGCTAATCCATGTCATCATAACCTTTTCTTCCTTACTCCTTCCAGCAGAGAAGTAATATAGCCACATGTCATCATTAGTTTTCAAATTATAAGAGAAATTTTTTCCATCAAGAAAAGAACAATTACTATCCTTTTCTCCTGCTCCACCTCATTAAAAGGAAAATGTTACAATTAAAGCTCCAAGACTGGCAGAACCGATTAATGTCCTGTTTCTAATGCACTGATGAATTGGCACTTATTTTAAAACAAATGGAACCTATCATTTTAAAAAAGACTAAAATTCAATTGGAAGAATAAAATGTACATATTAAGTCATATATCATCATACGGTGGAAAAAGTCTGATTTATTTAAGGACATAATGGGCTCCTTTTACAAAGCTGCAATACCGATTAGCGGTGCGGTAAATGCAAAGAAGCCCATTCTATTCCCAAGGGTTTCTTCACATTCAGCTCGCTACTAATAGTAGCGCAGCTTTATAAAAGGAGTCCAATGCTCTTTTTACTTATAATATTAATTTACAGCAGAATATCTGGGAGGACAATTTTGAATAGCCTGCGTTGTTTGCATGTAGATGGGCACTTTTAACCCACATTTTCAAAGGGAAAATATAATTAGGTTTGTAGCTGAAAACATTCCTAAATTTTGCTCAACACTTAGGCCTTCAATTTATACAAGCAGAGTCTGATGGTTATTTTAGAAATTTTACTCATGTTTTGGATGTCTGAAAACTGACATTTAGACATCCATATTTCTTTGAAGTTCAAATCCTGATTTTAAAAAGCCAGGATATTTATTTGGATTTTGCTGACACCTTTTTCAGTAGTAGCTCAAGTTGAGTTATATTCAGGTACACTGGGTATTTCCCTGTCCTAGAAGGGCTCACAAGCTAAGTTTATACCTGAGACAATAGAGGGTTAAGTGCCTTGCCTGAGATCACCAGGAACAGTAGCAGGCTTTCAACTGGCCACCTCTGTCTGTCAAGACCACTATTATAACCACTAGGCCACTCCTCCACCCCATATGGATGTCTAAAACTGCATATGCCATATGGAAAGGGGGTGTGGTCTGGGTGTGAGACTAGAGAGGGGCCAAAATATGGACATCCAATTGTGACTTCAGAAAGGGAAGGGATGTCGATGTCCTAAAAACATGACTTTATTATTAAGACCTGGTACTTGGCATGTCAAGGTTACAGAAAGGTACTCCAATTCAGTAGTTTTCCACTGGATGGAGAGGAGTGTGGTAGCCGTGTTAGTCCACTCTTAAGGTTATCAATAGAAATCAAACAAAATAAAACATGGAAAAGAAAATAAGATGATACCTTTTTTATTGGACATAACTTAATACATTTCTTGATTAGCTTTTGAAGGTTGCCCTTCTTCCTCAGATCAGAAATAAGCAAATGTGCTAGCTGACAGTGTATATAAGTGAAAACATTCAAGCATTACTATGACAGTCTGACAGGGTGGGAGGATGGGGGTGGGTAGGAAGTATGCATGGGGACATCAAAGCATATCATTGATATTCTAACAGGATGGGTGTGGATAGGTGAGGGGAGGGTGATCAACAGAGACATACAGCTTTATGGTTTATAATGGGCTAGGAACCCCAGATCCTTGTTAAGTCCTTTCTGTTGGGTGTTAAAATATTCAATCATTCTGACTTCAAAGGTCTTACGTTCTTGTATGGTTTTAAAGTTACCTTTCAGGATTCTCACTGTGAAGTCACTGGTACAGTGTCCTGGTCCTGTAAAATGTTGACCAACAGGCGTGGGAACCCTGCTGGCACCAGTATTGTTCATATGATGTCTATGTAAATTGAATCTTGTCTTAAGCATCTGGCCTGTTTCTCCAATATAGCATCCTTCGTTACATTTTTTACACTGAATGATATATACCACATTGGAAGATGAGCAAGTGAAAGATCCCTTTATGTTGAATATCTTTCCTTTGTGGATGACTTTGGGGTCCTGTGAAATATTTTGGCATAGTTTGCAACTGGATAAATTACAGGGAAGTGTGCCCTTCTGTTCCTTTTCAGTCTGTGATGGAAGTTTACTTCTGATTAGCTTGTGTTTTAAATTGGGTGGCTGTCGGAAGGCCAGTACTGGTGGGGATGGGAATATCTCTTTCAGTAATTCATCCTCCTGGAGTATAGGTTGTGGATCTCTTATGATTTTCCTCAGTTTTTCCAGCTCTGGATTGTATGTCACTACAAGCGGGATTCTGTCTGTGGATTTTTTCTTTTTGTACTGTAGCAGATTCTCCCTGGGTGTTTTGAGGGAGGAGGCAATATTCTTGGAGATTATTTTGGGGTTGTAGCCCTTCTGTTTGAAGGATTCAGTCAGGCTTTTAAGGTGTCTGTCTCTGTCCCCTGGGTCAGAGCAGATACGGTGGTATCTTGTGGCTTGGCTGTAAATGATGGATCTTTTTCTATGTGAAGGATGGAAGCTGGAGTTGTGGAGGTAGCTGCATATGCCTGTGGGTTTCTTGTATATAGATGTTTGTATACAGCCATCACTGATTGAGACCGTGGTGTCCAAAAAATTGACTTTTTCTGGGGAGTAGTCAATTTTGAATCTGATTGTAGGATGGTATGTATTGAATGCAGAATAAAATTGTTTCAGAGTTTCTTCACCCTCCGTCCAAATCATAAAAATGTCATCGATGTACCGGTAGTATTTTAGAGGTTTGGTCTGGTGTGTAATTATGGACATACAAAAATACATTGAAGAGGGGCACAGACAGCTCTCAGACAATAAATACTACAGGAAACTAACTGAGGACCCCACACAGGATTACACAAAACAGCTGAAAGACCTTATCAAAACATTTCCTACACAAGCGCAACCTCACCTGAAGAAACTCATACCAAATCAACCTTCCGTGGGCACATTCTACATGCTACCCAAGATCCACAAACCGGGAAACCCTGGCAGACCAATCATATCAGGTATTGGCACACTCACGGAAGAAATATCTGGATTCATAGAGGGAATTCTGAAACCTCTCGTACACAAAACTAACAGCTTCATACAAGACACCACAAACTTTCTGAATAAATTGAAAAATATCAAGCAACTACCACCTAACACCCTTCTGGTCACGATGGATGTAGAATCACTATACAGCAACATTCCACATGCGGATGGCATAGCTGCATGTGGAAGACTCCTAAAAAAATCCACACTGGACCATCAATACTCACCAGAAACTATTACAAAATTAATCAAATTCATTTTAACTCACAACTACTTCCACTTTAACAATGATATCTATCTGCAAATAATGGGCACTGCGATGTGCACCAGGACAGCACCCCAATATGCCAACCTTTTTATGGCTGAGCTGGAAGAGACATTTCTGAATACACACCAGACCAAACCTCTAAAATACTACCGGTACATCGATGACATTTTTATGATTTGGACGGAGGGTGAAGAAACTCTGAAACAATTTTATTCTGCATTCAATACATACCATCCTACAATCAGATTCAAAATTGACTACTCCCCAGAAAAAGTCAATTTTTTGGACACCACGGTCTCAATCAGTGATGGCTGTATACAAACATCTACAGTGGGGGAAATAAGTATTTGATCCCTTGCTGATTTTGTAAGTTTGCCCACTGACAAAGACATGAGCAGCCCATAATTGAAGGGTAGGTTATTGGTAACAGTGAGAGATAGCACATCACAAATTAAATCCGGAAAATCACATTGTGGAAAGTATATGAATTTATTTGCATTCTGCAGAGGGAAATAAGTATTTAATCCCTCTGGCAAACAAGACCTAATACTTGGTGGCAAAACCCTTGTTGGCAAGCACAGCGGTCAGACGTCTTCTGTAGTTGATGATGAGGTTTGCACACATGTCAGGAGGAATTTTGGTCCACTCCTCTTTGCAGATCATCTCTAAATCATTAAGAGTTCTGGGCTGTCGCTTGGCAACTCGCAGCTTCAGCTCCCTCCATAAGTTTTCAATGGGATTAAGGTCTGGTGACTGGCTAGGCCACTCCATGACCCTAATGTGCTTCTTCCTGAGCCACTCCTTTGTTGCCTTGGCTGTATGTTTTGGGTCATTGTCGTGCTGGAAGACCCAGCCACGACCCATTTTTAAGGCCCTGGCGGAGGGAAGGAGGTTGTCACTCAGAATTGTACGGTACATGGCCCCATCCATTCTCCCATTGATGCGGTGAAGTAGTCCTGTGCCCTTAGCAGAGAAACACCCCCAAAACATAACATTTCCACCTCCATGCTTGACAGTGGGGACGGTGTTCTTTGGGTCATAGGCAGTATTTCTCTTCCTCCAAACACAGCGAGTTGAGTTCATGCCAAAGAGCTCAATTTTTGTCTCATCTGACCACAGCACCTTCTCCCAATCACTCTCGGCATCATCCAGGTGTTCACTGGCAAACTTCAGACGGGCCGTCACATGTGCCTTCCGGAGCAGGGGGACCTTGCGGGCACTGCAGGATTGCAATCCGTTATGTCGTAATGTGTTACCAATGGTTTTCGTGGTGACAGTGGTCCCAGCTGCCTTGAGATCATTGACAAGTTCCCCCCTTGTAGTTGTAGGCTGATTTCTAACCTTCCTCATGATCAAGGATACCCCACGAGGTGAGATTTTGCGTGGAGCCCCAGATCTTTGTCGATTGACAGTCATTTTGTACTTCTTCCATTTTCTTACTATGGCACCAACAGTTGTCTCCTTCTCGCCCAGCGTCTTACTGATGGTTTTGTAGCCCATTCCAGCCTTGTGCAGGTGTATGATCTTGTCCCTGACATCCTTAGACAGCTCCTTGCTCTTGGCCATTTTGTAGAGGTTAGAGTCTGACTGATTCACTGAGTCTGTGGACAGGTGTCTTTCATACAGGTGACCATTGCCGACAGCTGTCTGTCATGCAGGTAACGAGTTGATTTGGAGCATCTACCTGGTCTGTAGGGGCCAGATCTCTTACTGGTTGGTGGGGGATCAAATACTTATTTCCCTCTGCAGAATGCAAATAAATTCATATACTTTCCACAATGTGATTTTCCGGATTTAATTTGTGATGTGCTATCTCTCACTGTTACCAATAACCTACCCTTCAATTATGGGCTGCTCATGTCTTTGTCAGTGGGCAAACTTACAAAATCAGCAAGGGATCAAATACTTATTTCCCCCACTGTATATACAAGAAACCCACAGACAGATGCAGCTACCTCCACAACTCCAGCTTCCATCCTTCACATAGAAAAAGATCCATCATTTACAGCCAAGCCACAAGATACCACCGTATCTGCTCTGACCCAGGGGACAGAGACAGACACCTTAAAAGCCTGAGTGCATCCTTCAAACAGAAAGGCTACAACCCCAAAATAATCTCCAAGAATATTGCCTCCTCCCTCAAAACACCCAGGGAGAATCTGCTACAGTACAAAAAGAAAAAATCCACAGACAGAATCCCGCTTGTAGTGACATACAATCCAGAGCTGGAAAAACTGAGGAAAATCATAAGAGATCCACAACCTATACTCCAGGAGGATGAATTACTGAAAGAGATATTCCCATCCCCACCAGTACTGGCCTTCCGACAGCCACCCAATTTAAAACACAAGCTAATCGGAAGTAAACTTCCATCACAGACTGAAAAGGAACAGAAGGGCACACTTCCCTGTAATTTATCCAGTTGCAAACTATGCCAAAATATTTCACAGGACCCCAAAGTCATCCACAAAGGAAAGATATTCAACATAAAGGGATCTTTCACTTGCTCATCTTCCAATGTGGTATATCATTCAGTGTAAAAAATGTAACGAAGGATGCTATATTGGAGAAACAGGCCAGATGCTTAAGACAAGATTCAATTTACATAGACATCATATGAACAATACTGGTGCCAGCAGGGTTCCCACACCTGTTGGTCAACATTTTACAGGACCAGGACACTGTACCAGTGACTTCACAGTGAGAATCCTGAAAGGTAACTTTAAAACCATACAAGAACGTAAGACCTTTGAAGTCAGAATGATTGAATATTTTAACACCCAACAGAAAGGACTTAACAAGGATCTGGGGTTCCTAGCCCATTATAAACCATAAAGCTGTATGTCTCTGTTGATCACCCTCCCCTCACCTATCCACACCCATCCTGTTAGAATATCAATGATATGCTTTGATGTCCCCATGCATACTTCCTACCCATCCCCATCCTCCCACCCTGTCAGACTGTCATAGTAATGCTTGAATGTTTTCACTTATATACACTGTCAGCTAGCACACTTGCTTATTTCCGATCTGAGGAAGAAGGGCAACCTTCGAAAGCTAATCAAGAAATGTATTAAGTTATGTCCAATAAAAAAGGTATCATCTTATTTTCTTTTCCATGTTTTATTTTGTTTGATTTCTATTGATAACCACTGGATGGAGAAAGAGAAGTTACAATAGTATTTGTGTGTCCCTAGGGGAAAAGAAAATTATGCAAATAGGTGGGAAAATGTGGGGTACAAATGCAATAAATAAATAAACAGCTACAGTGGCAGTGGCATAGCCACAGGCATGCAAAGCCCCTCCAGCTGAAGATTTCCAGCAATCTGACCTCGCTAAACTTCCTGTCCCAACCAGCCTGGTACCTTTTAAATCCTTTAGTGCTGGATTGGCAGCAAGCAGCTGCTCATGCCAGCCCTGAGCCTTTCCTTTGACACAACTTCCTGTTCAAGAGACCATGAAGTTGTATCAGAGGAAAGGCTCAAGGCTGGCATGAGAAAAAGGCATGAGTCGCTGCTCACTGCCGGCCCAGCACTAAAGGATTTAAAAGGTACTAGGGGTTGGGGTTGTGAGAGTGAAGTTAAGAGATGCTTGATCACCTGGGGGGAGGGGGGAAGATGCTGGGCCAGAAGCATGGTTCCTGTGCCCACTCACTTGGGTCTCAAGTCCAACCAAAACTGAGTGTCTGGCTTTGCCCCTGTACAGTAAGGTTTGAACCTGCAACTTCTGATTCTCAGTCCTTGTTCACAGCCTGCTGCTCTGCTAGGCTATATTTCTCCTTATGGATGTCTTTGTGGCCATTTTATAATATGGATGATGCTCTGCTGCCACAAAGACACCTCTGTTTCAGTTTATAAAATGGATATTCATGCTGGGCATTGCCAGCACTTGGATGCCCATTTTTCATATATTATAGAACAGGCTGTACGTCCAAGCAGACTTGGACGTTTCAGTTTGTAAACTGGATGTTCCTGCTGGATGTAGCCAACACTTGAACATCCATTTCTCATGTATTTTATAATAGGCTGTATGAGGGCAGATTCTGTTCTAAAATACATGAGAAATTGATGTCCTTATGTGACGTGCAAACTTGGATGTCCATATTCTGAGTTGGACGTCCTTTCTAAAACACCCTCTTTGTCTAGTTTCAGCTGGTGTGTGCTGAAAATACGCACTTACTAGTCATACATACTTGAAATCAGCTCCAGAATTCCACCAATCCCTCTCCCCCACACTTTCTTTTGCACAGCTAAATTACACATCTTGTTTATTTAACAGGACCCACTTATCTGTTTAGAAGAGGGGAATTTTAGTCCTGAATGATTTAAACAGCCAGCTACCAGGGTTGCTCAATGATACAAACACTAGGGCAGGGCCACCAAGAGGGGGGGGGGGGGGGGGCAAGATTCACCAGGCCATGCCTCCAAGGGGGCCCGGCACCAGAAAATTCTGCTCCCTCAGTCTATCTCTCTCTCCTGGACCTGTGTGTCAGGACCAAGGTGATTGTGTTAACATGATCACCTGGGTCTCAGCACACAGGAGCAGGAGAGTGACAGGCCAAGAGAGGAGCAGATACAGCAAGGTAAGGGGTGGAGGGGTGGCCTGAGTGGGGGGGGGGGGGGTGCAAGTGGTACAAGTGGGGGGGGTGATGGTGGTGGCGGCCGCGATGGCCCTGCCTCCGGCCCACCTCTGTCTCTTGGTGGCCTTGCATTTAGGAGATAACTTTATAGACTTTTTTCCCTTGTAAAACCCTGGTTTATATGCATGAAATTGCTTTTATAAAATTACTCTAAGGATTACATGTGTAAAAGTATGCACAGTGACAAAATAGCTCATACTTTTACACAATGCTCATGAAGGAATGTTCTGGGATGTGAGCAGAATCATAAAGCAAGTGTGTTCTTTTATAAATACATATATACACCTGCTCTTGAGCAAGTTTAAATATCTGCAGCTTCAGTGTAGTTATGATTTCTGTTGGCTTACCCCTAGTATTTTATAAAAACACATATGCCCATGGATCTTTATAAAATAGGTTAAAAACAGACACCTGGTCGACTTCCAAGTGTAGGTGACCTGCTATAAAATGACCCTCTGCTTTTATTTCTTCTCTTGTTCCACTCTGCTCACATTCTATGGCCCTGAATTTCACAGAATCTTTTCCAAAGAACAGATCTGACTATTCCATATTCAGAAGGATGAGGTACAAGGAGCTGGTTCCTGCTGAGAAATGACATCATTATTGGTATTAATGTAATAAGTAAATTCTCTAGATAGATTTGATATGCGAGCTCAGGCAAATATATTCTCAACCCAACTTTCCTTCAAAAATGCACAGAACAAATTAATGGGCTTGTTTGAATTTCACAGGAAAAACATGTTGAGGAAGCTTGCTTTAGTATCTTTAAATTTTACATTCTAAATTTTACATTCTAAAAGTAGGATAAACAAAAAAATTAACAAGTTCTACTGGGAAATTGTAGAAGAAAGTTTAGTCCCTCCAACTTTAAAAAAATACACTTACACGGTTCCTGTCATGCATATTTAACAATATCACACAAGTCACTTCTAATGTAATGAACATTATTTATTATCTATTATAAAATAAATACAAACACACAGGAACAGGGCAGAAAGCAAGGGAAAGAATAGAAAACAAGAGAAAGTGGAAAACAGATAATAGAGGACAAATGGAATGTAAGACATCAATATGTAAAATATGTCTGAGAAAACAATTGACTACCTGAGGCCTCTTAAAATGGACTCAAGAAGGCAATTTTATAAAGGTTTTCTCTATATAAAGCCTGTTTTACACCCAGAAAAAAGTCTTTATAAAAAATTAAGTGGCAATTTATGAATATATAAGTATTTATACTTCTACCACATGTAGGCATTCCTGAGAGCATAGTTTCGGTAAAGCAGAGGTTGTAAAAAGTGCCCTAAGAAAGAACTGGCCAAGGCAAATCGAGACTGAAGCAAAATGGCTTCATCTCTGCATGGATGATTTTTCTCAGGATCAACTGCATTAGAAGAAACTCACTATGGACACCCTTGCCGTGACCACCACAGCACCTGTGGGACTACTATAGAAACTAAGGGGGCAAGCTATGAATGTGGGCTACCATTAAGACATGTTACCATAACTTGTGCTATTTTTGTACAGGTCCCATTTTATGCAGTGAGACCTAGTTACTAAAAACTTGGGTTAACAGTAAACCCCCCAAAACAAAACAATCTTAACCGTAGCCCATTTTGATAACTTCCCCCCTGAGGGGCTAAAGCATTGACTTGACTTTTACAGCAAGAATAACCTGCACATAGACAATATGTGAGTAAGCCAGTTAAAAAAACACAGTGGTGTTCCTAGGGGGGCTGACACCCGGGGCGGATCGCCGATGCACCCCGCCCCCTGGGTGCAGAGCTCCCCCCCCCCCTACCGGGTGCAGCGTGACCTCCCCCAGTGAAAGGACCCCCGGGTGCATGCCGCTGGGGGGGGGGGGTGCCGCGCTCCTGTCCGCTTCGTTCGTTTCCATGCTCCCTCTGCCCCGGAACAGGAAGTAACCTGTTCCGGGGCAGAGGGAGCACAGAACGAACGTAGTGGACAGGCGCGCGGCACTCCCCCAGCGGCGTGCACCCAGGGCGGACCGCACCCACCGCCCCCCTCTTGGTACGCCACTGAAAAAAACATTCAAATACCAGTAGGTACTGTAACATTATATGCTACCTTCAATGTCAGCACAACAGATATTAAAACATCTCAATAGCACAGGGGGTAAGTGGAGGCGGAATATATAACAATGTAAAACTAGACTAACAGAAGCTTGATAAGCATGACTAACCTAAGTAAAAAAAAAAATATCACATGGAGTCATAAAAGGCGCATTTGTCATAAACAAGTCCTTCTGCACTAGATGAAGCCAATGTCAGTCCTTGTGTTTGTGACTACATAGTTAGTTCCTTCATCCATCAAAGGCTTGGGAGAAGAGCCAGGCTTTCACCTGCTTCCGGAAATAGACATAATCTTACACTGGATAAAGTCTTTCTTGGAGTGCATTCCAAAGTGTGGAGGCTCCTCTGGAGAACGCTAGTTGGCAGGTATCATATCATGTGATTTCCTTTGGGGATAGTATGGTTAGGGATACTCCTTATGAGGGCCTTAGCAACCTTGGAGGTGCATAACTAAGCTGTTTAAGTAAGGACAGCATGTTGTCTGTCCTAACTTAAACCATTTATTTATATGGATAGTGACTAAATATCACTACTAATTGTATAGCTAGATGACGCACCTTCGCCGCTAGCTCTTGCTCTGCCCTCGCATTATACAAATAGGGGGGAATTATGTAAATGGTTCTCAAATTTAGCACCAGGAAATTGCACACTAAACTAGCTCTTTGAGCAGGGACTGTCTTTTGTGTATGGTGTACAGTGCTGTGTATGCCTCGTAGCGCTATAGAAATGATAAGTAGTAGTAGTAGTATTCTGCAAATTTCCCACCAGAGACACAAAAACATATACAAGTGCATACACTTTCTGGCTTTCTTTTCTAGCACTGCCCTGCTGCTCATATGCTCATTCAGGTACTTCTCCCAGCTCCTACTAGCAGTGGCGCAGCTGTGGGTGGGCCTGGGTGGGCACAGGCCCACCTATTTGTGGCTCAGGCCCATCCAGTGGCAGGACCACACTGCTCTCTCCCCTCTTTCCTCTGTGGCACTGCGGCATCTGCGCTTCTGTCTCAGAACCTGGTCTATCATACAGGCATCTTCGGTGCCTGCAGCAATTCATTCTTCCTGCTTGCACCAGTCCCGCAGATTTCCATCTTCCATGCCTCGTCAGACAGAGAACAAGCAATGATGTCAGTGGTGGGACAAAAGCATGTGGCAGATGGAAGCCTGCATGGCTGGCACAAGCAGCGAGAATGAATCAATGCAGGCGCCGAGGATGCCTGTGTGGTACACTGGGGAAGGACAGGGTTCAGAGACAGAAACACAGATGCCGAGACCAGGGGCGTAGCCAGACCTCAGCGGGAGGGGAGTCCAGAGCCCAAGTGGGGGGCATATTTTAGCCCGCCTCCCCAGCCGCCGACTACCCCCACTTTCAACCCCCCCTCCCACCACCGCCGACCCTCCCCCATCGCCGCCAGGTACCTTTGCTGGCGGGGGTCCCCAACCCCCGCCAGCTGAAGAATTCTTCAGTGCCAGTCTCCGGCATGTTCGCAGATCTGTTTCTGTGAGTCCTGACTCCTGACGTCCTGCATGCTTGTCCTGCACGTTACGTGCACGCAGGACCTCAGGACTCACAGAAACAGATCAGCGAACGCGCCAGAGAGCGGCACTGAAGAAGACTTTGGCTGACAGGGGTTGGGGACCCTCACCAGCAAAGGTACCTAGCAGCGGTGGGAGGGGGGGGGTCGAAAGTGGCGGGGGAGGGTTGGCGGCAAGGGGGTCGAAAGCAGAGGGGACCAGAGCTAAATCTGTGGGGGCGCATGCCCCCATGGCCCCACCTAGCTATGCCCCTGGCTGAGACGCCATGGAGAAAAGGAGGGGAGATTCGGGGTAGGTGAAAAAAATCTGTATTTTAAAAAATATTGGGAGGGAGGGGACTGTGGAAGGGCCTATCCAAGTTAACTCTGGGCCCATCCAAAATACTGAGTCTGGCTACGCCTCTGCCTACTAGGTCTAACCCTCATCATATAAAGTTCTTGCATTTACTGTCAGTTCTTCTTCTCAGCCTGCAGCAAACCCTTCACACTTTTCCCCACCAGGACTCTCACTGTGCCAAAGCCCCATACAGAGCTTAGCCTCCACCTCCTCCCAATACTGCAGCATTTGCAGCTCAGACCCCTGCTCCTTGTGACTAGATCAGCCTTCTCACTGGCTGGATCCTACCACAGTCCCTGCACTGGTGGAATGGGGGAGGGGGACTGGAGAGTTAAAGAGGGCTAAACTTTAATTATTATTCTCACTTTGAGACAGGTAATTTACAAATTTGTAAAATCATGAAAAACTCCAGTCAGTTGGCAAACGTGGAGAGGCATTTTCGAATGGGGATGACCATCTCTAAGGGCGCCCAACTCTAAGGATGGTGCCGCGACGGGGCGGGGCAATGCATATTATCAAAACAAGATGGATGTCCATCTTTCATTTCGATAATACTGTCGGGGACACCCAAATCTTGACATTTAGGTTGACCTTAGAGATGGTCGTCCTTGGTTTTTGGCGATAATGGAAACCAAAGATGTCTATCTCAAAAACGTCCAAATCCAAGCCCTTTGGTTGTGGGAGGAGCCAGCGTTTGTAGTGCACTGGTCCCTCTCACATGCCAGGACACAAACCGGACACCCTAGGGGGCACTGCAGTGGACTTCAGAAATTGCTCCCAGGTGCATAGCTCCCTTACCTTGGGTGCTGAGCCCCCCAACCCCCCCCCCCCCCTCAGGTCCGCCTGCCTGAAGTACACTGCACCCACTACAACTGCTCCAGGGACCTGTATACTGCTGTGATGGACCTGAGTATGACATTTGAGGCTGGCATAGAGGCTGGAAAATAAGTATTTTTAAACTTGTTTTTCATGGTGGAAGGGGGTTAGTGACCACTGGGGGAGTAAGGGGAGGTCATCCCCGATTCTCTCCAGTGGTCATCTGGTCAGTTTAGCACCTTTTTGAGGCTTGGTCGTGAAAAAAATGGACCAAGTAAAGTCGGCCAAGTGCTCGTCAGGGACGCCCTTCTTTTTTCTATTATCGGCCGAGGACGACCATCTCCTAATCACGTCCCAGTCCCGCCTTCGTTACCCTGCTGACATGCCCCCGTGAATTTTGGTCGTCCCCGCGATGGAAAGCAGTCGCGGGTGTCAAAAAATCGGCTTTCGATTATGCCGATTTGAATAACCTTGCGAGAACGACGCCCAACTCCCGATTTGTGTCGAAAGATTGGCGTCCTTCTCTTTCAAAAATAAGCGTGCTAGTGGCTCCTGAGTCCTCAGCACAATTTGACAGCGCACTCCCCCATTAAACATTTGGGCTCTAAGTACATGGCTAGTTTGCTGATGCTTTAATCTGGTTCTGACCTCGACCACATGCTTGAGACCCTGCTCTCCCACATCGTCTCCAAAAGACATCTGTAGTTTCTCATGAAAGAGATGTAGAGGGGTTGCATATAACCTATTCAACACCTTAAATTGTAATTTTGTCACCCAGGAGCATTTATGAATATACCTGTATATCTTACCCAACTCATGTGGGTTCACTGGGGACCTCTAGCATACTAATGATGGAGTAGTGGGGGGTCCGCCCTGGATGCAGGCAGCAAGGGGGTGCACTGAGCAGTCTCACAGCTGTTGGCTCTGCCAGTTACCTGCCCCCCCCCCATGTCAACTTCCTGTTCTAGGGCAGGGGACCAGCAGACAGCCATGCGACTTCTCAGTACACCCCAACAGGGCATATAGGAAATCCTATTCAACTCAGTTGAAGGCTTTATCCACATCCAATGCCACACAATTAATTGGAGTTTCCTCTATTTTATCTACTGAATTATGTTTGCTACCTGATAAATATTATTCACTATCAAATTTCCCTTGAGAAATACTGATTGGTCTGGATGGACCATAATACCTTCTCAAGCTTACTGGCTAGCACTTTAGCTACAATTTTCATATGACAGTTTAACAAGGCAATAGGCCTATAATTTTCACAGAGATCAGCTGGTTTACTCTCCTTATGCACATACCATGTTGGCTTTATACATAGTTTCTGGTAACCCTTCCCCATTCTTGCAAATAACTTTCCTAGCTTACCCCTCATCATTTGGTAATACTCCACTGGGAAGTCATCATCAGCTGCCACCTTCCCCAAGCCAGCTTCTTTATTACCTCTTTGGCCTCTAGAGACTACTAGACCTATTCAGTATCCCCCAACCTTCATTCTCAAACTTAGGGAGCTGAGCACTATTGATATTCTCCAACATTCCCTTCATGACTCCCCCCCCCCCCCCCCCGACATATACAATGTTTGATTAAATTAGATAAAATTTCTTAGTTATTTCTATATTACTTCTATCTGTCACAAGAACATAAGAATAGCTGTACTGGGTCAGACTAGTGGTCCATGTAGCCCAGTGTCCTGCTAATTGTGGCCAATCCAGGTCACCTAGCAGATATCCAATTAATAGCAACATTCCATGCTACCAATCCCAGGGCAAGTAGTTGCTTCCCCCATGTCCATCTCAATAACAAACTATGGACTTTTCCTTCAGGAACTTGACCAAACCTTTTTTAAACCCAGATACACTTAACGCTGTTACCACATCCTCTTGCAATGAGTTCCAGAGCTTAATTATTCATTGAGTGAAAAAATAATTCCTCCTATTTGTTTAAAAGTATTTCCATGTAATTTCATTAAGTGTCCTCTGGTCGTTATACTTTTTGAAAGAGTGAAAAATGTATTCACTTTTACCTGTCCTACCTCCTGCCCCCAGAGTTTCCCTCACCAATGTAGATTGTCCCTGTTTTTTTTTTTCATTTGCCAAGCCAATAATTACTCTGCCTTTTCTCATGCTCTGAAAAAGTGTCTCTTCAACAGCATCATGAGAAATTCCATCCTATCCACCTCTAACACTAGTTTACATTTCACCTCAAACATTTTCTGACAGACTTTCCATCTCTCAGCAGATGATCCTTCTGCCGCTCCTGAAGCTCATCCTATAATTGCTGCTGTTCTGTTTCTTGCTCTTTGTTCTATTGAGCAGCTAGTTAAATAATCACCTCCTGTTTGTTTGCTTTTCCTGCATCCCAAAAGCACCCTGACTGATGGTGTGTGATTATCATTCAATTCCAAAAACTCATCCCAGGCCTTCCCAAGCTGCTCTTCCACATTTTTCTTCTGCAAAAGTTTTACATTTAACCTTCATTGTTTTCTAACTCACTCTCCTCTTGTTCTCAAATCCAGTTTCAAAGAGATCAGTGCATAATCTGAGGTACCTCCAGATTTTTCATGCACTAAATATCTATGAGGTCAAATGTTTATGTTTAATAAGACTTCATATACAGCATGCTCCAAAATACAATGATCTATGTGGCGTACAATAAAATGACAAAACTAGAAACTGTATATAACTTATGAACAGAATAAGTTACCTATACTTAAATATCTGAAATTCAAAAATGTATTTAATATATATGATTTGAAAAGTTGTTGTTTTTTTTTTACCTCAGTAGTGCCACTCACATGGATCAATACTTTACTACAGAGCCCTTGGCACACAAATCATCGTATGTCAGCTTTTTAGCTTTTTTAGCAATTCTTTTAGCATTTTAACATAAAATCAAGGAAAGGAATGCCATTAGGTATAGGACAGAGTAAAAACATTCATACACACTAAAAAAAAACCCAAACAAAAAGTCCACATATGACGTCTGCTTTCTGGGGGGGTCAGGCCTCGGCTAACAGAAAAGTTTATTAAAGGTCTGTTGATAAAAGTGAGTTTTAAGAAACGATTTATATTTGGGAAAAGATTCTTCACCATGAATATGGTCAGGTAATTGTTCCAGAGCATGGGGACAAGATAAAAGAAAATGCAGTGACACATAAGCTCGTAATGTATTTGTCTGGGATTAGTGTCCAGCAAACGGAGATTATGTAAAGGAATACAGGGAGAAATTAGAATTTAAAGATAAGCAGGGTCTCCCATGTGATAGGCTTTAGGAGCGAGCATAAGGATTTTAAACAGAATACAATACTTGATAGGAAGCCAATGTAAACTAGAAAGTAATGGAGTTACATAATCATATCTTCCAGTTTTACGACGATACCAAGCTGCATAGTTCTGCAATGTCTGAAGTCACATGATTTGTAATTGAGGAAGACTGGCATAAATTACATTACAATAGTCTAGTTGAGAAATAAAAAGAGCATGCAGGTCAGTATGTAAGGAGTTATAATCTAGGACTGAGTGAACTGAATGCAATAAGCGAAGTGTTGAAACCCTGATTTTAGTTCTGAAATTTGTTTAGAAAAGGATAATTGTGAGGAAATAAAAAGAGCATGCAGGTCAGCATGTAAGGAGTTATAATCTAGGACTGAGTGAACTGAATGCAATAAGCGAAGTGTTGAAACCCTGATTTTAGTTCTGAAATTTGTTTAGAAAAAGATAATTGTGAGTCAAACCAGACTCCTAGGTAGCAAAAAAAGGTACAGGCTTAATATGGAGGTCAAAGAAAATAGGAGAAATAATCGGTTGAGGCAAGGAGCAAGAGATCCAACAAATAGTCATATTTTCTGGGTTTAATTTCAGTTTGTGTACAGATAGCCAGTTGGCCAAAGCAAAAAGACAATCATGAAGAGGCTAAAGATTAATATTAAGAGGGGACACAGAGAATAAAATTAAGATGCCATCTGCATAAATGAAACATCTGACATTAAATGATTGAATCAAAGTTGCAAGCAGGCTTATGACGATTTTGAAAAATAATGGAGATAGAACTGATCCCTGAAGAACACCACAAGTGAGAAGATACAAAGAGGAAGTAGTGAAACCAACAGAAATCAAGAAAGAGTGATTGCTTAATCACCAATCATAGACTCTCCCTCAGCTAAGTCTCTCCCTCTTCTATCTTCTCCCCAGCACCCGAGTCCAATCCAGCTCCTCCCTCTCCCGCTAATCTATACCCCTTCTCTAACCAATCAAAAATATCTATCCACATTCCAAAGAACTCTCCATTTGACCCATTAGGAGCATATATATTCAAGACACTAATTTCTAGCTGGTGAATCCTTGTTATCCATATAATCCTCCCCTTTTCATCCCTCCCTTCATTATATTCAACAAACAGAATGTTTTTGAGCAATACTATAATAACCCTTTTATTTTTTAGGAATAAGATGAATATAACACCTCTTTACACCATCCACTCTGCAGCTTCTTATGTTCTGATGTAGACATTTTGCTTTCCTGCAGCAGCATAAAATCAGCCCTATTAACTCTTAAATACTTCATCATCTGTTTCCCTTTTAGAGGTTGTTGAGGCCATCCATATTCAACATTACTATCTTAAGGGTCATTATACTTTAAAGATCTATAGTTGACCCACTACCCTTCAGTTCCACACATAAAATTCATGTCATGAAATCTGTTCACACCTGAGTCGGTTGTATTCTTTTCTACTCCCTCCTCCAGTTCACCCACCCCATATCCCATCTCTTCCTTCATCTCAGCCCCCTCACCCAGTTTACCCACCCCATATCCCACCAAAATCTCTCTCCAAATCATTCCCCCAATGTCCACTCCCTCACCATACATCAAGAACTCCTTCTATTCCCCTGCCCCTTCACCACACACACACAGCACTCCATCACCTAGTATATGATATGATCCAAAAAATTTAATTTTTTTTAGAATCCCAAAACCCTATCACTTTCCCCCCCAATATTCAATCAGCCCTCCCCACCTATACCCTATTCATTCCAATGTCATTCAAGTTCTTCCCAGAACTAGAGGTTTGCCTCAAACATCTGCCTCCTAGCTCTCATGGCTCAGACAGATTTATTGGGCCACATACCCATTTCACACCAATAGTCTAGATCCAGCATTTTCTATAACCCCCTTCAGTAATCATCCCAATTTGTTTCTATACTCATGGCTCACATCCCTCCCACAGTGAAAAAAATGAAGGCAAGAGAAAACCAAACATATTCTATCATGCATACCATCGTGCACCCCTCTTCCACAGTTACTAATTTACAGAGCCACTAGCCTTACACTTTCCCTATGTTGCTCCTGTATAACCTCTGAAGGCTACAGGCTTGTAGCTTCCTCCTCATGTGCTCTGTGCATCCATAAGATGTCCCCCTCCATGCAAGGTAGGGAGTCATTGCTCATTGGGTTTTGTTTCCTCTCTGTCTACCAGCAAATTCCCACTCAGCCACTGCTGACACACTTACATTTCTTCACTCTACCTGTTCTATATTTTATTTTGTTTTACATTCACCACAAATTTCACAGCCATTCTAGCATGGCGAGGAATTTCTTAACACAGTTGTTCACCACCATCAACTTTGCCGAACATCATACGTTTGCCTGGTATTCCAACTTATGCAATGCTTTCATTTCAGCATTTCTTTCCATTTCCTTATAGGTTCCAATGCTAGGTCCAGAATTGTCCTTTTAGTCCATTATAGTTCACCATTGATTTCTGTCTGGAGAGTAGCAAAACATACTCAACTTCCTTGAACCAGAATAGTTTAATGATTATGGCACATGGTGGAGCAGAGGAAATGGGCCTATGATATCCTGTGTATCGACTTCACCTCATAGTTTGATGTAGCTGGGAAGACCAGGAAGCACGCTTGCAACAGCTCCTGCAGTATTTTCTTGTATCCCGTCATTTGGCTCAAATTTATCCAAGTGTATTAAAGATTTGCTATTCTGTCCATGAATCAAGTTATCTGAGCGACTTAGTCTAATTTAGAGGGGAAGGTTAGGAGACTTTACGAAATCAAACATATAAACGGCAAGTGACCGACTCACCTGCAAATGCGCTGTAGAGACTTCCCTCTTTGTCCCGCCCTCGCATGAAGACGTGATGGCGTCAGAGGGCAGAACAAAGAGGGAAACGGAGTCAGAGTCACTGTCGGACGCTGCCGCCTGGAAACAAACATCACGCGCACCAACCTCCCCCTCCCCCGCAGCCGCTCTCGCCCTCCTCCGTATTGGGCCCCCTGCACTGACCTGACAGCGCCTCTCACCTCCGTGTGGAAGCACTGCAGGCAGCAGCAGAGTGATCAGCAGCGAGGAGGGTAGCTAGAAATCTCACCCGTTTTTACGGGCTTAACGGCTAGTATAAAAGATAGGGTACGATTTGGAACTATAATATTTAATAGGAAAGTAATTGGGTAGTACATGAAGGGGGAGTTGTATTGTCCAGGCTAGTCCTAGTGGTCTTTGAAATTTTAGGAGAAGGGTTAGTTGTAAGCATCCATAAACAAAAAGGTTTCGAAGTCTGTTTTAAGTTGTTGCAATGAAGATTGTAACCAAAGATGTTATGGCAGCATATTCCACTGCTGAGGGCCTTGGACTGCAAAGGTGGTATGTTGTGTGCAGTTGTAAATGATCTCCCTAAAAGAGGGTACATATAGGTGTTTTTGCTGTAATGATCTCAGCATTCTAGTTGGGCAGTAAGCTGAAATAAAATATGGAGGATGACCAGATTGTAAGATCTTGAAAACTAGAAATAGAATTTTCTAAGTAATGCAGTGACTTATAGGTAGCCAATGGGCAGCTTTTTTTTTTTTTTTGGGGGGGGGGTGATCAAATTTCTTAGTGCCTGAGATGAATTTAATAGCAGTGTTCTGTATTAGTTGTAGTCAGTGAATGTCCTTAATTCTAACTCCAGTGTATAGAATGTTTCAGCATTCTAGCTGGCAAATAATTAGGGAATGAACTAGAATGGTCAGTGCAGAGGGGTGCAAGAGGGGTCTTATAGAATGGATCAATCGAAGCTTGAAGAAGGATTTTTTTCATAACTGCAGAGATCAAGGAAGGAGGACCCCAAGATTTTTGTACTTGTAACTAAAGGAATGGGATAGGCTCTGTCCGGGATATCATATAACCAGAGATTGGACTAATGACTGTGGTTTTCTTAATCTTCAAATGACTTTTAATACACACACCTGAAATAGCAACCCTTGCACAAAGCCCTCCATAGCCAGCCAGTCATCCTGAACATTGCTCTGTTATTCTTTATCTACTACTCTAGCGACCAAACCACAGTTTATAATATTCAATCTTTTGCTTCTTTTATCTCTCAGAATACCATATTTACACCCAATTCCTTCTCAGTCAAAACATCTGCTTCTTCATCACCTGGTAGGACCTAGGCAAATCTGGGGCACGTTCACTTTCACTCATCTAGCCCTCAGTACCAGCTTTTGCAGTGTAAATTTATTTTATTGTTGTCAGGGGTTTTCCATTCACCAAGTTTGGCATACTTAATTATTCTTGGGGGTACAACTCCCCTCATACTAGCCCTTGATAGGGGGTATCAGGGGATGGAATGGAGAGGAATACCTGGAGCCCTGTTCACGGATGTACATCCTCCATGAGCTCCAGACTGGAAGTCCAGGCACTTATGTGGTTAGTAGCTATGGCTAAATATGTAAGTACTTGTTAATATCCTGCCCCATGTCTGTGGCCCCTGAGTACTGAAACTTAGCATTCACTAATCAACAATGGCCTCTATATGATCAAAAGCAGCTCCTTCCTTGATCAAAAGATTATTGTACATAGATATTTGTGACACATGCCCTTTTTTTATTCAACCTATAGTTCTATTCTATTCTATTCATAGTTTATATTCCACGGTATCTCCAAATAGATTCACTGCAGATAGACAAGAAGCATCTCAGTTAAATGGAATTCCAGGCATTAATTAATAGCTGACTTCTAATATCCGCTACCTACGTTCCTGTACCCGCTCCGCCGAACGCCTCTGGCAGAAATCTCGGGCCCTTGCTGATGTCTTACACTTTAAGTTCATGCTGACCTCCTTCCAATCTGCTCTTTCACGTGCCAAACAGGATTATTATATCCAACTGACCAACTCTCTTGGCTCTAATCCTCGACTTCTCTTCACCACATTGAACTCACTCCTCAAGGTGCCCCCTCCCCCAACTCCCCCTTCATTATCTCCTCAGACCCTTGCTGAATTCTTTCACAACAAGGTTGAAAAGATAAACCTTGCTTTCTCTACCTCACCACCTCTCCCTCCACTAGTCCGTTACCCTCTCTCTCCTTCCCCTCATTCCCTGTCCTCCTTTCCTGAAGTTACTATTGAGGAAACTACACTTCTCCTTTCTTCCTCAAAATGTACCACCTGTTCCTCTGATCCCATTCCCACCCACCTTCTTAATGCCATCTCTCCTGCTCTTATTCCTTTTATCTGTCACATTCTCAACCTCTCACTTTCCACTGCGACTGTCCCTGCTGCCTTTAAACATGCTGTGGTCACACCTCTCCTTAAGAAGCCTTCACTCGACCCTACTTGTCCCTCTAATTACCGACCCATCTCCCTCCTTCCTTTTCTCTCCAAATTACTTGAGCGTGCTGTTCACCGCCACTGCCTTGATTTTCTCTCCTCACATGCTATTCTTGACCCACTACAATCTGGTTTTCGCCCTCTCCACTCAACCGAAACTGAGCTTACTAAAGTCTCCAATGACCTATTACTGGCTAAATCCAGAGGTCAATATTCCATCCTCATTCTTCTTGATCTTTCCGCTGCTTTTGACACTGTCGATCACAGCATACTTCTCGATACCCTGTCCTCACTTGGATTCCAGGGCTCTGTCCTTTCCTGGTTCTCTTCCTACCTCTCCCTCCGCACCTTTAGTGTTCACTCTGGTGGATCCTCTTCTACTTCTATCCCTCTGCCTGTCGGCGTACCTCAGGGTTCTGTTCTTGGTCCCCTCCTCTTTTCTATCTACACTTCTTCCCTTGGTTCATTAATCTCATCCCATGGCTTTTCCTACCATCTCTATGCTGATGACTCCCAAATCTACCTTTCTACCCCTGATATCTCACCTTGCATCCAAACCAAAGTTTCAGCGTGCTTGTCTGACATTGCTGTCTGGATGTCTCAACGCCACCTGAAATTAAATATGACCAAAACTGAGCTTCTCATTTTCCCCCCCAAACCCACCTCCCCGCTCCCCCCATTTTCTATTTCTGTTGATGGCTCTCTCATTCTCCCTGTCTCCTCAGCTCGAAACCTTGGGGTCATCTTTGACTCTTCTCGCTCCTTCTCTGCTCATATCCAGCAGATTGCCAAGACCTGTCGTTTCTTTCTTTACAACATCCGTAAAATCCGCCCCTTTCTTTCCGAGCACTCTACCAAAACCCTCATCCACACCCTTGTCACCTCTCGTTTAGACTACTGCAATCTGCTTTTTGCTGGCCTCCCACTTAGTCACCTCTCCCCTCTCCAGTCGGTTCAAAACTCTGCTGCCCGTCTCATCTTCCGCCAGGGTCGCTTTACTCATACTACCCCTCTCCTCAAGACCCTTCACTGGCTCCCTATCCGCTTTCGCATCCTGTTCAAACTTCTTCTACTAACCTATAAATGTACTCACTCTGCTGCTCCCCAGTATCTCTCCACACTCGTCCTTCCCTACACCCCTTCCCGTGCACTCCGCTCCATGGATAAATCCTTCTTATCTGTTCCCTTCTCCACTACTACCAACTCCAGACTTCGCGCCTTTTGTCTCGCTGCACCCTACGCCTGGAATAAACTTCCTGAGCCCCTACGTCTTGCCCCATCCTTGGCCACCTTTAAATCTAGACTGAAAGCCCACCTCTTTAACATTGCTTTTGACTCGTAACCACTTGTAACCACTCGCCTCCACCTACCCTCCTCTCTTCCTTCCCGTTCACATTAATTGATTTGATTTGCTACTTTATTTATTTTTTGTCTATTAGATTGTAAGCTCTTTGAGCAGGGACTGTCTTTCTTCTATGTTTGTGCAGCGCTGCGTATGCCTTGTAGCGCTATAGAAATGCTAAATAGTAGTAGTAGTAGAATAAGTCAAACCATATTTATCTCTGAAAATAAGAAAGACTTCAACTGTTTTCTAAATGAAAAATAGAGTTGAATAGGCCTAGCCTGATGCTGTATATTATTCTATATTTTTGCTCCAAGATATTGAAAAGAGTTAAGCAAATACTTTTTTTTCGTAATCTCCCTAAATCTTGGAAAGACCAGCAAACTAGAACTGATGGAACGAGAAGATCACCCAGTAGATAGTAATGTTAAATAATTAGAAAGACAGGCTGCATTTTGACCTGCTAAAAGATCATACAAGCTATTTTAAACTTTATATGTGAATAAACTGGAAGCCAATTTAATTTTTCAAATCTACTTGCTTTCAGAATCAGTCTAGCAGCAGTATCTGAAGCAACTGCAGTTTATGCAAAAGTTTTGATGTTAATCCTCCAAATAAAGAATTACATAATCTAAATATGGTAAGAGAACTGATTGAGCTATATAGCATATTATGCTTAAGCTACACTGTATTGCTCTTAACTGACGCAATCTGAAATTTTTTTTTTTTTTGCTAAGGCTGCAATTTGATCATCAAAAGATAGATCTGAATCAAGTATAACACTTAAGATTTTAGACTTGTTAGATATCTGCAAAACGTCTTCTGTAGCCAATTTCAAAAAATTGTTAGGTAAGGAATGAATCACCAAACCACACAATGTATGTCTTTTGCTTATTCAGCTTGAGAAAATTGGCACCAACCTATGATTCATTCAAATTAAAATGATCAATTAGCATAGAAACTGTATTTTCAAAATCATCCAAAGCAGCACATAGCAAAAATATGTCATCAGCATATGTCATTATTTGTAACCCAAGAGATGATAACCAAGCACCTAATGGTCTCATTTAAATGTTAAACAATTGTGGGGACAAATATTAAGTGTAACAATCATACATGTTGATGTCTTGTTTTGTGACTAGGATCTCAAATTCTGCTTTGTGCTGAAGTGAACTCATTGCCCAAGCCATGAAAATAGCAATTTGCACAGAGTTTTGTTAACAATGTACCGACTGTACCTTGTGCAGTCTTTTATTTCCAAGGACAGCAATGCTACCCAAATATTCTGGTTGCAAACCTTTTTCTTTGATGACTGCTGGATACTAATTATGGTGATGTTCATGTAATGATGCTTTTATCTTCCAGCAAATAAAACAATAAACCCACTAATTACATTCTCAGTATCCACCATGCATACCATTGAGAGCTTATTGTTTTTCCAAAGTTTTAATGACTTTGCTAGGGTTGGGGAAAATATCTTATGCTCTTGGTAGCAGCAGGAAGGAATCTTTGCTTTCACTGGATCATACAGATGCTTTCCGCTCTGGAAAGGACACACGTATCTTGTTAAATATAGATACCAAGGTGGTCTTTTTGCATTTTAAAATAAAGCCAGAGCATTCCCAGGTTGCATGGAGGAGTAGGAGGAGGGGGATGAATAGGGAAAGAAAGTGGAAAAAGCACCACTGTGGCGGAGAAGGAGGGGTTGTTGTAGAATTTTTGATGCCTTAGATTATAAACTTTGCATCTTGTTAACTTTTATAGTATGTTCATTTATTTCTATAGAGTAATCATTTGAACAAAAGCATAGGCAGAAGTTCACAATAGGAATAAGATTCTCTTCAAAGGGCAATTATATCTATAAGAAGCATGCACTTGGAATCTACACAGTGACAATAAAGAGTCACCATTTTTGATTTTAAATATTTGTGATTGTCTCTGGGAAAACATGACTAAAGTCTAATGATTTTAGTCATGTGTTCCCAGAGAGGGTCACACTTTAGCTCACACCTTTCCAGGGTAGTTCATGGTAAGTTACAGTAAATATTTTTCTGTCCCCAGAGGGCTTATAATGTAAGGGGCCTGTTTACTAAAGCTTTTCTCCCATTATATGTTGATGGAAAAAGATGCTTAGTAAATAGTACCCTATGGGGGTCTTTTACTAAGGGCCCATAGGAATAAAATGGGGCCTGTTACAGATAACTCAAGATAAGCTTTAGTAAAAGACCCCCTATGTTTGTACCAGGGTTAACAAACGGTTAAGGGGCCCTTCTACAAAGCGGCAGTAAGCCCAAAGCAGGTTTACCAAACACTATCCCAGAACTATTGTTGGCCCAACGCGGCCGCTGGTGGTAGTTCCAGCTCAAGCATGTGCCATTTCTGGTGCACCGTGAACATTTTTTTTTTGTAGCGTGGTGCTAACCCAGCAGTAATTGGGCAGTGGTTCAGAGGAAGGTGACAAAAATGATATGGGGCTTGTGGCAAAAGACTTATGAGAAGAGAACTGAAGAGCCCAATATGTATACCCTAGAGGAAAGGAGGGATAGGGAGGATATGATACAGACATTTAAATAATTGAACGGTATTGATATGCAAACTAATCTCTTTCAGAGATGAGGAAGCGGTAGAACTAGAGGTTATAAGTTGAAGTTGGCTAGGAGTAGGTAAAGTTTGATGGTAATGAGATAGTAAGAAACGTAAATAAATAAATATGAAAATCAACAATAAGCTACTTTCATCCTGCAGAGATATACATTCAAATAATTTCAGTTCATGATATACTGTAGTTCAAAGAATGACACAGAGAAATACTAGTAATTTTTGGTCACATCTAAAATAAAATGCAAAACGTATGCATATAAATACTCTGAAAGTATTTATTCCAATAGTGAGATAAGTGGAACAGTATAGTACATGAAATAACAGGATGAGAACTAGGGAGGCCAAAATTTGAATCCTGTTGACACTCCTGGTGACCTTAAGCCAATATCTTAAACCTCCATTAAATCAGGTCTGCTAGGGGTCAGACTCTGGGGTCCTTTTTCAAAGACGTGCTAAAAAATGGCCTGCGGTAGTCTAGGTGCGGGTTTTGGGCACAAGCAGAATCATTTTTCAGCATACCTTTATAAAAGGCCTTTTTTCTGCTGAAAATGGACGTGCGGCAAAATCAAAATTGCCGCACATCCATTTTGGGTCTGAGACCTTACCACCAGCCATTGACCTAGTGGTAAAGACTCACACGGTAACCAGGCGGTAATGACAAACGCATGCCAAATGCCACTTGGCACGCATCTGTTACGCACAACTGAAAATAAAAAAATAATTTTCAGATGCATGCCAAAAATGAAATTACCGCAAGAGCCACGTGGTAGTCGGGCAGTAACACCATGTTGGCATGCGTTGGGCGCACGCAGACGCTTATGCGGCTTATTAAAATATCCCCTCTCTTATTTAGCAGCCTGAATCTTATTGGTGGTACCATGATACTATTGCTAATAGCATGAAGGGGTGTATTTAATATGACATATAAATCCAATTTTGGACATTTTGCAAAAAACATCCAAAACTCCAATAGCAAACATGACCATTTTCCAACCAGAAAAATGTCCAAATTGTTGTTTAAAAAATGGCCATTTGCTAGATGTGTTTGTGCTCAGTGCATCTATGTTTTAGGACTGTTTTTGAAAAAAAAAAAAAGTCAAAGGAAAAATGCACAAAAACAAGACATTGGGATGTAGGGGGAGGTAGCATTATTAGTATACTGGCCACACAGACATCCCAGCAGAGCAGTAAAGCACCCTATGGGGCATTGCAGTGGACTTTACATAAAAGATCCCAGGTACCTACTGTATCTCACCATTACCCCCTTATATTGAATGGTGAACCCTCCAAAACCACACCAAAAAACTATTGTACCCAACTGTATACCACTACAATAGCCCTTATGCCTGCAGGTGTCACCTGTATTTATTTTATTTATTATCCCAATAACCACCTTTCATTAAGAAATTCACACAAGATAGTGTGCAGCAGTTGCAGTTTAACATAAAACTTACAATTTTGTTAAAATAAATATAATAAATGAGGTAAACATTAAAACAGCAAATTGAAACCTAATAATAGGACTACCTTGAAACAGTATCAAAAATATACATATATAGATACAGTAGGTCTTCGGTGGGATTTGGAGGGCTCACATGTTCCTCCACAAGTGTACCAGTTAGAGTGGGATATGGGCCTGTATCCCTTTCTCTACAGTGCACTGCACTGACCATTAGGCTACTCCAGGGACCTGCTTGCTACTCTAATAGGACTGGCCATATAACATCTGAAGCTGGTATGTACTGATTCTTTAATAGCTTTGGGAGGTATGAAGGGGTCAGTGACCACTTGGGGAGTAAGGGGGTTTATGTCTTAATCTCTCCAGTAGTCATTTAGGGCACCTTTTAGTCAGATGCAACTGAAAAAGGTATAGCCAAAATTGTCTTAATTCTGGACCTAGACATTTTCATTTTGTTCCATTATTGCAGAAAAACACCTATCTTTTGGTGCCCAAAACACACCCCTCTTTGAAATTTGGTCAAACTGCGGAGTAAAACATCTAAAATCAGGGTGCAACTTGAACATTTGTGAGAGAAAAATGTCCTTCTGCCACCTTATGACATTTGTTGGACATTTTTTGGTTTTGAAAATGAGCCCCATACAGGTACAAGATTTTCCATCAAAGCCCACTCTAGCCCATGCCAATCTGTCTTGTCATATATGGGACACAGACTGTAGAAGTAAGCCCAGGACTGTCCTCAAGTTCCAACTACTGTGGACAGCAACTGCAGGCTAGGATTGGGCAAGGATTGTTCCTTACTGGCACTATGCACCAAGACCCTGATACTGAGAACCTGGGGCAATTGGGAAGTTGGGATTTTGATCTGTTTTTAAGGGATTGGGAATAGGAGTGGCTATGAGGCATTCACTTGCTATTTTATTTTAGGGGATTGGGGCTGAGGGTAGGTACAGGGCATCCATTTTTATTTTATTAAAGGACCAAGGATTGGGGATCAGGGGGAGGGAGGTTGGTATGAGGGGCTGATAAGTTTTGGAAAGGAATCTGGATGGTGGAGAGATTTATTTATTTTACATAATCAGTATAGCTGTTTAAGAAAGTGGGCTAGGGCTGCACTTTTTGCCTTGCTGCAAGTAGGATTCACAAGCTTGAGATGCTTCAGTACTACAGTTTAGTGAATATTACAGTAAATTATGGGGCCCTTTTCCTACAGCTTGGTGGAATTAGTGTACACTAAGGGGTCTTTGTACTAAGCTGCACTAAAAAGTGGCTAGCGGTAGTTTTAGTGCACGGGTTTCCCGTGTGCTGTGGCCACTTTTTAGTGATGCCGAGAGAATGAACTGGGCCCGGGACAGGGCAGCCACCGCCAGGCCTGGGACAGGGCCGCCGTTCCCCCGGATCATGTCCGCCGCCCCCTTGGATCACGGCCACCACCCCCTAATCGTCGCTGCTGCCCCTCCAAGATTGCTGCCCAATTGAAATACCTTGTTGGCTGGTGTGGATCCAGAGGCCCTGCCAGCAGAAGTCGTCTTCCTCCAGCGCTGCTCTTCTGCTGATTGCCTGCCCCTGTTGCTGCTTTTCTTCTCAGGGCATGTTCGGTTTCAAAACCGAGCATGTGCACCTGAGAGGAAAAGCAGCTGCTCAGCTGGGCAGAAGAGCAGCACTGGAGGTACTCCTCCAAGTTCTCCCTAGCCTCCAAGGGGGGCCTGGCCGCGGCCCTGGAGTTTTCTCTCTCTTGCTCCTGTCGGGACGTGATCACTCGGGTCCCATCTGGAGCAGGAGAAAGAGACCCCGGCACCGGGGCCCCCCTTGGAGACCCAAGCCTGGAGATTTTTGCCCCACCCTCTCGGTGGCCCTGCCACTTTTCAGCACAGCTTTATTTATTTATTTTGTAGCATTTGTATCCCACATTTTCCCACCAATTTGCAGGCTTTGCTGTAATGGCGGTTGCCATTTCCGGGTTACAGAATTACAAATGGCATTGCGTGAAGTTGCATGCATACATGGTAACATACATGGAACATAACATACGTGGAACAGGTCATGGTATAGATATATATCATGTGCATATACATGATAAGGAAGAATACATTGTGGTAATGCAAGAAGGTTCCTGAGTAATAAATTGGATTGTAACATACTTTAGGTCATCAACTATGGAGAGATCATATTCAACATAAAGATTAAAGTGGTAGTGCTTGATCATTAATAGTGTTATGAAGACAGGGGTCCCGAGCCCCCCAAGAAGGCTAGAGTGACCTCAATCTGACTCCATCTCTAAATAGCACTAGTACTGGGGTAATCAGAGGGTTGTGAAGTTCTAAGAGAATTTGCCACTGAGAGAGACGCTAGATCTAAGGAAAAGGTACCAGCCTTATGACAAACTGGAATCAGATTACAAGTTATACAATGCAGTGAAAGATAGCTGCTGGATGCAACAAAAGCATTTGTACTTACAGCCTTTCATCATTAAGTGAAGCCCACAAACCATCATTTAGAATGAAGAGTTTATTTGCATATCAGATTTTAATCAGGTACATTCATCAGACAAATTCTGGATTCAGCTGACCGGAGCTCTGCTGCTTTCGAGGCGTTGAAGAAAAGTTCTCTCGAGGGCTTGCATGCATCCTGCTTTTATACAATTTGGTCACTATACAAGTCTATGGCAGGACACTTTTTTTCTTAATATTGCACAACCTCTGAGGTGCCCATCTGTGCTTCCGTTTTTGTAAACAACTTGTTCCTTAATACATTTAAAAATATCTGTTCTAGCTATTGCAAATTATTGTGCAACTTCCCTTTTTGTAAATGTTTCCTTAGATACGGGTATCCAAACATCCAAACATGAACAAAACAACTTTTTTTATGAAGATATCTAAATTTGGATATATTAATTTCATATTATTTTGTGATCTGGGTTAGGATTTTAGCCATCAATTCCTTGATCTTGGCTTTTGCACTGCTTTTGAATGTCACACCAAATTCTAATGAGGCCTAGTCAGTGCTCTTCAGCTGTTTAAAGCTATGTAGCTTGGCCCACCACTATTCCAGTGGATAGGTCTCAAGCTAGAACACATATTAACTTGCAGGAAAAGCAAGTCCTTGCTCAGCCAGTCATAGATTTTTAAACCTAGCTGGTATTTTTACAGCCTGAGTCTAAAATCTGGCCTTCCACCCTTCCGGTGGGCATCCAGTGAGGGCCTCTTGCTGTAGTATAATTATACATTCCCCACTTGTCACCCCCTCTGAGGAGGGGTGACACAAAGCTCGTCAAGCTCATCATCATCCATTCCAGAAGGTGGCAAGCTATCAAACGAGAGGGGGAGTTTGGGTCTTACAAATTGCTAAAAGGTATGGTGCAAGACAGGAAATTTCATTCTTAGGTGTTATATTTTTGGGCATATGGAATTCCCTTTATATTACCCAATCCCATGAAGTATAGGTATGCGGGTAATGGCAATTTCAGGTGGATCATACTAATAAACAAACACTTTCAGGTCTTTCTATGACTTCTATTGTATCTGTTGCATAGTATATGGGGAGATAATCTAATGTACCTATCTCAGTGGTCTTGAGAAGGAACAGTGGTTTTGATTAAGCATTGTTATGGGCTCAATCAAATATATGGTTAGTACTCTGTTTGCAGGCTGTTTTAGGTTGTAGGAATTCAGAATCCTTAAATAAGTATGAGGTTGTCTTATACAGCAAAAAGGGTCAATCCTAGGAAAATTTATATTAACAAAGGTCATGCATGGATCTTGACATATGCATAATGACCTGGAAGTATGGGAAGCATTTTATATATCCGTTACCCCACTTGGAGCTTAGTCAAACCTACAGAAAGACATGCAGCTTAAGTAAGCTTAAGTAAGCCTACACCAAAGTTAAACAATTGCATAACAGGTTGATACTAACAGGGTTTACACCTACATTATGATATCATAGCCAGTATTAGGGTTTGATGTTACCCATGTATCTGAGCAATATCAACTTCAATTTTAAATTACATAAACAGAAATAACAGGGAAACTCTTAGAAAAACAATTAGAACAATAAAGGAAATAATAGGAAAATAAAAATAAAACCTTTTAGACAGGATTACTGCTAAACTGAAAATAAAACAAAATATGAATCTATAATGTCCATAAACAACAACAGTAATTCTCAAATTAAGTATCAGTTCTAAAGTCTCTTTCATCGATCATGGTTGAGGCGGTGGAAGCGCTGAAGAATCTAGACGGAGAGCTGGAAGATCTAACAGGGCTGGATATTCAGGCTGGCCTGCTGAAGGAAGTGGCTGGTCTTGAGATGGGTAGGCTGGTAACATCTGGTTCTACGGCTGAGTAAACCCGTATATCTTTCACATGGACCCAAAACTTGTGATCCAGTAGTTTGCAAGGTGTAAAGGTTATTGCCACAATCTTGGGGGATCTAACATCATTTGGGCCTGGATATATCAAGAAGACGTACTTATGGTGTACAAACTTGGATCTTTCCATGTCTTTATTCTAGGCATATACCATCATTATTAGTCCATCAAGAGTCAGAGGCTGGCAAAGGAATAAGCAAAATAACTGTATGCCTGAATGATACATTGCTATATCTTGGTGGGCATAATCAGCGTAAACTGAATAAGCAAAAATAATATATAGATGTCAAGAGACATGAAAGACAATGTAAACATGGAGAAAACAGTGCTAATTAAGTGCAAAAACAAAAGCGAAACCATAAGGGTTCAATAATGAAAAGCCAATTTACATAAATAGCAATAGTATATATGAAATTATATCTCCTGATTGGTAGGGGTCAACTGCAACCCTCTTAATACTAGGAATTGGGATTTGCATAATATATCCCCACTTCTGGCTTGCATAATGTGCAAGACAGATTGGTAATTATTACGAAGACATGATCAAATAACAATGGTTAAGTATAAGGAACAAAAGAAAAGAGTAAAAATTAAAATTTAGAGATGATGGTAAATGTTCAAGTTATTGATGTATGGAGGGCAATGTGTTGCAATCTATCGCCAATAGATATGGAATCTTCACCTGCGATGACTAACATTCACCAAGGGTTGGGCCCTCAGCTGCAGGAGGCCAGCAGGACTTATAAGTTAGATGATTCAGGAAAAAGGGTTGCTTAGGAAATAGTCATAATCAAAGCAGAAGACAAATGTGCAGAAATTTAAAAATCATAAGTAGTCCAGGTGATGGAAGTATCTTCTGGAATCACGGTCGCTGTCTGTTGTAATAGAGAGCTCCTACGTAAAGTGACATGTAGGTTCTGGAAAAGATGAGCCTACAAAATATGTAATACAGCAGAATATTTAAGAGCATATCCAAGAAGGTTTAAATTAAGGACATCATTAGGACAAAAGAAAATTCTAATTGGAGAAGTTGGTGCTCCTTTTTCTTGCCAGAGGTCAGTTGCAGTAGAAGTACTAAACTGGAATAGAGGCGGTAGATCAGGAATTGGATTAGCAGTCTTCACTCAACCTACAGGACTTAATAAATAGAGCTAATATAAGAAGTAATATCAAATGGTCAAATCTCAGCACAGGACCATTAGAAAGAAAAAATCAAAGAATGCATTGTTAGTTCCTTGGGGCACCAATAGGTGGAGCATAGTCTCAATATATAATATCACAAATTACCAGTAGGAATAATAAAAAAAATGTTCTCTGTATATTAGATGTTGCACAGGAAGTCAGCAGAGTCTGAGGAAACAGTGCGGTCAGAGTCTGCTCCAGGAAAATGCAGCCTTTAACATGATATTTTAAAAGATAGAGAAAAGCCAAAATGAGAAATGTAAAAACTATATATTTCTATGAGGCCTCCTCACGTGACCTTTACAAGGTTTAAATAGGTCAAATGAGAAGGACAATAACCTATAGTCCTCTGTAATAGTTCACAGCCAATTTGGAAAATAAAAATTATATTAAATTTTAATTTGATCATTTCTATGCTTTCACAATTTGGGCCCTAAATTATGACAGCATATCAAGATTCACATTCAGAGGGATAGCTAAAAATAAGCTTATATATTCCCAGGAATCAATTCACAATTTAGAGTATATTTTAAATACAGAGGAGGAGCCAATTTATAAGCAGGAGACACGTAGAAGCATGTCTTAGTAAAATTCAAAAAATTAAAGATATAATAACAATTTTTATTAATGCAATAAATGCACACAATTGACCAGTAGGCTATGTTCATATGATAAATGGAACAGCTTGTAAGCCTACATTGTAAATTTAATTCTAAACAAAGAGTAGCAAGGATAACCCAGAATCATAGAATAACCCATTTAGTTATTAAAAATCTGAAACACGTAATGAATTCTTGTATCATATACTGAGTTCAAAGCTTTTGTAAAAATGAACTTAAGAGAAAATAAGAACTACAAGGGTTAATCTCTGTTATTCGGTCCTAAGGAAATCACGAAATAACGGTGTTTCCTGTGTCAAATTTGAGTTTACTGCTCAATGCAAGCAGTGGATATTATGGTGACTGAAAATAGGACTATACATCAGACGAAAACTGTAAGTTTAAGTTTTCGTATTAAAACTTCATGCTGGTGTGATTAGTCTTCATAGAATTAATACTTCAGGAGAGGAAAAGAGGAGAAGGTCATTACTTTATCTGTTTTCCATAGGTTCGGGTCTCAATAAAAAGGAAATTGGCAATTGTAGCTAGTGTTATCTGAACATAACTCTAAAATAATAGCAACCTGAATTTCTTTAGTGCTGATTTAACAGTTAGTTATGTTATGCAAGGGTTAATCTCTAAACCCTATTGAGAACCAGAAATGCTGGAACTCTATACAATAATATATCTTAAAACTATAAATCTTTAAGAGGCAGGGAAGGAAGTTTGAAAGTAGTAGATAAGACGTGAAAAGAAAAATTAAAACAGTTAATTCATTCTTACGGAACACATCCCCAATAGAGAACCAGGAAGTGAACATCAGCACTAGTTATTTTAACCAACATCACAAAGAAACAGTGTTTTAGATGGCATATAATATAGAACCTTTCATAGGAAATATCTGAAACAATTATGCAATTTTCAAAGAACACATACACGGACGCACACCTATAAAATTAAAACTAAAAAGTGCTTGCATTTCTAGTGAAAGCAATTTACCAGAAGTCAAAAACAATCAGGTATTTAACATCACGTCGGGGTCACCAATGTTATGAAGACAGGGGTCCCGAGCCCCCCAAGAAGGCTAGAGTGACCTCAATCTGACTCCATCTCTAAATAGCACTAGTACTGGGGTAATCAGAGGGTTGTGAAGTTCTAAGAGAATTTGCCACTGAGAGAGACGCTAGATCTAAGGAAAAGGTACCAGCCTTATGACAAACTGGAATCAGATTACAAGTTATACAATGCAGTGAAAGATAGCTGCTGGATGCAACAAAAGCATTTGTACTTACAGCCTTTCATCATTAAGTGAAGCCCACAAACCATCATTTAGAATGAAGAGTTTATTTGCATATCAGATTTTAATCAGGTACATTCATCAGACAAATTCTGGATTCAGCTGACCGGAGCTCTGCTGCTTTCGAGGCGTTGAAGAAAAGTTCTCTCGAGGGCTTGCATGCATCCTGCTTTTATACAATTTGGTCACTATACAAGTCTATGGCAGGACACTTTTTTTCTTAATATTGCACAACCTCTGAGGTGCCCATCTGTGCTTCCGTTTTTGTAAACAACTTGTTCCTTAATACATTTAAAAATATCTGTTCTAGCTATTGCAAATTATTGTGCAACTTCCCTTTTTGTAAATGTTTCCTTAGATACGGGTATCCAAACATCCAAACATGAACAAAACAACTTTTTTTATGAAGATATCTAAATTTGGATATATTAATTTCATATTATTTTGTGATCTGGGTTAGGATTTTAGCCATCAATTCCTTGATCTTGGCTTTTGCACTGCTTTTGAATGTCACACCAAATTCTAATGAGGCCTAGTCAGTGCTCTTCAGCTGTTTAAAGCTATGTAGCTTGGCCCACCACTATTCCAGTGGATAGGTCTCAAGCTAGAACACATATTAACTTGCAGGAAAAGCAAGTCCTTGCTCAGCCAGTCATAGATTTTTAAACCTAGCTGGTATTTTTACAGCCTGAGTCTAAAATCTGGCCTTCCACCCTTCCGGTGGGCATCCAGTGAGGGCCTCTTGCTGTAGTATAATTATACAATAGCAAAGAGGTTAATCAGTCAAGTGATGAGATTTCAATTATGTCTAGGTCGTGTAAAGTCTTATTATTTAGTATTTAAGATGGATGTTTATGGTATGCCTTCTTGAACAGATCTGTTTTCAGTAGCCTTCGGAAGATAGTTAGGTCTTGCGTTATTTTTATGGCCTTCGGTAGTGCATTCCATAGCTGTGTGCAAATGTATGAGAAACTGGTCGCTTATGTGGATTTATATTTTAGCCCTTTGCAGTTAGGGTAATGGAGATTGAGGTATGTGCATGCTGATCTTTTTGCGTTCCTGGTAGGCAAGTCTACAAAGTCTGACATATAGGTCGGGGCTTCCCCGTGAACGATTTTGTGGACCATGGTGCAAACTTTGAACGCAATTCGTTCTTTTAGTGGGAGCCAGTGTAATTTCTCTCTTAGGGTTTTGGCGCTTTCGTATTTCGCTTTCTCACTTTTCACTTTTCAGCACAGCTTTAAAATGGCTGAATATCTATTTTTGCCTTTATTGGCAAGTGCTAATTTCCAAATTAGCACGCGGCTATTATGGCCTGAGCACTTACCGCTTCCTCTTTAGTAGGTGGTAAGTGCTCACGTGCTACTTGTGTGGTAATCGGGCAGTGCACAGCAATGTGCCTGTGCTGCCCGATTATAGTCTGGAATGATTACTCCCCACCCTCCATGCTAGAAAATAAAAATGATTTCTGCAAGGCAAATGCCTGGCCACACCCGGTGGTAGTGCTGCTTTGCTGCGTGCTACTTGTGCCGTAGCCCTACTACACCTTTGTAAAATGGTCCCTAAATGTTGTGCATCCTATTTTATACCTATGGCCCACATGGTGTGTAGCATGTTCATTAGCATGTGCTAAACTTTAGTAACAGAGCTTCTGTGTGTTGTTGACCTGCTTGTGAAAAAATACTTTTTTCCTGCTGTAAATTAATGCATATATCTGCTTTTTTGCTTCTGATTAATAAATATAGCCCGTTGGTTTTAAGCTGTCTGGTGACAGGAATGTGCGTACAGTACCTAAATATGACAAATCTTAAACTACCAATGAGATGGGGTAAGTTCAATAATAAAAAGTATATAATCATGTTGATTTTTTCTGTTGCCTATTTTTTAAAATTGCTTGCATATGGTGACTTTTCTTCAGGTTGACTACCTGGGTATAACTGTGATTTCTAATATTTTGATTACCTTTAAAAGTGGACTAAGACGGCTACCATACCTCTCTGCTAAATATTTTGAAAATGATGTCTTTTGTGATGGGGATGCAAGCATTGTTAGCTTCCTTGGCTTCAAAGCACTGCTTATGAAGTTATGAACAGAGAATCAGATGTCACCCTAATATTGGCAGACCATTAAGGCACACAGTTAATTACAGGAGCAAATACACTTGTTATTTATTTAGGTTAAACTTTATTGCACGATGCATCAAGAGGAACCTTACAGCAGATGTAGTATCCTAAAGTTTACTCTGGATTGGATTTTTTTTTTTTTTAGCCTCTGAGCAGCTTTGAAGTCTGAGCTCTCTGACTAAGATGGAAATTTAGTCATATGCTACTCTCAGTTCTCTCTCAATGTACAACATATATCAGATGCTTTGAAATTGATTTGGAAATCATGATCAGATAAAAATATAGGCCCTGATATTCAGTGACACATCTAGATAGGAGCATCTCTTACCTGGAAAAGGGCTGCTCACTTAGGGGCCCATTTACTACGGTGCAGTAGGCCTAATGTGGGCCTACCACATGGTAAAAGTGCACTACAGTGGGATGTGCTAAGGCATACAAAGGTAGTCTGGGCAGCAGCGCTTGCTACTCCTGAGGTAAAAAATATTTTTTATTTTTTCGCCATGGGAGGTGTGTCTACGAGCAGAGAGTAGGCATGCCTGCGCTAATCGGGTAGCACGGGCACATTACCATGTGCTACCCAATTAATGCAGGAGTAGCACGGGACTCTTTACTGCCTCCTAAATAATGGCAGTAAGAGCTCCCGAAGGTAATGGTCGTACGCTAATGGGGAAATTAGCGCATGGCAACCCCCCCCCCCCCCTGACTATGGCCATTTTCCAGCCATACTAGAAAGTGGCCAGAGCACATGGCAACCCTACAAGGTAATCGCAGCGCTGACCACCTTTTAGTGGGCCTTAGCAGAAGGACCCCTAAGGGCATACCCAAGATTTCAGTGGCATTGTCCAGATAATGCTGTTAAAACATAATCTCTGACTCCCTAGACAATATCCAGATATGCTGGAGAAGTTCAGTGGCAGAACCAAGGCAGTCAGAAGTTATCTGGGTACCACCAATATTCAGCTTCAGTACCCGCATAACTATCCAAGTAAGTTAAGACAGCAAAACAGCTGTCTTCAGCATTGGCAGAACTGAGATAATTTACGGCAGTCTTTCTGTATCCAGATATTCATCATTGAATTTCCAGGCATATATTTAAACATTGTGGTTGGTGTTGGAATCCAAAGGTGTCAGCAGTGTTTAAATATTGGAAGGGGGTAGGTACAATTTATAATGACTCAACCACCATCCGCCCAATATCCTGACCATTTAAATTGTTTGTCCATGGCTAACCATTATTCACAATTTGCACCTGAGCTGAAACTGGCTAACTTGTGGGCATTCCAAGACCAGAGTTGGCACTTATGCTGATATTCACCCTTAACCGCATAAGATAACTGCATAAACTAGGCCACATAAAATGCATATGTTATGCGGTTAAGGGCTGAATATTGCACTTAACCGCATAAGTTTTAATGGCCAACATACAACCGGATATTCAGTGCTGGATATCCAGGAATACAGCTGATGCTGGCAGTGACGTACCTAGCTTGGTTGTCACCCAAGGTGGGTCACCACTGCCCCCCCCCCCAAGGTGTTTCACCCCCTACCCCCTGAGGTGCATCACCCCTACCTCCGAGGAAAGTCACCTCCCCACCCTCCATGGTGCATCAAAATTTATGGTCCCCTTGCATAGAATCATGGTCTCAAAAAATAATTAATGCATGAAAGTATGGTGTCAAATTAAAATACGGTTCCCTTGCTGCAAAAGAAGGGTCCCAGATCTAAACATTAATGCATAGAAGCATGGGCTCAAATCACAAACAGGAAGAGGAGCCACATGCTTCTTAACTCAAATGAGGGGTGAAAGGAGTATCAGCTGCGCAGCACGATTCCCTTGTAGAGAAGCACAGTCTCAGCTGAAACATGGCTCAAAGATAGCTTCCTTGCAGCGTGTGAAGCTAGAAAACAGGAAGAGAAGCTGTGCACTTCTTAATGGCAATGCGATGATGTCACTGGGGGGGGGGGGGGGTCTGTCAGATATACCAGATGGTCGGATTAGCAAAGGTCAGCTAATCAAGAGTATACTGTAATTTGTGTATAAATTCACTGTAAATAGAAAGGTAGTTACCATTTAAAAAATGTTTCAGTATCAAGTTGCCAGTTCCTGCCAGCTCCTATACATATCCTTGTTGGGGCCAGGGTTGCACATACTGGGCTGCTTTCTTCTTAGCACACAAGAAGGAACCATCTGAAAATAATAAGAATCAGCATAAGGAGTGTCAAAGCAAATGCAAGGCGCAGATAAAGAAGGCCAAGAGGGATTATGAAAAAAAGATAGCAGTAGAGGCAAAAAAACATACTAAAATTTTTTTTCAGTATATGAAAAGCAGGAGGCCGACAAAAGAATTGGTTGGGCCGCTGGATTACCGAGGGGTAAAAGGGGCGATCAAGGAAGACAAAGACATAACGGAGAGATTAAATTAATTCTTTGCTTCGGTCTTCACCGAGGAAGATTTGGGTGGGATACCGGTGTCGGAAATGGTATTTCAAGTGGACGAGTCAGAGAAACTTACTGACTTCACGGTAAACCTGGAGGATGTAATGGGGCAGTTCAGCAGACTGAAGAGTAGCAAATCACCTGGACCGGATGGTATTCATCCTAGAGTACTGATAGAACTGAAAAATGAACTTGCGGAGCTACTGTTAGTGATATGCAATTTATCCTTAAAACTGAGCATGGTACCAGAAGATTGGAGGGTGGCCAATGTAACGCCCATTTTTAAAAAAGGTTCCAGGGGAGATCCGGGAAATTATAGACCGGTGAGTCTGACATCGGTGCCAGGGAAAATGGTAGAGGCTATTATTAAAAACAAAATTACAGAGCACATCCGAGGACATGGATTACTGAGACCAAGTCAGCACGGCTTTAGTGTGGGGAAATCTTGCCTGACCAATTTACTTCAATTCTTTGAAGGAGTAAATAAACATGTGGACAAAGGGGAGCCGGTTGATATTGTGTATCTGGATTTTCAAAAGGCGTTTGACAAGGTACCTCATGAAAGGCTACAGAGGAAATTGGAGGGTCATGGGATAGGAGGTAATGTCCTATTGTGGATTAAAAACTGGTTGAAGGATAGGAAACAGAGAGTGGGGTTAAATGGGCAGTATTCACAATGGAGAAGGGTAGTTAGTGGGGTTCCTCAGGGGTCAGTGCTAGGACCGCTGCTCTTTAATATATATATAAATGATTTAGAGATGGGAGCAATTAGCGAGGTAATTAAATTTGCTGATGACACCAAGTTATTCAAAGTCGTTAACTCGCGAGAGGATTGTGAAAAAATTAGAGAAGGACCTTACGACACTGGGAGACTGGGCGGCTAAATGGCAGATGACGTTTAATGTGAGCAAGTGTAAGGTGATGCATGTGGGAAAAAAGAACTTGAATTATAGCTACGTCATGCAAGGTTCCACGTTAGGAGTTATGGACCAAGAAAGGGATCTGGGTGTTGTCATCGATAATACACTGAAACCTTCTGCTCAGTGTGCTGCTGTGTCTAGGAAAGTGAATAGAATGTTGGGTATTATTAGGAAAGGTGTAGAAAACAGGTATGAGGATGTTATAATGTCATTGTATCGTTCCATGGTGCGACCGCACCTTGAGTATTGTGTTCAATTCTGGTCGCTGCATCTCAAGAAAGATATAGTAGAATTGGAAAAGGTGCAACGAAGAGCGACGAAAATGATAGCGGGGATGAGACGACTTCCCTATGAAGAAATACTAAAGAGGCTAGGGCTTTTCAGCTTGGAGAAGAGACGCTGAGGGGAGACATGATAGAGGTATATAAAATAATGAGTGGAGTGGAACAGGTGGATGTGAAGTGTCTGTTCACGCTTTCCAAAAATACTAGGACTAGGTGGCATGCAATGAAACTAGAGTGTAGTACATTTAAAACAAATAGGAGAAAACTTTTCTTCACCCAACGCGTAATTAAACTCTGGAATTCGTTGCAGGAGAACGTGGTGAAGACGGTTAGCTTGGCAGAGTTTAAAAAGGGTTTGGATGGTTACCCAAAGGACAAGTCCATAGACTGCTACTAAATGGACTTTTGAAAAATCCACAATTTCGGTAATAACATGTATAGAATGTTTGTACGTTTGGGAAGCTTGAAGGCCCAGTGTTACTTTTTTGTCTGTATACTTTCTGTGTATGCTGTATTACCCTATCTAGCTGTGTTATTACTTATGTACTAAAAATTACTGGTTCACAAAACCCATTGTAGAATTTTCTCTCCGCCCCCCCAACACTCTCTGGCAATACATGGCCACTTAGTAGGTGCAGTCTTACCGCATGGTCATTTCTTTTTTTACCTTTTTACCGCTGGCACACGGCCCCTTTTTCCGCAGCTTAAAAAAAGGGCCCTTAGGTTTATATGATGCAGTGGAGGGTTAAGTGATATGCCTAAGGTTTCAAAGAGCAGCAGTGGAATTGAACTTGTCTTTCCTTGTGTGACAAAACAGTGGGTTTTAAGCCTGTAAACTGTATCATTTCTTGATGTGCATTTCTCTAGTTTGGCCAACAGGTGGCGCATGTTTATATTTTAAGCTGTTACAGAGAAATGACTGTTCCTTCTTTAGGTGGTTTTTCACTAAAGCTTAGCTTGAGTTATCTGCAGCAGGGTCCATAGAAATATTTGATAACCTGTGAGCAACTATATGTCCTGAACTCCTCAGGTACTGTTTAGATAGTAAACAAATGTTTAGATAGTGATATAATTGATCCATATTTCAGTTACCTGTTATTGTTTTGCTCATTGCACCTTTTTTAATTTGTACCCCGTGCTTTCCCACTCATGGCAGGCTCAATGCAGCTTAGGTACTTATTTGTACCTGGGTCAATGGAGGGTTAAGTGACTTGCCCAGAGTCACAAGGAGCTGCCTGTGCTTGCAGTGGGAATTGAACCCAGTTCCCCAGCACCAAAGTCCACCACTCTAACCACTAGGCCACTCCTCCACTTCATTTTCTGTTCATTGTTCTATTTTATCATGATAATAAGCATTTTTAGTTTATTGGCGCTACTTGTCTGGACTGACTAATAATCCTGGTGGTTTGTGAGTGCTTTCCAGGAACTGTGGGACCGCTGGGAGTGTGGCCCCAGTAATCACTGGAGATAATTTGAGAGCAAGAGACTTGCCCAGTGGTGGTTGGGACCCAGTCAGTGGAGGGAGGGTGATAGTGTAGAGCACAAGCGGCAGTTGCAGGCGGACCTGAGTTCTGCTGGGGATAGACCATCTAAGTGGTCGCGGGTAGCTCCAGGTGGGTGGCTAGGTGTTTCTTGACACCTGGGAACATCCATTTCATGCAAGAATACCCCCCCCCCCCCCCATTTTTATGTGCCACAGTTATGCATGCCTCTACATATGCACAGATGTGTCATTTATATACTTGTTTAAAATTACCCATTGAATGGCTACACATTAAGAGCATTGATATAAATCTGAATTGATCCACATAAATTTGGGATGTTCCTTAAAAAAGATAAAATCAAATCTGCAACAGTGTGAAAGCTGACACCGTTTTTTTCTCAGTAAGTTTAAGTGAAAAGTACTTGCTGACCCAAATGCAGATGGAGGGGAGTTACACATCTTTCACTTACTGTAATATGCATCTGAAAATGCTTAACAAGCAAAAGTTCTCAAAACCAGTCTTGAAATTATGTTTGGAATAGATGGAATGCAGCTGTCTTCAGCACTTGGAGCAAGTGGTTGAAAGAAAAGGAACAAATATTAGAGGAAAGGAGATGGGATTTGATATACCTTCTTTCTGTGGTTACAATTAAAGCAGTTTAAATGGTATATACAGGTACATTTTGTTCCTGGGTCAATGGAGGGTTAGAGGTGATTTACCCAGAGTCACAAGGAACTGTAGTAGGAATTGAACCCAGTTCCACTGATTTTTAGGCCATTACACTAACCATTAGTCTTCTCTACTCTACACCACTGTTAACCATAAGTGGTAAGGGTCGTGTCCGTATTAAAAACTGTATCCTCCTACTTGGTTTTTTGAAAAAATAAAAACATATTTATTTGGAAAATATTTATTACAATGATGTTCTGTTATTGACTTTTGTGATCATTGTCTGTTATATACTGATTTCTTATAATCCGCTTTGAACCTTTTTTTGGGAGGGGGCAGTTGGCAGGATATAAATACTATATTATATCATATCATATCATATCATATCATATCACGTATCTGGATAACAGCATCTGCTATGCAGATAAGTGCTGCTGATCAGGATATTCAGAATCTCTATCCAAACAGTGTCTGACTGCCTTGGCTCTATACAGATAGTGCCAGGGCAGAGCATGGGCAGTCCCAGAACATATATAATCGAATGGGGGTGCCCATCTATAAGGGCACCCATCTCTAAGGACAGCCCCTAAAGCGGAGTCCCCGACTGTATTATCAAAACAAGATGGGCGTCCATTTTTTGTTTCGATAATACAGTCAGGGCCGGCTAAATCTCAACATTTCGGTCAACCTTAGAGATGGCCGCCATTGGTTTTCGCCGATAATGGAAACTAAGGACAGCCATCTCAAAACCGGCCAAATCCAAGCAATTTGGTTGTGGGAGGAGCCAGCATTTGTACTGCACTGGTCCCCCTGACATGCCAGGACACCAACCGGGCACAGTGGACTTTACAAATTAATCCGAGGTGCACAGCTCCCTTACCTTGTGTGCTGAGCCCCCCCAAAACCCCCCAAACCAACTACCCACAACTGTACAACACTACCATAGCCCTTAAAGGGTAACGGGGGCACCTAGATGTGGGTACAGTAGGTTTCGGGTGGGTTTTGGAGGGCTCCCATTTACCACCACAAGTGTAACAGGTAGGGAGGAATGGGACTGGGTCTGCCTACCTGAAGTGCACTGCAGTACCCACCAAAAACTGCTCCAGGGACCTGCATAGTGCTGTCATGGAGCTGGGTATGACATTTGAGGCTGGCAAAAAAATGTTTTTACATTTTTTGGGGGGGTGAGAGAGGGTTGGTGACCACTGGGTGAGTAAGGGGAAGTGATCCCCGATTCCCTCCGGTGGTCATCTGGTCAGTTCGGGCACCTTTTCAAGGCTTGGTCGTGAACAAAAAGGGACCAAGTAAAGTCAGCCAAATGCTCGTCAGGGCCGCCCTTCTTTTTTCCATTATCGTCCGAGGATGGCCATCTCGTAACCATGCCCCCGTCCCGCCTTCGGTACACTACTGACACGACCCCTTGAACTACGACGGAAAGCAATTGAGGCTGGCCAAAATCGGCTTTCGATTATGCCGATTTGGCTGGCCCTAAGAGAAGGCCGCCCATCTCCCGATTTGTGGCGGAAGATGGGCGCCCTTTTCTTTCAAAAATAAGCTGGTAGATCTCTTAATTTGGCCTTTCTCATCTCTTTTTATTATCCTTATCTCCTTTGCTTTCTTGGTATTTTTAAATTCTCCTTTCTTTTATATTTTTCCATCCTTAATTCTTTCTCTCATTATCTCTCTCTCTCTCTCTCTCTCTCTCTCTCTTTCTCTCTTTACTCATTCCCCCCTCTCTCTCTCTTTCTGACAAGACACCAGATAAATCAATATTCTCTTCCTTTATGCTCTAAATAATTTTGTAAGAACTAATCTTTAATGACATTTCTTGAAAGCAGTCAACACACCAGGAATTCAAAAAGATGAAAAACAAAAACATGAGAAGTTATTCTCAGCCAAAAGATACAGCTAATGATTTCTTTGACATGCGTGAGCTGGTTTCATTTTTCATAATGGCTAGCAGGTTTCTTTCAGGCAGATGACAAAAGAAGTGAGAAAAAAAAATTACATTTCCTGGTTCCATTTGCTGACTTGGAGCTAGGATCATAGATCATGGCAGCCTTCCCTAGGTGTTTGAAAATGGACTAGTTATGTGTGGAGTATGGACCATCTTTCAAGAAAACAAAGAATTCCTTCTATAGTTTCTCAGTCAACTGCACTGTCCAAGAACGCAACCAACCTTCCCATTTTTAGATTTCTAATTTTTCTTTACCTAAAAATTTGAGTAGTAGGTTGTTAAGTAGTTTATTTGGTTCATATAGACAATAAAAATTAGTAAGCTGATATTCAGCATGAATTAACTTGGAAGAAGAGGCCCCAGCATTATTAACTCACACTGACTAGATCATCTTGCACAACTATTCAGTGGCACTTAATCAGTTCCTGCCATTGAATTTCTACTCAGATCATCTCAGCACTATCTAGTTAGTGCCAAGATGATCCAGGGGGTGAGTCAACACAGAACCAGGAGTTACCCAATTAATGGCAATTTACAGTCTGCTAACTAGGTAATTATCTGGAAAGTTAGGACAGCAAAAGAGTTATCCTATTTTCATCTAGGTAGTTATTCAGGTACTGGTCTGAATATCATACCAGTGGTCACTCAAGCCAAATATTTAGCCCTGCTATCCAGGGACAGCTCAGCGCTGAATATTCAGGTTAAAATGCCCATGGCAGTCAGCATTTAAAAATGGCTGACTCCAACAGGCAGCGTATCACCTAGCAGATATCTAAACTCAAAACTGAGGTGGTTTTACCACTGTGTATAATTATCAGACAAGTCAATAAGCAATGCTCAGGGGAGGAGTCAAGATGGCAGTGGTTTGAAAGCCCATGTGTGCTCGTTCCTTACACTTCTTCCCCATAGACAAAGGTAAACTTCCTTCAGTTTCACGGCTCTTTCCCTTGAGGACCCCATTTCTTGTTGTCTGTGGTCTTATGGATTGTCCTGTTGAACACATGGATCCTCAATGAATACAGGCTGGACAAGAAAATCCATTGGAAATCTTTCAAGGGCTAGCTGCCATTGTGAGCCTCCTGGCTGAAGATACCATTCTGAATCTGCTCATGTGAACACCACCCTTCAGTCACAAGCCTCTCATACTGGAAGAGCTACTCTTAAGCAATCAAGTACTGAGCAGGTTATCAATTCTCAGTACGGAGGAGGAGAGTTCAGTGCAAGTTCCTCATTTAGAGTGTTCTTGCCATTAGTGTCTCTGGAAGAGGGTATGACTGCAGGATTTTCTTAGGGAAAAGCTTCTACCACTCCCTGCCAAAAGAATCTCCAGGATTCACAACAGGATTTTTTAGAAAGTGGTACTATTAAGCCCATTTTTCATTTGCAATGTCCAGAGTGTTTTACTGTGGAATCGATATGCCTAGAAATCTCGTAGCTTGGGCAAGCTATTAACTCTCAATTTGAATGATGCCCTCTGAGATACAAAAACAGGATATGGAAATTAAAACCCTTATCACTGATACTATGGGGCTCATTTTCAAAAGAGAAAAACATGGCATAAAGCAGCATTTGGAAATTTTGTTTGTTAAAATGTTCAATTCACTATTTCTGAAACCTATTTTACAGACGTTTATCTATTTATTTATTTATTTATTTAGATTTTGCTCACACCTTTTTCAGTAGTAGCTCAAGGTGAATTACATCTATGCAGTTCATCTGTAGTGCATCCAATCACAAGGGGTTGCGTTGGGGTATGTTGAGGGTAGGATTATGGCTATAGGATGTAAACAAATAGTGGCAAATATTAGGAAAATGGAAATGATACTGCAATAGGCAAAACAAGATTATGTGCACTCCTCCACACTGCAGAACAAAGAAACTTACTTGTCTGCTTGGATTACCTTAAATTCACATATCCATGAACACACACAATGCAGTATTAATTATCAGAAATATAGTTTACATAAATATGGGAATTCAGTGGGTAATATGTTGACCCGGGTTGTCAAAACTTGGGGGGGGGGGGGGGGGGAGGCATCTGTACAGTTAGAGTGCTTAAAGATAGTGTAGGGCGCTTGATTGTTAGGACCAAACAGCTAATATTTTTTATCAGCATTTTCAAGAGTTCTATAAGGGTTGTCCTGAGGTAGACTTGAAGGTACTGGATGGTTCTGTTGATAGAGCAAGTCTTCCTAACCTTTCTGAAGAGGATAGACAGGTGTTGAATGGTCCCTTATAGGCAAAAGAGCTGCAACAAGCTATAAAGAAGTTGAAATCTCACTCAGATCCAGGGGTGGAAGGTTTCACAGGGGAATATTACAAGTTATTATTACCACAGCTCCTTGGTCCATTATTGTCATATCATCAATTGGTAGTGGATACTGGTACATTTCCCCCTCATGAAAACCTACCTAGGGAGGTAAAATTCCTTGATGAAATCAAGGACTGCTTTATGGAGCAGCTGGTACAGGAGCCAACAAGAGAAGGAAACATTCTAGACCTAGTCCTTAGTGGAGCACATGATCTGGTGCTGGGGCTGGGGACGCTTGATAACAGTGATCATAATATGATTGGATTTGATATTAGCTTTGAAGTAAGTATACGTGGAGGGGCATAATTGAACGCAAACGCCCATGTGTAAGAACGTCCATCTCCGAGAACGGGTCCGTGAAGGGGTGGGCTGAATCATATTTTCCAAAAAGATGGACTTTTGTCTTTAGTTTCAAACATACGGTTTGTGCCAGGTAAATGCATTGGATGTGGGCGTTTTTGAGATGTGGGCATTTGTTTGAGCTGGGCGTTTTCGTTTTTCAGCGATAATCGAAACCGAAGCGTCCCAGCTCAAAAACGACCAAATCCAAGGCTTTGGGTCATGGGAGGGGCCAGGATTCGTAGTGCACTGGTCCCCCTCACATGCCAGGACACCAACCGGGCACCCTAGGAGGCACTTTAAAAAAAAAAGGAAAATACATTCAATTACCTCCCAGGTGCATAGCTCCTTTACCTTGGGTGCTGAGACCCCCAAATCCCCCCCCCCCAAAACCCACTCCCCACAACTCAACACCATTACCATAGCACTTAATGATGAAGGGGGCACCTACATGTGGGTACAGTGGGTTTTGGGGGATGGGTTAGAGGGCTCCCATTTACCATCACAAGTGGTACAGGTAGGGGTGGGTGGGCCTGGGTCCACCTGCCTGAATTGCACTGCATTACCCACTAAAACTGCTCCAGGGACAGGACTTGTTGCTGCTTATAACCTTGGCACAGCAGTTCACCGTAAGACTAATCTCGCTGAAAGCGTCCTTTATTTCAATAACCACGTTTACTCATAGTTAACTGCAGATCAGAGGTTGTGCCCCACTGGCAACGAGTCTCCCTGGTATTAAGATTAGCAGTAGCTCAGAGCTGGCAGAATGGTGTACAATGCCCTCGTTCAGCAACATTCAAGGTAAGAACTAAGTTCTGTAACGTAGCTAACACACGAAAGGGATCTAAAATGGACCCAGTAAGCAGAGGGAAAAGCACCATGAGAGAAGAGCCTACCAACTACCAACATCGTGAGACTGTAACAGAAGCTAGTGAAATCACGGAGCCCAATACCCTACACCCACCACAATGCAATGCTGATGTGACCCTGCAGTGCACGCGAGAGCCACATCTGACCCAGGGAAAGGCTGTGAGAGGATCGAACACATTCTGCTGTCATGGAGGTGGGTACGGAATTTGAGGGTGGCATAGAGGCTGGGAAATAAGGTTTTTGCAAGTGGGTTTTTTTTTGTGGGAGGGGGTTAGTGACCACTGGGGGAGTCAGGGGAGGTGATTCCTGATTTCCTCCGGTGGTCATTTGGTCATTTAGGGCACTTTTTTGGGACCTGTTTGTGAGAAAAAAGGGTCCAAAAAAAGTGTCCTAAATTCTCGCTAAAAACACCTTTCTTTTTTCCATTATCAGCCGAGTGCGCCCATCTCTGCTCAGCCGATAACCACACCCCAGTCCCGCCTTCACCACGCCTCCGACACCCCCCTCCCGTCAACTTTATTCGTTCCCGCGATGGAGTGCAGTTGAAGACGACCAAAATCGGCTTTCGATTATACCGATTTGGCCGCCCACGGGAAATGGACGCCCATCTCCTAAACATGGGCGTTTTTCTCCTTTCGAAAATAAGCAGGATAGGAAATCAAATATGTTAGCGTTTAACTTAAAAAAAAGGGAGACTACGATAAAATGAGAACAGTGAAAAAAAAACTTAGAGGAGCGGCTGCGAGGGTCAAAAGTTTACATCAGGCGTGGATGCTGTTCAAAAACACCACCCTGGAAGCCCAGGCCAAATATATTCCACGTATTAAAAAAGGAAGACGGAAGACCAAACAACAGCAGGCATGGTTAAAAAGTGAGGTGAAGGAAGCTATTAGAGCTAAAACAAAATCCTTCAGAAAATGGAAAATGGAACTGACTGAAAATAATAAGAAATAGCATAAGGAATGTCAAGTCAAATGCAAAGCGCTGATAAAGAAGGCGAAGAAGGACTTTGAAAAAAAGATTGCGTTGGAGACAAAAACACATAGAAAATTTTTTTTTAGGTATATTAAATGCAGGAAGCCGGCAAGAGAATCGGTTGGACTGCTAGATGACCGAGGGGTAAAAGGCGGCGATCAGGGAAGACAAAGCCATAGCGGAGAGATTAAATGAATTCTTTGCTTCAGTCTTCACCGAGGAAGATTTGGGAGAGATACCAGTGCCAGAAATGGAATTCAAAGCTGACAAGTCAGAGAAACTGAATGAAATCTCTATTAACCTAGAGGATGTGATAGGGCAGTTCTACAAATTAAAGAGTAGCAAATCTCCTGGACCGGATGGTATTCATCCCAGAGTACTGACAGAACTGAAAAATGAACTGGCGGAACTATTGTTAGTAATATGTAATTTATCCTTAAAATCGAGCATGGTACCAGAAGATTGGAGAGTGGCCAATGTAACATTGATTTTTTCTTTTAAAGGTTCCAGAGGAGTTCCAGGAAATTATAGACCAATGAGTCTGATGCCGGTGCCGGGCAAAATAGTAGAGACTATTATAAAGAACAAAATTACACAGCATATTCAAAAGCGTGGATTAATGAGACAAAGCTAACATGGATTTAATGAAGGGAAATCTTGCCTCACCAATCTATTACATTTCTTTGAAAGGGTGAACAAACATGGATAAAGGTGAGCCAGTTGATATTGTGTATCTGGATTTTCAGAAGGCGTTTAACAAAGTACCTCATGAAAGACTCCAGAGGAAAATGGTGAGTCATGGGATAGGAGGTAGTGTCCTATTGTGGATTAAAAACTGGTTAAAAGATAGAAAACAGAGAGTAGGGTTAAATGGTCAGTATTCTCAATGGAGCATGGTAGTTAGTGGGGTTCCCCAGTGGTCTGTGCTGAGACCACTGTTTTTTAACATATTTATAAATGACCTAGAGATGGGAGTAACTAGTGAGGTAATTAAATTTGCTGACAACACAAAGTTATTAAAAGTCGTTAAATCGGGGGAGGATTGTGAAAAATTACAAGATGACCTTACGAGAATAGGAGACTGGGTGTCTAACTGGCAGATGGCATTTAATGTGAGCAAGTGCAAAGTGATGTATGTGGGAAAGAGGAACCCAAATTATAGCTACATCATGCAAGTTTCCACGTTAGGAATCACTGACCAAGAAAAGGATCTAGGTGGAATTAGAAAAGGTGCAGAGAAAGGCGATGAAAATGATAAATGGGATGGGACGACTTCCCTATGAGGAAAGCTAAAGCGGCTGGGGCTCTTCAGCTTTTTAGCTTGGAGAAAAGATGACTGAGTGTAGATGTGAAGTGTCTGTTTACACTTACCAAAAATACTAGGACTAAGGGGCATGCGATGTAGCTACAGAGTGGTAAATTTAAAACGAGTCGTAGAAAATATTTCTTCACTCAATGTATAATTAAACTCTGGAATTCATTGCCAGAGAATGTGGTAAAGGCAATTAGCATAGCAGAGTTTTAAAAAGGTTTGGAAGGCTTCCTAAAGGAAAAGTTCAGAGACCATTATTAAATCCACTATTTCTGGGATAAGCAGCATAAAATGTTTTGTACTTTTTTGGGTATTGTCAGGTATTTGTGACCTGGATTGGCCACTGTTGGAAACAGGATGCTGGGCTTGATGGACCTTTGGTCTGTCCCAGTATGGCAATACTTGTGTACTTAAGTACCCTTAATAACCATATTCCCTAAACCAGAAAAGCCTCATGAGGCAGCTGATTCTTATCACCCCCATTTCACTGCTTAATGTGGATGTTAAGCTAATGGCACAACACTTACTGATGCCAACACTTACTGACTTGGCACAGGTCAGATTTATCCTGAACCAGTAATGGTATTAAATACAAACAAGATACTATTAGCAATGTCCTACTGTCAAGTAAACACAATTCCTGCTGCCTTAGTGAGCTTATACGTGACATTGGCAGTACCTCTTCCAGGTGCTGGCAAGAATGGAGCTCAATGGCTGGTGTTTCTGGACAATAACTACTTTGTATAGCTCTTCACAGGCGTAGTTATTTGTAAATGGAGAGTACACTTCTAATATATCCATTGAACATGGAATGTGTCAGGGTTGCCCCCTTTTCCCCATTACTATTTGCTTTATCATTGGAAACATTTATATGGGTACGTAATACATCCCCTGGTTTGGATGTCTGCGGCTATTCAACTAAAGTGTTAGCAGACGATATTATTGTCTTGCTTTTTGCTCTGCCAGACTCACTTCCTCACTTATTTATTCTCCTGACATATTTCAGAAGTTTTATGGGTTTCACACAATTACAGTAAGTCTAAAATATTACCCTTATCTTTAGATGTGAAGCATCAGTGGAGGGATCCTTTTTCCTTACTGTGGGAGGTGTCTGCTCTGAAATATCTTTGGGTTCTACTTCTGAGGGACTTACAATCTATATATCTTTTTAATGTAACCCCCTTATTTGAAAACACATACTTAATAAGCTGTTGCAGATATATATATATATATATATATATATAGATATATATATATATATATATATATATATATATATATATATATTAATAAATCCTACCTTGAACGTTCTGAAGCTCACTCCAAGGCAGAGAAGCACAAAAATCCTGTAGTCTTCATAGGCTAGGACCAGTCACCCTCACTCATAGACCCGCCCTCAGCCACGCCCCATCTACTATAATAAAACTCACCCTCAACGTTCTGAAGACAACGTTCTGAAGTCACTCAGTCACTCTCTGAAGGGTTCATGGATTCATGGTGGTGAAGCCAGAACACTGATCATGTCTCTCTGCCTCGCCCTCGCATGACGGACCAATCAGAAAAAACACCCTCAACATTCTGAAACACAAAGGACCATCACAACACCGTTCCCAGGCAACACTAGGCAACGTAAGACGGACCAATCAGAGGAAACTATGTGACAATAAGGGAGGAGCATTCCCCAGCATAATGGCTCATTATCTGTGCAGCACGGAGAGCACAGAACCACCGCTGGAACGAGAGAAGAATATTCCTGCTGTGTGTATGTGCAAAAATAGACCGGGGGGGGGGGGGGGGGAGAAATTTTTAAATGCCTAATGCCAGTACTGAAGAGTGCCAGAGGGCCTATAGCACAGACTATGTTTGGGATCGCTTGACATGGAGTCAGAGGAGCTGGAAAACAACGTGCCCGTCACCATCTGGGACGTGGGCGAACAGGACAAGCTGCGGCCCAGCTGGAAGGATTACCCGCGACCCAGCCAGCAGCAAACAGCGACCAAGGACAGCACAGCACATCCCCCAACCCCCAAGCAAAAAACAAAACAAAAAAAGACACACATCAACAACCTGCACACACACCGCACCCTCACACACTCACACACACACACACAAAATAACTCTGTGACACATACACACACACACAAAAAAAGCCACATGCTAGCGCCCGTTTCATTGGTTTCGGAAACGGGCCTTTTTTACTAGTATATATATATATAGGGCATTAAAAAACTTCATTTGTTGTTGACCTTGATAAAGACAGCAAAGGCACATGGTGGGATGGGATTACTCAACATTAGATGCTTAACTGTGGCCAGTGGGATGCACAATATTAACAATTGGTACAGGGGCATGGAATATTTTTCTCATACCGAAGTAGAAACAAAATTGATTCTAGGCTTGCTTTAGTCACCAGAATGCCCCCCCCCCCTCCTCAATACATTTTCTCAATATCCTCTGCTTAAATCTGCAAGAGCAGTGTGGAGGTGGGTATTTTCTGCATCAGTGATGCCTTATTTGTCAATTAGTAACAATCCAAATTTCCCACCAGGATGGGGAAGGAGTAGGTTTACCCAATGGGCATAGAACAGTTTGCAGTATTTAGTGTAAGCGGTCACCACGGAAGGCCAACTGAAATCATTTGAATCTTTGTGTCAAAAGTATCACCTGCCTCCCATGCATTATTTTGCATATCTACAGCTTAGACATTATGTCAGACAGATCTTATAGAGGATGGACAAGAAACTTTGTCAGAATCTCGTACCCTAGGAGAGCAGTTGAAAGTACCTTTAGTTTTCCACCATCAATATCTCAAAGACATGACTCCAGACTTGAATTACAAAAGGCTGGTGGCCATTGGGCAGAAGACCTCCACTGTATGCTAACCACATAGCACTTTCAACAATTTATTCAAGGAATATCTCTCTATATAAAACGCACCTCCAACGTTCGAATGAAGCCTCTTTTAGCCAAAAGTGAAGGGGGTGAGATCGCATTGTGTCTGCCCCGCCCACGCGTCAAACGTGATGACGTCGAGGGCGGAGCAATGACACTCAACCAATCGCAACGCTCGGCAGCGAAGCGTCAGGGAAGGAGGCGGCGCTCTCAACATCTAGCCTTCCCTTCGCTGTGTTCCGCCTTCTTCTGACGTCAAGGATGACGTCAAAAGAAGGCGGAACACAGCGAAGGGAAACCTAGACGTCGGGAGCACCGCCTCCTTCCCTGACGCTTCGCTGCCGGAACCGCCACGGAGGTACATTTAAAAACAAGAAAAAAAAAAAAAACATGTTGGGGGGAGCGAAGAGGGTGGCCACAAAAGAAAAACAATGGGAGCGGGAGGGCAAGGGAGAAACGACACCATGGATGCGAAGGGGGGGGGGGTGGGGGAGAAGAGGGCGGCCCAGGCTGGGAGTGGGACATGGGAGAGAGAGGAGCATGGATGCAAGGGGGGGGGTCATGGAAGGGAGACAGGGGACTTGCTGGAAAACGATGAATGGAGGCGGCAGGGGACAGAGGAGCATGGATTGGGAGGGCAGGGCTCAGGGAGAGAGGGCAATTGCTGGAAAGGGATGAATGGAGGGGGCAGGGGACAGAGGAGCATGGATGGGCATGGATTGGGAGGGCAGGACTCAGGGAGAGAGGGAAATTGCTGGATAGGGATGAATAGAGGGGACAGATGGGCATGGATGGATATGGATTGCAGGGCAGGCCTCACGGAGACAGGGCAATTGCTGGATAGGGAAAAATGGAGGGGCCAGGTGACAGATGAGCATGGATGGGCATGGATTGGAAGGGCAGGACTCAGGGAGACGGGAATTGCTGAATAGGGATGAATGGAGGGGACAGATGGGCATGGATGCATATGGATTGCAGGGCAGGCCTCAGGCAGAGAGGGGAAATGCTGGATAGGGAAAAATGGAGGGGCGAGGTGACAGATGAGCATGGATGGGCATGGATTGGAAGGGCAGGACTCAGGGAGAGGGGAATTGCTGGATAGGGATGAATGGAGGGCACAGATGGGCATGGATGCATATGGATTGCAGGGCAGGCCTCAGGCAGAGAGGGGAATTGCTGGATAGGGATGAATGGAGGGGCCAGGTGAAAGAGGAGCATGGATTGGAAGGGCAGGACTCAGGGAGAGGGGAATTGCTGGATAGGGATGAATGGAGGGGACACATGGCCATGGATGGATATGGATTGCAGGGCAGGCCTCAGGCAGAGAGGGGAAATGCTGGATAGGGAAAAATGGAGGGGCCAGGTGACAAAGGAGCATGGATGGGCATGGATTGGAAGGGCAGGACTCAGGGAGAGGGGAATTGCTGGATAGGGATGAATGGAGGGGACAGATGGCCATGGATGCATATGGATTGCAGGGCAGGCCTCAGGGAGACAGCGGAATTGCTGGATAGGGATGAATGGAGGGGCCAGGTGACAGAGGAGCATGGATTGGACTCACACTTTCACTCTGACTCTCAAACACTCACTCTCACATACACTCTCCCAAACACACACACTCCGAGGAAAACCTTGCTAGCGCCCGTTTCATTTGTGTCAGAAACGGGCCTTTTTTACTAGTATAAAATAAAGGAATCAGAGTCATTGAAAGATATGTTATACATTTTGCTCTGAGAATGTATATCTCTCCATCTCGTGCATTTCAAGCATCAATATCTCTATGTCTAAAGTATCAATAGCCAACAGCAACTCTTGGACATATGTTTTGACACAGGTTAGAGGTTGTCCATTTTTGAAAAATAATATTTACGTTAGTTGGAGTTGTACAGTCACTGGAGATCCTCTTATTCTATTTGGACAATACAGTTGAACCACCCCACTACCTCCTGGATTTAAACATTTTCTTAGTAAGGCAATATTCTTTGGCATCAAGACAATATTATTATGTTGGCTAGAGAAACAAGGACCCACCATTCAGAAATGGAGATCATTGCTCCTTGATCAAATGCAGCTGGAGAGGCAGGGGATAACTTCCTTTGACAGTGATCCTGGAGGGCATTTTTAAGAGACTTGGGAGCCCTTCATGTGGTGGGGATCTTTACACTCACTATGTGATGTGTCTGTTCCCCCCTTAAATCGGCTAAGGTCCCGATGGGGACCTGCTTCACAAATGGCTTTTTCTCGAGATCCAGCCACGGAATTGCTTGTGCTGTTCACCGGTTCTGTTATCAATATATATAAAAAAAACCTGGTGAACAGCACAAGCAATTCCACAAGAACAGGAAATTCTAGACCAACATCAATTCAGCTTTAGAAAAGATCATGACACTGAAATATTGCTGATCTCTTTGTTGAATGGTGTTAAGACTGGTTTTGATAAAGGGACAAAGTTCCTATTGATTACCTTGACATTTCTGCAGCTTTTGACACCATTAATTACAACATTTTACTGAACTGGTTACAATCGATAGGCTTGACTGGTACTGTATTATGTTGGTTTCGCTCCTTCTTATGAGGTAGGGGGTATTATGTTTTTAATGATTTAGAGAAATTTGAATTTGTTGCGTGTTCAACTGGAGTTTCCCAGGGCTTCTGTCTGTCTGCAGTGCTTTTCAATCTTTTTCTTTTATAGCTATGCATGTTGTTTTGAAATGTCTTGGAGTGCAAAACAAGTTGTTTGACAATGACATACAATTTTTATTGCCAGTTGAATTTTCTTTTGAAGACAATTTTGCAAAATTGAGTTTGTGTCTTATGAAAATCACTGAAAGGACAGAAGGTAATCAGTAAAAATTAAATATTTCAAAAACACACATTCTTCTTGTATCTGGCGTTATTGATATTGATTGCCCCACTGTATTTAGATTTAATTCAGCTGAAATTCCAATACTGAAAGAAATTAGAAATTTTGGGGTTCAACTTGATGCAACTTATTAATGAAGACACAAGTTCAGAATATGATCTCAAAGGTCTTTTATAAACTTAAAATAGATGTATTAGACCTTTTGTTACAGAAGATAATTTTCGAAAGGTTGTTCAATCAGTGTGATTTGTCCTCTGATGGATTACTGTAATGGCCTTTTTATAGGCATTACAAGTAGTTTGCTGAGAACACTGAAAGTTACTCAGAACTCTATAGCAAGAGTTATCACAGGGAGGTCACTTTATAATCACATTACTCCCATTTTGAAGTCCCAGTATTGGCTTCATGTTAAGTTCTATACTGAGTTCAAAAATGTAATTTTGTTTTTTAAAGTATTGAATGGTTGTGTTTTCCTAACACTTAGTTCCACTCTAAGATTTATCAATCTTTGCACTCTTCGAGATCTTCCCAAAAACAGTTGCTTGATGTTTCATCATTTAAGCAGATTCATTTGGAAGAGTATAGATCTTCCATATTTTATGTTAAAGGCCCTAAGTTATGGAATGCTTTGCCTGTTGCACTTCACTGTGTTCAGAATATTGCTCAGTTCAAGTAAGAATAAAAAATCAATTTGTTCAAGCACATGGGTCATTAGATTAATGATGCTGTTTTATTTTTGGTAGTGGATGAATCTATATTACTGTTGAGTTATTGTATTTTATGTTGTTTGGTTTGTATTGTTATACCTTATTTCATATGTATTTTTGCTTTAGATAGAGTGGGTTAGAAATAAAGTTGCTTATTATTATTATTATTAATCCTGCCACATACATGTGCATTCCTCCCTGCATTAAAAAAAGACACTATATGGGAGCTGTACATGTCCTGACCTGGATGTATCAATTCTGATTTCTCTGTTCTCTCTCTAAAATGTGCCTTCACATATGCATCTAGATCTTTTGAAAATTGGACTAATTGTCCTATTCATTGCTACCCTTTTCTTCCCAGAATATTTCTAATGATTTTGTTTGCGTTTAAACTTCGCTTCAACTGAAGAGTCCAAATGAAGTATGTTTCAACCCATCTATTCATCAGCTGCTTCCAGAGGTATATATAGCAAAACACAATAGATATTCTGAATGATGTTATGATGTAGTCACAGTATTCCATGATGTCTTCAGTTAAGCCATCTCACTGCCTCAAATATGTATAACACTGAAAGAGTGAAATATCTCCCCCTAACAATTAGTTTTATGATGCTGTTTTAATGGGATGAATTTATTAATTATCCTATTTTCCCTTTATAGTGATCCTCCATACTTTTTAATCTCCCAATTTTCCCACTCATGCTTCTTCCTTCATTCTATCTTTAGACCATCTTGATTTTTGTTTTGTCTCCAACATACCTTCCCTACTTCATCCCCCATTATAAGCATTCTTTTGTGAATCTGGCCATGAATTGCTGCAAAGTATTTCCTATTGTTTGTCACCTACAGCACTAAATAAATTACACAGATCCATCAAAATAATGAATTTGAGCTCTGGTGGCAAATAGACAGAGACAGTCATGCAATCATCCGAAACAAGTCATCTTTAAAAATTAATATAAAATACACAGTCAGACTTCTGCTCTATTTGGAAAAAGAAAATGCATTTGTGAGAACAGAAAGGACTCAGAGAAGAAGTGTAGATAAAAAGCAATACAGTACAAGAGGATTTCCTTTAGAAAAAATACTCCCAATGCAATAATTTGGCTGTGTTTTCTTAATTGTGGAGATACTGTGCAGCCCTTTGATTTGGCTGGACTTTTGTCCATTGCATCATGTTAAATTATAATTTTTTGCAAACAAGTTAATCATTTAACAGCATATGCAATGGTGGGGAAGCTGAGATTGTTCTTGTTCTCAAACTGTTTAAATCAAATTAACCATTACATTTCAGGTCCCATTTCTCCCCCAAAGTATTGCTACCACCATTCAGCAAATTCAAGTAAATATTTATCAATTCCCCAATCCCCATTATACAGTAAGGGGGAAAGATTAGCAGAGAAGGGAAGTAACCTCATGGGACTCCAGAGAACTCCTGAGATACAACCAACCAGTTGCACTACAGTCCCATTTTGCATAGGACATCAAGTGAGGAATTGGAACATCCAGGGTGGGGCATTCACAATTCCCTTGAGGTCCAAACATAGAGCCTTTTGTAGAATATATAAAAGTATGTCAGAAAATATACATATGTATGCTAGCATGTCCAGCAGGAGAAGTGATTTTAAAAGCTACACATAGGGAAAAAGAAAAGCATCACCCATCATTTCTCTCAGGAAATCATTGTAGGATATCTACAATGGGGAAGATACATTACTGTAGCACTGCCTACCACCTATCTATCAAGCTATTTCTAAATCCAAAGAAAGGAGGTGGGCTAGCAAGCTGTGGAGGAGTAGCCTAGTGGTTAGTGCAGTGAACTTTGATCCTGGGGAACTGAGTTCAATTCCCACTGTAGCTCCTTGTGACTCTGGGCAAGTCACTTAACCCTCCATTGACCTTGGTACAAAATAAGTATCTGAATATATGTAAACCACTTTGAATGTAGTTGCAAAAACCTCAGAAAGGCGGTATATCAAGTCCCCTTTCCCTTTCTTCCACTCATTAAACTTTCTCTTGCTTCCTGCTGCTTTCTGAATCCTCTCCTCTTTCATACAGGTACCACCCCCATTCTCAATGTCCTCCTTATCTGTTTAAAAAAATATCCAGGGCTAAAAGTTAGATGTTTTGGTCTAGACCTGTTTCATTCTCAACTAATTCACAAAAAAGGTGCCATAAATGACCAGTTGACCACCGGAGGGATTAAGGCGAAACCTTCTCTTATTCTCTCAGTGATCACTGACACCCTCCCACCCCCCAAAGATGTGAAAAAGTATATACCAGCCTCTATGACAGCTTCAGATGTTATAGCCAGTCCTGTTGGAGCAGCAAACAGGTCCCTGGATTAGCCTAGTGGTCAGTGCAGAGGACTGTAGAGAAGAGGACCCAGCCCATATCCCACTCTAACTAGTACACTTGTAGTAGAAAGTGTGAGCCCACCAAAAACCTACTGCACCTACACATAGGTGACACCTGCAGACATAAGGGCTATTGTAGTGATACACAGTTGAGTACAATAGGTTTTTGATGAGTTTTGGAGGGCTCAGCATACAATATAAAGGGGTAATGTGAGATGTATACCTGGGACCTTTTATGTGAAATCTACTGCAGTGCCCCTAAGGTGTCCCACTGCTCTGGTGGGATGTCTGTGTGGCCAGTCTACTAAGAATGCTGGCTCCTCCTACATTCCAGTGGCTTGTTTTTGTGCATTTTTCCCTTGGATTGTTTTTTATGATGCACTGAGCACAAAAACATCTAGTAAATGTCCATTTTCAAAACAAAAAGATGAATGTTTTCCTGGTTTGAAAATGGAAGATAAAACCAAAAGGCAGACCTTGTGAAGAACACAGTATTGATAAATTAAAAGCTCCCAGGAGTTCAACATACAGTGCCTGACATGACCATGTTTCGCCAGAATTACAGGCTGCATCAGGGCCAATGGTTCCTGCTAGTGTAAAACTTCAAAACTTATTTGGACTGGTCCAGATAATAAAACATGGCAAGTAATGCTTCTGTTCCTGGAAAGCCTGACTACTTAATATTTCCGGGAACAGAAGCATTGCTTGCTACGATTTATCAGTTGGACCAGCCCAGGTTATTTTTGAAGTGTTACACCATCTAGTAACCATTGCCCCGACTCAGCTTGTAATTCAGGTGAAACATGGCTGTGTTGGGCACTGTATGTTGAATTCCTGGTAGCTTTTAATTTATCATTAAAGACTGTTCTTCACAAGGTTTGCCTTTTGATTTTATCTTCCACATTGGATTTGGTGGAGTGCCTGCCTTATTGTTTTCTGGTTTGAAAATGGCCATGTTTGCTGCTGGATGTTTGGACATTTTTCCCAAACATCCAAAATTGAATTGAGACACCATATCAAAAATGCCCCTCTATATATCCTCAGTTCTCATTTAGCGGCTTCCAATTTTATTTGCAACATATAGGGCATTTAGATCTTCTTTTCTCCTGTTTTCCTAAGGATTTTTTTTTTTACTTTACCCTACATGAACCAGTTTCCTAATGGGATACCATTTTTTGCTGTGCTTTCAATTAAGTCGCTCCTCTCTGACCGATTAAACACTTTCACAGATTTCATCATCCATAAATGTCAAGCCTACAGGGCTGAAAGGCATTGGAGACAACATAAAACTGCAATTAATCTGCATCAATGTAAAATAAGCTGATTTTATTACAATGAAAAGGAGGCCCTATGTTTTTACTATCAAAATCAAATTACTAAACTTGTCAGTTGATCAGAGAAACTGTTTTCTATCATTTCTGATCTTACTTGTGGTGCTCCTAAGCACTTCCTACCAAGCTCTTTAACAGCTGACACTTTAGCTCAACATTTCACATCTTAGATTGCTGCTTTCCATACCTCCAACCCACATTAGCTTTGTGGATTGATGTTCCCTCTACTACACCAGGCTATTCTTGGTCTTCCTTTAATCTCCATTCAGAAATAGCCTTTTCAAAATGTCTGTCAGCATCTAGGTAAGCCATGTGTTCACTTGACAGCAGGGAAACAGAAGAACAGTACCCCTTGTAGGCACACAGACAAAACAGTCACAGCAAGGGTGAGAAAAGAAAGGGCAGCAGATGATGTCCAACCAAACACCTTTATTAAGCATCCAGGACTTGACACGAGTCATGTTTTAGCCTGCGAGGGCCTTCTTCAGGAGTCTTTTGGATGTATGTTGATGTCAAGCTAAACACAATGTGATACCGGTAATGTTCAATTTCTTGCTAATCCTTTTCTCAAACAACCATGTATGACACTTGAACTCACTGTTCTCACAATTCCATATCCAGGGTTCTTCATTCCCTCAACAATCACCGTCTTGTTCTACCTAATCCTAAATGCACACACCTAGAGTCAACTAGATACTGTACCTTCTTCTTTCTTTCACCTCACATCTGAAATACCCTTCACCTTTCTATCCACAGTAATTCTCTTTTTAAATGCTTCAAAACTGAGTTTAAAACATGACTTTTTAAACAGGCCTATCAGGGGACTGACTGACTGGGATTGCCAGAAAGAACTCTATATCCTTACTCTATTGCCTTCTCTAACCCCCTTTCTCTCTCTCTCTCTCTCTCTCTCTCTCTCTCTCTCTCTCTGTCTGCCTGCAGTACTGTCCTATTATAATTGTAGTTCCTTTCCTTTTCCACTGAATCAATTGTAGATTGTACACTGCTGTACTCTGCCAAGTTCAGTGAGAGTGGTCTAGCAAATATTAATAAACTGTAAACTAAACACAGCAGCTCCTAGACTGCTGGAACAGCCTCCGGTGGTTAACCCCTAGCAGTAGTCTCATACTTTTAGTTGGCAGCTTTACTCCTAGCGGTAATATTGCAAGACTACCACTAGGGATTAACTGGCATCATTTTGAACTCATCACTTATTTGTACCACCTCCCCCTCACTAGATACTAGGGATAGGGCCAGTGAGTCCAAGGGGCTGTTCCATAGAGTGAGGATATGTGGGAGAATGGGAGGTCTGGTCTATAGGTCTGGGGATCTGTTTTGGGAGGGGTAGGAGCTGTACTGGATATGTGCAAGTGGCACGAAATGAGGTGGGGGCTTTTGATGAGGAAAGGGTGTCCATGCAACACTTAGAGGGGCATAATCGAAAGGGGTGCCCTAGTTTTCCTGAGGATGTCCTCGCAGGACGTCCCAGCAAAGGGGCGGGGAAACCCGTATTATTGAAACAAGATGGGCGTCCATCTTTCGTTTCGATAATACTGTTGGGGATGCCCAAATCTTGAAATTTAGGTCATACCTAGAGATGGTCGTCCTTAGACTTGGACGTTTCTGATTTTTGGCGATAATGGAAACTAAGGACGCCATCTCAGAAATGACCGAATGCAAGCCCTTTGGTCGTGGGAGGAGCCAGCATTTGTAGTGCACTGGTCCCCCTGACATGCCAGGACACCAACCGGGCACCCTAGGGGGCACTGCAGTGGACTTCAGAAAAAGCTCCCAGCTATATAGCTCCCTTACCTCATGTGCTGAGCCCCTCCAACCCCACTACCCACAACTGTACACCACTACCATAGCCCTTATGGGTGAAGGGGGGGCATGTATATGTGGGTTTCGGGTGGGTTTTGAAGGACTCACATTTACCACCACAAGTGTAACAGGTGGGGGGTGGGCCTGGGTCCGCCTTTCTGAAGTGCACTGCACCCACTAAAACTGCTCCAGGGACCTGCATACTGCTGTCATGGAGCTGGGTATGACATTTGAGGCTGCCATAGAGTCTGGCAAAAAATATTTAAAAAACGTTTTTGAGGGTGGGAGGGGGTTGGTGACCACTGGGGGAGTATGGGGAGGTCATCCACGATTCCGTTCGGTGGTCATCTGGTCAGTTCGGGCACCTTTTTGTGGCTTGGTTGTAACAAAAAAGGACCAGGTAAAGTCGTCCAAGTGTTCATCATGGATACCCTTTTTTTTCCATTATGGATCAAGGACGCACATGTGTTAGGCATGCCCAAGTCCCGCCTTTGCTACACCTCCAACACGCCCTCGGGAACTTTGGTCATCCCCGCGACGGAAAGCAGTTGGGGACGCCCAAAATCGGCTTTCCATTATACCGATTTGGGCGACCCTGTGAGAAGGACGCCTATCTTGCGATCTATGTCGAAAGATGGGCGTCCTTCTCTTTTGAAAATAAGCCTGTTATTATACCTCTGGCTTCTTTAAGATGGCCCCCAGAAACAATGGGCCATGTGTTAGCAGCCTGAATCTTTTGAGGAGGAAAAGTAATGCAGCTTGCAAAGTTGATCACAAGTTGCTTTGTTCTCTTGTCACTGGATTTACTAGCTTGTGGTACCAAATTACTGAAGAAGATTGACTCCTATCATTAATTAAGCTGTGGTAAAATGTGATATTTTACTTCATCTTAATAACTCCTCTCTCCCCTTAGGTATGTTTGCTGGTCTGAACAATAAACAGCTTTGAATATTCAGCATGAGTTTCTTTAGATACATTTACCACTATTGCAACATTCTTCCAGTTCATTTCATTTACCCATATGAAAACTGTTGCTATGTCTAGGCAGAATACAAACTAGAGTGCCTCAATGCTATTACAACAAGGATCATTTATATTTAGTACCTTGATCTTAACAGCTTGAAACATCAGTGTTCTTCCTCGGCATTACAACATATTTGATATCCCAGTGGCAGTATCATTAGCCATGTCCATCAGAATGCAGCTGGAGACAGCCAGTGTCATATTACAACATGAAATAAATCTGCCTTGGGATCATTTTTATAAAATATTGATCATACAACATGTATAACAGATCCTCAGACACAATTCTCCCATAACCTAGGTCATATTCTTTCCAGTTTCATTATGAGCTGCCTCTAGGTTAGATTTTTCTAAATCAGTCTTGGACCAGTGGATAACAATATCTGTCCTAGCAACAGCTCAAAATATCCTTTCCAAAACTAATTTTGCAGAGGCTCATCCACAGGAGTGCATCACAGAGCTTGTAATTGATCAATGAAAGGAGGAGATTGACTGCATCAAAGGCTTTTGCTGTTTTTTTGTTTTGGAAATGACATCTATAATGTTTATTGCTACCATTCCATTTTTTTTCACATTTGTGGTTTACTCAATTATACCTCAGCCAATAGCAAAGAGGAAGTTTTGCTTCACAGTCCTCTCTCCTTAATAATATCCCAAAAGATGTTCTGATAAGAGGCACATAAGCTTATCTTCAGTATCACATATTACAGCTCCAGTGCTAGTGAGGTCCCATCTCTCATTCTCTTCAGTTTTTAGTTGTTTTGTTTTGCTTTAAAATTGCTTAAGTCCTGGGGATGCTAAGAAAGAGATGCAACAAACACTGCATTATATTAAGCTCCTGTTTTCATGATTGTTGGATCAGAAATACCCCGTGCCAAGAACAATTTCTGCATCTGAAACATGAAAGCAATGTCTGTTGAATGGAATAAAAAATCATCCGAATTTTGAATAGAACAATTATAAATCATGGGTCTGATATTCAGCAGTACTTATTCAGACAGGAGTGCAACATTAACTGAATAATGCCACTGAAAATCATTACTGTTCACTATTTGGAGTGTTGTGCCAATCCAGGGGTAGAGTAAAAACTTATTTCAGTACTGACAATATTCAGCATCGGTTCTCGGATAAGTATCTGGGAAAGTTAGGAGTGGAGGAGTAGCCTAGTGGTTAGAGCACCAGTCTTGACATCCAAAGGTGGTCGGTTTAAATCTCACTATTGCACCTCGTGATCTTGGGCAAGTCACTTAATCTTCCATTGTTTCAGGTACAAAATTAGATTGTGAGCCCTCCAGGGACAGAGAAATAGTCAGTGTACCTGAATGTAACTCACTGTGAGCTACTACTGAAAGGGTGTGAGCAAGTAAAGTTTTGTTGCTCAGCTTATACCAATATGTTTAGCATCTGGGTACCAGCCAGTGCTGAATACCTGGGCATAATTTAAACACCACAGCCAACATTGCAAAGCAATGTTGACTACTGAGTTTAATTATCATGGGGCAGGAGAGTGTAAGCTAAATTTGTATAAGACATCTAGGTCAAAAAACTAATGTTCATAGTCGGCTTTCGGGCTCCGTTGTCCCAAACTGCTTATATTTGATTTACTTTTTCCTTTTTCTATATCCTAGTATTTTGATTCAGATATTGATATTGGGGACTAAAGTAAAATTATATTTCAATAATATATTTACTGATGTAAAATATGTTATCTTTATATTTCTTACTATTTTTTTTTCTGAATTTCCACATTTATGTTTTAAATATGTAAATGTAAAAAAGAAAAATAACTAATAAATATATAAAAAAAAAAAAAAAAAAAAAACTAATGTTCATGTCCTTGTGTGCAAAACTGCAAGGGTTTTATAACTGAATATGGACTATTTTATAAAATACATATAGCACCATAAAAACATATAGGTCATATATCTCATATTATTTGTTTATTTAGGGGTTCTTTTACTAAGGTGCACTAAAACAATGGCCTGCGGTAGTGTGGGTGCCAGTTTTGGGCACATGCAGAGTCATTTTCAGCGCACCTGTAAAAAAGGCCTTTTAAAACATTTTTGCTAAAAATGGATGTGCGGCAAAATGAAAATTGCTGCATGTCCATTTTGTGTCTGAGACCTTAATGGGCGGAAATGACCCTCGTGTGACAAATGGCAGTTGGCGCACATCTGATACATGTGGCAGAAAATAAAAATTATTTTTCAGCCATGCATATTGGCCATGCGGTAAAAATGAAATTACCACAAGAGCCACATGGTAGCCATGCAGTAACTAGATGCTTACACAGCTTAGTAAAATGGCCCCTTAGTGTTGCTATACAGTTAAGTAGTACCACTGAATATACAGTGCAATCCACTTAAGTGCAAGGGTCTGGGACCAAAGAAATACATGCAGTTAACTGGAGCATGCACTTAACCGTTGTGACCCAAAGAAGCTTGACATCTGATAAACATATGTACAGTACTGTTTATTATACGTACAGTATACAGTCTCCGTTAACTGACATTAGGCTTACTTGAAGTAATCAGTCATAGTCCTCTGTACACTCTTGTGTCTGTGAGTTTCATAGACTTCGTCTGCCAGACAGTAAAAACTGTCATAGCACTGACATCCAGTGGCCTCCAGATAGGCCCGCACAGTGTTGAGACTCTCCAGCACTCTTGCAAAAGTGACAGGAGGAGGTTGTTGAATTTCATCAGCATGTGCCTTGCTGCTCATTTCATCATCTGTTTCATCATCAGTCGTTGTCTGCATGTAGGCACATATCTGGACATCAGTGCTGTCGTCAGTTGTTTGTAGATTGTAATCAACAGCTACGTAGTGATGAAACTCCTCTTCAGTAACACAGGCTGGGATGACAATAGCCTGTTCATCTGACGCGTTTGCAACAGCTGCATCTGTTTTGTCCCTCTCCACATCCCTAACAAAGCTTGCCCGCTTGTAGCAGTTCACAATGGTTGCTTGCGTAACATGATTCCAGGCTTCTTTCGGCATATGTAGGGAATCCAACAGCTATAGATTACGAGCCAGTTCAACAGCACGTTTATCCTTGCCTGTCTGGTCATCCATAATGCTCATCAGACGATGTAGCACAAGAGCCTGATAATGTTGTTTGAAATTGGCTATTATGCCCTGATCCATAGGTTGGATCAGAGAGGTAGTGTTTGGTGGCAGGAAGACCACCTTGACATTAGACATCCTGACATCATCACTGTGTGCAATTATCACAAAGCAATAAAATCTGACACTTTTGGGCCCACATTCTAGTGTCTAACTACTTTAGCCACTGCTTCAAAATTTCCCCAGTCATCCATGAATTTGTGTTAGCCTCATATGACACAGGAAGTCGCTTAACATTCTTGAAGCAACGGGGCTGTTTGCTCTTTCCAATGATGAGTGGTTCCAACTTCTCATTCCCATCCATATTGCAGCAAAGGAGGATCGTTAGTCGGTCCTTCGACGTTTTACCTCCTGTCATTTCTGCTTGTTTGAATGCAAGTGTTCCATCAGGAATCGCTCGCCAGTAGAGACCATTTTCGTCAGCATTGAAAATGTCACGAGGTGCAAACTCGTTCAAGATGGTAGGAAGAACTGATACAACCCAATTTTTAGCACCAAAGTCATCAGCGTCTTGTTTTCATCATGCCATTTGTTGAATTTTATGTTGTTCCTCTCCTTCCTTCTTTCCAACCATCCAACAGTGGCTTTGAATTCAGTTAGTCCAATACTTTCAGCTAGATGATTAGCTTTCTCCATAAGCAGTGGACCACTGACAGGAAACTGTCTGCTCCTGACTTGAGAAAACCACCGAAGAAGAGCATCTTCTACCTCCTCAGCTTTTCCCGCCTGTTTTCGTTTCTGGTGTGGATTTGTATTGTTTTGCCAGTCTTCCAGAAGTTGTTGTGACATTAGAGGGCGGAAGTTTGTTCAACAAATGGTCTTTTTCCCCTTAGTTTAGACGAATGATGAGATAACACTACAAATATGTGGAAAAGCCGACATCAGGCAGCTGTGGAGTGGCGCACATTTCTGCAATGGTACGTTAGGTTGTAGGTTATATATATTTTTTAAGCTTTATAAAGAAAATATGTGTTATTTTAGAAGGTTTGCCGCACCAGTCGTGCCCATGGTCCCGTGCGCTGCAGCCGTGCTCCCCGGCCGGAACGGCCTGGTCGTGAATTGCAGTTGCTGACCACGCGGTGGCTTCGGGGCGCGACCAAGAACAGTGGGAGGCAGAGTCCATCAGCCCCGGCTTGCGTCTGGCTGCGTCCATTGCCCTTTGCGTCGGGCTGACAGAAACAGTGTCCACTGGCCCCAGCTTGTTTCAGTCTGTAGACCCAACTTGTTCCATCGGCCCCAGTCTGTTCCAGCCTGCAGACCCAACTTCCGGTACATCTGTTCGGAGTGTTCCTGGCCACCTGTTCCAGCCAGCCCATCCAGCCCGCCGGATCCAGCCTCTCCCTACATGTTCCAACTACCTGCTCCAGCTTGTCCCAGTCCATCGGATCCAGCTTCTCCATGCATGTTCCTGCCATCTGCCCCAGCTTGCTCCAGCCCGCCTGATCCAGCTTGTCCGGCCTCTCCCTGCATGTTCCAGCTACCTGCTCCAGCTTCCCGCAGTCCGTCGGATCCAGCTTCTCCCTGCTTGTTCCAGCCGCAGTCTGTAGGATCCAGCTTCTCCCTGCTTGTTCCAGCCATCTACTCCAGCTTATTCGAGTCCGCCTGAACCAGCCGCAGTCCGTCGGATCCGGCTTCTCCCTGCTTGTTCCAGCCATCTACTCCAGCTTATTCCAGCCCGCCTGATCCACCTCATCCAGCTCGTCCCAGCCCATCTGCACCAGCCTGTTCCAGCCTGCCCGATCCAGCTCCTCCCTGTTTTTGCCAGCCATCTGATCCAGCCTCTTCCAGCCCGCCTGATCCAGCATACTCCAACCCGCCTGCTCAGCTTCTCCCTGTCTGCTCCAGTCCTTCTGCTTCAACTGTGCCAGCCCGCCCGATCCAGCTTGTTCCAGTCCACCTGATCCAGCCTCTCCTGACCCAGCTTGTTCCAGTCCACCTGATCAAGCTTCTCCCTGCTTGATCCAGCTACCTGCTCCAGCTTGTCCCAGTTCGTCGGATCCAACTTATCCCTGCCTGTTCCAGTCATCTGTACCAGCTTGTTCCAGCCCGCTTGCCAGATTGTCAGCCATTGACTTACTTGCCTGCTAACTTGTCAGCCACTGACTTACCTGCTCTCCAGTCCATCAATTCCATCAATTCTCCCTGCTCGTTCCTGTCCATCTGCCCCAGCCTGTTCCAGCCTGCCTGCTAACTTGTCAGCCATTGACTTTCCTGCTCTATCTATCTGCCTCACACCCCAGTCACTACACATACACCTGTTACACCTCAATCACTACTTATGGCCCCTGTCCACATTCTCTTCCTTGCCCTGTCCCTTCCTAATCTTTTCCCCTCCCCCTACCGCTGTCCACCGCTGTAAATCTTTGCCCACCACTGTCCCCTCCCGTCCTGCTCGTTACGGCAATACCCTATTTACCCCATCCCCCACCACCTCACCATCTCTCTTGTCCCCCTCCTCCTTCCTAGCTCTTAACCTTCAACACTTCCTTCCTGCCATTAACCCATCACCATTCCTCCTAAGTGCATCCCATCTTCATCGCCTTCGTCGCCCGACCTCCTCCACCCTCCTCCGCACTCTCTTGCTCCTCCTCTTGCTATCTGCGGGAGACATTAATCCTAATCCAGGCCCCCCCTCACCTGTCCTCCTCCTATCCATGCAAACGATTCCATGATGACTCCAATCTCATCTCTATTCCCCTCCTTCCCCCCTCCTCCCTCCCCTTCTCATGTGCCCTATGGAATGCCCACTCAGTCTGCAACAAACTGCCCTTCACCCACGATCTCTTCATCTCTCGTTCCCTTCAACTGCTCGCCCTAACTGAAACCTGGCTCTCCCCTGATGACTCCGCCTCAGTAGCGGCCCTCTGCCATGGAGGTTATCTCTTCTCCCACACTCCCCGCCCAGCTGGCCGTGGTGGAGGCGTCGGGCTTCTACTCTCGCCCTCCTGTAGTTTCCAACCCCTCCTCCTACTGCAATCTCACTGCTTCTCATCCTTTGAAGCACACTCCATCCGGCTATTCTACCCATTGCCACTCAGAGTGGCACTCATTTACCACCCCCCTAATAAATCCGTCTCTTCCTTCCTCACCGACTTTGATGCCTGGTTTTCCGTTTTTCTTGAACCCTCATCTCCATCCCTCATTCTCGGAGACTTTAACATACACGTTGATGACCAATCCAACCCTCATGCTTCTCAGTTCTTCACTCTAACATCCTCCTTCAACCTCCAGCTATGCTCCACCACCCCTACTCACCATGACGGCCATTGTCTTGACCTCGTCCTCTCCTCTTCTGGCTCTCCCTCCAATTTCAACACTTCAGCTCTTCCTCTCTCCGATCACCACCTGATCACCTTCACACTTATTCACCCCACCCTCAGCCCCGTCCAACTTTAACCACTACCTCCAGGAATCTCCAGGCTATTGACCCTCCCACCCTATCCTCTAGTATTTCTAATCTCCTCCCCTCCATCATGTCCTCCGAGTCTGTCGACAAGGCTGTCTCCGCTTACAATGCCACTCTCTCCTCTGCTCTGGACACCCTCGCACCATCCAACTCCCGTCCCACTAAGCGTACTATTCCCCAGCCATGGCTGACCCCTTGCATCCATTACCTTCGCTCCCGCGCCCGATCTGCTGAACGCCTCTGGAGGAAATCCCGCACCCATTCAGATTTCCTTCATTATAAATTCATGCTATCCTCCTTCCACTCCTCCCTATTCCTTGCCAAACAGGAATATTACACCCAATTGACCAATTCTCTCAGCTCCAACCCCCGCCGTCTCTTCGCCACCCTTAACTCCCTCCTTAAAGTGCCCTCCGCTCCCACCCACCCCCCCTCGCTCTCTCCTCAATCACTGGCCGATTACTTCCGCGACAAGGTGCAAAAGATCAACCTTGAGTTCACTTCCAAGCAATCTCCTCCTCTGCACCCTTCAACCCTCTCCCTCAACCAATCAACCCAGGCCTCCTTCTCCTCCTTTCCCGACATCACCGAGGAGGAAACCGCTCACATTCTTTCCTCCTCGAAATGCACTACCTGCTCCTCTGATCCCATCCCCACCAACCTACTTAACATCATCTCTCATACTGTCACCCCCGCCATCTGTCATATCCCCAACCTCTCTCTTGCCACTGCAACTGTCCCTGACACCTTCAAGCACGCTGTAGTCACACCTCTCCTCAAAAAACCATCACTTGACCCTACCTGTCCCTCCAACTACCGCCCCATCTCCCTCCTACCCTTCCTCTCCAAAATACTTGAGCGCGCCGTTCACAGCCGCTGCCTTCATTTTCTCTCCTCTCATGCTATCCTCAATCCACTTCAGTCCGGTTTTCGCCCTCTACACTCGATAGAAACAGCACTCTCTAAAGTCTGTAATGACCTGTTCCTTGCCAAATCCAGAGGCCACTACTCCAAACTCATCCTCCTCGATCTATCCGCTGCTTTTGACACTGTCAATCATGATTTACTTCTTGCCACACTGTCCTCATTTGGGTCCCAGGGCTCTGTCCTCTCCTGGTTCTCCTCCTATCTCTCCCACCGCACCTTCAGAGTCCACTCTCATGGATCCTCCTCCACCCCCATCCCGCTATCTGTTGGTGTTCCCCAGGGATCTGTCCTTGGACCCCTTCTCTTCTCAATCTACACCTCTTCCCTGGGCTCCCTGATCTCATCCCATGGTTTCCAGTATCATCTCTATGCTGATGACACCCAGCTGTATCTCTCCACTCCAGACATCACCGCGGAGACCCAGGCATAGGTATCAGCCTGCTTATCCGACATTGCTACCTGGATGTCCAACCGCCATCTGAAGCTGAACATGTCCAAGACCGAGCTCATCGCCTTTCCACCAAAACCCACTTCTCCTCTTCCTCCACTTTCTGTCTCAGTTGATAACACCCTCATCCTCCCCGTCTCATCTGCCCGCAACCTCGGAGTCATCTTTGACTCCTCCCTCTCCTTCTCTGCGCATATCCAGCAGATAGCCAAGACCTGTCGCTTATTCCTCTTTAACATCAGCAAAATTCGCCCTTTCCTCTCTGAACACACCACCCGAACTCTCGTCCATGCTCTCATTACCTCTCGCCTTGACTACTGCAACTTACTCCTCACCGGCCTCCCGCTTAGTCACCTATCCCCCCTTCAATCTGTTCAGAACTCTGCTGCACGTCTTATATTCCGCCAGAACCGATATACTCATATCACCCCTCTCCTCAGGTCACTTCACTGGCTTCCAATCAGATACCGCATTCAGTTCAAGCTTCTCCTTCTTACCTACAAATGCACTCAATCTGCTGCCCCTCACTACCTCTCTACCTTCATCTCCTCCTACGTTCCCGCCCCAAACCTCCGTTCACAGGACAAATCCCTCCTCTCATTACCCTTCTCCACCACTGCCAACTCCAGGCTCCGCTCATTCTGCCTTGCCTCACCCTATGCTTGGAACAACCTTCCCAAGCCCATACGCCAAGCCCCCTCCCTGCCCATCTTCAAGTCTTTGCTTAAAGCCTACCTCTTCAATGCTGCATTCGGCACCTAACTCTTTCAGGAAATCCAGACTGTCCCAATTTGACCGCCCCCATCAGACTCACTGTTCATGTGTCCTTTAGATTGTAAGCTCTTTGAGCAGGGACTGTCCTTCTATGTTAAATTGTACAGCGCTGTGTAAACCTTGTAGCGCTTTAGAAATGTTAAGTAGTAGCTGATCTTTCTGCTTCAAGATAAGTGAAATTTGACTGGGATTGACACCATATTCTTTAGCAATAGATGCTTGACTTTGTTTGTTTTCTAAGTTTTTTAAGAACTTCTATTCATTCAGTCAGTGTTAAAGTCTTACAGTTGCACGACAACAATGACTCCAGTGTACACTCTAACAACATTCTTTCACTTATTCTGCCGGTGGCAGTTAAAGGGGCGGTAAATTTGAAATCTCTTTGGTTGTCATGTGCCAATTGGCTTCCATATTCCGTGCGCGAGCTTATGTGGAGTCTTTCTTGCAGAGAAGCAGTCTTAAACCATGCATGTAAGCGAATCTTGCACTTATCAGTGGTGCGCTAAACCGGTTTGTCCCCATAGAAATTGATGGAGCCAAAAACAGGACCAAAGTATGGCATACAGTTAAACAGAGCATGCGCTTATCCGACGTGCACTTAAATGGAGTGCACTGTACTAATATACATGGAGCAACATTTTAGAAAGGATGGATGCCCATCTCATATATATATTAGGACAAGGTATAGATTGCTCTAAAATACATTTGAGATGGGCATCCATGTGCTGGGGATGTCCAACATAAACATCCATTTTTCAAACTGCAACGTTCAAATTATGAACGATGGAAAACAAGGGACACGATCATCTGTATGACAGCATAAAAATGTCCAGCTTATAAAATGGCCACAGAGATGCCTATGCAGAGCAGAGAGGTAGCTAATGGTTAGAGAAGTGGGCTGAGACCCAGGAAGCCCAGATTCAAATCCCACTTTGGCTGATTTTGTTTATAATTGTAAGCCCTCCAGGAACAGAAAAAAAAGCTGATGTACCTGAATGTACACTACATCAATAGCCTTCAGGCTTGCAAGTGCCTTATATATTCAGGTACAGCTGATACTGTTCTGTCCCTGAAGGGTTCACAATTAAAAAAATAAAAGCTGAGATTTGGTTCTCAGTCCACCGTAGTGCCTATTAGGCTCATCCTTAGATCTGCATACAGATTTATTGTGAATATCATCTCAGTCCAAATTTCAACGAGGACAGTGGTATATATAATCCAAGATTATCAAATAGCAAGCCCACTGTAGTATTTAATCACTTAAGGGTCCTTTTACCTAGCTACCAAGGACCCCTGTGGTTGCATCGGTGTGCGGGTTTGCTGTGCACCGAGGCCTCATTTTACTGCTGCTGGTAAAAAGACTTTAAAAAAGATGGAAATGACAGTGTGGTATGTGTAACACTTGCCACGTGGCCATTTCCAGGGGGAGCCCTTACCACCTCCTAAAAACCTCTGCTAACCCAATGGTAACTGGGTAGGTGCATGGCGCTGCCCAATTACTCTTGGGTATGCCCCCAGAACTAAAAAATTAAAAAATAATGTTTTGGTGCCGGAAATGCCATGCAGTGGAAGTTCACAATAGTAACAAGTCCAGCTCCAATATCATATCAACAGACACTTTAAACTTTAATAAATAAATTATAGGAATACTGTTGGATCCATCAGATACTCATGCTTCAACCTTTAGGCTAACCTATTTTAAGCCTGACATGAGTAAGGAAAAGCATGTAATCATCATCAATCCACTATATATATTTTTTTCATTTTCATTTTTTCCAAAAATATATATCAAATACTTAACTTAAATTCTTCTTAGCTTAACTTCTTCTTAAGCCTTCATTATAGGATGCATATAAAATTGTCCTGTAAGATTTTATATGCATCCAATAATGAAGGCTTAAGAAGAAGTTAAGGGGTCCTTTTACTAAGCCGCATAAGCGTCTACGTGCGCCAAAATGGAGTTACTGCCTGACTACCGCATGTCTCTTGTGGTAATTTCATTTTTGAGCGCATCCGATACGCGTGTCTGGAAAATATTTTTTATTTTCAGGCGTGAGTAATGGACATGCACCAAATGGCATTTGACGCACGTAGGTCATTAGCACCTGGTTACCTTTACCGCTAGGTCAATGGCTGGCGGTAAGGTCTCAGACCCGAAAATGGACATGTGACAATTTTGATTTTGCCGCATGTCCATTTTCGGCAAAAAAAGGCCTTTTTACAGGCGTGCTGAAAAATGGATTGGCGCGCGCCAAAAACCCGTGCCTACACTACCACAAACCATTTTTCATTGCACCTTAGTAAAAGGACCCCTAAGCTAACTATTTGACATATAATATAGTGATGAAGAAAATGAAAATGAAAAAAATATATATATACAGTGGATTGATGAAGATTACATGCTTTTCCTTACTCATGTCAGGCTTAAAATAGGTTAGCCTAAAGGTTGAAGCATGTGTAGCTGACAGATTCAACAGTATTCCTATAATTAAAGTTTAAAGTGTCTGTTGATAAGATATATCTATTGGAGCTGGGCTTGTTACTATTGTGGACTCTTTTGCCTCCTCCTTTACTAATATTTACTGGTGCTTGTTTAAATAAATGCACTGGGAGTTGGCCCCACTTCCGGTCCACCATTGTAGCAGCAAAGCCCGTGGTTTGGTAAAAAAAGGGCTCCTGAATTTCTAAAGGGTAGGAAAAAACGTCAGAAAAAAAGGGCAGCTTTAACATAATGTTTCTGCCCCCTCTTTTCAATCACTAGCTTCAGAAAACCTCCCAGTGGTATTCAGGTAAAGAACACAAGTTTTGAGTGTCACTGAGCTGTAAGAAGCAAAGCTAAACAGACCCTGATGCAGCGGCCTAGAAGCCATGATACACTGGCCGCATCGGATGAGTTTGAAAAGACTGCATGGATAAGATATTGCAATTATAAGGTAAGTCTATATTCTTAAAGACATTTTTTGAAAAAAGTTTATGTAAAGAAAGAAAATACTGCCTCTGTTGATACATCGGGGAAAAGTGGTGAAAAACTTCATTATGTATATATGATGCTGTGCGTGTGTGTGTAGTATTAAAAAGAATAAGGGAGGTTTTTTTCTACTCTTTAGTAATTTAGGGCCTCTTTTATCAAGCCGCGCTAGTGGTTCCCATGAGGACATGCTGATGGAATCCATTCAAAGTGAATGGGCTTTGTCGGCATTACCGCACCAGGGACCGCTTGTGCAGTTTGATAAGAGGCCCTTAGTAATTAGATACTACAGTAGGATTGTTATTTGATATGCTTTGTTACGAATGTCTATAATACCTGAAGCTGTCATAAAGCCTGGTATCTCTTGCCTGTTTCAGTTTCAAATTTGGGGGAGATGAACGGGGACAGCAACCATTGGGGGATTATGCTTTAATCCCTCCACTGAATAACTGCTCAATCAAAGCACCTATCTGTAACCTAGACATGGCAACTACTAGGTTTACCAACGTCCATCTTTTTATACATGGACATCCCTTGCCCTTCTGTGATCAGAATTGGATGTCCATATTTTGGGCCTTTACATTACATTGCATTTCTGACTTCTATCCCGCTACCACCTTTCAGTTCTAAGTGGGTCGCAGAAACTAAGAGACCAGAACAACCTCTGGGAATGATATAAACTTGATAACAAAATGTCTAAAATTTACTTATGCTAAATGATGGACAAATAGTTACAAACAATCCTGTAATACAAATTTCTTAAATAGACATGTTTTAACCTTCCTCCTAAATGAAAGATACATTTGGGAAAATGAGAAAATTCCAACAAAATCCTTCCAAAATCTGACTGCCTAAAAGGCCAACGATTTCTCAAAGAGCATAAATCGCTTCTGTACCTTAACTGAAGGGAAGGTAAATAGATTGGTATTGCCAAATCTCTTCAGACTACAAAAAAACAAAAATGAGAGAAGAAATAGAGGGGAACCAGATGATGCAAAACTTTATAAAGAAAACAGGCTGGTTTAAAAATGACCCTAGCTTCTATTGGCAACTAATGTAGCTTAATATAGAATGATGAAGTACTCTAGTATTTGGATAATCCAAAAATTAAGTAAATCACCGTGTTCTGCATTGTCTGTAGTCTCTTCAGGAGCCTCTTCACAAAGCCCATGTCACAGTCATTGTCGGCGACCTCCGTGCCTTGTTTGTCAGGGCACTCGTCAGTGCCCTGTTCCTCAGGGCACTCGTCAGTGCCCTGTTCCTCCTTCTAAACCTTCTAAAATTACCTGCAGTCCCAGTCAGTGACCTGTGGGGTCACTGTAGAGTGGTGGAGGTCAAGCTGGTGATGTCATCACCACTGAGAACTTCTTAAGCTGGCTTCTGAGTGTGCTCAGTGTTCTGGCAATTATCCTTGATAGGGCTCAGGCCTGCCTGGGCCCTGCTAGTTCCAACTTCTGGTTTTATGTGAGGCCGTGACCTGAAGCTTGGCCTACAGCTTTCTCCTTATGCTGTGTTCCACTGGAAGCCTGCTTCCAGGCCAGGGAGTCCTGAGGAGTAAACCTTGGCCTACAGCTTTCACCTTATGCTGTGTTTAAGTGGAAGTCTGCTTCCAAGCCAGGGAGTCTTGAGGAGTAAAACTTGGCCTACAGCTTTCACCTTATGCTGTGTTCCAGTGGAAATCTGCCTCCAAGCCAGGGAGTCCTGAGGAGTAGAGCTTTACCTACAGCTTTCACCTTATGCTGTGTTCCAGTGGAAATCTGCCTCCAAGCCAGGGAGTCCTGAGGAGTAGAGCTTTACCTACAGCTTTCATCTAATCAGTGCGTTTATTTCTATGAAAAAAATGGTGCCGGTACTCAAATGCCAGGCCATCCTTCAGGGGTGGGGTGATCACTGAGGGATCCACCCCACAATAACCAGACCACCTACAACCAGTCACAGAATCTATGACAAGACAGAATTGGTGTGTAGAACCTGAGCTCTTTCATTAAAACTTGGGGACCATGGGTCAATTGTAGCAGACAGTGGAAAAGGTGCCGGTACTCAGTACCTCCTCAAAAAAAGCCCTGCATCTAATGCTGTGTTCCTATGAAGCCTGCTTTCAAGCTTGGTAGTCCTGAAGAGTAAAAGCTCTGCCTACAGCTTTCACCTTTGCTTGGGTCCAGTGAAGCCTGCTGCCATGCCTGTGAATACAAAGCCTCCTGTGCATCATTTGGGATTCCAGTTGCCCACGTGAGTCCTTAGTCGCTGTATGCAGCGAGTGACTTTGTGCTGTGCTTGGGATTGTGTGGGCTGGATGACGGGGAGTGCTGCGGGTGCAGCGGCTGAGGCCACGCCTCGAGGTATCTCTGGACGAGGGAGCAGTGCTTGGAGTGCAGAGTGGTCTGCGTGGGCTGATCATGGCTCTTGGGTGCTGTGCAGGGCCGTTGTTTTCTGCCTTGGGAGCATCGGCTCAGGTTTGACTTCTTTGCCTTGGGAACATCGGTTCGGGCTTTGTTGCTTTATCTTGCTTGACTTGGGAGCACCCGGCTCAGGCACCTCAGTGACTGTTTGCTTGTCTTAGGTGATATCCCTAGTCTTCTGTGAGTGGAGTGACATGCTCTTGCCTCCACCTGCAGTGCAGGTCCTCAAGAGATTCCTTTCTTTTCTCTTTGTTTTGCTTCTGCTCCACTCTGGTTTTGAGGGAGCTTGCCACGGTTGTTCCGTGGCTCATCTGAGTGTACTGACAGAATGAACCCTTTCCTTAACCACTAGCAGTGTTACCTCTGTCAGCCAAGTATTGCCTGTTTATCTTTGTCCCACTAGGGCGGGCCCTTTTGCTTAGTCTTTTGTGTTCTACTGTATGCCATATGTTTGCATTGCTCTGCTAGTATTGAGATGTGCAGCGAGGCTGTTTGTGTTTGATATCCCCATGCAGCTAGGCTGTTCTACTTTACCTTTACTGTATACTTTATGCTTTGCATTGTTTCCGCTAGTATTGAGATGCACAGTTAGGCTGCTTATGTTTGATTTCCCTATACAGCTAGGCTGTTCTAGATTACCATATTTTATGCTTTATGTTTGCCTTGCTTCAGCTAGGATAGACTGTATAGCTAGGCTGCCTGTTTTCCTTTTTGTGCTGTTTGGCTACCCTTTTAGCCCTGTGTTTTTTGCTGCTAATAAAGCTGCCTCAGTTCATCTCCACTTGTGGTCTGGTCCAGTTCTTGGGAGCACTCTTAGTTCTGAGGGGACTTGGTCTACCTAGAGGTGGTTGGATGATTCTCACGTGGTCACCTCTGGGCCAAGAGCTCACAAAAGTCATAGCCCAAGTACACAAAATTGTAGTAATCAAGATAAGATTATACAAGGGCATGCATTAAACGCTCAATTATTTGATTTGTGTCAAAGTATTTCCGAATGCTAGTCCCACTTAAAACACATGACCCCTTGCCATATGGACATATTGCAGTGTTAGACATCCATTTCCTAGTTGTATATAATTGGGATTTGGACATTCATGCAATATGGACATTTAAATGACAGTTGTCAGACTGTCCAAAATAAAAATAAATGTTCTAAAATAACCATCTTTGAATTAATCTATAGAACACAGCCACTTCCCTTTAAGGACACTCCCTCACAGAGTCAGAATCGCCTTAAAATTCATAGTCCCGCCCATGGGGAAAGTGACACAGGATGGGTGGACCAAGGAGGGCATGGTCCAGGAGGTATAAAAGCTCAGTGCACAGCTAGGTTAAGGTGGCCCAAAGGAAAGCAGCGAAGGCTCATGTCATATGTCTCCACTCCTTATCTATGAACTGCAACCATGATAGCCAGGCAAGCCAAATCTAACTTGGGACCTTGAAAAACTGTCTTTTTGTCTCAGCCAGAGGCAAGCCAATGAATTTTGTTGGCAAGAGACTGTAGTGCATGCCGTGGTCTGCAGGAGCAGAACCACAGGAGGAATTTACTACTTAGGACTAGTTTATGCTGTTTTCTCCCTTGTCTGTGATGCTAACAGGACCCCTCATACCTGATATTTTATTAAAAGTATTGTTTTTTGTTCCCCTGAACCCGCTGTGTGACTCTGCTTTGTCCAGGTCCTTGGCCCGCCCTTGCGCACATTACCACACCACTATAGACATCAAACTGCATATAAAAACTATGAGCCCTATTTTTACATTGAATATAGGATTTCCCATTCAGAATGTGCTCATTTCTGGTACATTTTCGAAAAGGATCTGCCAATACAGATCCCTTTTAAAACACCTGTAGGGATGCATGTGTGTTTTCTAGCATGTGTAGTAGAAGCAGATATTATACAGACCTACATGTGGGAAAAAAACAATAGAAACTCGGCAACTTACACGTGAAAGTTTATAGTTTATAAAAACTTGCTAGACCACTCTAGCTGACAGTGCAGTACAGAGTGGTATACAGACTAAAACTCTTATTTTAAAATAAAAAGAAAAGAATTTGAATATTAGGGAAGTAAAACAGACATACTGAGAAAACAGTAAGCAAGAAAATTGAAATGGGAGGGTATAGAAAAGATTCCCTGCTGGGAACTCAAAGAAGCTGGTCAGTCTGGCCCCTTAAATGCCTGTTTAAAAAGCCAGGTCTTCAGTGCAGACTTAAAAGTTTTAGGAGAAGAGGGAGGGGGAGGCTATTCCATATATGCGGAGCAAGGAAGAAAAAAAAAACACTGCATATTAAACATGTAAGGGTTGACATTTAACATGTGTATGCCAGTCATTTTGCAAATCTATACATGTGACTGCTATTCATGAACTACAAATGCCGCAATCTTTATTTATTTTCAATTTGAAGAGGGAAATAAACAATGGAGGACTAGGGAGGATACTTCCCCTAATCCATCCTGTAAATGTCTGGCCAAAACATGCATTTTAAATATCTATAATGCCAGGAAGCTGCTGTAAATCCCAATGTGGAAATATTAGGTCATACACATGTATTACATTTATGAAATGTAGACCATGTCCAAACCACACCATTGTGTCTCCTTGCAATGTCTATATATGATGGACGTCTACATGTAAATTGAGCCTTCTGTAAAATCACCATTTACACATGGATTTGGTTTCCTAAATGTTGCCTAAATCTAGGTGGATCCTTATGGAACTATACACAGCAACAAGCACTTAGCTTGTGCTTCCCCAATACATGACAAATTAAATGCAAGGATTTCAAGGTTACAAATAGCAGCAAGCCCTTAGCTTGTATTTCCCACTTAGCTTATACTTCCTGATGAGATCAGTTTTGCCAACTATTGCGGCGGCGTCATCAGGGACCTCTCTATCAACTCTACTCGCTTGTGGGGTGTATCTTTCAACCAGATTTCCATAAGCAGCACAATTTTTATGGCGATCTGGTTGAAAGATAAAGAGGATGGGACGACTTCCCTATAAGGAAAGGCTAAAGCGGCTAGGGCTATTCAGCTTGGAGAAAAGGCGGCTGAGGGGAGATATGATAGAGGTCTATAAAATAATGAGTGGAGTGGAACGGGTAGATGTGAAGCGTCTGTTTACGTGTTCCAAAAATACTAGGACTAGGGGACATGCGATGAAGCTACAATGCAGTAAATTTAAAACGAATCGGAGAAAATATTTCTTCAATCAACATGTAATTAAACTCTGGAATTCGTTGCCAGAGAATGTGGTAAAGGTGGTTAGCTTAGAGGAGTTTAAAAAAGGTCTGGACGGCTTCCTAAAGAAAAAGTCCATAGACCATTATTAAATAGACTTGGGAAGAATCCACTATTTCTGGGATTAGCAGTATAGAATGTTTTGTACTTTTTTGGGATCTTGCCAGGTATTTGTGACCTGGAATGGCCACTGTTAGAAACAGGATGCTGGGCATGATGGACTTTTGGTCTTTCCCACTATGGCAATACTTATGTACTTATGTAACGATACACCCCGCAAGTGAGCAGAGCTGATGGAGAGGTCCCTGATGAAGTTGCAACAGTTGCAACTTACCTTATGCTTCCTGATAGGACCCGTTTTGCTTGGCAAAACGGGTCTCGTCAGGAAGTATAAGCTAAGGGTTTGCTGCTGTTTGTAAAGTTGAAATCCTTGCATTTAATATGTTATGGACTGGGGAAGCACAAGCTAAGTGTTTGTCTCTGTGTATAGTTCTATAAGGATCCACCTAGATTTAGGCAGCAAGTATACACATAAATGCCAGTACTCATCCTTTACCTGCATATGTAAACACATTTGTATCATTGTAAGCACATATGTTTCATTTACTTGCATATATAAACACATTTGCATCACTATAAACATATGTATCATTTACCTGCTTATGCAAGCATGTTTGCATCACTGTAAACACATGTATAATTTTACCTGCATATGTAAACACATTTACATAATTGTAAACACATGCATATTTTACCTACATATGTAAACAATTTGCATATGAAACACTTTTGCATCATTGTAAACACGTATCATTTACCTGCATATGTAAACATTTCCAGCATTGTAAACACATGTATCATTTTTGTTCTCATCAGAAAGCATATGCTAAGTGAGAAACATAAGCTAAGTGCTTGCTGCTGTTTGTAAAGTTACGGATTGGCAAAGCATTAGCTGAGTGCTTGTCGCTGTGTGTAAAAATAAAATCTTCGCTTTCAATGCGCTATAGATTATTATTGGATTTGATTCTAAGTGCAAGTTAATCCAATGACTCTGAAATTGGAATTTCTAAAATTTAAGTCATAAGAGCACATTTTCAGAACAGTATGTAAAAATTAGAATGTTTTAGGATTGATGATTGAAACTTGGAAACTGATAGGACACTTTTTTGCCTAAAGCAGTTGTCTACTTGGTTTCTGAGATCCTTCTCCCCCATTATCAGTTGTATATTCAAATGTTGACTGTTGATAGAGAGACTTCTTGGTTGGTGCAACCTTAACAGGCACCCAGAACCCGCCCTAAAAGGCACAAATCTTTATGAACTAATGTAACTAATTTACACCTGCTGTGAAGAAGATGTAATTCTGTTTGTGCACATTTTATAAAATACAAATGTTTCCGTCCTTGCTCTGTCCATAGCTCACTCCCTGGAATGTTTACATGCAGTATCCCCCAAATTCTATATATGGCACCTTAAGTTGTGTGTCAAATTTGGCCATATGGGCATATTGTGCAAACGTAATTAGCAAGTCAATCAGCGTCAATAATTGGTACTTAAGCAATTAGCTGCACTAATTGGCCTTTATTAGAATTTATGCACACAACTTTCTAGGCATTTTCTGTAATGCAGTGCACCTAAATTCTAATGCACATAGCCAAAAAGAGGGTGTGGCCATGGGCCTGGAATGGGTGGGCTATGGGCACCTAAGTTAGGCGCAGGTATTTAGACCTGGTTTTATGTAGCCTAAATGGTTGTGCCTAAATTTTAGTTGCATGAATGGCATATGCACATATTCTATAAAATATGCCTAACTTTAGGCATAGCTTATAGAATAGTTCTAAGGGCCTTATTCTATAAAGGTTATGCTTCTAAATGTATGCTCTTAAATTAGGAGTGTAATCTATTTTAGAGCATAGAGTATGCTCCTAATTTAGGAACATAAATTTAGGAGGATACATTTTAGGAGAGTAAATTTAGGAGCATAACCTTTATAGAATAAGGCCCTAAGCATGTGGGTTTTCAGTGCAAATTTTTCAGGCACCATAGATAGAATTTATGCATAAATAGGCTCAACGTTCAACACATGTGTGCCCAGATTCAGGTGCACAATTTCATAAAATTTAAAGGAGCTTTATACCATATATTGGTTAAAAGATATTCTTGCCCCTTCAGTGTTATGCAAATCAATAAAACCAAAATACCTTGCAAAAAAGGGCTTGTGGTTGACTCAAGTCAGTTGTGATAATGATCATTTGTGACCACTGGCTGACTACAGTTATGCCTCAATGCACAGCATAGCAGAGATGGGGCAGAATCAACTTAAATGCAGTTGCAATTCTCCATAATAATTGAAAGCCAGGGACCCTTTTACCTGCTGTTTCTTTGCCATGGATACATACATATGCTGAAATCAGTGGGGGCCTCCCCAGCAATGCAAATGTTTGAGCATCTCCTGTCAGGTGGAAAACAGTGGCAGTCTGTAAAACATGAATAATTGCAGCTCTGGGTTGTGCGGCTGGGGAAATTTCTAAAAAGGTTGGATTCCTTCTTTCATTCTCCTGCTTCACCCAAAGAGTTATCTGCAATGTACTGCTGGAGCCTAGCTCCATGCTCTAATGTCTTGGCACATTTATCAAAGAGATAGATCTTTATGAAAGCCTGTTAGGCAGGGCATTTATTCCTCATTTCTCATCCTGAGCCATCGTCACCTTCAAGATTAATTAAGAAAAAAAATGAAAGCAGCCCTCTTTTGTTTTTTTAAGTCTCATCCTTTACTCAATACAGTATATAATCCACATAGCATTGTACCATTGAAAGTATCCTTTTGTGGTGGTTTTAAAAGCATTTCTGCATGCAAACAATGGCATTTATGTATAGATTGTATTTGTGTAGAATGTCAGAAAGCCATTGTGTAATCAGACCACATAGAGGTCTGTTTATGTTTATTCAGACTTGAGATGAATCACCTTTTTTTAGCAAATAAATCAAAGCAATTTACAAAATAATTAAAAACACAAGCAAAAAGGAAAAGAATGCCCAAAAATATATAGGAAAGAAACAATGTTCAATGGAACATGGTGAAAGCATGAGTTGGTCATGCCTTGGGAATGTATAAAAATGTATTCCCAATTTTAGGGGTCCTTTTACAAAGGTGTGCTGAAAATGGCTTGCATGCAGCAAAATCAAAATTGGGCGGTAATGACCTATGCGTATCAGATGCCACTTGACGCATGTCCACTATGCAAGCCAGAAAATAAAAAAATATTTTTCAGATGCACGTATCGGATGTGCTCCTAAAATGAAATTACCGCAAAAACCACGCGGTAGGCAGTAAGTCTATTTTAGTACATGTTGGGCGTGCTTAGGTGCCTACATGGCTTAGTAAAAGGGGCCCTAAGAAAGGGAATACTCCAGCTCAAATGCATGCATAGAATTTGAAAAAGTGCTAGTTTCAGCCATGGCTTTACACATGGGATTCATGGGATAATTCTTCTTAATCCTTATTTATTCCAATTCCAAAATAAAGAAAAAGAAAAACTGTGGCCTCACTACTGTACTTAATTGGTAGCAATTACACATTTAGGTGTGTAAATTTGGACAGCTATATGAGAAAGCGGCATCACTTTCAGTTCATGAGTTCATGCTGATTATTTTTTCCTCATGTATTTTTGTAAAATGGCTGCTCCTGCTGTGCTTGCTAGAAAATATACATGCACGCTTGCGTGTCTTTTTAGGTATTCTACAAACTGCTCCACATTCTACAGAGCCTTTTGTAAAATACCACTGGAATTTAGCATTTCTGGACCTGGAAGTTACCTGGACAAATCTAGCATTTCAAAACAATCATACATATTGATTACATTTAGACTACCCAACCTTTTGGCCAGGATCAATGCAATCAGTTTAAAGTAATTGGGGAGAAGAACACAACTGCATTTTAAGGCGGTAATTTTATGAAGGTTTTTGCCATGCTTAAAGCCTGTTCTACATAAAGAAAAGGTCTCATAAAATTGCATGGCAGTATAAGTATGCACAGCAACAAGATTGTGCAAACATATTCATATGTCCCATGTAGGTGTTGTTGGAAGACATAGTGCGAGTCGGGGGCTTACCCAGCAAGCTTATTTTTGGAGGGACTCAGAGGTAGCCTAGATGGACCATGCATTTCCTCTCTGTTCTCTCCCCCCTCCCATGTTAAAAATCTGTCCTTTGCTGATGGGGATGCCCAAGCCCCACAAGTTGGGAATCCACTGCCCTAACCCCCCACCCCCCATGACGCTGCAAAGAAGTCGGCAGCATGCTTTCCAGCTGCCAATATTGGCACTCCCCATGCATGCTTAGTTCAAGTGAGAATTGAGCATGCATGAGAAGTGGTGGCATCAGCGGCTGAAAGCATGCCGTTGACTTCCTCACTGCTGAAGCAGCACCAAGGTGGGGGCGGGGCTTTCAGAAAGCAGATCTCTTCAGCTAACAGGGCTTGGCCATCTGCGCCAGCCATACAATGGGTGCAATAGTTTTTGAGGGGCTTGAGTCCCCAATGTCCCCAGTGGCTATGCAACAGGTTTGAATAGAGCAGGGGCAGAATTGTGATGTATTTTATAAAACATACGAATACATACTTAGGAGATAATTACCACACAGCTTTGTAAAAGGAGGGTATGCTTTGCACCCCAGGGGAAGCCTATGCGGTAAGAGAAGAAATTAAATGTTCAACATCGATCACTAGGGGAGGAAGGAAGTTAAATAGGGATGGATTGAGATGTGACATACTACAGGGGTGGGATAGAGAAGGAAAGAAATGCTGTACACTACAGGATGGGAGGAGAAATGCTGAATATCATGGGGGGAAGGAAAAAAATGTTGTGTCAATGGAAGGAGAGTGGGCGAAATGGTGCCATCAATCAAATGTATGTGTATGGTTATAGAATTTGGCACAACTTGCATACATTTAGGCATTAGCACTTACACCAGTTTTCATTGGCATAAATGGTTGCATCTTAATGTAGGTGCATTTGCTGGACCTATGCTATTCTGCATCTTATTGTTGATGCAGCTTATAAAATACAGCTATGCACGTTAATTGAACACATCTTTAATTAGCATGTTGTATATAGAATTTGGCCCAAAATGTGTTTAGAGTAGGACAGGTTTTCAAAATATTGATGGGGCTATGCCTTTTAAATTTAGGCACCTATGTGTGGCCAACGTGTGTCAATTTTGAGTTACCACTCGGCTACTGTATGGCCCTTGTGGTATTTCATTTTTGATGCACGTCTGATACGTGTGCCGAAAAATATTTTTATTTTCTGGCGCACAGGCAGTAATCGGCATTTTATGCGCGTAGACCATTACCGCCCAGTTACCGCGTGAGACTTTACCACTTGGTCAATGGCTGGCGGTAAGGTCTCAGACCCAAAATGGACGCACGGCAAGTTTCATTTTGCCATACCTCTATTTTTGGTAAAAAAATTTAAAAAGCATTTTTTACAGGTGCACTGAAAAATAATTCTGCACACCCCCAAAACTCGCATCTATGCTACCGCAGGCCATTCTTCAGCTCACCTTAGTAAAAGGTCCCCTTAGCATTTCTAAGTACTGTGGGCATCCAATCAATATTGCTCCAAGAGCTCCTCCTATCACAATTGGTATTTTTTTTCTCCAACGTATTTCCACTTCAGTTGTAAATTACAGTATTTTGTTATTTTTTCCAGCCATTATTCATCAATTCTACTATCACTTGGTATTATCACATCTATAAACCATACATTTTTCTTCTCTATGACCAGAATGTCAGGAATATTGTGCTCCAAGTGCCTGTCAGTTTGTATTTGAAAGTCTCACAAGATCTTGACTTGCCCATTTTCTATAACCTTTTCAGTGGTATGATCCCAGTAGTTGTTTCCTACAATAAAAACATACTTTTTGTGAAAGTTCCAGTGGATTAATTTAACCACTCAATTGTGATATTGTATGTAGTCATTTTAGGCTATTTCGCTGCAGGCAGCAATGGCCTAAAGTTTAATCTTTGTTTTTGCATAATAGGCATTTGCCTACACTATTTGATTTTTTTTTTCAATCTTAGCTTTCATAACATTTGTCTGCAATGCTAAGATAATTCTTTCAGTATTTAAGTGTTTCAATTTTTATCCATTGCCATGATAAGGTATTGTCACATTATGAATCAATATCTTTTTTGTCTTTCCAGTTACTGAACATGCATTCTATTTCTTTCTTTTTTATATTCTATTTTCATTGCTGATGTTTCAAGTGATTTTTCTTTGTAAACTTCTATTAACATGGGCTCTTTCTCTTAATAAAAATAGACTTGCAGGCCATGCTTTTCTTTTTTCACAGTTTGTTTTATTTATAACATATCTCTGTATCCTTTGATTATTGGTATATGTGTAGGGGCATTTTCAATATGATATCTAAATCCGATTTGTTTCAAAAATGCCCATTTGCTAGATAGTTTTGTGCTCAGTGTGTCTATCTTTTTGGACCATTAAAAAAAAATCCAAGGGAAAAATTCCCATTTCCTTTTTGTACAACCTCCGTAATCCTCTTCCTCACTTCCAACCCCCCCCCCCCCCCCCCCCACACACACACACACACTCCATCATCCATCTACAATCTTCACCACTGGTCAAGCTCGCTGCCAGGAGGGACATAGCCACTATTGTCCGCCCTCTGCTAAATGCTATGGGTGCCTTTGCAAACAGTGCACACTCATGTTATTATGACATAACATTGCATTTCTTGTATTCCGTGTATACCAGAAACAAATAAGAGAACTAGCTAGGTGTATAGGATTCGCAATACATTCTAATTTAAAAATTACAATAGAAACTCAGTGACTTGATTTAAAATTTTCATTATGCAGACCATATTCACATTTTTACAAATCTCCTAAAAATCATATAGGGGTCCTTTTACCAAGCCACGCTAAAAAGTGGCTGATGCTGGTGTCAGCTTATGGGTTTTCCACACTGTGGCCATTTTTAACATGGCCGTAAGAAGGCTGCCTTACCATATTTTTTGTAATGATTGTTCTGTTCCCTGACAACCTTGCACTAGTTCATAACGTGATCCTAAAATGTGAGTAATGTCTTTACTGTTATTCTCATTTCTAAGAACTTTCGCTGCTGCAGTCTCTCATTGTAAAGATATATGAGCAATGCACTGTGGGTAATGTAGTTCACAGGCAATGCAACCACACTTGTTTGGCTGTGTAAGAACTGCTATCACTGGTTGTGAGGCTGCTCAGACCTTCTCTCTCTCCCTCTCCCTCTGCCAAGCTTGGCTCTTTTGTCTTCCTGTTCAGTCTTACTATCAGAGGTCAGCCAGGTATGACCTTTCCCTCCTATCTCTAGGACTACCCCTTGCTATCCGATAGCAGGCTCTGTCCCCCATTGGTCTCTGTCTGCTCCTCCCTGTATGAAGCCCCACCACTTCCTTGTCCTTTCAGCCATGTGGGGCTTCTTCCTCCATTATAGCCAGGGCATGGAGCCCACCACCATCTCGCTCCAGACAGCTCTGTCCTGCTGAAAATCCCTGTAACGTCTAAGCCCTCGCACTCCCTGTAACGAACCTGGATTTTTTACCCTGTAAATATCTTCTTCCAAATGAGATATTGCACATTGCAGTCACCCAGCTTTGGACTATTTCTACCTGTTCAACTACTTTCCCCTCCCCCTGCAATACAACTACCTCTCTTCAGATCTCCACCTCCCACAGCCTCCAGATTCAGAAGTCTCTGTATCCTGAACATCTATCTGTGAGTAAATTATCTGTGATTTATTCAATAAAAGAGACTTTACAAAATAATAGAGACTTCAGGTGATTGCTGCGCCAGGGTTATGCTCCATGATATTGGGGCTTCTTATTATCAAGCCCCGAGAGTCATGACAGTAAAAAATCCAGGATTATAACTGAATAGCTGTGAGGAAAGTTTGGAGCAGGACAACTGTGCCTTTAAGAGAACAGAAGGGTCAAGTGTGTGAAAAGAAAAGGAAAATCAGTAACTGCGCATTGTCTGGATGTTAATTGATCTGCATTCTAGTGAAGCCATAAGGAAAGCAATGTTGGATGATCTGTTAAAGTTAAAATGCATTTACTAGATAAGTGGAGCTTGTGAAAGAAGCAGAAAATCGTGGAGGTTTAAACTGAATCCAGTGTCTGCCTGCATTCTTGATAGTGATTAATTTAAATACCCTCTCCTGCACAGAAGGGACCCCTTCTCATCTGGCTCGCCAGTAAGCAAAGTAAAAAAAAACCAGAATTAAAACAGCATTCTGCACTGTGTTTAAAGAAATCAGTGACTCTGCTAGCACTGCCTATGTTAATTGAAATGCATTTAAGTGAACTTGCAGCTAAAGGAAGCAACATTGGACTGTTTAAAGTTTAAAAGCATTTATCAGAAGGACTTAGTTGTGTGGATTTGCAGAGTTTTCAAAACCAAAGCTTTGAGAAGACTGTGCTAGCAATGGGTCACATTCCAGAGAGCCATTAAGAGGCAGATGCACGAAAGCTTAATGAGCCTTTAGTCAAAAGCACTGTCCTATTGTCCTCTCCTGCTCGAGAGCAGCCCCCCCCCCCCTTTTTTTGGGTCATCAGTAAATGAAACCAGCAGCTAAAGGGTCAGAGAGAAAAAAAAAAATGTTTTGTGTTGACAAACCTGTGAACGTTTAACCTTCAAGCAAGACATCAGAGTGAGCCAAAGAATGTGCAGCTTGCTCTTTGTCTGAATATCACACCTCTGTGATTACTGAGGAAACTTGGAAGGTCCCCCTCCCCTCTCCCTCCAGCCTCAGAAATCTGAGCCCTGAAGGTCTTTGGGCAAGAAGGGCGGGAGGCAATCTGTTGCTAGGTTACTGCTTGAAGCCACAGCCCTGACTCAGAGCTACTCTCTCCAGTCCCCCCTCCCTCCTCCTTTGCCCAGTAACATAACAGTGAAACTGGATCCAGTTGAATCCAACAGCTTGAAAGACAAACTGCTTCGTGCTGGGTAATCCTTACATCCCCAGCCCTCCTGCACACAAGAGTTAACTTTTCACTTAATAAAGACAGATAAGCAAACCAGTACATGATGGCAGATTTCAATGTCTCACAAATTGTACCGGAGGAAGCGTCCTCCGTGCCAGACACAAAAGAGGCCAACGCGGATGTGATAGACACCCTCTCCCTCCAGTCCCAACAAGGGTTCCAGCGCAGAAGAGCTCGCAAGTTAACCCAAAAGGCCCTGGAAGCGTATCAAGTGAAACAGGAAAGCTATGCCAAGAAACTGAACAGACTCTGGAAAGAAGTGGAAGAAAGTTTACGCCGCGCTTTAAAGGCAGGGGCAGACAATGACGCCCGTCTGACGTCGATGAAAACCAACTATGCACGTTATCGGCAAAAGGCAGAAGAGTATTGCCAGTTCTTAGAGGAGACGAACACGGAGCAGAGTCTCGTGGAAAAGGAACTCCAAGAGACCACGGATCATGGGCGCTATACAGAGGTAGCCAAAGCCGAAGAGATAACAACAAATGCAACTGCAGAACCACAAGACAGCATCTCCGTGCACTCTCAATCTTCCAAACATTCGTCCAAAAGCTCAAGATCCTCCAGGTCACTTACAACAAATCGCTCCAACAATTCTGTAGCTCCAGAAGACAGCATCTCCGTGCATTCTCACTCTTCCATACATTCATCCAAAAGCTCAAGATCCTCCAAATCACTCCAACCAATCGAAAATCAGCGAGGTGACCTCCCAAGTGAAGGCCTTCATCCAACAAGAAACCACCCTGAAGCTAAAACGAGTTGCGCTAGAGGCTGAGGAAGCACACAGAGAGGCTGAGGAAGCACACAGAGAGGCTGAGGAAGCACACAGAAAGGCCGAGGAAGCATGTAAAAAATCTGAGCTAGACATCATGATAGAAGCACTCCGGCGAAATAGAGAATTGGTCGAACTGGAGGCGAGAGCTATCTCCCGCGAAGATGCTGTGGAACAGCATGATGAGGTCGAGCAACTCAACCACCTCGGGTTTGAAGACCCTGCTCTAAGAACCGAAACTTACGTGTCAACGCACTCCCCACTGCCTGTCAGGACAGCGGAACGGCTCGATTTTGATGAGCCCTCAAACACGGAAGTACAGCACACCAAGGGAATCAAGCCTCACCGTACCAGCTTACACACTCGTACAAGCTTCGATGCACCGCCGCAGGCTTATGCCTTGGGAGCAGCCGATGAAATGGTTGTCCCACCCCAGCCACGGGCCCCAGTGCCATACAGCAGCCAGAGGCAAGGAGAGTCTGGGTCACCGTCTCTCGGAAAAGCGCCAGCTACACGCACTTCGTACAAACAAGAAATGGCAGGGTGGCCATATTCTGCACCTATTCCCACTGAGACCGAGACCAGCCAGCCCGCAATGGTTATGACTGACCAGCCCAGAACCTCAACCAGAGATGAACTAGTGAGATATCTGGCACGCAAGGATCTGGGGGGCTCAGGGCTTACCCAGTTCGACGGCCGTCCTGAGTGGTACAGAGCATGGAAATCAGACTTCAAGGATGCTATCGTGGACATGAGACTCACACCCAAGCAAGAGATGAACATGATGTTACATTGGCTGGGAAAGGGAACAGCCGCACGTGTGGAGGAGTTGAAGCATTCATACTTGAATAACCCGTCTGAGGGGTTAAAAGAGATGTGGGGAAGACTCGAGGAGTATTACGGCAGCTCAGAAGCCATAGAAAATTCATTGTTCAATAGGTTGGACAGATTCCCAGCGGTATCCGGCAGAGACAACCTCAAGCTGCAAGAGTTGGGAAACCTCCTTCACGAGCTGGAAGCAGCTTTCCAAACCTCAGCCAGCTAGACACACCTCGAGGCACCAAGAGTATCCTGGGGAAGTTACCATATGACATAAGGGAGAAGTGGTCAGTAGTTGGCACACGTTACAAGGAAGAGAATCAGGGGAAATATCCTCCTTTCAACATTTTCGCAAAATTCATAAGAGACATAGCCAAAAGGAGAAACGATCCATGGTTCATGGTTGAGCCATGTGAATCAAGCCAATCCCTGGAAGGGAAAACAGCCAAACTAGGCCGAAGACCCATATCTGTGCACAAGACAGGAGTGTCGCCCGCAACGTCTACACCGGCTGACCCCTCTCTCACCACAGAGAACGTAGAGGATCCCAAAGAACCATGCCCTATACATGGGATGCCCCACCCACTCAGAAAGTGCCGAGAGTTCTTAAGGAAACCGTGGGAGGAACGTAGAGAACTGCTCACAAGGTACAGACTTTGCTACAGGTGCTGGGCTTCTTCAGACCATATCGCCAAGGACTGCAGAGCACCTAGCAAGTACACAGAACGTGGCAGTAGCCAGCAAACCAACACTTCACGCCCGGGTGATGCCGAACCACATCCCAACCCCGAAGCGAATCACGGCGAGGAGACGGGAGAGGCAGGGCCACAGGCACTCCAAGCCACGCCGAAGTGCACGAGAATATGCGGTAAAGGCCGCGAAGGGAGATCCTGCACCAAGATATGCCTGGCCAAAGTGTATCCCGAGGGACGGCCGGAGAAGGCAGTCAAAATGTATGTTATCATAGATGAGCAAAGCAACCGATCTCTTGCAAGGTCAGAGTTTTACGACCTGTTTGGAATCCAGCAGAGCTACTCCTCATATAGCATTAAAACGTGCGCAGGAGTCACACAAGTGTTGGGGAGAGTAGCAAGCGGCTACACGATAGAAGCAATAGATGGAAGCACCAAGTCAAAACTACCTGCACTAATGGAATGTGACCAGATACCAGATGACAAGGATGAGATTCCTACACCAGAGGTCGCGTGGAGTCACCCTCATCTGAGACCTATAGCCAACCAACTCATACCCTTGGATCCAGACGCTGAGATCCTACTTTTGCTGGGTCGTGATGCACCAGAACTCCTGGACATCCATGAATCACGCAGAGGCCCACGGGGTGCTCCCTACGCGCACCGTCTCGATCTGGGATGGACCATAGTGGGCGGCGTCTGCCTCAACCGGACGATAAGACCGAACATCCGTGCGCTCTCCACCAGTGTCTTAGAAGGTGGACGCGCCATGCTATTTGAATCGTGCGCCAATCACCTGACTACCAAAGAGGTTCACGAACACAAAGAACATAACGTCGTCTCACGCCGTAAAACCAGCTCCGCAGCAGGTTTAGGAGAACATCTGGGGAGTTCGGTGTTCCAGACCACTAAAGACGATGACAGACTCGCACTCTCTATAGAAGATAAAGAGTTCCTGAACATTATGGACAAAGGCCTAGAGAAAGACGAGTCAAACGGCTGGGTAGCGCCCCTTCCATTCCGTAAGCCCAGGGCCCGACTCCCAAACAACAGGAGTTACGCCTTCTCCCGACTCGCCTCGCTACAAAGGACCTTGAAGAGGAAACCAGAGATGAGACAACAGTTCACAGCCTTCATGCAAAACATGCTCACCAACGGCCAAGCGGAGCTCGCCCCACCATTGAAAGATAACGAGGAATGCTGGTACCTACCTATCTTCGGGGTATACCACCCACAGAAGCCACGACAAATCCGAATTGTGTTCGACTCTAGCGCCCAGTTCCAAGGGACTTCACTGAACAGCGTGCTGCTCACTGGGCCCGACCTAACCAACAGCCTACTGGGAATCTTAATCCGCTTCAGAAAGGAACCCATTGCCGTGATGGCTGACATCCAGCAAATGTTCTACTGCTTCACCGTCCACGAAGACCACAGGAATTACTTAAGGTTCCTGTGGTTCCATGACGACGACATCAACAGAGACGTGGTGGAATACAGAATGCGGGTACATGTTTTCGGAAACAGCCCATCACCAGCAGTGGCCGCCTACGGGCTCAGACGGACAGCACGTGAAGGAGAGAAGGAACACGGCATTGATGCAAGGCAGTTCGTGGAGAGAGACTTCTACGTGGACGACGGGTTGAAGTCCTTACCCACTGAAACAGAAGCCATCGACCTGCTGAAAAGGACACAGATGATGCTAGCGGGAGCTAATCTGAGACTCCACAAAATCGCATCCAATAGCGCCAATGTGATGAGAGCGTTCTCTCCAGCAGACCACGCTACGAACTTGAAGGATCTGGATCTAGGAGTGGACACCCCTCCTCTACAGCGCAGCCTCGGCCTAAGCTGGGACCTAAAAACAGACACCTTTACCTTCCGAGTCTGCACGCAAGAGAAGCCGTACACCCGACGAGGCATCTTGTCTACAGTGAATAGCCTGTATGACCCACTAGGATTCGTAGCATCAGTCACCATCCAAGGGAGGTCACTGCTTCGCGAACTCTTCTGAAGCTCAACTGAATGGGATGCCCCATTGCCGCCAGGAAAAAGGCAAGAGTGGAACACATGGCGAAACTCCCTAAAGACACTTGAAGAACTCCACATCCCACGGACATGTGTCCCAGTGTCTCTCACGAACGCCCGCCACAAGGAGGTTTGCGTCTTCTCTGATGCCTCGGAGAAAGCCATAGCTGCAGTGGCGTACCTGAAGACCATAGATGCTTGCGAGGCCATCCGTACGGGATTCATCTTCGGCAAATCAAAGCTAGCTCCGCAATGTGGGCAGACCGTGCCACGCTTAGAACTTTGCGGAGCAGTCCTAGCAGTAGAAATAGCCGAATTGGTTGTAAGCGAGATGGATACCCACATAGACTCAGTCAAGTTCTACACAGACAGCAAGGTCGTACTCGGCTACATATACAACCAGAACAGAAGATTCCATGTATATGTGAGTAACCGAGTGGAACGCATCCGAAAATCCACCAGACCTAACCAATGGCATTACGTGCCAACCGACCACAACCCAGCAGACCATGCCACAAGGGCTGTCCCAGCAACTCACCTGATGCGAATGACTTGGCTGACAGGGCCGAAATTCCTCACGCAACCAAAAAGCGCCACTACAACTACCACAAACTCCTTTGAACTGGTGAACCCAGAAGATGATGTCGAAGTCTGTCCGATAGTCAAGGTCCTCGCCACGAGTGTCTCACCCAAGGACACCCCGGGAACGCACCGCTTCAACCGATTCTCACGGTGGGTGACGCTGAGAAGAGCCATAGCCCACCTTATCCACATCACGCATTCTTTCCAGCAGAGCCCCGATAGAAGAACAGGCAAGTGTCATCACTGGCATCTCTGTTCCAAGCCCTTGGCTGTTGAAGAATTTGTCCGGGCAGAGAAGGTAGTCTTACGTTGGGTACAACAAGAAGCATACGCTGCAGAGTACATGTGCATCAGCAAAGGGAAGACGATCCCAAAGGACAGCCCCCTCTGGAAACTTGATCCCTTCAAGGATGAGGATGGATTGCTAAGGGTAGGCGGCCGCCTCACCCACGCCAAGATAGACAAGAGCGAAAGGAACCCTTTGATCACCCCAGGCCGGCACCCGGTATCCACCCTGCTCGTGCGCCATTACCACGAGCAGGTCAAGCACCAAGGTCGACACTTCACCGAGGGAGCAATCAGGGCCGCAGGAGTGTGGATCGTCGGAGCGAAGCAGTGCATCACTGCAACCATCCACAGATGTGTCAAGTGCCGGAAACTGCGAGGCAAACACCAAGACCAAAGAATGGCAGACCTGCCATCCGAAAGGCTGAGCACTGACCCACCATTCACCTATGTGGGACTGGATATCTTTGGACCTTGGCCAGTTGTCTCGAGACGAACCAGAGGAGGAAGTGCAAGCAGCAAACGATGGGCCGTTTTGTTCACGTGCATGAGCATACGCGCTGTCCACATTGAAGTCATAGAGTCGATGGACACTTCAAGCTTCATAAACGCTCTCAGGAGGTTCCTCTCAATCGCGGCCCAGCCAAGCAGATTCGCTCTGATTGTGGATCTAACTTCATAAGTGCCTGCAAAGAGCTGAAAATACATTCAGAGAAGATCAACGCACCAGCTATCGAAAAGTACCTGAACGATCACCACTGCACGTGGATATTCAACCCCCCCCCATGCTTCGCATATGGGAGGAGTTTGGGAGCGCATGATCGGGATTGCTCGTCGCATTCTCGACTCTATGCTATCTGAAGCAGGGGCTAATCGCCTCACCCACGAGGTGCTGACCACACTTCTGGCAGAAGTATCTGCTATCATCAATGCGAGACCTCTGATCCCAGTGTCCTCAGATCCAGAGTCGCCCTTGATCTTGACCCCAGCCACACTTCTAACGCAAAAGACAGGTGTGCCACCAAACCCGCCTGGGGATTTCGATGAGAAAGACCTATGCAGACGGCAATGGAGACAAGTCCAGAGTTTAGCCAATACCTTCTGGAGCCGCTGGAGACGAGAGTACCTCCCGACCCTACAGACCCGCAGCAAATGGCAGATCAGCAAGGGCAACATCCGCGAAGGCGATGTTGTCTTACTCAAAGACAATCAGGCCCAACGCAACGAGTGGCCCTTGGCGGTGGTTACCAGAGCTATCCCTAGCGAAGATGGAAGCGTCAGAAAGGTCGAGGTCAGAACTGGGAAACAAGGAATAGCGAAGAATTTCTGCAGACCCATCGCTGAAGTCGTGCTCCTCGTACCACATGAAGAGGCGCGAGCACTGTGATCTGCCACCTCCTGTGAAGACCAGAGACTCGAAGGCTCTCTCTCTCTCTCTTGTGTTGTTGTTGTCTGTCTCTCATTTCAGACCCTGTGCCTACCCGGCTCGTTGAAAGCCCTGGACCCCGTTCCTGCCAAGCTCGTTCGAGTATTCTGAAACCTGTTCCAGCCAAGCCAAGCTCGTCAGTCCAGTCCTGCCTGGGAGGTTTGCCTCTTGCTGCTGTCCGACGACAATAGGCCAAGGACTCACGCTGTTCCAGAGTTTGTGACTGTCCATTCAAGCTTGGTGTCACGACAGCCGATGCACAACCTGACTGTTAATAATGGACCTTGCATGCGATTGATTTAATAAATTGTGATAATGATGATGATATCCACCGATATCAGGCGAGGAGTGTTCTGTTCCCTGACAGCCTTGCACTAGTTCATAACGTGATCCTAAAATGTGAGTAATGTCTTTACTGTTATTCTCATTTCTAAGAACTTTCGCTGCTGCAGTCTCTCATTGTAAAGATATATGAGCAATGCACTGTGGGTAATGTAGTTCACAGGCAATGCAACCACACTTGTTTGGCTGTGTAAGAACTGCTATCACTGGTTGTGAGGCTGCTCAGACCTTCTCTCTCTCCCTCTCCCTCTGCCAAGCTTGGCTCTTTTGTCTTCCTGTTCAGTCTTACTATCAGAGGTCAGCCAGGTATGACCTTTCCCTCCTATCTCTAGGACTACCCCTTGCTATCCGATAGCAGGCTCTGTCCCCCATTGGTCTCTGTCTGCTCCTCCCTGTATGAAGCCCCACCACTTCCTTGTCCTTTCAGCCATGTGGGGCTTCTTCCTCCATTATAGCCAGGGCATGGAGCCCACCACCATCTCGCTCCAGACAGCTCTGTCCTGCTGAAAATCCCTGTAACGTCTAAGCCCTCGCACTCCCTGTAACGAACCTGGATTTTTTACCCTGTAAATATCTTCTTCCAAATGAGATATTGCACATTGCAGTCACCCAGCTTTGGACTATTTCTACCTGTTCAACTACTTTCCCCTCCCCCTGCAATACAACTACCTCTCTTCAGATCTCCACCTCCCACAGCCTCCAGATTCAGAAGTCTCTGTATCCTGAACATCTATCTGTGAGTAAATTATCTGTGATTTATTCAATAAAAGAGACTTTACAAAATAATAGAGACTTCAGGTGATTGCTGCGCCAGGGTTATGCTCCATGATATTGGGGCTTCTTATTATCAAGCCCCGAGAGTCATGACAATGATGACACGCTGATTTCCCTATTAGCATGTAGCCATTACCACGGGAACCCTTACCGCCACCTATTTAGGAGATGGTAAAGGCTCTCATGTTACTCCCATGCTAATTGGGTAACGCGCGTAATGTGCCCATGCTACCCGATTAGTGCAGGCATGCCTCCCATGCTGGAAAATAAAAAATATTTTCCAGTGCAGGATTGGCACTCACTAAGCAGAAATCTGCTGCAGAATGCCTCAGCATGTCTTACGGTAGTGGATCTTTTAATGTACAGAGGACCCACATTAGGCCTACCATGCCTTAGTAAGGGGACCCCATAATTAGAAATAGATTGAAGATAGTAGTAGTGCTTTCCACATTTTGGCTGCCTGAAAAGCAAAAAGGAAGTAAATAATTTTTAAAATGTTTTCCCTGTGAAGTTGGAATAGAAAATATAGAATCATTATAACTATATTTAACACAAAGCCCATTTTATTCAATGGGCTTTGATGTAAATAAAATGCATTAATATTACTGTGCACTGTTAGTAAATGACCCTCTAAATGCATTAATCTAAAAATTCTATGTAGCAATGAGTTAATATGAAATAGCACATTATATTATGATGTTTCAGATAAATAAATCTGTAGTCACTCAAATTGAACTCTAATGCAATAGATACAAGAATTTGATGTTGCTTCAGACATGGGAACATTATTGCCCTATATTTCATTGTGAATCCCAATGCATTTAATTTCTTTTTCCTGGTCGTCTGTGAAATATCATGTCACACCTTCCAAAATTAATGAGCACTACTGCATTAGTATGTGCCAATGCCATTAACATGAACTGCTGGTGAATAGGTCTAATTTTAAATGAGGCCTGTGGTATATAACGGGGCCCTTTTACCAAAGGGCAGTAGGGCTACCACTGGCTTGGCACACAGCAAATCATCCATACCACCTGGCTTGCCCAGCAGCTCGGCGGTAGCTCTGGTTTTCCCGCGCACCATTTCCAGTACTATAAAATATGTCTATATTTTCTAGCACTGGAGGGTGTACCTAGCAGTAATCAGGAAGCACCATGCACTGCCCGATTACCGCCAGAACCCTCACTGCCTCTTAAATAGGAGGCAGTAAGGGCTGCAACAATAAATGGCCTTGCAGCAATTTTTTTTATTACTGCACAGCTATTTACTGGCCCTTAAAAAAAGAGGCATTTTTACCGGTAATTCCACATGCTGACATCACCACAGGACACCTTTTACCGCTGTTTGGAAAAAAGGACCCCAACATATATTATTGCATACTAGCACACAGTAATGTGGTAGTATATTTTAATAAAGCTGATCCAATATCTCTAACAGGTTTCCTAAGAGTAAGTGAAGTAATATAATCCAGACAAGGAACTTGAACCAGTTTCACAGCTTATTGACAAAGATTTGAAAGGTTCTTGCTGTTAATAAGTTTATTTTATTTTTTTAAAACTTTAATAATCGTGGTTAAGGTAGTGTGCACTAAACATAAAAAATAAAGTAAGCCAAATTATTAATACATAAAGAAAAATAAAACAATTGTACAATTTGAATTAAAACATTACAGCACCAAACCATCCTATGAAAAAAAAAATGTTTGAGTAAACAAATAAGATATCAATCTCTTACGGAATTCAAATAATTCAGTTAGGGGTCCTTTTACAAAGGTTTGGTAGAAAATTGTCTTAACACACTCTTACGTGGGTCTTTCCTGCTACAGTACACTCCAGTCTTTGTAAAGCGCTTTTAAGTGATTTTCATGAATTTCTTTGAATTGTGCACCAACACCCATCAGACATCAGTTATTGTAGCTATTCGGTTCCAATCATTGAATAGACAACTGCAAGACTCCTGAAGCAGGCACACAGTGCCATGTCGAATCATTGAGTTGTTTATATAACAGCAACATAAGAAGTGTTTTTATGCAAATTTTATATATCACACAAATTAGAGTACTGTTTGCTCTTTAGTCCCTGTTTACTAAGGTGCCCTAGCATTTTTAGTGTGTGCTAAAAATTAGCACGTGCTAACCGTGCAGATGCCCATAGGAATATTATAGACATCTACATGGTTAGCACGCACTAATGCTTAGTGTGCACTAAAAATGCTAATGCGCCTGTAGTATGGCTTAGTGAACAGGACCCTTTGTTTGTTTAGCTTTCTTCCGTTTCCTACTTTTTGATATTTTGTATTCATTTTGTGGGACTCGTGTTCATTTACCACATGGTTTCTAATGCTAATGGTCTATTTTCAATTTTTTTTGTATTAATAATCATGTGCTAATGTTGTCATTAGCATGCAGCCATTTTTGGAAATTACCATATAGCCACTTACCACCACCCATTTTGTAGGTGGTAAGGGCTGATGTGGTATCCATGCACTAATAGTTAGTGTGCAGTAATGTACCAGTTAGCGCAGAAATGGCCACTCTTTACCCTGAAATGCCCCCTCAAATAGAAATATTTTTTAGCACACGGATAGTACATGCACATTTGACAGTTACTGCAGGACGCCTGAACGCATCCCGCGGTACTCCATTTTTATCTGTGTTAGGTGCACATTAACACTGTAACAGCTTATTAAAAAGGTCCCTTAAATTCTTATCTCATTTGATAATGAATTGTACAACAAAAGCATATAAGTAGAAAATGCTTTAACATGAATAATCGGTTTCGTATGCTTTTCCAGTGATGACACTAAGAATGAAAATTCTTCATGATTTTAATGGGTGCACAGATTTGTAACATTACAACAATAAAAACAATCAGCAGACAAACCATAAAAACCTTTAAATACCATCAATAAGATCTTATATTGAATTTGAAATTCAATGGGTAACCAATGAAGCTCTACAAGACGTGGGATCAGGGGCGTAGCCAGACACCCAATTTTGGGTGGGCCTGGGCCCCAGATGGGTGGGCAAAAGAACTCTGCCCTGTCCCAAGTGATTTGGTCTCTCCCTCTCTCGCCTACATGCCAGGCAAACATCCCCCTCCCCCCATACCTTTTAAATAGCAGATTTTCACTGGCAGCGAGCAGCAACTGCTCATGTTGGCCCCACAGCCTTCCTTCTGATGCAACTTCCTGTTTCCGCATAGGCGGGAATATATTAGAGAGAAGGTTGGTATGCAGGAAGAACAGTTGTTGGGAACTTTTGGCTGGTGGGGCTTGGGGATCCCTGCCAGACACTTAAAAGGTGTGCTGCTACTGGGTGAGCCTGAGCCCAAAGTGGGTGGGCCTGGGCCCACCCTTGGCTACGCCACTGCGTGGGATAATATGTTCAGATTGCTGAGCTGGATCTAGTGCATTGTTCAGACCTAAATACTGCAAACTTAATCTCTCTTTAGTGCAATTTTAATCCCTCTTTATGGCAATTGTAGGGGTCCTTTTACTAAGGTGTGCCGAAAAATGGCCTGCACTGGTGTAGGCGTGTGTATCGGACGTGCGCAGGTCCATTTTTCAGTGCATCTGCAAAAAAGGCCTTTTTTTGGTCAAAAATGGATGTGTTGCAAAATAAAAATTGGTGCGTGTACATTTTTGGCCTGAGACATTACTTCCATCCATTGACCTAGCGGTAAAGTCTTACGCATTAACCGGTCAGTTATGGTCCATGAATTTACAATGCCAATTATTGCCCGGTTAGCGCCACACACTGGAAAATTTCCGGCATGCATAGTGGATGCGCATAAAAAATGAAATTACCACCAGGGCCACATGGTAGCTGGGTGATAGTTCAAGACTGACGCATGTAGGATGTGCATACGCACCTACACGACTTAGTAAAATTGCCCCTTAATGACTAAAAATTATTTTCATTATGGGGATAATACTTTCCAATAAAAATGAGAATATCACAATATTTTACACAGTATGGGCTAGATTCTATATATGGCACATGAAAATTCTGCACGGAAAAATACGCCTAGGCATATTCTCTATAGCATACCTACATTTTATAGAATAGGTTTAAATTCCCATGCTGTATATAGAATTACACCGAGCACCTCTCCACATGACCAAATTTAGTCATGGCCATTTACACCATGTTTACTTGGCCTAAATTAGGCTCAGAGCAGGTGTATTCTATAACAATGTGCATAGATTTTAGAAACACCACCTTTCAAATATGCAATTTAGAATTTATGCACACCACGCTACAGAATACGCTTATATATAAATCTTAATTAATATAATTTAGTGCTGATAATTGCTTGTTAACATCCATTTAACAGTGCTGATTAGCTAGTTAAACAAGTTACTCACATTGTTAAGCTTTGATTTCCATGCGGAAATTAAGGTGTGATATATAGAATCCCAGGATATATCTACCCAGTTGAGGGAAAAGAATTCTGCTGCAGGAAGCCCAACTTCTCCTGGGAGGATGTGGACTTCCTTGCTTCTCTGTTAATGCTGTGGAAGGGAAGCTTTTTAAGTCTTTTGGGAATCCTCTGTCAATTCAATGGTGAGGCCTCATATCCCAATAAGCTGAAGCACCTAAAGAAGAAGGCAAAGCACCTTCATCTCGGGGGAAAAAGAATGGCTAGAACATGTGAGAAATACTCTTTCTTATCTCAAGTAGATGATAACTGATATATCTCAGTCTTGCACACTTCATAAGTGTCTCTCTTTCGTCTCACACACACCCATTGGTAAAGAGCCATCTAGTAATTCTGTCCCCTAACATACAGCAACTAAAGTCATATTAGCTACCAGATCTACTCTTTCTGTACTGACTGGTTAGGGATATTACAGAACAGAGTTTCACAAAGATAGCGTGGTCTCAAATCATGCAGGGCTTTAGAAGCATTTGATTAAAACCTTAAATTGCACATACTCAGTTACTGTAGTATAGTATGCGACATGAATTCTTCATTTTAAATTCACATAAGAACATAACATAAGTGTTGCCATACTGGGACAGACTGAAGGTTGATCAAGCCCAGTATTCTGTTTCCAACAATGACCAATCCAGGTCACAAATACTTGGCAAGATTCCAGACCAGTAAAACCGATTTTATGCTGCTTATCCTGGAAATAAGCAGTGGATTTTCCCACGTCCATCTTAATGGCCTATGGACTTTTAGGAAATTATCCAAAACCTTTTTAAATCCTGTTAAGCTAACTGCTTTTATTACATTTTCTGGCAATGAATTCCAGAGTTTAGTTACACGTTGAGTGAATAAATATTTTCTCTGATTTGTTTTAAATGTACAACTTTTCCTGGGTGGTGACTCCTAATGTGGAACCTTGCATCATGAACTATAGTTTGGGTTCCTTTTTTCCATGTGCATCACTTTGCATATATGTGTATATATGTGTGTGTGTGTATGCTGCCTCTGTTTTCTATGTCAGATGATGCAATCACGTCAATTTAACCGCTGCTTGTGCTTCCTCTGATAGTTTGTCTCTGCAGGATTCATAAATAGAAGATTACGGTTCCTGGGGTTATATTTCAATAACAAATACTTCCAGGCAAACATAATTTTCCCCTATATCTAGTTCATTCCTATTCCCATACAGCAGTTGCAACAAATGTTCATTTTAATTATCCAAAAGTCAGGGCTTATCATAATTCCTGCAAGGATCCATCAAAACCTCCCTTTCCTCATTAGGTTTAAGCTATACTTTTCCTTTCCACTTTCCCAACAATGTGTTAATTCCGAATCTAGGTTTTTATTCCAGCAAGGCTTCTTCTCTGGACTACTTGTTTGCTATGTATACATTGAATATGTACATTCAACTCCCATTTCTTCTGAAAGAGAATGCTACCTACCTGGGACAGTGTGGACTTCCTGGGCCTACAATGTCTGGGCCAACCATTATAGGTGAGTGGAATGTGTTAGTGGAGGTTGCTTGTTTTTTGCTGTGATGCTCAATCATGCTCATGGCAGTTAAGTATATAGCATATTTTAGAACTGACTTGCAATAATTGTCTTTCCTTTATGTTTATAGTTGGAACCAGGGGCGTAGCTACGGGTGGGCCTGGATGGGCCCAGGCCCACCCAATCTCAGCTCAGGCCCACCCAAATGACGACGACTGGAACGGCGACTTTTTTACTCGAAGTCGCAGCGATGAACGGGCGGGCAGCGCTTCGGTAGTAAAAGCAACAAGGAGGCAGGTTGACTGCTCCATCATTCGCTTCCCTGCTTGCCCTCTGCGTCCCGCCTTCCTCTGACATCATTTCCTTTCGGGCAGGCGGGACGCTCGCTGAGAGGGCAGGGAAGCGAAGGACAGAGTCGAACCTACCTCCTTGTTGCTTTTCCTACCGCTGCCTGCCCGCTCGTTCATCGCTGCAACTTCGGGAGTGCAAACAGCAAGCAAACCTGTGAGCTGCTTCATCCACGTTGTCCTTACAGGTGGCTGGGAGATGCTGCGAAGGGGGAGGGGGGGGAGACGCTGGACAGAAGGGGGAAGGGGATGGGCAGAAACAGGATGGGCAGGGGAGAGAGGAGAATTGCTGGACAACAGGGATTGATGGAGGGGATAGGGGAGAAAGGAAATTTGCTGGAGATGGGTGGAGGAGAGGGCAGGGGAGAATGGAGAGTTGCTGGACAGAGCAGAGGGCAGGGGAAGGAGGAGAATTGCTGGGGATGGATGGAGGGGAAAGGGGAGAGAGGAAATTTTGCTAGAGATGGATGGAGGAGGGGCAGGGGAGAATGGAGAGTTGCTGGACGGAGCAGAGGGCAGGGGAAGGAGGAGAATTGCTGGACATGGATGGATGGAGGGGAAAGGGGAGAGAGGAAATTTGCTGGGTATGGATGGATGGATGGAGGGGAGGGCAGGGGAGAGAGGCGAATTGCTGAACATGCAGGGGACAGAGGACATTTGCTGGATATGGGTGGTTGGAGGAGATGGCAGGGGAGAATGGAGAGTTGCTGAACAGATGGATGGAGGGAGGGGAGAAAAGTCAGGAAGGAGATGCGCATGGATGGAGGGGAGGGAAGAGAGCAGAAATGCTGGACATGGATGGAGTGGAGGGCAGGAAAGAGAGGAAAAATGTTCGACAAGGATGGAGGGAAGGAAAGATAAAGGAAGGAAATGCACATGGATGGAGGGGAAGGGAGAGAGGAGAAATGCTGGACATGGATGGAGGGGAGGGAAGACAGAGGAAGTAGATGCGCATGGATGGAGGGGAGGGAAGACAGGAAGTAGATGCACATGGATGGAGGGGAGTGAGGAGAAATGCTGGACATGGATGGAGGGAAAACTGCTGAGTTTAAGGGCTGGTTTGGAACACGTTGAGGGCAGATACTGAAACTCTGGGAAGGATAGGGACAGGGCTACAGATGGTAGACAGGACACATAAGGACACAGGAGGATGGTGGACATGGTGAGAGAAAAAATATCAAATGGAAAGAAGACACTGCATAAAACAGAAGACACTGGGACCAAAGTGAATAGATCGGACAACAAAGGTAGAAAAAAGTATTTTATTCAGAATTTATTAATTGGATTATGTCAGATTTTTGAAATGTGCATCTGTGATATTTTGCATGTAAGTTTCAATTTTTCTGGTATTGCTGCATGCTGAGTCTGACTTCTTGAGTTAACTTTCCAGTTCAGTATTTTGCCTTCATATTTTTTGATTTCTAGTTCATTGTGTCATGTCTGTTGTGTCATGTGTTTTTCATGTGTAATCAAGGTGCAGTATTCTCTAGCGTGTAGTATTTGCAGTCCTTTTTGTTTTGCTTTTTTTTTTCACGAGGTAGTGTATTGGTGTTTTAGAGCCTAGTGTAATTACAGTTCTGCCTTTTCAAGCATAAGGTTGTAGCTCATCCTGTCCTTGGAATTAGTGCTGTTATGGTTTAGTAAGGGTATGAGTGAGTTTTTGCACAAGTTTGTGTATAGCATTTTGCAGTAGAGAGATTGTGGGATAATGTAATTATATTTAAAAATATCAATTTTTCCATTAAGTAGGTATGTGGTTATACTGATGCAGGGCAGCTGTTGGGCAGACTACTTAGAAAACCATCATCAAATGAATTCTAAGGCATTATTTTGTAGGATCCCAAGAGACACTACTCATAGACAGTGCATGCCCACCCATATTAGCTCTGGGTCCACCCAAAATCTCAGGTCTGGCTACGCCACTGGTTGGAACAGGAGTGTACTTTAACCTGCAGGCTGGCTGGGCAATATATAAACTCATCTTTGCACTTAAAAATAATTTTTCACCTATGGAAACAATGGCTTTGAATATTGTCCTCTAATTGACTTTTCTACGGTGGAAAAGATAGTGGCATTAGAGACTTTGAATTCCTTGCTTCAGAATCCATTACTGTAGCCAGCACTAATCCAGCATCTACTCTTTCTCCGTTTCTCATGCACCTTATCTGCTGTAGTAGGTGGAAGATTTCTGTGAGGTTTATTTGTTATTGGGTTTGGGATTGTTGTTTTTCTGGTGTGTGTCAGTATAGGGCTTATTTTTGAAAGAGAAGGGTGTCCTTCTCCCAGGGTCGCCCAAATCGGCATTATTGAAAGCCGATTTTGGGCATCCTCAACTTCTTTCTGTCGTGGGGTTGACCAAAGTTCATGGGGGTGTGTCGGAAGCGTAGCGAAGGTGGGATTAGGGCGTGCCGAACACATGGGCGTCCTTGACCGATAATAGAAAAAAGAAGGGCGTCCCTGACGAACATTTGGATTACTTTACCTGGTCCTCTTTTTCTTACAACCAAGCCACAAAAATGTGCCCTAAATGTCCAGATGACCACCGGAGGGAATCGGGGATGACCTCCCCTTACTCCCCCAGTGGTCTCTAATCCCCCTCCCACCCTCAAAAATGTTTTTTTTAAATATTTTTTTCCAGTCTCTATGCCACCCTCAAATATCATATCCAGCTCCATGACAGCAGTATACAGGTCCCTGGAGCAGTTTTAGTGGGTGCAGTGCACTTCAGGCAGGCGGACCAAGGCCCATCCCTTCCCTACCTGTTACACTTGTGGTGGTAAATGTGAGCCCTTCAAAACCCACCAGAAACCCACTGTACCCACATCTAGGTGCCCCCTTTCACCCATAAGGGCTATGGTAGTGGTGTGCAGTTGTGGGGAGTGGGTTTTTGGGGGGGGGGTTGGGGGCTCAGCACACAAGGTAAGGGAGCTATGCACCTGGGAGCAATTTATTAAGTCCACTGAGGTGCCCCCTAGGGTGCCCAGTTGGTGTCTTGGCATGTCAGGGGGACCAGTGCACTACAAATGCTGGCTCCTCCCATGACCAAATGTCTTGGATTTGGACGTTTCTGAGATGGGCATCCTCGATTTCCATTATCGGCGAAAATCGGGGACGCCATCTCTAAGGTCACCTAAATTTCGTGATTTGGGCATCCCCGACCGTATTATCGAAACAAAAGATGGACGCCCATCTTGTTGTGATGATACGGGTTTCCCCGCCCTTTTGCTGGGTCATCCTGCGAGGACGTCCTCAGGAAACTTGGGCACCCCTTTTGATTATGCCCCTCCACGTGACAGAGACCTCAGTGGAGTATATCTATGGTTGTATAAGGGGGAGGGGACAAGATTTTAAACAGTGTTAGTAGATTCTAACTTCACCTAATGTAGCCAAATGCTTCAACGGTGCTAATGCAAATTGCTAACTTTCCTGAATGTTCCTTCATTGGACTTGATGTTCTTATTCTTTGATCCATAGGAAGAATGAGAGCAGCACCGATACTGCTGACTTTCCTCCTTCCTTTCCTCCCCATATTGCTCCCTATCATCTTTTTATCCTTCCAGCTCCAGGGAGGTCAGGAGCCAGGTCCTGCCTGGGCTGTTTCCCAGGATCCTAAGGACTGACTGCAGCCCAAACTGCAGCAGAACAGATTTCAACAGAGATGATTGGGAATGGGACGTACAGTTCCCACCAGCTCTCATGTTGGGGGTTCTGCTCACCTTCTGTAGCAGACCTTGCAGGTACACTAGAATAATCAATGAGATATCAGGGAATTGGAATCTGATATACAGAGCCTAGTAACAATCATGAGCATGTCTTTTCCTCTTTGGATCATATAGAGGGGAATAATTGAATGGCGCCAGCGAAATATTTTGGCGGCGCCGCAAACAGCTGGCCAGACCCGTATTTTCGGAAAAGATGGCCGGCCATCTTTTGTTTCGATAATACGGCTCTGGCCAGCCAAATGCATTGGATTTGGCCGGGGTTTGAGATGGCCGGCTTTGTTTTTTAGCGATAATGGAAAGTTATGTCGGCCATCTCAAACCCCGGCCAAATTCAAGGCATTTTGCTGTGGGAGGAGCCAGCATTTTTAGTGCTCTGGCCCCCCTGACATGCCAGGACACCAACCGGGCTCCCTAGGGGTCACTGCGGTGGACTTCAGAAAAGCTCCCACGTGCATAGCTCCCTTACTTTGGGAGCTGAGCCCCCCAACCTCCCCCCCCCAAAAAAAAAACCACTACCCACAAATGTACTGCACCCACTAAAACTGCTCCAGGGACCTGCATACAGCCTCTAGGACTTATTGCTGCTGTATAACTTTGGCACAGCAGTTCACACCTGAAGACTAATCTCTCTGAAAAAGTCCTTTCTTGAAATAAGCACCTTTACTCACAGTTAACTGCAGATCAGAGGTTGTGCCCCACTGGCAAAGAGTCCCCTGGTACTAAGATTAGCAGTAGGTCAGAGCTGGCACAATGGTGTACAATGCCCTCTTTCAGCACCATTCAAGGTAAGAACTACGTTCTCTGACGTGGGTAACACAGGAAAAAGATCTAAAACTGTCTTACAAAAATGGCCACTACCGCATGGACTACAACAGGAAACAAAACAGGGCACACTCTGACCCAGTAAGCAGGGGGAAAAGCAGAGCCTATCAACTATCAACTACCAATACCTATACCCACCACAATGCATTGCTGATGTGACTCTGCAGTGCAAATAACAGAAAAGGTGCCACACTCACCCCAGAGCCACATAACAAGCAGCCAAAGGCTGGCGGAGGATAGAACATATTCTGCTGTCATGGAGGTGGGTACGGCATTTGAGGCTGGCAAAAAAGTATTTGTAACCTGTTTTTTATGCTGGGAGGAGGTTGGTGACCACTGGGGGAGTACGGGGAGGTCATCCCTGATTCCTTCTGGTGGTCATGTGGTCAGTTCGGGCACCTTTTTGAAGCTTGGACCTGAAAAAAAAGGGACCAAGTAAAGACAGCCAAATGCTCTTCATCGCCGGGTTTTTTTTCTCCATTATGGGCTAAAGCTGGCCATTTCGTAACCTCGCCCATGCCCGCCCATGTCCCACCTTCGCGTCGCTGCCAGCACGCCCCCTTGAACTTTCGCCGGCTCTGCGACGGGAAAGCGGCGATGGTGTCAAAACAGCGGCTTTCGATTATACCGATTTGGCCGCATTTGCGAGATCGCCGGCCATCTCCCGATTTGTGTCGGAAGATGGCCGGCGATCACTTTCGAAAATGAGCTAGATAGTTTACAATCAGGAAAGAATAATTGATATTCTAGAGTAGATAGCACAGCCCTCACTCAAGTACCACTCCTCTAAGGGTCCACCTTTTTGCCTCTAACGTTTCCTTATTCTCTTTTCCGTACAAACATATTTACTTTTTTTTAAATTACAAATAAGAAAAACAATAATAATTTGCTTTGTTATTCCTGTATGATGTCTTATTTAAATGCGAGGGCTAAGGATCACCAAGGCACTTTGGAATGTGCGACATAGAGATCATACATTGGTGAAAGCACAAAGCAATCCTACTCCACAGTAGAAGTAACATTTGTTGAAATCAATTCTGTAATCAAACGAACTGGAACTATAGAAAGTGCCCATAACATCTTGTTTAACAGTCAAAGGGATAGGACAGTATACAATCTAGCCTTATCCCACTCAAATAGTATTTCAGGGACATCTAGCAGAGGAAGGTTAATCTTAAGGAACAGCAACTTTTCCATCAACTCATCCATGAATACGAAAACTCATTCACTCACAACATTAGTTGTTGGACAGGAAAGGAAATATTGGGCTACTTTGCTTGCCCACTGCCCAGTTTGTCAAGAAATACTGTGGTCAGAATTTCAATTCCTTATCATGGTTTCAACATTTGTCTTTTGTGGGAGGTGCTGATGTTGACCTGTGCTGCCAACTGCTAAAGCTAGGGTCATTGTCAAAAGAGTCCATCCTTTGGTAATAAGGAGGAGTTGCTGGCTGAAAAAGTGTGAAGAGGAAGATTCTGATGTTGTCAGGGTGTAGCTTATACTGTAATAAGATCCTTCTCTCTTTCTCTCTTATGCATTGCCCCTCTTTGTCCATTCCTCTGGGACTCAAGAAATCAGCTTGTACTTCCAAAAACATTTATGATTTCACGCTGAGTGTAAAGTTTAAAATGATGTTCAACATGATTCTTCAAGCACTCTAGTAATTCTGCCACCTTCTTCAACAATTTCTGCTTCTGCAGAAAATCCTCCAGTGTTTCTTCCAGAAATTTCACTATAAGAATGTTCTCACCTAAGGTGGCTGTGGCTGAACTCAAGGTCTCTGTTGCATCTTTCAAGCTTCAGAAAATATGTTGTTTATGCTACATGTATCTAATCCTGATGCCCAAGGGGGCAATCCTGTTCATTGTCAGCCTCAAGAGACAATTCCTAAATTGCAATCAGCTGCTCAATAAACCTTTACAGCATAAGTACATGGAATTCTACCTAGTGCTCACATCCTGAATACATTTATTCAGAGGAGCACCCACAGATGCCTGTTTCTCACTTAGCTGCTGCTTTCCTTTCATGCTTCAATTAAAATGACCAGTTTTGTTCTTGCACCTTTCTATGAGCTCACACAAGATCTTGCTGCCTCACTCCTTACATCCCAGCCCAAGGGCATCCTTTATTGGAGATGCAGCAAGTGTTTAAAACACTGGATTCCCTGGTAGCCTCCATCACTCACATATTTCTGCTACTAAACAATCCCTCAATCATCCCCTGAACTGCTTCTAAAATATGAGGTATTATGCTGGTCTATCACCTGAGTGTTCAGTACAGCCCGCTAAATACTCTGTTGGTGTTTTCCTGCCAGATTTGACGCCAGTCCCTGCCTCATCTAGCTAGTGTGCTTTGAAAGATAAGTATGCACGTGTAGCATTCTGTCTGGTCCAGATGTCACTTGTAAAATAGATGATAAGGGCTCACATGCTAATCCTATGCTAATCAATTAGCACGTGATAATATAGCTGTGCTAACTGATTAGCAGAGAGACGCCTACTCTCTGCTCCAGACACACCCCTGTGCATAGGCGCCCGGTATAAGAGGCTTGGAGAGGCTAAGCCTCCCCCCCTGCTGCAGCAGAATGGATCAGCTGTGGAGTCCAGCTGCTCTGAGGGGATTAAATTGTTGATTTACCTCCATCCTCACAGCAGAAGCTGCAGTGAAAGCCCTCTAGCAGTTGTAGAAATTGGTTTATGGTTTGTTTACCTTACTGCTGGGAAAGCAGAGAGGGTTGGCTAGAGGTGTCCTGGGTTGCCAGGGAGATATTTAACGAGGATGACTTCCTGACCTGCACTGAGGACAGATAGCAGCAGAATGGATACTGGGCCAGCATGATCAGAAAAAGTCACCAGACAACAAAGGTAGAAAAGATCATTTTATTTTCATTATAGTGTTTGGAATATGTCCACTTTGAGAATCAGGTGCTCAACATTAAAAGTTTATATTTATTTACTTATTTATGGCATTTTATCCCACATTAAACATGAATTAGGGTGTTTTGTGGCTCTACATGAGAATTGTGATGATATGATCCCTTGTTTCATATTGTTGACGGTCTGCATTTTCCGTATGGGTGGTATATTGGTGTATTAGGTTCTGCCCAGTATAATATTTATGGTACAGTAAGGTTCTGAGTGTGTTTTTGGACAAAGTTGTGCATAGTGTTTTGCAGTTGAGCCATTGTGGTTAGAATATGCTTTGAGCAACCACTTTATTCTTTGACATATGATACATATCTAATATCTAAATTTAATAAAAGGTATTAATTGTGAGTTTTCTATTTATTTATTTATTTATTTATTCTGCGTGTTATCAGACAATTATGGATTTAAGCTCCACCCCTGGCCCCACCCCTAACCACTACTACTACTACTAACAAACATTTCTAAAGCGCTACTAGGGTTACGCAGCGCTGTACAATTCAAACATAGAAGGACAGTCCCTGCTCAAAGAGCTTACAATCTAAAAGACAAGAGAACAATCTAAAGACCCCCACCCCCTTTAGCCTCCCCAAACAGTTGGGCCACCGACCACCTATGCCCCTGTGGCAAAAAAATAATTGTTATTTTTCAGCACGCTGGTAGCACGTGCACATATCCAATGCATTGTGGAATGCCTCAGTGTGCCCTATGGTATACCATTTTAAGCTGCAGCTTAATAACTTATTAAAAAGGCCCCTAATATTGTGAGCTCATTAGAGAAAGTACCCATATATAATAACTGTAAACTGCTTTGGTTGTTTCACAGAAAGACAGAATACCAAAACCATGAACCTTTACCCTGAACCTTTAGAGTCCAAGTCCTCTAACTTAATGACGATCTCCTGAGAGAACAGACATAGTTGTCGAACAGCTCTCTGTATCATGGATTTATCCTAGTAACCACCATCCTGATGTTAATCGGAATATTTTTATTTTCCTGAGACCCAGACAATACAGATTGTCCAGGATTTTAAAATTCTACAGGCTTTGGGACCAGGGTTAAAAACCTTCCTGACTGGGAAGCTCCCACAGCTTCTGCATCAATTCCCCTATTAGAGATCACCACTTCAGATATAGAAGATTCCAAAGAAGAATCGGGAGATAGGGACAAGTCCTCTTGGGGGAGCTAACAGTTAGCTCAGTTTAAAGGACAACTGAGTCTAGCACAGAAGCAGGGAACATATCCACTACCACATGCTTATCTATTAGACCAGCAGAAGGGGTGCTTTATACAGGACTGTCTTTCCTCTTAGCCTTCCTCTTCCTTATTAAAAAAAAAAAAATTACAAGCCATGAAGGGTAAAATTAGAACCAACAATACTTTCACAATACCCCTTTGATGCTCCAAAGGGGCAAGGCATGACCCTTTGGGAAAGCCCATGCCACAAGAAGAATGGAAATGTAAAGATCCAGAAGGTGGCTACTGATGACGTTGCTCAGTAGGCGTTCTCCGTGCTGACATTGCTATCCACAACAGATGCCAGAGATGGAAGCAACATTTCCTCAGCAAGCCCTTCCTACATCAATTTCAGCAGCAGGACCTATTCTTTCTCACCTTTCTCATTTTTTTTTTTTGTTAGTTAAGATTGTTTTAAGCTTAAGATTTATGATTTGGTTGACAACTTTGTTATCACAAGGACTTTTTCCTTCCTATTTGTCATATTATCTTGATGCCTATCTTTAAAAATAAATTAGAATCTTGAGCAGCAACTAGTAATTATAGACCAGTTGCCTCAATCACCTTTGGATTATGAATTAGAAGCAGATGGTTATAAAGCTTATATTTACACAGATGATATTACTATCTTGATCCCAAAGGACATCGATTTGATAAAAATGGTCCCGCAAATAGAGAATTGTATAGCTCTGATAGTAACCTGGATGATCAAAAATCACCTCAAACTTATATAGAGAGAAAACTATGTTTTGGGAATCTCAGATTAATTGTCTTGTAAAAAAAAAAAAGAGTTTGGGGATTTTGAGTAATCTAAGACGTATTCGAAAATATTTCACTTTGGAATCTTTCCAAATATTAGTACAAGCACTAATTCTGTCAAAGCTTGATTATTGTAATATTATATACTTAGGTTGTATGAAATATTTACTGAGAAAACTCAGAGCCATCTAAAACACTGCGATTCATCTTAGGTAAATTTGATAGAGTATCTCCATCTTATGAAAAGCTCCACTAGTTGCCAGTGAAGGCAAGAGTCCTTTTTAAGCTTTGCTGTTTTGTCTATAAGATACTACAAGGAGTGGTCCCTAACTATATGTATCCCATGTTGAATATATTGACTTCCAGGAGTGGAAATTAAAATAACCTAAACTTATCATTCCCTTCTTATAGGGGTTCACAATATAAGAAATATTTTACGGCTTTATTCTCATATCAAGCCTCTCAAATTTGGAATTCTTTGCTAACTCTAGTGAAATCTCAATTATATTACCTATCCTTTTGCAAACTTTTAAAGACGAATTTCTTTAGAAAATATGTGCTTTCTAATTACTTGTTGATGCTATGTTTTTCTTTATATTAATCCAACTGTTATATTGTGAGCTTTCAGTTTTGTAGACTGGTTTTATTTTGAATTGTAATCCACTCTGAACCTATTTTTTAGGTGTTGAGTGGCATATAACATTAATATTAACATTATATTGACTTTGTTTCCTCCCTATCAAATTAATTTTTGTAAGATTGCTATTTGCAAAACATTTAGGGAAAAAAGTAACAATTTCATTTTTCTAAGCTCAAGGACACAGGACCTGCATATGCCTTGAGATTCAGTGCCCACCTCTGGTGCTAAGAAGAAAAATTGAGAGTTTCATGTGGAGTGGAGGAGTGGCCTAGTGGTTAGGGTGGTGGACTTTGGTCCTGAGGAACTGAATTCAATTCCCACTTCAGGCACAGGCAGTTCCTTGTGACTCTGGGCAAGTCACTTAACCCTCCATTGCCCCATGTAAGCTGCATTGAGCCTGCCATGAGTGGAAAAGCGTGGGGTACAAATGCAACAACAACAAAAAAAAATCAGGAACACAACTGTAAATGTAATTATTTCCTTTGTTTCACAGAAAGCTACTATATTTAAATAAAAGATTGGTGTCAGTATGAAAAAATTTCATAACACAAAGGCCTTGCATAAATGAAATTTACCTGGCCATGCAGTGGTTTCCAATTTACATATCACAAAACTGCTCCTTGTAATGCCATTGTTAACCAAAGGAACTGCACTATGAATTCATGAACACTGCCCAGGTTGCCTGATAATATAGGAGGATGGGAATGAAAACTCCTATTCACTGAGGTTGCTACTTTGGGCCTAGCAAAGCTGCTGCTCTTGGCTTGCAGCCAACTTTCAACCTGAGGCAAAAGAATTGCTGCTCCCAAGGATCTCTTGGATTTCATTTTAGTCGTGAGGACTCTGTAACCTGCTCTGTGTTTTTCAGAATATATTTCTTGAGAGATTGATAGACAGACATAATAGATGGATAGAAAGTTGATTGATGCTACAGAAATATTAATTGGAAAATGTCATTTAATTCAGGTAACATATAACCTAGTCAGAACATTGGCACAGATTTTCTGTATTCTTGGTGGGTATTGTAATAATATTTACTACCAGAAAACAGCTTGCAGTCTCACTTTGAACATGAGCACTTTTAAATTGCCTATACCAATGTGACTCACTGTTATAGGGCTCTTTAAAGAGCCTTACAGTCTTCCTAAGTAAACAGCAATGTAAATTTCCACACTCTAGTTTATCTGAACATTCAGCAGTACTCTTTCTTCCCCACCATCCCCTTTTCTAACCAACAAGCTTTGAAATAATCTAAACAGTAACACTTTTGTCCACCAATCACATACCTTAGCTGGACAGACCAGCATCACCCAGGCTGTTTTTTGGGCTCCCACTCAGTTTATAAAGTACAGTAATCCTAGAGAGAAAGATATGTCAATTGTGAGTCTTGACTTTGTTTTGGTCTTTTGGGCTTTTTATTACCATTTTTTGCAAACTGCTTTGATATATTTGTGAAAGGTGGTATACTAGATATTTTGTAAATAAATTAACACATATGCAGGACTTTTTTTCTGTCCCACTGTTTTTTACTTTGCTTAGCCACAAGACATTTGTTACCTTTGTGCGGGCAAGTGTATAGTTGGTAGATGTAACTATTAGATGTATAGTACTGAGAAAAGAGGAGACTCCCTCTTTATCCTGCTACTAGCTGCTGAGCTGTTTACATTGTTACATCTATCAACAATTAATTGTTTGTGCCCTTTGTGAACCTAATGGTTGATAATCCCTGACGCAGTCTCTAGAGAGGCGAAATATGGCCACGTTGGGTTGTGTTTTAGCCTTTTTAACTATTAGAAGACATGTATTCTGCTTTTGTGGATTGTACTTTGGTTTCCATCTCCTGTTTGTCTGGTAATTTTATAAGTAGTTTCTTATATGCATATACTAATATATATGGGCAAAAAATCCACTAAAAGACCAGTAAATGTACTTTGGAACAGCCACTGAGGAAACAAAACTAAGGGGTCCTTTTACTGAGCTGCAGCAAAAAAGTGGCCTTAGTGCACCCATGCGTGGTTTTTCCCATGCACTATAGCCATAAAATGTCTGATTTTCTCTTTTTTTTTTGTATTAATGAACATGCACTAATGTTGTCGTTAGTGCATGGCCAGTAAAAAAATTTTACAACATGAGCATGTACCACAGTAAGCGATCAAATGGTAATCATGTGCAAACCAGTTAGCACGTGATAATGTATCTGTGCTGATTAGCACATTAGTGCCCACTCTCCAGTGCTATGGATTTTGACACATACTGTAGGACCCTGAGTGCCTCCCATGGTATGTCATATTGAGCTGCATTAGGCACATGTTAGCACCTAATACAACTTAGTAAAAGGGCCCCTAAATTAGCTGGTGTAGTCAACTCATCTTTACCAAATCATGAAACTTCAGTTCTACTTGCATTCAAAATCAGCTGCTGTGAATGGAGTCAAGAAGAACGGCTTGAAACATAATGGATTAGGCAAGTAAATATCATTTTGTTTAGTTTGCTGTGCTTGTATTCTTTTTTTCATGTCTCTTTGATATGCTTGTTTATTGAGCACTTTTCTGGTGCCTATTGAGCCATATTGCACACTATTAGCAACATAAAGTAAACACAATTTTGGATATTTTCTGTCATTTCAGTTTAAAAACAATATGAAATGACATGGAAAATGTTGTTGTAGAGAAAAAGACGATCAAAGTATACACTTGAAAGACAAAAAGCACAAAGAGCTGTCAAGATGAAACAGTCAAGAGTTTGTTACTGATGAACCCAACATAGGCTGTGGGGTCAAACAAATAAGTCCAAACTCTTGACAATATGCCAAACTGTAAGATTAAAAAACCCAGAAAAATGTCCTCTTCTCTAAGAACTTAAACAAATGCACATTCCATTTATGGCCAATGTTTCACATAAGTGGAGGAGTAGCCCAATGGTTAGAGCAGTGGACTAAGAACCAGGGAAGCTTTGTTCAAATCCCACTGCAACTCCTTGCGTTGTCCAAATTACTTAACCCTTCATTCTTTAGGTATTAACTCAGACTGCAAGTTCTTCAGAAACAGAAAAGCTACTGTACCTGAATGGACAATACTTCAGTAGCTTTTGGGATTGTAGGTGGTATTTAAATAAAATAAATATACTGTGCTTAGCTGCTGAAGAAGTTGACATAAAGATGACAAATAATAAGGAAAAATAATAATAATAAATAAATAATTAATTAATTAATTAATAAGGGAGTGAAGATAGAATTCTAAGACACACTGAAAGAAAGACAAAAACATTTGAAGTGGAAAGGTCATGTGGAGGGACATAATCAAACGGCACTGGCTAAATCGATGGCCAGCCATCTTTGGGGATGGCTCTGCGATGGGGCGGAGCCAAGTGTATTTTCGAAATACGCTTGGCGCCGGCCAACTCACTCGCCGGGTTTAGAGCAGGATCACCGGGTTTATATGAGATGGCCGGCTTCGGTTTTCAGCCATAATGGAAACCGGGCCTGGCCATCTCAAACCCGGCAAAATGCAAGGCATTTGGGCGTGGGAGGAGTCAGCATTTGTAGTGCACTGGCCCCCCTCACATGCAAGGACACCAACCGGGCACCCTAGGGGGCACTTAAAAAAAACCAAAAAACAAAAATAGCTTCCAGGTGCATAGCACCCTTAGCTTGGGTGCTGAACCCCCTAAATCCCCCCCAAAACCCACTCGCCACAACTCTACACCATTACCATAGCCCTGAGGGGTGAAGGGGGGCACCTACATGTGGGTACAGGGGGTTTTGGAGGGCTCAACATTAACCACCACAAGTGCAACAGGTAGGGGGGGAAGGGGCTTGGTCCACCTGCCTGAAGTGTACTGCACCCACTAAAAACTGTTCCAGGGACCTGCATACTGCTGTGAAGGAGCTGGGTATGACATTTCAGGCTGGCATACAGGCTGGCCAAAAAAAGTTTTAGTTTGTTTTTGTTGGGAGGGAGGGGGTTGGTGACCACTAGGGGAGTAAGGGGAGGTGATCCCCGCTTTCCTCCGGTGGTCATCTGGTCAGTTGAGGCACTTTTTTGAGACTTGGTCCTAAAAATAAATGGACGAAGTCCGGCCGGCGAAATGCTTGTTTGAACCGGCTATTTTTTTTCATTATAAGGTGAAGCCGGCCATCCCGTACCCACGCCCCTGACCCGCCCCCGTCCCGTCTTCGCTACCCTACCAACACACCCCCTTGAAGGTTGGCCGGCGCCACGACGAAAAAGCAGTTGTGGCTGGCCAAAATCGGCTTTCGATAATACCGATTTGGCTGGCGATCTCCCGATTTGTGTCTGAAGATCGCCAGGGATCACTTTCGAAAATGAGCTGGATAGTTACAAACCAAGTTGGGTCCTTCTGAGAGGAATCAATCCAGCCCAAGAAAAGTCCAGCAATATCCATACTCAGCTAACTTATCCAACAACAAATAATAATCAAGGACATCAAATACAGGTTTCAGATCTGACAATACTAATAATTAAAACCTATATCTGATATATGCTATAGATTATTCAATCATAGCCCCACCAGCCATGCTGTAGGCCACTGACCCATCAGGAAACCAATCATATAGGGGTCCAAAATATTATATTGACTTACAAAATCAAACAAATGAGCTCATACCATCTTTTAAATCATGTTTCTCAAAAAAGAAAGCAGATATATAGGCCTGAGATAGAGAAGTGGAGGGGCATAATCGAACGTCGCCGGCGATCTATGTTGGCGGCGGCACTACAGTTGGCCGGAACCGTATTATTGAAAAAGATGGCCGGCCATCTTTTTTTTCGATAATAAGGTTTAGCCCGGCCAAATGCCATGGAGTTCGCCAGGTTTGAGATGGCCGGGTTTGTTTTTCAGCGATAATGGAAAAAAATGCCGGCCATCTCGAACCCAGCGAAATCCAAGGCATTTGGTCATGGGAGGAGCCCGCATTTCTAGCGCACTGGTCCCCCCTGACATGCCAGGGCACCAGCTGGGCACCCTAGGGGTCAGTGCGGTGGACTTCAGAAAAACCTCCCACATGCATAGCTCCCTTACTTTGGGTGCTGAGCCCCCCAACCCCCCCCCAAACCCACTACCCACAAATGTACAACACTACCAAAGCTCTTAGGGGTGAAGGGGGCAACTACATATGGGTACAGTGGGTTTTGGAGGGCTTCCATTACCAGCACAAGTGTTACAGGTAGGGGGGGATGGGCCTGGGTCCGCCTGCCTTAAGTGCACTGCGGTACCCACTAAAAGTGCTCCAGACCTCTAGGACTTGTTGCTGCTGTATAACCTTGGCACACCAGTTGACACCTGAAGACTAATCTCTTTGAAAAAGTCCTTTATTTGAATAAGCACGTTTACTCACAGTTAACTGCAGATCAGAGGTTGTGCCCCACTGGCAAAGAGTCTCCCTGGTACTGAGATTAGCAGTAGGTCAGAGCTGGCAGAATGGTGTACAATGCCCTCTTTCAGCCACATTCAAGGTAATAATGTTCTCTAACGTGGGTGACACATGAAAGGGATCTAAAACTGGCTTACAAAAATGGCCACTACCTTATGGACTACCGGAAACAAAACAGGGCACACTCTGAACCCAGTTAGCAGGGGGGGAAAGCACCATGGGAGTAGAACCAAGTACCCTACACCCACCACAATGCATTGCTGATGTGACTCTTCAGGGTACCTAACAGAAAAGGTGTCACATTCATCCGAGAGCCACATCGCAACCAGGGAAGGGCTGTCGGAGGATACAACACATTCTGCTGTCATGGAGGTGGGTAAGGAATTTGAGGCTGGCATACAGGCTGGCAAAAAAGGTTTTATTTTTTTAGTATGGGAAGGGGTTGGTGACCACTGGGGGAGTATGGGGAGGTCACCCCCTCATTCCCTCCAGTGGTCATCTGGTCATTTGGGGCACCTTTTTGAGGCTTGGTCGTGAACATAAAAGGACCAAGTAAACCCGGCGATATACTGCTTATCGCCGTTTTTTTTTTCCATTATCGCTGAAAGCCGGCCATCTTGTAGCCACACCCATGCCCGCCCATGTCCCGCCTTCGCTTCACCACCGACACACCCCTTTGAACTTTGGCCGGTGATGCGACGGGAAAGCGGCGATTATACCGATTTGGCTGCTTTTCCGAGATCGCCGGCCATCTCCCGATTTATGTCGGAAAATGGTCTGCGATCACTTTCAAAAATGAGCTGGATAGTAACACAGTAGATGACGGCAGAAAAAGACCTGCATGGTCCATCCAGTCTGCCCAACAAGACAAACTCATATGTGCTACTTTTTGTGTATATCTTACCTTGATTTGTAACTGTCATTTTCAGGGCACAGATCATACAAGTCTGCCCAGCACTATCCCTGCCTCCCAACCACCAGCCCTGCCTCCCATCACCGGCTCTGCCACCCAATCTCGGCTAAGCTCCTGAGGAGCATTCGTAGTGCACTGGTCCCCTTCAAATGTCAGGACAGCAACCGGGTACCCTAGGGGGCACTGCAGTGGACTTCACAAATTTCTCCCAGGTGCATAGCTCCCTTACCTTGGATGCTGAGCCCCCAACCCCCCCCCCCCCAAAACCCACTCCCCACAACTGTACACCACTACCATAGCCCTAAGGGGTGAAGGGGGGCACCTACATGTGTGTACAGTGGGTTTCGGGTGGGTTTTGAAGGGCTCATATTTACCACCACAAGTGTAACAGGTAGGGGGGCCTGGGTTCGCCTGTCTGAAGTGCACTGCACCCACTAAAACTGCTCCAGGGACCTGCATACTGCTGTCAGGGAGCTGGGTATGACATTTGAGGCTGGCAGAGAGGCTGGCAAAAAAAATATATATATATATATATATATATAGTGTAAACCAGGGCATACATGCATAGTAGGCATGCTGAGAGCTGGAGTTTGTATTGAGTATGGGCGGAGTAACAATTTATGGACATGTTTTATAAAATGTATGTCCAATATTCTAAGACACTTATCCAGTTATCAGGCACCAGTTAGCAGGTGCTAACCAAATACTGCCAGTGAGTATTCCCTCTGACCACCTTGGCACTATCTGGACAATGCCAAAGCAATCTGTGGGTGGAGCTTAGACAGAACCAGATGTTATCTGGTTAGTGACATATTGAGTTAGTGACATATTGAGATCACAAACAGAATAGCTAAACAGACAAAAATAGGACAGTGCTGACCTGTGTCTTGATACCAATGCTAAATATTTGAAAGTTATTATGCTCACGATGGCTGGCATTTTTAAAGATGCTAACTGCTGTGGGCTTAATTTTGGCCCCCATATATTTACATGTATACTTGTTCTTGAACAGGTGTTATGTTTGATTTCTGATGAATTTGTGCTAGTTTTTAAATGTTAGTGATAGGAGGAAGTGTAAAAATGGCATTGCGAGACTTGAGGATGAAAAGGAGAAATATCTAACAGCTGATAAGGATAAAGCAAAATTGTTTAACAAATATTTCTGGAATAGGACCACAGAAGACAAACACAATTAGGAATGGAAGTATGGAGGATCTTCAATGATTCAGAAAACAGTGGTCATTGGGAGCTAGCTAAATTAGAGATGGACAAAGTGATGGGGTCAGATGGGATACATCAAAGGGTGACTGTATCTACAGAAAGGTGGTATATCAAGTGTGGAATAAACATAAACATATTGAAGGAACTTAGGGAAGTTCTGGCAGCTCCGCTGTACTTTCCAATACTTCTTTAGATTTGAGGGTTGCCCGGGAGGACTAGAGTAGGGCGGATGAGGTCCCTCTGCACAAAAGCGAAGATGGGAGCTATGGCTCCTTGCCATTTAAATTGCCCCTATGGGGCTAACAGGATAGTGGAATTGGTACTTAACTGGTTAAATGCTGATTTTCATTACTAAACTGGCTAAGATAACTGAATAAAAAGGACCATATAAAATTAATTCCTATCTTTATGTGGTTCTTCATAGCCAGTTAAGTGCTCAATATCGCACTTAACAGGCTATGTTTTTGCCAGCTCTGTATACATGGAAATTCAATGCTGTAGCCCGGACATGATCCAGCATTGAATTTCTGGGTATACTGCTGATGTCAGTCAACAAAATGTTGATTGCAGCCGGCTGCATATTGGGCCCCTCATGTATACTTTGAAAGAAAGGTGGCAAAGAATAGATATGTTAGAGATATTTAAATACCCCCATGAAATAAATTCACAGCAGGCAAGTCTCGTTCAATTGAAAGGGAGCTTTGGAATGAGGGAGCACTCATTAACCTAGACACCCTGTTACAAAATTACCCTCAACAACATGTTGCTGCTGAACTGAAGCAGGTAAGAAAGAAAAAAAATATGCCTAGGGTTTTGGTGCTGCCCATTCCTTCTCACACTAAAATATAGTTTTAGATGGTTTAATCTGAGCTTTGCATTACTATCGATAGAAGGTTGTAAGAGATGTGAACACGTCACACTATTTCTGCAAAAACTGCACTGGCTACCAGCATAATACTGGGCTAAATTTAGAACTGCGTGCCTGATCTGTAAGGCCCTTAAAGGAAATGGGCCTACTTGAAGAACAGGATCTCCCCTATGAATCTCCGTGATGACTAAGGTCTTCTCAAATAGTATCTTTAACCACACCCTCTCCAAAAGTCATCACATGATTTCACACATGCCAGAGAGCCTTCTCCAGAGTAGCCAGCAAACTCTGGAATGCAATCCATGAAATGCTTCACTTAATGCAAGAATATCTTTACTTTAGAAAGCTGGTGACTCTTTTTCCAATCCTTTAATGAAGGAAGCAATTAATTTTCTGGTTGCACATACCCAAAGACTAACACTGACTGAACATACTGTAGCAGACTTGATTTTCCACTCCCACCCTAGCTGACATGATATTCGTGCACCTTTCTGGCTTCACATGTAGCTTTCTCTAAATTAGTCCTTTTATTTTCTAACTGCACTTACTCTATCATATCTATCCATGTGTTCCACCTTTGCTTACACTCTATGCTGTCTATTAAGATGCTTAATTGCATTTTGTGTTGACAATATAAGTATCATACTAAGAGGGGCATTTTCGATATGACATCTAAATCTGATTTTGGACATTTTGTATAATATTATCATGTTAATATAATACTAAATGTTTATCTCTTATATATCTCCACTATTCATGATGTATTGTAAGCCACATTGAGTCTGCAAAGAGGTGGGAAAATGTGGGATACAAATGCAATAAATAAATTAATAAATAAATAAAACGTCCAAAAATCCAGTAGCAAACATGGCAATTTTGAAACCAGAAAGATGTCCAATTTTTTTGTTTTGAAAATGGCCATTTGTTAGATGTTTTTGCACTCAGTGCATCTATCTTTTTGGACCATTTAAAAAAAAAAATCCAAGATAAAAACGCACAAAAACAAGCCATTGGAATGTGTGTGTGGGGGGAGGGGTGTCAGCATTCTTAGTAGATTGGTCAGACAGACATCCCAGCAGAGCAGTGGGAGACCGTAGGGGGCAGTGCAGTGGACTTCACCAAAAAAAGGTCCCAGGTACATATCTCACCATTACCCCCTTATATTGAATGGTGAGCCCTCAAAAATCCACCAAACACCTATTGTACCCAACTGTACACCCCTACAATAGCCCTTATGCCTGCTAGTGTCACCTATATTTGGTACAGTAGATTTTTGGTAGGTTTTGGAGGGCTCACACTTTCCACCACAAGTGTAACAGTTAGAGTGGGATATGGGCCTGGATCCCTTTCTCTACAAGTGCATTGCACCGACCACTAGGCTGCTCTAATAGGACAGGCAATAGTATCTGAAGCTGTCATAGATCCTGGTATGTATTGTTTCTTTCAAATCTTTGGGGGGGGGGGGGGGGTGTCAGTGGCCACTGGTGGAATAAAGGAATCATGCCTTAATCCCTCCAGTGGTCATTTAGGACACCTTTTTCCAGTGGCGTACTAAGGGGGCGGTGGGGGCGGTCCGCTCTGGGTGCACGCCGCTGGGGGGGGGTGCCACGCGCCGGTCAGCGTCGTTCGTTTCCATGCTCTCTCTGCCTCGGAACGGGAGCATGGAAACGAACGACGCTGACTGGTGCGCGGCACCCCCCCCCAGCGGCGTGCACCCGGGGGGGTTCTTTCGCTGGGGTGGGGGGTGTCCTTTTGCTGGGGGGGTCATGCTGCACCGGGGGGGCACTGCACCCGGGGGGCGGGGCGCATCGGCGATCCGCCCCGGGTGTCAGCCCCTCTGGGAACGCCACTGCCTTTTTCTAACTTAGTCATGATTAAAACAGGTCTAGACCAAAATGTCTAACTTTTAGCCCCAGACATTTTTGCTTTGTTCCCTTATGGCAAAAAAACCATCCAAGTTTTGGGAATGCTCAGATCCTGCCCCCCTACATTCCCCCTTGTGATTTGGATGCACTACATATGAACAGTATAGAAAAACATCATCAAAATGGGGTTTGAAAATTGCAATTTGGACGTTTTGACAAAAAAAAGTCCATCTGCCACTGTGCCATTTTTTGGATGTTTTTCTGTTTTGAAAATGAGCCCCCATGTCACACTATCGTACGCTTATTGAATTATTTTTCTGCTGTAATTGTCTGTTGCCTATAATTAACTTACTAATGCTGTATACCACCTTGGGTGATTTTTTTCCCAAAAAGGTGGCAAATATATCCAAATCTGAGTAGGGGGATTTACAGGTGGGAGTCCAGGATAAACCAGGAATGGAGAGGAAGAATGTGGAGAGAGCTAGGGACAAGAATATGGTAAGAACAAAATATTAAGAGAGTTTTGAGGGGTAGGGGAGTAGAAGAGAATAGGGAAATAGGAGAGATGCTCCTAGAAGTTGTAAAGGAGTAAAAAAAAAATTGGGTGAAGAACCATTTGGGACATAGAAGAGAGTGGAGATGAATGTGGGGAAAAGCTAGAGAAGCAGTAAAGGAGAATGGAATGGTGTGGAGAAGAGTGAGGAAGAAGCTTCCAGGTAGGGTTGAAGGACTGGTAAAGGATGGGGGGGGGGGCGGATTTTAGGGCAGGAGAGAATGCAAGGGGAGCTTTCTCAGGACTGAAGAAAGTGCTAGCTGAACCTGACATGGAAAAAGAGGATGAAGGAGATGATAAAAGACACAAGATGGACAAGGCAATATAGAGAACAGAGTTCAGAGGAGGAACGGGACAGGAGGAGAAGTGAAAAGATTATGCTGGAGATACTAGGGAAGTGCAAAGGAGGTAAAGATGCATAAGTTTGATCTACCACTTTTCTGTGGTACAACTAGCTATTGGATTAAAGGAGTGGGGAAAAAATAACTCATGAAGTGGGAAAGATGGGTGAGAAAGAGGAGAGAGAGAGAGAGAGAGAGAGTACAAATCCTGGCTACTATATTTTTTTGGGGGTGGGGTCCAGGAAGATGTAAAAAGGGTGAAATAGGGTGTTCAAAGTACAGAAGAAAGAAGACAGAAGAGGAGGAGTAGGAATGAGGAAAGGTAGAAGTAGAAGAACAAAACAGTAGGTAGAAGTAGAAGAACAAAACAGAAAAGGAAGGGAAAAAACGCGTTAAAGCTTCCAAACTGAAGGAAAAAGACGAAAAGGATAAAAATGGGAAAATGAAGGAAATAGTGAATAAAAAGGAGAACAGAAAGCCAGAGATTAAGAAAAAGAGGCATTGAGCCAAAAAGTCAAGCCAGAGAAACTAAAGTTTGGAAGCTATTTTGTTACTATGTCTGATAAATATTAATAACTCATCGGTGTAAAATATCCAGGGTCCCAGTTCAAAGGCTCAGAATGGGATGTGTGTCTCACACAGAATTTACATGTTAATAACATCTGGACTTTTTTGGCAGACTAGAATTGTCTCTGGCCTAATTATCTCACTTCTGTGCAGGATATACCTGACAGCACTGAGGGCTTTGTACTGAGTTGAAAGATTTAGTGATAATTAAAGAAAGGACTTTCTGGTATATTTTGACAGTAGATTACTATAATTTTCCATAGAGATAGTGCAGTGACCCCCCCCCCCCCCCCCAACACACACATAAATATATATGAACTATCTGAGGTCCAATTCTATAAAGGTTGTACAAATCTGGACACTAAAATGCAAAGTTCTGAATGCATAATTCTATAACAGAATCTGAGTGCCCAGATTCTGTTATAGAATAGTAGTCTAAGTTGCATTTGCATGCCAGTATTTTGGTCCTATCACTTACACCATATTAAAGGCAGACATAAAAGTTGGTGAACAAATGTTTGCATCTGAGATCTTATAACAGTCTATAAATTATGCATTTAAGTACGGGTCCCCGCCCATGCTTCACCTACATGTATACCTTCTTACATTAGTGCACTATCGTGGGTTGTGCACTCAGGGGTCCTTTTACAAAGGTGTGCTGAAAAATCGCCTGCGCTAGTGTAGGCACATGTTTTTGACATGAGCAGATCTATTTTTCAGCGTGCCTGTAAAAAAAGGCCTTTTTGTCGGCCAAAATTAGACGTGTGGCAAAATAAAAATTGACCCCCATCCATTTTGGGTCTGAGACCTTACTGCCACCCATTCACTTAGCAGTAAGGTCTCACGTGTTAACTGGGCAGTAATCAACGCACGTACACTACCGATTACCACCCGGTTAGCACCGTGCATTCGAAAATAAAAAATATTTTCGGTTGCATGTAAAAAATGGAATTATTGCCCGGGTCACGCTTAGTAAAAGGGCCCTTAAGCTTGTAGAATACTGATTAGTGCCTAACTGGCACTTAGGCATGTGAATATTACATTCATGCCTATAAGCACTAATATATTTTATCATATAAATGGTGCTTACATTTACCCCCTAATGCTATAAAAATCACCAAAAATTGTGCATGCATAATAACATTGTTGAGTCAAGTGAAGGTTGATGTGTCAATTACCAAGAACCAAACTAACACAATTATATAACTGTTACTCAAACCTAAAAGTATAAAGCACATACCTATTCTGACACCCTCTTCCTCTTGGCGTCTGTGTATTACCTCCGATATGGTTTTTCCCTAAAGTCATCACCCATATATGCAGAACATTTACTCCCAACCCAACCAATGAAATCCCAGAGCTGATCAGACAACCAATCAATATTTACATTAATAAAGACCAATAAATTTCCAGGCCCTGATGCAGCTTTGCGAAACATGGCATGTTGGCAGAGGCCCTAGTAGAACATGAATGACTGACAGCATAGAAGGAACAAAGATTAGTTTTCCAAATTTTTTTGAAAAAATTGTTGATGAGCAAGAAATATATAGATTGGTATAACATGGAATTAGTTTGAAGCCGATGATGATGAGACAAGTGAGTCACTGGGCAGTGGTTCCAGTGTGAAATGAGCCACTGTCAAGACCTCTTTCCACGGTTTGGTTCTTTGCACATTCCAATTCTTAGATTGAGTATATAAGATCATTATAAGCATTGGGTTGTGTGGTTGTATACCTTTGGAAATTTTCCACCATGATATTAAGTTTTTCTGGGATATCTCAAATAGTTGATTAATTAAAGATATTGAAGCATCTGGTGGTTTTCTCGCCTTCACTGTTGTGTTTGCTTCATGTATTGACTGTGGAGTATTGTTCTTTTGTGGCTTTTCTGGTCATTTAAGAATATGCCATTTCCCATTTGTCAAAGTTGCCTTTAGCATAAAGCAGTGGTTAGTCACTCAGGCAACAGGATTTAATAAGGCAATGAGATAGTGTTATAATGTATCTGTGTATATTTATGGTGTGACTGTATTTTGAAAATTGTGTACAATTCTGATTGACCCATTTCAAACAGGTAGAACTGGAAAACATGAAGAATAGGGATCTTCAGCTTGGGCAAGATACAGCTGGGAGGGGACATGTCAGACATTTATAAAATCATGAGTGGGATGGTGGAACAGATATATAGGGAATGTTTATTTATGCATTCAAAACTGTACCACAATTGGGGGCATTCCATAAAGACCAACAGGTAACAGATTTAAAATAAATTACAGATAGTATTTTTTTCACTCAAACAATAAATCTGTGGAATTATTTGGCAGATGATGTGGTGGAGGATTCTGGCATAGGTGGTTTTAAAAGGGATTTGGGCAGATCCATAGAGGATAAACCCATACATAATTATCAGCCAAGAAGACCATGGAAAGCTACTGCTCATTCCTGGGAGTGAGATGCATGAAATTGACCTGTTCATTGGGATCTGCTGAATACTTAGAGGCTGTTTTACCAAGCTGCACTAAAAAGTGACTGGCGCTGGTATCAGTGTGTAGGTTTTCTGTGTGCTGCAGCCACTTTTAGTGCAGCGGTAAAAAGGGTGCCATGTTTTTTTTTTTGTAATGGTCATGTGCTAGTTTCCCCATTTGCACATGGCCATTACCATGGCAGCCCTTACCACCACCTATTTAGGAGGCAGTAAGGGTTCCCACCCTACTCCTGTGCTAATTGGGTAGCGCGTGGTAATGTGCCTATGTTATCCAATTAGCGCAGGCATGCCTACTCTCCATCCATGGGCATGCCTCAAGCACTGGAAAATAAAATACATTTTTCAGAGTGTAGCACATGGTAGGCCCACATTAGGCCTATAGCACCTTAGTAAAAGGGTCCCTTAGAGGGGCATAATCGAACGGGGCATCCAAGTTTTCCTGAGAAGGACGTCCCCGCGAAGGGGCGGGAAAACTACTACTACTACTACTACTACTACTTATCATTTCTATAGTGCTACAAGGCATACGCAGCGCTGTACACCATACACAAAAGAGCTTACAATCTAGATAAGACAGGCAGACAGACAGAATAATTAAGGGTAAGGGAATAAAGAGGTGAGGATAAAAGGACAGGGCAAGTGAGGGTTAGGAGTCAAAATACTGAAAGATCTGAGGGATTCCCAGGGACAGGATGAACCATTGGAGAACACTGAGGGTTTGCCTCCACTTGAATCAGAGAAGAATGATGTCCAAAGTTCTGAAGGGCAAGACGTTACAGCAATAATTCAAGGAGAAGGGAGCTCTGAGCAAAAAATCACAGACGTTCCAATTAAAACCCGTATTATCGAAACAAGATGGGTGGCCATCTTTTGTTTCGATAATACGGTCGGGGACACCCAAATCTCAACATTTAGGTCGACCTTAGAGATGGTCGTCCCGATTTTCGGCGATAATGGACACATGCACATCTCAGAAACGACCAAATCCAAGCTATTTGGTCATGGAAGGAGCCAGCATTCGTAGTGCACTGTTCCCGCTAATATGCTAGGACACCAACCGAGCACCCTAGGGGGCACTGCAGTGGACTTCAGAAAACGCTCCCAGGTGCATAGCTCCCTTACCTTGTGTGCTGAGCCCCCCAAAACCCACTACCCACAACTATATACCACTACCATAGCCCTTAGGGATGAAGGGGGGCACCTAGCTGTGTGTACAGTGGGTTTGTGGTAGGTTTTGGAGAGCTCACATTAACCACCACAAGCGTAACAGGTAGGGGGGGATGGGCCTGGGTCAGCCTGCTTGTACCCACTAAAACTGCTCCAGGGACCTGCATACTGCTGTCATGGAGCTGGGTATGATATTTGAGGCTGGCATAGAGGTTGGAAAAAATATTTAAAAAAATATTTTTTTAGGGTGGGAGGGGGTTAGTGACCACTGGGGGAGTAAGGGGAGGACATCCCCGATTCCCTCCGGTGGTCATCTGGTCATTTAGAGCACATTTTTGTGGCTTGGTTGTAAAAAAAAAAGGACCAAGTAAAGTCGGCTAAGTGTTCGTCAGGGACGCCCTTCTTTTTTCCATTATCTGCTGAGGACGCCCATGTATTAAGCACGCCCCAGTCCCGCCTTCACTATGCTTCTGATATGCCCCCATGAACTTTGGTCGTCCTCGCGACAGAAAGCAGTTGAGGACACTCAAAATCGGCTTTTGATTATGCCGATTTGGGCGACCCTGGGAGAAGGACGCCCATCTCCCGATTTATGTCGAAAGATGGGTGCCCTTCTCTTTCGAAAATAAGCCTGTTTAGTGACTCAAGCAGGTTTGAAAGTCATTTGAACTGGCTCAGCATGGCATATTTTATATTCCAGTTTTGTTAGTTTGCATGATACCATGATTATGACCTAAACAACAGGTGGTCAGACTAGGCCAAATTGGTGTTTTTCTGTTGTTATTCATATATTACTATAAAATATGTTAGATGTTGGAATGTAAAGCTTCTATTAGTCTTATTCTGAATGATTTTACTTTAACAACATTTCCTAAAACAAAGGGTGTGGCAATTGTTGACTGCAACAAATGTTATTTCCTATTAATGCTGTGGCTTTACTAGAATTCTTTCACATTTGGATTCGTGGCACATTTTGATTTTCATAAATACAAATTTAACTGAGCCTCAGCTTAGGAAGTGGGTCTTTAGTCACGGCTCATGTCTATAAATCATCTTATTGCAGCTGCAATAACATCTGTGTATAATTTTGTCGGAAAATTTCCCATGTAATGTCATGAATAGTTGTGACACCAGATGAGGGCTGGTCTTCAGCACTTCACATGTGCTATTTCATTGCTCGCTCTCTCTCTCTCTCTCTCTCTCTCTCTCTCTCTCTCTCTCTCTCTCTCTCTCTCTCTCTCATTCTTCAGGCTCCAGTTCTCTGCAGTTTGAATAATTTAATGCAGGGCACTTCTTTGCCTGGTACATCACCAGCTGTACAGTGTGTCTTGCTGAGCTGCATACCATTTGTTATCCAGAAAACTGGAGGCAAGCTTGTCACCATGTGAAGAGACACATCTGCTGAGAGAATAAACAAACTAATACCAAAGTCCAACTAATAAAACGAGAAAGGATAAAAAGTAAACGTACACAACAGACAAGAGTTAAATAAAGGAAAGCATCTGAGTCCCCTGTTTCATTCTTCTTTCTGCTAATCTCACAACAAATTCAGTCCTTTATGCATTAGATGTATTGGAAATATTGGGGGGGGGGGGGGGGGGGGGGGGGGTATTGCTAACTGGATATCCCGTCGGCATGCATAGCATGTATGTGCTTCAACATATGAATATCTGTGGAAAGTTAGTGGTCTATAAATCCTTCTGGAAGAAAGCAAATATTTTTGGTGCTCACTGAGGTTATTTTATTGTGGTTCTGAGGCCCTAATGCAACTTGCAGTGTATCACAGCAAGTCACGTTAGGGTATTTGCATAGTAATAAAATGTAAAACATGCATTTGCATCTCATTACTATGTTACCAGTAGCAACTTATTTATTGACCCAGTATTTTAGGTCAGGCTTAGGCCTTTTAAGTTGCTTTAAGGCCCAATTAATGTGACTTAAGGCCCTACTACTGCAATGGGAATTGAACCTGGTTCTGCTGGTTCTCAGGCCCGTGCACTAACCAGTAGGCTGCTCCTCCTCTCCATGGGGAGAAGTTATCAACATGGACTGTCTTTAAGATGAGTTATTTTACTGTTAACCTGAGTAATTAGTAACTAAGGGGTCATTTTACTAAAGGATGTTAAGCCTTTAATGTGCGGTTAGCTCACACTAACCAGCTACCATAGAATATGTTACAGTGTTTTGCAGTAATTTGCATATTTGCGTGTGCCAACCCACACATTACCTATTTTTTGAAAACTTTGTTTAGGAGTGGCCGTGTCATTGGTGAAGAGTGGACATTCCCGTATTATATGATTAACACATTATAATTAGCGAATGTTAACCGGATAATGCAGAGTTAACGCAGGGGCACGTAGCACCTCTTAATAGGAGGCAGTAAGTGCTCCTGCATTAATTCTTGCAGGTACCATGCATGAATAGCACACAACCTGCAATTAAAATGAAGGACAAAAGACCTAAAATATGCCATGTTCAATCTAGGTTTAGCACATGGGAAAGTCCTATGTTAACACTCGTTAAGACTAGAATGTACCACAGCTTAGTAAAACAATCTGAGCTAAACTGCATGAATTGTGGTAAAATAATCTATCTTAATGGTAGCCCACACTGATAACTGTCTCCCTAGGTGCCTAAATGTTGCCCTATTTTCAGCCAAAATTAGGTGTTTAAGGGGCCCTTTTACTAAGCTGCAGTAAAAAACAAAAAAAAGAACATGGGCTTAACATATCCCTAATGAGGGACTTTCTCACACACTAAGTCTATTTTTACCTTGGCTGTAAAATTGGGCAGGTCCCATGGTAACTGAAAAATTAGTGTTCAGGACCTGCAAAAAAGGAATAACAATAATGTGAGAGCACATACTGCCTTCTGTCTAAGAGGCAATAAGTGCTCACACATCAAATCCACATTATCCATTTAGAAGCAGTTTCAATATATATGGTGCCAAAATTGTCACAAAAAAAACCCTGCACTTAGCAGTATTCTATAAGCCTCACTTAAAGTTAGGTGTGGTTTATAGAATACGCGTAGCGACCATCTCATGACTAAAATGTAGGCACAGCCACTCACGCCAATTAAAACCTGGTGTAAATGCCCATGTCTTATTTAGGCATGGGTATGGTATATTCTTGTAGATGGGGTATTAAAGAAATAAATAAAATGCTGAGTGTCCCCTGTAAAGGAGCCATCCTGGGTCTGCTAGGGCTGCCCAGGGTCTGCTGGCACTTTGGGGGTTTTACATACAAATGATGTGAAATGGTGCCTGTTTATGGTAAAAAAAAAAAAAAAAAAAATAGAACAAGGATTGGATTCAGGAAAATGTGACCTGGATGGTGTCACAATTTTTATTAAAGTGTAATGTAATTTACCTTGTATTTTCTCCATACACTTTAATGGGAAAATCTGATTTCAAAATGGAGTTTGTAAAAAGTTTACAAACTGTAATAGTTGGTTAACCTTCCACAAGCTAGCATCTGATTGGTGCTGCTAGGTCAGATGGTCTAGCTGCAGTCCTGTTGCTAGGGGGAGGCAGAGCTGGATACAAGGAGAGGAACTGAAGACACAGGAGAGAACAGACCTGTGTGTGGAAGGTGCTGTGCCTGTGTGTGTGTGTGTAAGAGTTGATTTATACAGGAGAGAGAGAGTAAATAAAGAGTTGTCTGATACAAGGTGAGAGGAACTGAAGAAGCTGAAGGAGCCAGACCTGGGTGTTGAGTGTCCTGGTCTGAGAGAGAGAAATTGTAATTCAGTGTGAGAGTGTGAGGAAAAAAATTGTGTTGTATTGCAGGGCAGCGGATGACTGAGAGAGAGTGGAATTTTGTGGAACAGAGGGACTGAAGGTACAAGGGAGATAGACTTGCATGAAAGATGCTCTGCCCTTATATGTATAAGAAATTTGTGTGAATAGACAAGCTGATAACCACAGCACACCTGACTGGAAGGGCCACCACTTTTTATGCTCCTAAATTAAGAGTTTGGTGAAATTCATTATAACTTTAGGCACTCAGCCCTGCACATAGGCGCCTGGTATCAGAGGCTAAGCCTCCCCAGCCGCAGGATCGGATCCTGATGACGTCACCTGTAGTTTCACGTGACGATGCCCACACGACCCGGTTCCGCCCGCCCGGGGCTCGCCACTCGGCCCAGCCGCAGGCCGCTCCCATGTCCCAACTGCCCGCCCTCTTCTCTCCCCCAAGATCCCTTTCCTTTTTTAAAAATTTTAAATTTACCTCCAGTCCGGCAGCGTAGCAACAGCATCAGTGAAAGCGCTCCCAGTAAAAGTGCTTCCCTTCTCTCAGTGTCCCGCCTTCTTCTGACGTCATGATGTCAGAAGAAGGCGGGTCACTGAGCGAAGAGAAGCACTTTCACTGGGAGCGCTTTCACTGACGCTGTGCTGCCGGACTTCGGAGGTAAATTTAAAAGAAAAAAAAAAGGAAAGGTAACTTATCTTGGGGGGGGGGGAGAAGAGGGTGGACAGTTGGGGCAGGGGAGAGAGGGACATGAATGGGAGGGTAGGGTAGGGCTCAGGGAGAGAGGGGAATTGCTGGATATGGATGAATGGAGGGGGGCAGGGGAGAGAGGAACATGGATGGGAGGGCAGGGCAGGGCTCAGGGAGAGAGGAGAATTGCTGGATATGGATGAATGGAGGGGACAGGGGAGAGAGGGACATGGATGGGAGGGCAGGGCTCAGGGAGAGAGGGGAATTGCTGGATATGGGTGAATGGAGGGGGGCTTGTTATTTGGGTTGCTTGATTTTTTATCTTGTGAGCAAAATCTAAATAAATAAAAATAAGATAAGAAATCAAGCAACCCAAATAACAAGCCCCCCCCTCCATTCACCCATATCCAGCAATTCCCCTCTCTCCCTGAGCCCTGTCCTCCCATCCATGTCCCTCTCTCCCCTGCCCCCTCCATTGAACCATATCCAGCAGTAGCTCATTTTCAGTAGTAGCTCAAGGTGAGTTACATTCAGGTACACTGGATATTTCTCTGTTCTTTTTTTCTTTTATTTGATTTGATATACCACCATTTTCCTACAATTTCTGCCGTGATAACATTGCAAGTAAGTGTGTCAGCCAGAGGTAATTTGAAAGAGATATCAGACAATTGATCTACATTCTCCCTCCTGCTCTCCACCATATAAAGGGCAGGAAGGAAAATGGGGTGCGTATGCAACACACACACACACACACACACCCACTGGCACTGTCCTCCAGTAAGCAGGAGTTGTCAAACAGTATTCTTTATCTACTGCTTACTCTTCTGTTGGTTTTGGACTGATGTGGAACCCATAGTTTCATGAGACCCATTAGCCTCCACCAGGAGAGAAGGCAGCAGCAACATCAGGTTAGAAGCTCTGCATGGTGACACCTGTTAGCTGAGGGGGATCTGGTGGGGAGAGAAGATGATAAAGGTGAATATGTCAGGAGTGATAGAAGATGAGAAGGGTGATGTGACAATAGCCATAAGTGGTGTAGAAGCTAATGCACTAGTTTTACATTTGTGGATTTAAAAAAAAAAAAAAAATATATATATATATATATATATATATATACAGTATATATATATATATATATATATATATATATATATATATATATATATATATATATTGTATTACAGTGGGAACCCAATAAGTTTGCCTAGAGTCCACAAAAGGGTTAATCCTGCCCTTAGTCTAGGCATATAATACAGTAAGACTGGATGTGCAGAGTCAAGATTTGGCTATGGAGAACAAGGACAGGGCAACAGCTGCTTGTTTGATAAATAGAGGTAATGAGAAGTTGAAGAGTAAATGAACAGCTCAAATTTCTCCTTTTCACTTATAAGAAGTTGAAGAGTAAATGAACTTCTTATAAGTGAAAGGAGAAATTTGAGCTGTTTGGGAAGCAGATGGGGAGCCAATGTAGTAACCAGAGAATAGATGTCACATGGTTCTAATAGGCTTGGATGAAGATTTTAAAAATGTATTTTATTCTTTTACAAATGACAAAAATAGAACATAAGGCCAACAATTCATGGATTTCTTCTATATAGTAAATTATGGTTTTTTTTTTCAAACAGTCCATAAATTATCATGATTATACTTTCTAAATTATTTATGCCACTTCCCCAAACTTGCAGTAATAGAAACTATTCATTATATTGACTCATCTTTTATATTTTTAATTAAACTATTTCTTCTTGGAGGAAAAGAGCTCAGCTCATTGAAAGCATATCACTGAACTTCTCACTCTAAGAGGCAGGGACTGTTCATACCATCATTACTCAAAACCTTAACTTTCAGAAAGTCCATAAATTCTGAAATGTATAATATTAGCATTATGTTAACAAATTAGGCTTATCTGAAACATCTAGTATCAAATGTCTTCCTGAGGCTGGAAATATTATTCTATTCCTTTCAATTCAATCTTTCTTCATCATTTCTTACCATTTTAATTTGCCTAATCCGGACCATTGGATTTACTCTCAATCTGTATACTATGATTTATTCTTCCCAATGAATCCCCATATTGGGAGCAAAATCAACGACCAGGTCATAGAAATTAAAGTTATAGTAGTATTGGGTTTTATTTATTGATTTCATGTATTTTTAGGAGGAGTCCTTTTTTTGGGAGGGGGGGGGGGGTCTTAAGAGTGATAGAACATAGTGAGTGTCTTTCTGTTTCTCTGTCTTTGCCCATCTGCAAACAACTTCTGTTGAAAGAAATTTAATACACAGATGAAAAGATATTTGAAGCAGTGGTGGCCACTGTTCCTTCTAAACTGCCAACTGCATTGCCTTCAGTGGGGAATGGTACTTCAATATTGTGTTTTCAATTGCTAGGAACAGGCAGGTTTCCCTAAGGTCCTACATAGCTTGCCTGTCCCTTACTATTGGAAACATGTTAGTGAAACAGCGATCCGCCTCACCCCACCCCCCACTGGCAGGACTGTATGTGGAAGTCTCCCTCTCAACTTAAAAAGAACAGTGGTGGTGGCTGAGGAGTCAGCAGAGGATCCCATTTTGCTACTAGTTAAGAAAATGTTGGAGCATCATCCATGACTCAGAAGGAGCTGATATATGATCCCACTCTGCTCCTGGTGAAGAATTTAAAGCAGCAGCATTGCCAGAGAAGGAGCTGGCAGATGATCCCACTGCCCTGCTGGTGAATAAAACATTTGAGCTGCAGTAGCAGCATAGAAGAATCCAGTGGAGGATCCCAATCCCTCATCAGTGAAGAAGAATTTAAAGTGGGAACAGCATTTTATGATGAGTCTGTGTGGAATTCTGTGTCCTGCTTGTAAGCAGTGCTCTGAACCTGGGCAGGAGATTAGGGACATTACCAGCTATAACTGCTTAGATGCTAAAAAAGTTGATTATATTGAAAGAAGGAGAAAAAAAAAACTATGCACAATGCAGTGGCTTCCAGGACCCCATGCAGCGTTGCTCTACCAGAAACAGATGTGCTCAACAACTCTGTTGGATGCCATCTACCCTGGATATAGTTAACTTTGATTTCAGCAGTTTTCAAAACTGTTCCACACAGAAGGCTCATAAATAAAGGGAGTAGCCTAGGACAGTGGACCAATTTAGAAAATTGATAGATGACAGAGGGTAATGACAAATGGAACTCACTCTGAGAGAACAGTCATTAAGCCAGTTGTGCTCAATATCCTTGTAAGCAATATTATGGAGGAGTTAAAAGGACAATTTTGCCCTTTTGAAGATGACATCAATATTCGCAACAGAGTGGACACCTCTTTGGGAATACTCAGTCATTGGGCAAAAAATAAGTAAATAAATAAGACAGCTGAAACAGTCTAACATTTGGCAACTGCAATTTGGTTCCCAAAATCTTTGTAATCATGTATGTATTTGAGGTACCAACATCCAAAAGACCTGAATATGAGAAATTCCAGTTCATGAACCAGAAGAAAAATTGTGGGGTGATACTGTCTGATAATCTCAATAAATCAAAGCAGTGTAACAAGGCAATGGCTATTGTCAGATAGATGCTAGCTTGCAAAAAGAGAGGCATAATCAGCAGAAATGAAAAGGTGATAATGGGAAGGCCTCTTTGTGTTCAGTTCTAGAGAGGATATCACAAAAATGATAGTAGACTAGAGCAATGTATGAAAATCTTATGGCAGACTGCTTTCATCTGAGTACCTTGGTGTGCCTCCAGAAGAGGGTTAACATAAGTACATAAGTATTGCCACACTGGGGCAAACCTAAGGTCCATCAAGCCCAGCATCCTGTTTCCAACAGTAGCCAATCCAGGTCACAAATACCTGACAAGATCCCAAAAAAAGTTCAATACATTTTATGTTGCTTATCCCAGAAATGAGCAGTGGATATTTCCAAAGTCATTCTTTTAGGAAGCCATCCAAACCTTTTTTAAACCCCACTAAGCTTACTGCATTTACCACATTCTCTGGCAACAAATTCCAGAGTTTAATTGCACGTTGAGTGAAGAAAACTTTTCTCTGATTCAGTGGTGTAGCCAGAAGGCAATTTTTGGGTGGGCCAACAGGTTGGATGGGTAGGCACTAGACAGTGGTGTGCTGGTAAATGTTTAACAACAGGCTCTCTCCCCGTTCCACCTCTGCGCCCCCTCCCCCCCTCCCGTGCACCTCTGCGCCTCCCCTCAAAATTGCAGAGCTGGCTATAGCTGGGGAGAGAGCCTGGGGAGGGGGGCAATGCATTACTCTCTCCAGGAAAAAAAAAATTAATGATCCCAGGTTCCAATCTAATTCATGTTTAATGTGGGATAAAATGCCATAAAGAAGTAAGTAAGTAAATAAATAAATAAATAAATAGTAAGGCAAGATTTCCCTTCACTAAATCCATGTTGGCTTTGTCTCATTGAAAGGCACTGGCTAGAAGCAATCCAGAGAAAGGCAAGCAAAATATGGCAAGATCTGCACCGAAATATATATGACAGGTGAAATATGAGGGCTTAAAGTCATGGGATAGGAGGTTGTGTCCTATTGTGGATTAAGAACTGGTTAAAAGATAGAAAACAGAAAGTAGGGTTAAATGGCCAGTATTCTCAATGGAGAAGGGTAGATAGTGGGGTTCCTCAGGGGTCTGCGCTGGGACTGCTGCTTTTTTTAACACATTTAAAAATGATCTAGAAATGGGAATAACTAATGAAGTAATTAAATTTGCTATGACACGTGTTATTCAAAATTGTAAAATCACAAGACAATTGTGAAGAAATGCAAGATGACTTGACGAGACTGGGAGAATGTGCATGCAAATGATCTGTTGTTTCTACCTCATTTTGGCACCTTACATCCATTAGAATGCTTTTCTGTGCCAAAAGCTCAGCCCAGAGGTAGCGCCTAACATTAGGCACCATATATAGAATTCCCCCATATAGATTATCATAGACCCAGACTAATGTCTAACGTGATTTAAAATAGCCAATGCAGCTAGCTATTAATGTTTACATTTTTCGTGAATTTGATAAAATTGCCCTTGGAATCGGAAGTGTGTGGCGTGACCAGGTCAGTGTGCAGGAGTGCTTGGCAGTGAAAGCACATGGAACAGTACTATGTGGATTTTAAAAAATATATATATTTATATTACAGTGGGAACCCAATAGGTTTGTCTGCCTAGGATCCACAAAAGTACAAAGACTAGGGGACACTTGAGGAAGTTACATGGAAATACTTTTAAAACAAATAGGAGGAAATATTGTTTCACTCATTGAATAGTTAAGCTCTGGTACTCTTTGCCGGAGGATGTGGTAACAGCAGTTAGTGTATCTGGGTTTTAAAAAGGTTTGGACAAATTCCTGAAGGAAATGTAAATAGTCTGCTATTGAGACAGACATGGGAAGCAACTGCTTGCCCTTGGATTTGTAGTATGGAATGTTGCCATGCTTTGGGTTTCTGCCAGGTACTTGTGACCTGGCTTGACCACTGGAAAACAGGATACTGGGCAAGGTGGACCATTGCTCTGACTCAGTATGGCTAATCTTGTGTTCTTATGTTCTTTCCTCTTTCCATTTAAAAAAAAGAGGGTTGCTTTGGAAAGGCAGCTGGGAGGATGGGTGGTTTTAGTAGCAGAAACAGAGTTAGGGAGAAAGAGCAAAAAGGGAGCATGGTGTGTGGGAAAAGGGCAGTAGATGGTTTAGTTTAATAAAGGCAGAGGAGTTAATAGTTTGAGGATGAGCGATGACCAACTATGCATTGAGAGGCTAAACAGTGGTAAAATGCATCAACTAATATTTCAGGTCAAAAGAGACATCTTCTTTCCATTCTAGTCGGTATATATAACAGGTTTAAATATGAGAGCATACTTTTGGTGACATGTGTGCGCTTAATGCTTATGGAATATATAATGTATGTGTACTTTCTGGTCCCACCCAGCACACTCTCATTATCTACCCCAAACATTCTCATTTTGATGGTGCATAAATGTATGCACTATGGTGTGTATGTACACATTTTCCTCCTTTATAAAATCACACTTAGCTCTTGCACGGTTAAACCCTGCTGGGCTAGCCAGTTGCCGATATTCAGTTGAACTTAATTGAGTAACGCAGCTAAATTCCATACTATCCTGCCTAACACCTTTCTTCTCTCTTCCCTTCCTTAATCTCTATACAATACTAAGTGTATATGATATCATGGAATGACAATGTCATAACAAACTCTGTAAGCCACATTGAGCCTGCAAATAGGTGGGAAAATGTGGGATACAAATGCAATAAATAAATAAACAAACAAATAAATAAATAAATAAATATCACTGCTAAACGTCCATCTCCTAAATGGCTAGGTTAGGGGAGAGCCAGGGGAGGAATTAGGGTTTAATGTCAACTTAGATGGTTAGTGGTGATATTAAGTCCTATCATAGGGGTCTTTGAGGGGGTTTATAGAAATCTGCCCCTCACCCTTAAAAATAATCCCATAGACAATCTGAGCCACCTTAAGAGCCCTAGTCCACCCAAGAGGAAGTGAACTGGAAGGAGGGGTGGAGCCAGAACCAGGAAGTATATAAGGTGGAGCCAGAACCAGGAAGTATATAAGACGGGGCCTGACTGAGATTAAGGAGGCAAGGGAATGAAGAATAGAAGCCCAGCAGATATTGCTGCAGTTCCTGTGCACTAATTGTGACCTGGCTGAAGTATGCCAATTTTACTGCTTGTTTAAGACTTACAAGCCATGCTTTGAGGTCTGGCTGAAGCCAAACCTGGATCTTAGAGGAACAGAGAACTTACATGCTGTACTGACCATCCACAGACTGTTTGGCTTGCCAGTCTGAGGTCTGCTCAAGACTGTTTATTGAACCATAGAGAATTTGTGTACCCAATGTTCCTGGCCTGTCAAGTAAAGTCTCAGGGTTCAGCTAAATAAACCATTTATTTCACATTTATATACCTGTCTGGCTGTGTTATTCACAGGGTCACCCCACAACCCTCACTCGGATTAGGGCCCTTTTACTAAGCTGCGCTAAAAAGTGGCCAGCACTATCCCCAGGACAGGACTTTCCTTCCCGCTGATGCCAATTTTAATGTAGCAGTAAAATGGCCCCCTTTTCCATTTTTCTTATTAATGTCCACATGCTAATGTCCCCATTGGTGCGTGGTCATTAGCATGTGAGCCCTTATCAACAAATACATATAAATATAAATATAAACATAAAATCTATGTTTATATTTATATATATTTATATGAATTGTTTGTAGACCCCTGACAAAGGTTATTCAAAACTTGGCCAGGTTGGGTCTAGTTTCCATTAAAGTTACATTTGAGTGAACCTTTGCTGTCTCGTCCATCCTTGGATCACTGCTGCTGTTTATACTATCTGCTTAGATACTGCAATGGGTTGTCTCTTGCTTTGTTTCTACCTTAAATACAGTGCCTGAAATATTCTATAGCCCACAGGTCATTCACAATACTTTTCCTAAGGTGCATTTAGTTGCTTAGAAATGACTATTCTTAAAATATATATATAAAAAATGCCCTTATAGTTTTCTTGTGCACATTAATTCAAGCTTTCAGTTATTACATGACCCAACATGGTGGCTCTTTACTGTAATATCTGTAATTTTTGCTATTTTCTTCTATTATTCTGGGTAATTTACAGAAAGTATTAAGCATTTTTCTTATTCTCAGTTTCTCCACATAATGATGACACGTAAGTCCCCATTTTACAGAAAATGTTGAGATCAGAATTGAGAACTTCAGTGATATCTTAGAAAAGGTACATAGCCTTTTCCAAAATACCTGTAGGAATGCATGTGTATTTTCTGGTGCATGCAGTGGGTGCAGTCATTTTAGAAATATACACATTGAAAAATTAACAGTATGGACTTGGCAGTTTGCACGTGGAGGTATCGGCAACCTTCACAACTTCTATATGCAAATACTGACACTTCCACATGTAGCTGTCTCATTTTACTAACTTATAAGTGTAAGTGCTGCCAATTAAGTAGTGAGCCTGTAATTTTAATGTGATTTTATTGCACAGATGGACATATACTATGTGGTATTCAGGAGAAGGACTCCTTTAATTCCTTGTATGAAGCCATGGCTGAAATGAATGCCTTTTGTGACACCTATATTTTATTTATTTATTTCTTTATTGCATTTGTATCCCAATTTTCCCACTTATTTGCAGGCTCAATGTGGCTTACAATGTATCGTTATTGTTAGATAATAGATTGGAAGATAACAATTATTGTTAAATAGAGAACATGGTTGGCATAATAGAATTTAAACAATTGAATTAATCAAGGTATTAAATCAGCAGGTATAAGAGAGAAACAGTTCTGATTTTAAGTAAAGTGGAGATGTATTACATATATGTACTGTTGAACAGTCTGCCTCACATCAATGGTAGGAAAAGTAATTGAGTCACTGCTGAAGGAAAGGGTAGTTAACTTTCTAGAAGCCAATGGGTTACAGGATCTGAGACAACATGGTTTTGCCAAAGGAAAATCCTGCCAAATTAATCTGACTGACTTCTTTGAAGGGGTGACCGGAGAATGGATGAAGGTCATGCTCTAGATGTAATTTACTTAGATTTCAGCAAAGCTTGAGGAATGGTCTGATAGTTGCCAACTAAGATTTAATGCTAAAAAATGCAGGGTCATGTAATTGGGTCACAAGAATCCGAGGGAATGGTACAATATAGGGGGTGAAGTGTTTCTGTGTGCAAAGGAAGAAGGAGACTTGGGGGTGATTGTGTCTGATGATCTTAAAGTGGTCAAACAGGTAGAAAAAGTGCCAGTCAAAGCCAGAATGATGCTTGGGTGCATAAGGAGAGGGATGATCAGCAGGAACAAAGAGGCGATAGTGCTCTTGTATAAGTCTCTTTTGAGGCCCCATTTAGATTACTGTGTGCAATCCTGGACACCACACCTACGGAAAGATATAAACAGGATGCAGTTGGTCCAGAAGTTGGCTACAAAATTGATAAGCAGTCTTGGCTTATGAATCTCACCATGCATGCACTTGTAGAGAGGAGGGAAAGAGAAGTTATGATGGAAACATTTAAATATCTCAGGGGCATTAATGTTCAGGAAGAGAGCCTTTTTCAGATGAAGGAAAACTCTGGAATGAGGGGGTATAGGATGAAGTTAAGAGGAAATAGACTGAGGAGAAATGTAAGAAAGTTTTACAGAAAGGGTGGCGGAAGCATAGAATGGCCTCTCGGAGAAGGTTGTGGAGATGAGGTCTGCGTTAGAGTTTAAGAAAGCATGGGACAGGCATGTGGGGTCCCTTAGGAAAAGGAGGAGTTAAGGGTTATGGAGGATGGGCAGACGAGATGGGCCATTTGGCCTTTATCTGCTGTCATACTTCTATGTTTCTATACAATATAAATCGCAGGGGCAAAAGATGCAATATACCATCCCTGCCAAATTACAGTCAGTTTTGGATTATAAATAAAATCTGTGAGTCGTGTGAGGTATTTCAACAAAAGTGGTTTCCATAACATGTTGACAATATATACATTGGAGTAGAGGAGTGGCCTAATGAGGAGTGGAGGAGTGGCCTAATGGCTAGTGTAGGGGGTTTCAGACCTTGATAACTGGGTTTGACTCCTGCAGTTGCCTGAACGTCAGCAGTGGGTTGAGATCCTGGAGAACCAGGTTCAATTCCCTCTGCAGCTCCATGTGACCCTGGGCAAGTCACTTAACCCTCCATTGCCTCAGATACAACAGTAGTACAATTTATTACTTAGATTGTGAGCCCACTAGGGGCAGACCCAGTACCCGTTAAATTAAATTGTAAACTGCTTAGGTCTAAGTAGTATATGAATGAATGAATGAATTATAACTTTCCCACGCTTAACATGTCCCTGTACCATGCATGTTAACATTCTGGGATTAGACAATAATTCTCCCATCTTTCTACCCCTCCAATATGCAAATTGCAGCTTCTCTCTCAATGAATGATGTACACCCAACACATTGCAATATTTCATAATTAAAGATTGAACAGTACGAGCCCCTGAAGAGAAAGGCAACACACAATCCAACAAAGTCAGTTTATCACGTTGCTGAGGCTGCATAAGTCACTATCTATCAGCATGGAGGGCTCTTTTATAAGCCTTCTTAAGGGTAGAGTGGGGATAACCTCGCTGTAAAAATCTATGAAACATAGATCTGCCTGGAACTTAAATTGTTCTTTAGTGGAACACAAATATTTCAACTGAAGGAATTGTCTGACAGGAATACTGTCGTTTTGGTTTCAGTATCTGATGTGGGCTTGTTCAATATTTTCAGTACATCGCAAGGCGACAGATATAAACATGATACTTCATTATTCTAGTTTTCATCCCAAACACTTGACAATATTCCTGTCAGGGATAATGCCAGTGGTGGCCAACAAAACACTGATCATGCTGGCTAAATATTTACCTCAGATTTTAATTTCATCGAAGCCCCACTACTCATGCTACCTTGAAATCTCTATGTAGTGTGGATCCCCATATATAAATCAGTTTTTTACATGTATATGTGATATACATGTGAAAATGTGGTATTTCCACATGGAAATAATCCTCATTATCTTCATTTACAAAATTGTTTGTTTCTCCTTTGATACCCTCCTTGAGGATAAAGTACATTCCTAGTACAATATAAAGGCATCCTCCCCCTTTCTTATGCATCATCTTTCCATCTTTCCTTAGTATGCTGATAAAACACACGACAAGAAAATGGTAGGACTTTCTTATTGTATTTATTTTATTTGTGCCTTTTCAGTAGTAGCTTAATATAAGATATATTTAAGTGCAGTAGGTATTTATGTATTCCCAGATAATTTACAATCTAAGAACCAGATGTTCCAGAAAACATATTCATATAGCAGTAGCTGCAATGAGGAAAAGTGCCCTAACAATACTCAGTAGCACTAGCCAGATATAGACTATTTCAGCATTATCCAGATAGCCTCAGGGTGCAGCATCAGCATTCTGCCTAATTCTATGGTATAGGTGATTGACCAACTTAAAATGGAAGTTGAGGGAGGTGATGTGGAAGCACTGATCAATTACAAAGAGCAGCACTGGATTTTTATATTGGGAACATTGTCCCCTGGAGGGCTTAACAATGAATTAAATTGGTCCGCTGATAGGTTCACTGAGTCATTTGACAGAATTTAGGGGTGGAGCCTGGTTGTGGGCTCCATTTTAAGATTCTGAAGAATTATGAGAGACCGTCCACAAAGGTATGGCCCCATTAGCTATTGATAGATTAGTATAGTGGTGGTTACGATATCAGGTTTTAATTGATTTTAGTATAAAGGATCAGCCTATGACACAGCATTAAGCGAAACATGGCCCATGTCAGCCCAAGGTCCTACTGTGGCAGTGGACTGCAGATTTAAGATAAGTGCAGTAAACAAGAAGCTGATGAGTCATGAGTAATTGACTCATATGAAACTAGTAAAAAAAGGCCCGTTTCTTAAACTAATGAAACAGGCGCTAGCAAGGCTATAGAGAGAGTGAGAGTGTGTATATGTGTGTCTGTGTGTGTGTGACACAGAGAAAGTGTGTGTGTGTGTCTGTGTGAAAGAGAGTGTGTACAGGTAGGGTGAAAATGAAGAGACCGCAGTGAAATTTTACATAGGACAGCTGAACCATTTGAGGCGTGTTTGTGTGTCTGTGTGAGAGAGTGTGTATATGTGTGTGGGTGCGTGTGGGTGTGAGATACAGACAGTGTAAGTGTGTGTGTGTGTGTGCGTGTGTGTGAAAGTGAGTGTGAAAGGGTAGGGTCAAAATGAAGAGACAGCATTATAATTGTACATAGCACAGCACAAACATTTGAGGCAGTTCTTGCCTTATCTCCCCTGCCGCCCCCTCCATACCCAACGATTCGTTCCTTGTCTTCCATCCACTGTGTCCCGTGTGTGTGTGTGTGTGTAAGAGAGAGAGAGGTGCTAGCAGTCCCTGTGATAGTGGCAGGTCAGTTGCTCATTATAGCCAGTCAAGAGTGAGAGTGTGTGTGTATGTGCTGGTTTTTTTCCTTCCCTCATATGCCCTCCGTGTCCGTTGTTTGTGTGAAGAGCAGAGATCTATATGGTCCTTTTAGCGTTGCTGTTGACGTCACGTAGCAACTGTTGCTGCTGGTTTTCATTGTTCCGCGGTGTCTTATGTCACGTTACGTTGCTTAGTAACGGGTTCGCTATGCGATTGGTTGTGCCATTGGTCCGCCCTCGAAGTCATGACGTTTTACGTGGGGGCGGGGCTAACACTCATGGGCGAATTCCTGGTTTCACCATCATGCATTTAGAACGTTGGGACTTGTGGAGGCTTCAGAACGTTGGAGGTGTGTTTTATATAGAGAGATGAGTCATAACAGAGGTTGAGGCTGTTTGTAAGACACCACTGAAGTGCATATGTACCAGCATAGAACATATAATGGGCCCCTTTTACAAAGCAGCAGTACCCGTACTGCCGCTTTGCCATGCACCAATCCGGCACTAATGCCAGGCTACTGTAGGAGCTTGGTAATAGTGCTTGACTCCCACTGCACGTCATTTCTGGTGCTGAAAAAATACTTCTATTTTTTTTAGCACCAGGGGCTTACCTAGCAGTAATAGGTGGTGGTTGAGGCTCCCCTAGGAAATGGTCTCATGACAAGTGGCTCATTTACTGAAAGAACATTTCCTTTTTCAAAACAAAATAAAAAGCTTTTTACCCACTATGGTAAAAGGGGGTCCCAGGGGCGTAGCCACAGGCGGGCCTGGATGGGCCCAGGCCCAGCCACTTTTGCTCGAGGCCCACCCTAACTAGCCCCAACCCAACATCCCTCGCTGCCTTTTCTCCCGCGGCTCCGGGTCTGGCCGTCCGGGAGCATTGCCTGCCTCAAATTCTGCTCCTCCCAGCAGCTGCCTCGGTCCCTGCAGCATTCTTTTTTTGGCCTGTCGCTGGCAGCGCTGTGATTCACACACGCAGCTCCGCTCCCCTCTTCCGCGTCCATCTGGCCCTACGTAAACAGGAAGTGCATCAGAGAGGGCCGGATGGATGCGGCAAAGGGGAGCGGAGCTGCCTGTGTGATTTGCAGTGCTGCCGGCGATGGGCCAAAAAAAATGCTGCAGGGACTGAGGCAACGGTGGGGAGGAGCAGAATTTGAGGCAGGCAACGCTCCAGGACAGCTGGAGCCACGGGAGAAAAGGCAGAGGAAGGCAGAAGTGCTGGACTTGGGGGGGGGGGGGATAGTGCTGCTGGACTTGTGGGAGGAAAGATAATGGAGGGAAGGGAGAGAGCTGCTGGATGTGGGAGGATGAGGATGAGGGGACTGAATGGAAGGGAGAGAGTTGCTGGGGTTGGGAGGAAAAGGAGGAGGGGATCTGGATGGAAGGGAGAGATCTGGTGGACTTCAGAGGAAGAGGGGGCTGGAGGGAAGGAAGACAGCTACTGGACTGGGAGAAAGAGGAGGAGGAGACTGGAAGGAAGGGGGAGAGCTGCAGGAGGAAGAGGAGGAGGGGCTCTGGATGGAAGGGAGAGAGCTGCTGGATGTGAGAGAAAGAGAGGGAGGAGAACTGGAGGGGAGGAGAACTGGAGGGAAGGGAGAGAGCTTCTGGTATAGCACAAGGAGGAAGGGAAGGAAAATAGAGATACTAGACCAAGGAGATGAAGGAAAAGGGAACAAATACTAAACCTACAATGTGAGGGAGGAAGGGAGGGCGGGGTGGGTGGGTGGGCAGGCAGGGAATCAATCAAGCAACCAAACCAGATGCTGGAAAGGGGAGGGAGTGAGAGGGAGAGAAGCTGGATGGGGTAGGGTCAGAGAGGGTAGAGATATATTGGCACTGGGGACGAAGCGAGGGGAGAAGCTGGACAGAGAAATATAGGGACACAGAGAAAGGGAGATACTAAACATGGAGGAAGATAGAGGTACAGAGATGGAAGAAGATGGATAGTGGACATGGAGAGAGAGAGAGTGGAACTATCAAATGGATATGAGACCTTGGTGAGTGAGTTAAGAGAAGGATGAAGAAACTAGAGCCTGGGACCAACATGACTTGAAAAATAAAATGAGCAGACAACAAAAAGTAGAAAAAAGGATTTTATTTTTCTATTTTGTGACTAGAATATGTCAGATTTCAAAAATGTACATCCTGCTAGATATGGCTGGGGCCCAAGGCAGAAATTTGGGAGGGGACACAAAAGTTTACTAACAGGCTACATCTTCTTCAGCTTCTAGCTGGCCTGGGGTTCTCTCCGGCTAGGGGGCCAAACGCAGTTGCCCTAGTTGTACCTCCCCTAACACTGTCTCTTGCATGTGATTTTGCAGAGTATAGGAGAAAATGCATCTCTTTGTATTTCTCTGTGCTGTGCTAAATGCAAGGTCTGGCCTCCTGGGATTTTGATTTAATTTGTTTATGGTTTGTGGTCACTTATTCTGTATGTATGACCAAAGTATTTTGTGAGCATCAATTTTCCATGTAGTATTCTATAGTACTTTGGCTTCTTCAGTTTTCTTGATAGATGTATTGATATTTTAGGGCCCCACTGTAATATATAGGGCATATTTAAGGGAAGCCTATGTGTGTTGGTGGACCGTGGCTCAGTGGAGGATGAAGAGTTCACCCTCTTATATTTCCCCTAACTCTCAATGTGGCCTGCAGCCACTGAGGCCAGCACTGCTACTCCCATTGAAGTTATTGGGAGTGGGGTAGGTGTGCGGTAGGAGTAGGGGCATGGGCAGGGCATATCAGGTGGCAGGTGTTTCTCTAGTGCTCATCCACCCAACCTGTTGGCCCACCCAAACATTGCCTTCTGGCTACGCCACTGGTCTCGACATATGGCAAATCCACACACCAGTGCTACCACAGGGCCCCTTTTACTGCAGCTTTGTGAAAGGGGCCCAATATGAGGTACCTCTATAGATAGACAGTGATATTCAGCCACTATCTTGATTATTATGTAAACAAAGGGGTCTGTTTACTACAATGAGGTAACATTTTGCATTATGTATTTAATTATTTGGAATAGACTTCCCGAGCTTATACGTCTAGCCCCGTCTTTGGCCGTTTTCAAATCCAGGCTAAAAGCCCACCTCTTTAACGCTGCTTTTGACTCCTAACCACTACTCACTTGCCCTGTACCCTTTTATCCCCACCTCTTTAATTCCCTTACCTCTTAGTTGTTCTGCCTGTTTGTCTGTCCTATTTAGATTGTGAGCTCTTTGAGCAGGGACTGTCTTTTCGTGTATGGTGTACAGCGCTGTGTATGCCTTATAGTGCTATAGAAGTGATAAGTAGTAGTAGTAGTAGTAATAGTAGTAGATTTGCTTATTCCTTTTTCAGTAGTAGTTCAAGGTGAGTTACATTCATTTACAGTAGGTATTTCCTTGTCCCTGGAGGGCTCACAATCTTTGAACCTGAGGCAATGGAGGGTTTTATTTACGTATTTTAAAATGTATTTTCATCACTTGATATACCGCAAGTGATCCCTGAGGTGACTACACGCGATTTACAATTTCTATTACAGGCACTTTGCACTGTCCCTAATGGGCTCACAAACTAAGTTATATATTGCACCTGGGTCAATGGAGGGTTAAGTGACTTAACCAGGGTCACATGGATCTGCAGAGGGAATTGAACCTGGTTCCCCATGATTTCAACCCACTGCTGACTGTCAGGCAGCAGCAGAAATTGAACCTCGTTCCCCAGGTCTGCAACCCGCTGCACTAACCATTAGGTCACTCCTCCACTCCCAATTAAGTTAAGTGACTTGTCCAAGTTCAGAAGGAGCTGCAGTGGGACACTCAAATTCAGGGCCTTTTGCTATTTAAATAGCAACCTGAATATACAGAACAGATTTGAATGCCCAAGGCTAGCTTAACCATTGGACCAGGTGAGGCTGTGGCCCAGGACGCCGGCAACTAAGGGCACCCAAATACGCAGCATCTGACCTCATCTGGTCTACAGGTTAAGCCTTTTCTGCCCCCCCCCCCCCCCCCACACACACATGATTCCTTCTATCTCCTTCTCTCTTCACCCTCCAGTTCTGGCACTGTTCCCTCATCTCTCTCACTCCCCCATTGTCTTGTAAAGTTTATTTTGGTCACGGGTGGGAACAGCAGCAGCACGACTGGCTGCCTTTAGCCAGTCCACAAGAGGGAGAGATGCTAAGTCCCATGGGGCAGGGGGAGGAGGGCCAGAAGTGATACTATAGGGATGGGGGGGGGGGGGTGCCACCAGAGCAAGTTGACTCAGGTTGCCGCTGTCCCTTGAGTAGGCCCTGTAAATGCCACAGATGACACTTTAAAAATGTGCTAAGTGCATTTGAACATGGACTTGTAATTTTATACCTGAGGCAGTGGTAGCTAAAATGACTTGCCCAAGATGACAAGAAGGAAAGACATTTTGGATTTAGCTCATGCCTTTTTCAATTGTAGCACAAGGTGAGTTACATTCAGGTAAAGGATGCAATAGAGAGATAAATGATTTTCCCAAATCACATGGAGCTGCAGTGGGACTAGAGCCACATTTCCTTTGTTCTTAGCTGCACTGTGCTAACCATTAGGCTACTCCTCCACATTCTTTGTAACATTTTGTGTAGGATGGAGAAATGGGCAGTTGTAATTTCTTTTCATTCTCTCACCACCCATTCCAAACAATAACATTTAAATGTTATTAAGGTTGAATGTTCATAAGAAAGCAGCACTGGTTATACTAATGCATGCATTGTATGCCCTTTCAACTGCTTTATGCAATATATAAAGATGCTTTGTCTTCTGCTGCTATATTCTTTAGGTTCCCAGTTTTTCTTTTGCTTGTTCATATACTTCATTTCTATTGGGTATTTTTGTATCAGCCAAATGTTGCTACTTGGCTTAATAAAACATGATATACTGTAGGCTTGCATGGGTCTCTCTTGAAACACTTCATATTACAGTATTCTCTGTAACTGTTGCTTATTAAGGATTTTGAGATCGTTAGTCATATCTCTGGATAGCCATCTTGAATATATTGTTCAGTAATATTTTAAAAAATATAAAGAAGGGAGTAATCCAATGCCTGATTCATTTCACCTTACAAATCAAGCTGAAAAATTGCATATTATTTTTGAAATGCTTTAAAAGTAAGAAGATATTTGTGTTCTTGCTATTAAGTTATAAAGAAGGTATATGCTACAGTCAGGGCCGGTGACCTATTGCCATTCTGTTGCTGAGGAAAATGATGCAAGTTTTTGATCCAAGTAATGGAATTGGCTGATCCCTGTGGGATTGTTGTGGTAGACCAGAGTTCAAGCTAAGATGCAGTAGTGGCAGTGGGAGGGTACAACAAATGTAGACTATCTACTCTGTTCCCAACCCTCTCCCCCACCATGATCCTCTCATACTACCTAGAAGCTTGGAGATAAATAAAAACATTATAAAGCTTTGGGCCATTGTATCCTCTTCTTCTGTTGCCCAGCCCGAATGTCATGATTTTTATGCATACGAAGTATGAAATTTGTCCTTATGAGTTGCACTGCCACATTCACTTCCAAATTCTGAACCTTGATATTGGCGAGGAAATTATGGTGTGGTGCATTATGGAGATGGCACAGAAATGGGGAATGAGGAAAGGAAGTCACTGGGGGCATGATACAGGAGCAACTGGACTTGACTGAGGAAGAAAGATTAAGTGGAGATCATGGAAAGGGTGACTGCTTGTAACCCCTGGGCTATTTTATCATTATTTATTTTTCAAACTTTTATACTGCTTGCAACTTAGCGGTTTACAAAACACAAACACAGCTATAAGTAAAATACAAAAAACAAAAACATATAGAATTAAAAAAATTAAAACTGTCTGCAAATAATATAATCTGCTGTTACTCTCAAGCTACAACTGTCATATGGCTGAGATTACATAAATGCTTTAACGGACAAGAATAAAGATAGTGTTTAAATTGTAAAATCTGTGTGTATAAACGTAGCTGCCCCTTTAAAGAATTCCACATTGGAATCCCAGCAATGGATAAGGCTGAAAGTCTTGTATTGCATAGTTCTGTCTCAGGTCTCAAACAACTCCTTTCAAGTACTGTGGAGCTGGCAAATAGAATGCTTAATACACAAAACAAAGTGCCTTAAACTGTATACAAAAACTGACTGGCAACCAGTGCAGCTGTTTCAAAATGGGTGTAATATGGGTCACCCTAGACACACCAGTAACCAGTTGTGCAGCAGCATTCTGTACCAATTGCAGTGCTCTAATCCTGGAATTACTCAAACCCAGATATAGATTGTTGCAATAATCAAGCCGAGACAAAACCATACTACTTCTTAAAACTCCCAAAAAATCACTTGCTGGTAACATAGGGGCCCTTTTACTAAGGCGTGCTGAACAATGGTCTGCGGTAGTGTAGGCGTGGGTTTTGGGCTCGTGCAGAATCATTTTTCAGCACACCTGTAAAAAAAAATGCCCTTTAAAAATTTTTGCCGAAAATGGACGTGCAGCAAAATGAAAATTCCCACGCATCCATTTTGGGTCTGAGACCTTACCGCCAGCCATTGACCTAGCGGTAAGGTCTCACACGGTAACCGGGCGGTAATGGTCTAGGCACATAAAATGCCAATTACTGCCTGATTACTGCCCACGCACCATAAAATAAAAATATTTTCCAGCATGCATAGCGGATGCACTTCAAAAATGAAATTACCGCAAGGGCCACATGGTAGCCAGGCGGTAACTCAAAATTGATGCAAGTTGGGCGCTCATAGGCGCCTACATGGCTTAGTAAAAGGGCCCCATAGGTTTTAACCTATACAAGAGTCGAAGCTGAGGAAAACAAGATTGAATCACATTCATCACTTGTTTCATTGTCATACCTAAATCTAAACACACACCCAGCAAAATACACATACCCGGCAAAATAAAATACTGCCATCCACGGATGTAAGTGTACACTTAAACGTGTAAATGGCATTCATTTACTCAAGCACCATTCTCATAGTTACATGCTAAAATAGCATACTCCCCAATATTAAGTTGGCAGTGGGCAGTGTTGTTAATGTTCGCTTCTGACACTGAACCTGGATATTTAATGCCGGGCCATATCTGGTTTTTTTTTAAGCCAGCTAGTGAATGCCCATTTAATTCAATATTCAGGGCTAACTGGCCATTCGTTAATGCATAATGATAGGACTGCTACTTATGTGGTCATATTTATGCACTAACACTGACCAGTTAGCTTTGCATATTGGGAGCTAACTGGACTCCACCCTCAAAATGTCCCTGGAGCCCCCTTGCAAAAGTCAACTTGCACTTCAGCACTAGTCAATCATTTTCAGTAAAGATGACCAGTTAAATGCCAATGAAAATGATCAGATAACCGCTAATAAGTAAGTTAACTGGTCAGCGGCCATTTCCAGCCAGTTAATTCACTTTGAATATTGACCCGGTAGTATTTAATTGTTAGAGAGGTGTTCACAAGGGAGGTCATAGGTGGGCTGACATTTATGCATTTATGCATATAACTTACAAAGTATGCATATTACACACATATATTTTGCACTGAGGAGCTAACATTTACCCAAGTCGTAGACCTGTTTTAAGTGTGCATGGCTACATTTTAGTACATTGATGTAAGTTTAAACTACTATTTTATAAGAACATGTACAAATGCAATTATTCTTATAGAATATGTTCCCTACCTCAGTAATGGACTATCTAATGTTGGTACCCTATTATGTAATTGTCTCCTTTTTTTTTAATTTTAAAGTTTATTGCTACAATTTCAAGAATAAATCTTGTTAAAGAAAATAAGGAATATTAACACAATATTTTTACATTTACAAATCATAAGAAAAAAGAAAAAAATGTATGTTATCCTAAGTTAGTCCACTATTCCAAACCGGGAGCAAGGCACTATACTGTAACTGTAGAGAAGAAAAGAAGCCTTTACCTTGCCCCCCCCCCTTCTTTCCTGGGAAGGGGGCATCTTGCAGAGAGCAGGGAGACACAGAGGACAAGCTGAGAGCCAGCAACAATGCTAGCACCTTTTGTTAGAATGTTTAGAGTGTTTAAAATGCTCCAGCACTGTTGTACAAAGAACTCAGATGTCCATGGCTGCTAGATGTGTGTTTATAAAGTTTCAGCAGTTTGTAACTGTGAGAGAAGGGCAGACTTGTTACAAGCCTTCCGATTGGCTCTCTGAGAGCACAGTACAAGACTCCTGATTTGCTGTTTGAGAACTGGAAGTAGAGGAGGGGACAGTGTGTGAGATAGCCAATAGGAGACAGTATCTGCAAAAAGGCACGAATTTGGACCAATGAGGTGGCAGAAGGCAGTCTGATCCTTAGATTGGCGCGAATTTTGAGCCAATCCAGGGGGCAGGAGGAGTGGAACAAAGGAAGAAGTTTTTTATAGTGCAGAGGCTACCTGGGAAGAAGGCAATCGAGGCTAGAGACAATGGAAGCTACAAGCATGGTCTGAGGGAAGAATGTGCTGCAAGCTGGGGCAGAAGCAGGGCATGCTCAAATAAGAAGAGGCAGCTGCAGGCTGGAACCCACAGATGAAGAAAGAGAGATGGTGAGTGTGGCCAGGCATTGAAGCAGACAGGAACAGAAAAAAGGGGGCCTGAGGTGAGCTGAGCAGAAGATTTGCTGTTACAGTGGTCACAGGGACGTGCTGGGAGCAGTGCATAGCTGGATAGAACCCCAGAGGAATCCACCCAGGGCAATCCGCGTATGTGTGTGTGTGTGTCTGTCTGTCCAGAGAGCAGAGTAGAAAGCCAGCCATGTGACTGTCCTGTAAACAAGAGGCTGATCTAGAGAGGGAAGAAGCTCCAGAGAGAAAGAGACACCCCCCCTTGCACTCAGGGGTATAGCCAGACAATAGATTTTGGGTGGGCCTAGGCAAGAAGTGGGTGGGCACCAAATGTTCTCCCCCCCCCCCCCCCCACCACCACCAAAAGATATCTCAGCTGGCAGGAAAATGCTTCTTTCCACCTTGGCAGTCTGCAGCAGGCATGAGCTGAAAACTGAACATGCGCAGATGCCAGTATCATGGAGAGTAGCGTTTTCATTACCATCAGGAGGAAGTCTTCAGCTGGTAGAGCTTGGGATCTCCACCAGCTACCGCTAAACATGTGCTACTGTTGGGTGGGCCTGAACCCTAAGTGGATGTGCCCTGGCCCACCCAGGCCCACCTGTGGCTACGCCACTGCTTGCACTGAGTGCCCAGATAAGAAAAGGAACTGTGCTTTTTGAGTGCCTGCCTCAGGAGGGATCTAGCCCAAAAGCTTGCTGGTTTGAGCATCCACAAAGAGAGAGAAAGAGGCATCCCCCTGCACTGAGTGGCCAGACTAAAAGTGAACACTGTGTTTTTTTTGTTTATGCCTGCCTCTGGGGATCCAGACAAAAGCCTGCCTTGGGGAACAGCTGCCATGCCTAAGCCTTGAGTCCTGCGAGTGCCTGCCTCTAGGGGATTTAGTGTAGCTGTCCATCAGTGAGATTAGGGGTGGTTGTATAACAGAACAAACAAAAGGGGTCATGTTTTGGGCGGTTGAGATAGGAATTTTCCTTGCTTATCTTTTTATTTTGAATTTAGTTAGTCCACCAGTTCCACAGAAAGTTAAGGTTTTCCTTTTTTGAGTTTTTTTGAGTCAGAGTAGTAGGTGTTGTGGAGTCCCTGAACCAGGAGCTGACCTCACCAACCGAGGAGACGTGGAAGTGGAGAAGACTAAGGTACCCAACGCAAGAAAGCAGTGATGCTAGCGAAGACTTTAATATACTGGTAACGAAATTGTGTGCACACAAATTGAAAACTATATATATCAGATCTGAGCACACTAATTAGTGCTGTGTACATGTGTGGGATGTTTTGGGTTACTGCAGATGTGGAGTTAGGGTCTTGATAGCTGTGATCCTTGATAACTGTGATTCTTGGTGACTGTGATTGTAGTTTTAAAATTGTTATTGCCTTTATTTCCTTTGTAACTTATCTCAAAGCATTTAACATCTTGCACTAATTTTATTTAATACCATCAACCTGTAAAAATTGGTACCAACATTTAAGAAACATAACCAACAAGTGTTTCTATTTACTTTACCCTCTATTTACTTTACCCTTTAATAAAACCTTTAATATTTTTTTTCTTGCTAAATCCCTTGGTTGTGTGGAGTTTATTTGGGAACCCTATTTAAAACTGTGACACTCATATATTTATTTCTTCAATTATTCAAATTTACCTGCTCCATGACTAGGGGGTTTACAATACTCAGGTAGAAAAAGATTATCAATCACTAATACAAAATTAGAGGCATGAAAGGAGAATCACAGGAACAAATTAAATCAGATTATGGTGTATATGTCAATAACACTTCTGGATTTGGGGATGGAGTTATAATAGATTCTAAAAAAGAACTTAAATGTAAAGGATCAAAGAAAACGTATTTCACTGAATTCAGTTTCACTACGCATTTACATGGAAAACAACCAAAATAAACCGCCTAAGTGAAAAACAGAAGGGTGTAGTCTAAGAAAACATTAACACCTCTTTTGGGTTGCTCTAGATACATCAGGAAATATTCTAATTTTATAATTCAAGAAGGTCTCTTACATAAGTCCAAAAAATTGTTTGAGTATCCAATCCCTATCCTGCTGTAGTACAAAAGTCACAATAAGCATTGCTGGTTTTAAACCCAGATTATCATCTTCAAGTATTTGTGTGAGATTTAACATCTCAAAAACAGCTTCAGTTCCTTCAACCACAGGCTGAGCAGTCATTTCCTTTTTGACAGGCTGTAGATAGTAAATTTTTGAAACTGGAGGGTAAGCTTGTTCAGGTATTTTTAATATTTGAAGCATATATTTTTTAAACGTCATTAGAGGTGCAACAGACACCTGTCTTGGAAAATGTATTAATCGTAATGTTTTTGAACTCTGCTGATTCTCTAGTTTTTCAATTTTATTCTGCAGCCACTTGTTTTCTTTAATAATATTTGTTTGAATTTGTTGGGAAGATTTTATATCTTTACTATTAATTCAATTTTTCTTCAATTGTACAAATGTTCTTTTCCAATATAGAGACCCTTTCATGGGGAATTTGAACTTGTTGTAAAACTGACACTAACTTTTGTGAATAAGATGTCTCTAGTTCAAAAAGGGCTTCCCATATGGCTTCCAATGTTATAACTGAAGGTTTAGATGGAAAAAAAAGACTTACTTAGTGATAATGATTCAGTCAGAAAGTCTGTAGGAGGTTCCAACTCCTTCTCCACCATTGTCACAGCAGAAGCGCCAATGCCATGCTGTATCACGTCCATACTCTTGGGAGTGATCGGCAATCCATTGCTCAGGTCTGGCTCTGCTGTAGGGAGTGCTACCGCCCCTTTGGACATTGGGAATCCCTGTTCAGATTATCCTTGCTCGGTTGCAGGCATTGGAGGTGGATTCCTAATCTCGGGGCTGAAAGAGGTGTCTACTTCAAGCTGTGGTGAAGATTCACAGCGTCCAGAAGTTCCTGGAATAGCGAAGTGGTCCATGGGCCTCACTGTTGGCAAGACAGGTGCAGCAGGGCTAGAATACTGTCTGCTTCTCCGTTTTTAGACATAAGGTAAACAAGAAAATATTTCTAAATTAGTATGGAGTCAGCACGAGTCCAGGAGCAACTTCACGATACTCCCTTCAGGCCGCCATCTGGCCCCCTGATGTGTCCTTTTTTTTGTATGGTTTGACTCATGCTATTATGTTTGTGAGAAACACTAGCAACAGGACTGCAGAGGTAACACAAACTGCAAATCAACATTATAAGTGCTTAAAAGTTCTTTATTGTAAATAAAACTAGACTCAACATAGACCATGTTTCAACCAAAAGGCCTACATCAGTATTTGATTGTTCAAATTGACACTTTTGAATAAACATAAAACTTCTGGCTAAGTCATCAGAGATAACTTTCTAAGCAATTGTTTATTTGGGTTATATCTCTTCTTTGGTGTGTGATCTCAGATATTCTATGTGATAATTTGTTCAGACTCCTGACACAGGTCGATTGGCCAAAACATGGCCCGTGTTGTCTCTAGCTTTATTTACAATAAAAAAACATTTAAGCATCTATAGCACTGACTTGCGGTTTGTGCCACCTCTGCTGTCCTGTTGCTCTTGTTTGAGATTTGTGGAGAACTGTTCTGTTTCTGTGCTTGGTCTTCATGTGAGAAACACTATCAACTTTACAAGGGTACATAGACAGTCCTCTCATTTTACAAAAACCAGGCCCACCCGTAGCTACGCCCCTGATTGCCCATAAGAGAGGTTGCAATCTCAAAGACCATTTGGTGTCATCAGCTCTACCAGCAACCATAAAAGACTGCCACAAGGACTCTTAAAATGTGACACCTGTCAAGTATACAGTGTGACTCTCCAGATTAAGGAATTTGTAGATCTGGAATGAGGTACAAATTGAGACATTTTACTAACTGCAAAAGTAAAGGAGTTGTGTATGCATGCATTTGCCCATGCAATCTGGTATACCCTGGAGCTGGAAGAAGTGACCTCTAAGTCCTAGTTCAAGTGGACCAAAGATAACCAACAAACCCCTGGGTTCTTCACCTCGACCAACTGCCATTCCCTGAAGGTTGAGCCCCCAGGTTCAGGTAGCCAGTGGGACTAGACCACAGCCATGAAATATCGGTGTCAAGAAACAGGCACAGCTCATGGACGGAAACAAGGCAGACAGTAGATAGCATGATTGGAAGACAACTTGGGTCAAGACAGGCAGCAGGCAGCGTGGTCAGAAGTTAGATCAGGTCAAGGCAAGCAGTAGACAGCGTGGTCAGTAGTCATCAAAGGTCAAAGCAGGTGGCAGGCAGTGTAGTCAGAAGTCAGCAAGGATCAAGGCAGGCAGCAGATAGCGTGGTCAGAAGTCAGCAAGAGTCAAGGCAGGCAGCAGGCAGCGAGGTCAGAAGTCAGCTAGGGTTCAAGGCAGGCAGCAGGCAGGTTGGTCAGAAGTCAGCTAGAGTCAAGGCAGGCAGCAGGCAGCGAGATCAGAAGTCAGCTAAGATCAAGGCAGGCAGCAGGCAGCATGATCAGAAGTCAGCAAGGGATGAGGTAGGCAGCAGGCAGCATGGTCAGAAGTCAGCTCAGGTCAAAACAGTCAGACAAACAAAAGTGCACTCATAGAAGCAGCCAAAGCTATTGCCGAAGCAGAGCTAGCAGAAGAGAGAGCATGTAGCTGACTTCACGACGGGCCGATGCTGTCAAAAACACGGGGGTGAAGCCCCCTCCCAGCACTATGGAGATGCACATGGGAAAGAAAGGAAGTCACACCACAATGCCCCCAGCCAGAGCACGCCACCGGGAGCAAAGGAATCCGCACCTCCATCCCACCAGTCACCGGTGCCACCCACCGTCGGACACCCCAAAAGCACGCCCAATATGCCCCCAGGTATGAGGACATGATACTACTCCAGCTAAACAGAAAAGTCCCTTGACTGATGTTGGCCAGCTTTTCTCAGTGCTGTCTCAAGGTCGGGATGTTTCCTTCAAAGGGCTAAAAAACGTAACTGCTGGAGTACCCATAGAAAACCATCAGATTATTTCCCCCTATAACTTTCAAGCTTTCTAAAATATAAAGGGGTCCTTTTAGGAAGCAGCGGTCAGCACTAACATATGCTCATCATGCAGGAAAATGCACCACCGTGGGGTATTCTCAGGCATTCCGCAGTAGTGTTAGTATCTGCACATGCTTCTCAGGTGCTAAAAAATAGAATTTATTTTTTAGCCCTGGGGCGTGTTTGGGGGTGCACAGTAGGTGTGCCCAATGCTAATCAATTAGTGCAGCTACATTGCCATGCACCTACCTATTAGCGCATGGTTAGCATGTGAGCCCTTGCCGCTTACTAAATAGGTGTCAGTAAGGCTTCACGCACTAATGGCCATGTACTAATTAGGAAATTAGCATGTGGCTATTAATTGAGGAAATTAAAATTCAGCAATTTTACAGCTGTGCTAAAGGAGATCTCTGCATGCGTGCACTAGTCATAGCATGGCCACCCTTTAGCACAGCTTAGAAAAATGTCCCCCAAGGATGCTTAGTTCTTTGTGCCACAGATGAAATATCTTTAAAACAGAACAATTTTCAAACCTATTTGCATGGACAAAATTCCATGTTTTATTTTGTTTGATTTCTATTGATAACCTTAAGAGTGGACTAACACGGCTACCACACTCCTCTACTTAATCATGGACAAAGAGCAATTACTCTTGTGAACTGTCTGGCTGAAAATTGCCCTCTATCAATATGTTTTGAAGTCCTATTGCCTTTGGTCCTTTACTGTTCAAGGTAAATGAGAATATAAGTTTCTGTACCTAAAACAAAATTTAGGTTGCACTTCTTTTTCTCTTTTCCCTACCACTCTCTCACTATACAGCAAAGTTCACTTGAACAAGTGTTTCAATACCTATGTTCTTTTATTTTTTATTCAATTAAAGAAATGTTTACAAGATCAAATATTTGGAAATTGATTGTCCATAATTTTAAAACAAAATATTTCATCTGTATTATATCTAAATTTCTCAATAGAATTTGTGGCTATCATACTTCATTTTAGGGGGACTCATTCTACAGAACAAGCAGGCTTTATTTAGCTCCACTCAGAGACCCTAATCCATTATCCTTACTCCTTCCTCCTCCTCAATTCCCAGTGTAGTGTAAAATTAATTTGCTTTTAGTTCAGGGCTGACAAACTGCTGCTATCTCAAACTGACTCCAATCTGTGATAAAAACAAATTTCCTTCTTAAGTACTTTCCACCTGACCTGTTCTTTTCTACCCACAGAAAATTGAGGTCACAGGGCCACTGTTACAGAGCAGAGCAGCCACTGGAAGAGAGAGTGCCTAGGGTGTGAATTCCAATGTTGCAGTGGGCTGGGACATTATTTTGCATTTTACAGCATCTCAGAGCAGATACCTGCAGTTTATCAAGACAGGTTTTTTTTTCTTGACTGTGCCTTCTTTACAGAATCTGCCCAACCCATCCTGAAGAAACAGTAGAGTACAGAAGGAGGAGAAAAGGAAGGATGTGCCTCCAGTTGGTTCAATTACCTCTCAAGCTTCCAGCTTTCTTTCTGTTGAGGGTTATGTCCAATGATCTGAATGAATGTGGAAGGCTGAAGGTCAGTGCACACAAATGAGCCATGCTGTAGGGAGCTGGAAGAAGTCCACACTGCAAACTCTAGCAGTGAAGATAAGAATTACCAAGCAGATCTGCTCTTCCAAAGATAGTAAGTAGAATGATATAGAATGTGGGGCCTGCTAGAGCACAGTGAATCTTATAAGAAATTGGTTGAAATTTATTAAGCACCAAAGTGGTTAAATTCTGCCATTGTAAAACAGGTGGTGTGGAAGCTTCACCCACACAAACCTTTATTAATCGACTCATCTGCTCATACAATATTCAGTCCAATGAGACCCTACCAATTTATTTCACTTCTAACCTAGACAGTTCTCTCTACTATTACAATAAGGTTGATTCTTAGGAACCAATATTCAACTGGCAGGAGGTAGCCCGTATAGTGCCATGGTCGGCGTTGGGCTGTTTCCGGTGACCAGCATTGAATATCTGGTTTCATTCTTGGCTATCGGAACTTAGCCGGTTAAGCTGAAATTCAGTGCTAACCGGTTAACCTCCTAGAGTTTAAAGATAAGACTGCTATTTATGTGGTCCTATATAACTGCTCAACCCAGCACTGAATATCAGTGCCTTCAGGCTATATCACATGATATAGCTTGTTAGCCGCTATCTCCTGTATTCTATATAGTGTGACTTAAGTTGCGCTCGCAAATCCAGTTGTATTCTGGATTTGTGCATGCAACTTAATTAGTTAACAAGCCAATTAGTGCTGATAATTGCCACTTAACAAGCACTTATTGACACTAAATGGCATTAATTAGAATATATGCTCAGAACTGTCTGAGCGTATTCTATAATGTGATGCACGTAAATTCTAAGTCGCATAGTTGAAAAGGAGGCATGGCCATAGGTGTGGAATGGGCAGGTCATGGGCATTTCTAAAATCTATGCGCGTGGTTATAAAATACACCTGGTCTGCATGTAATTTAGGCGTCAACATTTAGACCAAGATTTGTTTAGTGTAACTGCCCGTGACTACATTTAGTCATGTGGACAGGTGCTCGGCATATTCTATAAATCACACAGAAATTTAGGCTTATTGGTGCATAGGCATTTTTCGCTAACCATGAATATTCAGAAGAGATAACCAATTATCTCCCACTGAATATTTGTGGTTTTCAGGTTAAGTGCTGTTTAAGCGGTCAACAGCAATTGCTCACTGTTTAAATAGCACTGAATATCGGAAGGTCAGTACATTTCAGTTCTGAGGTGCTGCTGAGTAAGGGGGGAAGTTATCTTAGTGGGTTTCCATTAACATGGGTTTACTGTTAACCCAGGTTATTAGTAACTAGGGGCCCTGTTTACTAAGGTGCACTAGTGTTTTTAGCATGTGCCAAAAATTAGCACATGCTAAGTGCTAGAGACACCCATATGCCCACACCTGTGGGTATCTCTAGCGTTTAGCATGCACTAAAAATGCTAGCGTGCCTATAAACCGGCTTAGCAGACAGGGCCCTAGGTCTCATTGTCTAAAATGAGACATGTGCTAAAATATCACAAGTTAGGGGAAGTTATCAATGTGGGCTACTGTTATTTTATGCAAAGAGACCCTGTGCTAAAATAACCCAACCTGTGGTAAAATAACTCAACAGTAACCTACATTGATAACATCTCCCCTTATTGGTAAAATAACCTATCAACTCATACACAAATTGGAATATAGTAATATTTCCTAATAGATATACAGCCCTATTTTAGACTGGGTGACCAAATAGTTGGATGTGGGAGGGGCGCTTGATGTGGTATACTTGGATTTCAGCAAAGCCTTTGACACGGTTCCGCACAGGCGACTGATAAATTAATTGAGTGCCCTCGGTATGGGACCTAGAATAACTGATTGGGTTAAAAATTGGTTGAATGGTAGGAGACAAAGTGTAGTGGTAAATGGAGCTTGCTCTTAAGAAAAGGATGTCGTCAGTGGAGTACCTAGGGCCGGCCCTTTTTAATGTCTTTATGAGCGATATTGCGGAAGGGCTATCTGGTAAGGTTTGCCTCTTTGCAGATAATACTAAACTCTGCAACAGGGTGGACACCCTGGAGGGTGTGAATGACATGAGAAAGGACCTAGCGAAGCTAGAGGAATGGACCGATATTTGGCAACTAAAGTTTAATCCCCAAAAATGCAGGGTCATGCACTTGGGTCACAAAAATCCGAGGGAACGGTACAGTATAGAGGGTGAAGTGCTTCAGAGTGCGAAGGAAGAGCGGGACCTGAATTTAAATATGACCAAAACCGAGCTTATCATTTCCCCCCCAAACCCACCTCCCCGCTCCCCCCGTTTTCTATTTCTGTTGATGGCTCTCTCATTCTCCCTGTCTCCTCAGCTCGAAACCTTGGGGTCATCTTTGACTCTTCTCTCTCCTTCTCTGCTCATATCCAGCAGATTGCCAAGACCTGTCGTTTCTTTCTTTACAACATCCGTAAAATCCGTCCCTTTCTTTCCGAGCACTCTACCAAAACCCTCATCCACACCCTTGTCACCTCTCGCTTAGACTACTGCAATCTGCTTCTTGCTGGCCTCCCACTTAGTCACCTCTCCCCTCTCCAGTCGGTTAAAAACTCTGCTGCCCGTCTCGTCTTCCGCCAGGGTCGTTTTACTCATACTACCCCTCTCCTCAAGTCCCTTCACTGGCTCCCTATCCGTTTTCGCATCCTGTTCAAACTTCTTCTACTAACCTATAAATGTACTCACTCTGCTGCTCCCCAGTATCTCTCCACACTCGTCCTTCCCTACACCCCTTCCCGTGCACTACGTTCCATGGATAAATCCTTGGGTGCATAAAGAGAGGCATGACCAGCAGGAAAAAGGAGGTGATAGTGCCATTGTATAAGTCTCTGGTGAGGCCCCAGTTGGAGTACTGCGTGCAGTTCTGGAGACCGCACCTATAGAAAGATATAAACAAGATGCAGTCGGTCCAGAGGGTGACTACAAAATTAGTAAGCAGTCTTGAATGCAAAAATTATAGGGACAGGCTTATGAACCTCAACATGTATATGCTGGAAGAGAGGAGGGAGAGAGGAGATATGATAGAAACGTTTAAATATCTCAAGGGCATTTATGTACAGGAAGAGAGCCTTTTCCAAATGAAGGAGAGCTCTGGAATGAGGGGGCATATGACAAAGTTAAGAGGGCTTAGGAGTAACCTAAGGAAGTATTATTTCACAGAAAGGGTGGTGGAGGCATGGAATGGTCTCCTGGTGGAGGTGATGGAGTCGAGGATTGTTCCAGAATTTAAAAAGGCATGGGATAAGCATGTGGGATCGCTTAGAAACAGGTAGAATTGGGGTTACAGAGGATGGGCAGACTGGATGGTCATATGACCTTTATCTGCCGTCATGTTTCTATGTTTCTATATAAATCAAAATTGAGACATCCAAGTCAGGATGTGTCAAATTTTGGTAGTATTTTAGAAAATGATCTGCTGACATTGACCCTAATGCACAAAACTTACCATCCTAGGAACATCCAATTTTGACCAGTTCAATCCAGTTTAGCATGCATGAAATTCAGCAAGTAATGCACAAGAGTCCTGTGTGGTTTTTACCGTTTGCGGTAGTAGCCAACAAGAATTGTATGCAAGTGTATTACAACAAGCTGATTAGTATTAAAACGAGCATTCCAAGTGATAACAGAAAGAAGCGCCTCCCTTTAATGAGTACATTTTTATGGGAGGTCAAGAGCTGTTGTAACCTGATGGCAGCTTCTCGGCGGAGTAGTCTGCTCTCATATTTAAATACTATTTGCACGTGTGTGTGAAGAAGTTGTCTTGGAACTAAAAAGCAAGTTGTGGAGGCATACCTACGGCACCCGAAGGTTTCAAAAAAAGCAACATACAGCTTTTATACATGCACATAAAATCCTCAGGGCATGAAAGTTGGCATGGAACCCCACAAAAAGAAACTTTCATGCCTGGGTGGTTTATTGCTTATATGCGTGTATGAAAACTGTGTGCAGCAGTGAAATGCATTGGATGTGCGTTCATAGCACACAATGTTCTGGGCATTTGCCCTTCTCATTATTAAGGTGAGCTTTATATAGCATCCTACTTGTATGGTCCAGTGGTTGTGTTTGTCAGGAACGTGATAAATCTATTTATAAACTCTGCTGAAACCTTGACATTTACCATTTATAAATACTCGTGTCAGTACCCTATAACAGTAACTTGACCAAGCAAAATATATTCTTTTCTTCCATCTACCAATATCTGCATTTCATACTCTATGCAATGCAACCTATTTCTGCTACCATCATTTACATCATTGTCATTTTGTCATAACAGGTCCAAATTAACACTATATTCAGCCCTAGGCAAACATATGTTTGTAGGCCCCTGACCCTACCATGAGCCTTCGATTGCCATGTTAATGAAGTGATGAATGTAGAAACAGTAGCATATTATCTGCAAGCAGAGAAATAGAGTGAACCTCACCTTCAATCGTTATCCCTTTCAAAAGTGTAGATGTTTGTATAGCTATTGCTAAAGGTTCTATTGCAATGACAAGTAATAAAGGCGGCCTTGGTGAGTTCCTTTCTGTAACTGAAACCAGTGGCGTTCCTAGGGGGGGGCGGTGGGTGCGGTCCGCCCCGGGGGCACGCCGCCGGGGAGGGTGTCGCGCGCCTGTCCTCCGTTGTTCCATGCTTCTTCTCTGCCCCGGAACAGGTTACTTCCTGTTCCGGGGCAGAGAAGAAGCATGGAACAACAGAGGACAGGCGCGTGCGGCACCCCCCCCCCCCGGCAGCGTGCATCCAGCGGGGGAAGGGGGGTCCTTCACGGGGGTGTCCTTTCGCCGGGGGGGGGTCCGTGCTGCATCGGGGGGGCGCTGCACCCGTGGGGCGGGGCACATCGGCGATCCGCCCCGGGTGCCAGCCCCCCTAGAAACGCCACTGACTGAAACTATTGAAAAGACCACCCATGTACTAGCATTGAAGCCACAAGAGAGAAATAGAGCACATGAATTCATCTTTAAAAGTCCATCCAGATCTACTTTAATAATGGTTTATTAACTTTACCTCCAGTATTTTATGCAAAACTTTTAAACCCAGCTATTCTAACTGCTTTCCCACATCTTTGACAATGGGTTCCAGAGCTTACCTACTGTAAGCATTGGGTGAAAAAATTATTTTCTCATTTTTTTTAAATTATTGATATGTAAATTCATGACATGTCACCTAGTCTCTAATTTTTGAAAGAGTAAACAATTGATTCACATTTGTCATTCTATTCCATTGGATTGTGTAGACCTCTGCAGAAGATGGGTGTGGGAACTAGATCAAGCATTTCAAAAACAGACCGAGGAACACCCAATGTGAATTAATAACTTTTATTGATAACAGGTTCCAGAGGCTGTCATCTACAAATGTTTTTTTTCAATACCTTATTTAGCATTTGATCTTAGAAGATGAGCTCAAGTGTGATTTTCATTACTGAAGACGGATTCAATTGTGACTGTCATTTTTATAAAACAATAACAATCAGAGACTCTTGAGGCAATCTGTAATATATTATCCTTTAAATTTATCACTTTTTTAGAAAAATAATCTGTAATGGGTTGAGCTGTTAGTAACCTTTCTGAAGTATCCAAATGTGTATGAAAAGTGGTAAGGTTTTTTAAGGTTCTGTATAAAATTGCAGTATTGGGGGCCTTAGAGATTTTTTCTGTGTAATAAGGGTTTTTTTCCCCTCCGAAGGGACATCACCTTGTAAGTGGTGGAGGGGTTTCCGTGTTTCAATGACTTAGAGGGCTATGCTGAAGGGTTACCCATATCAGACAGGCCTCTGAGGAGAAACCAGACAAAGAGTGTCCCAAACTAGAGGATCCAAGATGGCATCGAGGGAGGACGTACGTTAGTTGAGTTCCTGTTTTACACCAGAATACCTGAAGAAGTAGGCGCGCTCCCCAGAGAATGGGGAAGAAAAAAGGCAAAGCCGTGGTGTTGTCCTCCTTGAACACGGCTGGGGTTCCCACCACTTCAGTCTACTTTGGAGAGATTCGGGGTCATAATGTCGGGGATATCGGTTCCTGCTTCGGGGAACAGCAAGGCTTTATCGCCAAATCTCAGTGGAGAAGGAGTGACTTTGAGTCCCCCTGTTGGCATGACCTCTCCAAGACCCGGAAACAGTAACGCTTTGCTATGGAGGTCGACAGTGGAAACACCCAAAGTGGGTTAGGATTCTCACGCGATCTGAGGAGGTCCTGGCGCAGCATTGACTCCGGATAATAAACCAACTGGGGGATTGGAGAGTGAGCTCTTCCCCCCGAAGATATCTGGAGCGGTTTCTGTAGAGAAATTGGACCTGGTGAAGCCAAAAAATGTCATAATGGACGCACTATGGGAAGTGCTGCAGAGTGTGAATAATTCTCTTCTTCAGATGTCAAAAATTTTTCAGGAATAAATATGTGAATTTATCAATACTTATCTAACAAAGTGGAAGTCCAAGATATAAAAATAGAGACTTTGATTACGGAAATGGTTTCTCTACGAAAATCAGTTAATCTGTTAATGAAGGACAGTCATGTTTCTTGTAAAAAAGTGGAACTTCTGGAGAACCAATTAAGGAAAAATAACTTGAGAATGATAAATCTTCCTAAAATACCATATATAGAGAGTTATATTACTAGTGACTTTTGCCTTTGATTTAGATAGGAACAATGTTTTGAAATTGTATTTCCGATACATGGCTGATAGCTTTTTGGTTTCAAAGATAAATATATTTCCTGATATATCAAGGGAATCGCAGACTAGGAGGTGTGAACTCTTGGCTTTTAAGCCAAGATTCATTGCCCTAGGTGGGACCTTCCTAGAGCGATTCCCTTGTAAGTGTTTTATTTCCTTATTATTTATTTGTTGAACCCAAGAAATTATAAGAGTTTGTGGAGTTAAAAGAACAGATGAAGAACCCTCTGCAGCAACTTCCTTTAGTTACCACTGTACCGGCTGCAATTACCGATTAACCTTCCTCCCTCAGAAAATATGAATTTGTAAGATTAACCATTTGGTGTTTTTCTTATTTTCTTTGAGATTGTTTTCCTGATCTTGGATCCCCCAATTGTGGACAATTATATATATTGTTGAGAGAATTTTTTTTTCTTTTTCCTTATATTAATTTCTGTTTTTCCTTACATTTACGTGATAAATGTGAATGTAATTAAGTAAATGATAAATTAAAAAAATGAAAAAAAATAAGTTTTTTTTTTTAGCTTTGATAATCACTTTTTTATTTTAAAAAAGTGTATTTTTAAAACTTGGCTTGTGAGTAGGAGGAGGGTTGGTGGTACCAACAATGTTCAGTTTGGCAAATCTTCTATCTGAATAGATGCAGTTCTTGAGTGTACCATGGATCTGCCTGACTGCAAAGAGAGGAGCAGTGCAGGTAGTAAGAGGAGCACTTTGATTATAAGCTATGTTCAAAGATGGGTTTCATTGGTCTATCTGATTGAGAGAAGGAGTCCAGATTGAGTGAAGAATGTTGAATGAGGGCATTTAAGGTAATTTTACATAAGCCTCGAGAGAGAACAGTTATGATCAAAGTGTTATTCTGAACTTTGGGAAATTGACAGCAGAATGAGATAATGGAATGGTCGGTCCAAGGTAAGGTACAAAGGGTAGTAATTTGAAAAGTGTAAGAATTAGTTGGTACAGCCAGAAGGAAATCAAGTGTGTGACCTTCCCTATGTGTGGCGGGACTGCATATTCTGGATAAGATTGAGATCTGAGATGAGAGAATTAAATCTTCAGCGGAAGGAGGGAAAGGGTCATCATAATGTATGCTGAAGTCTCCTAGGATGAACACATTTTTAGAAAAGAGACAGTGATCACTAATTAAAGTTTGTAATTGGGAGTAAGAAGCAGCAGTGGGGGAGGGGGTAGCATAGAAGTAGTAAGTCTAAGGGAGGGGAAGTATGAACATGAGAATAAAGGTAGTCAATGTTAGTTATCATATTACCGGAAGTGAATAAGCACTACTCCTCCGTCCCTGCTATGAGCACATTTGTGAAAGTAGTAGTGGTAGCCTGGCGGGGTGGCCTGAATTAGATATGAAGCATCAGAGTCTGATAACCAAGGTTTGGTCAGGCAGAGAATGTCAAGATTGCGTGACTGTATAAGATAGCGGCAGCTAATGAATTCAATGAATATAGGACAGGATTTAAAATGTGAACACGGGGGGGGGGGGGGGGGGGAGGTAGGTTGAGATGGAGGTGGTGGTACAAATGGGTGTCAAGTACCTTACCTTCAGTCTGGAGGAAGTTGAGTAAGAAGATGGAGGTCAGTAGCCCCAGCAGACCAGAATACTATAAGAAACATACATAGTGATAATGAAAAAAAGAATCAGAAGTCTTAATGTCAGTAGTGTTAAATTTATATCACTTTTTAGTTGCGCATTCAGGGTGTGCACGAAAGAGCTCTTTTGGTGTGCTCATGCAGCAAGTGAGATTAAAATTACTGCTACCGATTGTGTCATTTCCCAGTGGGGGGAACTGGACTGCCAGGTTTGCAGCAGCTATAGTGGTATTCATGCGCTGGGCAATCCAAAGCAAGCCTGGAAAAGAGGAAACACTCAGGTACTGGCAGACAGACAGGTAAAAACTAGACATGCGCACTAGTGGATGAGATTAAAAGTGCTGCTACCAATTGCATCACTTTCAGAGGGGAGTGTAAGGGAACCAGAAAAGCTGTGTACACTCATCACAATAATAATAGCATACTCAATAACAAAACTAATATGATAAATACATGCATTGAGAAAATACAAGAAAACTGAAAAGAGGATAAGACTGCAATTCATAATAATAAATAGCAGTAATAAAATATAAAAATTCCAAAAGTGTCTGTGGTGTGTACCAAAAAATCTGACAAAAAATGTAAACTAAGTATAAAATACCAAGTCATACAAATAAAAGTCTACATACCAAAAGCCAGAAGTGCCAGATACCTGACACTCTCAGTTATGCAAGGGCTCTACAGGCCAACAGACAGGCACAACAAGCAGGGCTTAAAAATAAAAGAGTAAAAAATATTACATTACATGTAGGTTCAAACCCCCAAAAATCCAATAGCTCCATAACAAAAAAAATTAACTTACTGATGTTTGAAGCGAATGAATGCTGAATCATCTCCCAGCAAACAGTGTTTCAAAAGAATCTTCTACACTGTAAAGGAAGGAATACAGGGAACACACATTGGTCATAAAACAAACTACAAATCCACTGAAACTAAATAAAACCAAAGGGGAAAGATTTAAATATAAAATTATAAGTGTTTGAGGCTTCTGCAGCTGAGAACAGAGCCCACAGGGTCAGAGAGGGGATGGAGACAGAGCCCACGGGGATGGGGCGAGGATGGGGTGAAATTTTATCCCCGTGCCATTCTCTACTCAATACCCTTGGTTGAGAAAACAGTATATAATTCCTCCCAGCTGTGGGGAGAGGGGGTAGGATTTCCTGAAAGATTTCAGAGTCCAAGAAGCTGAGAAAGACAGCTCAGAACAAAGAGAATCCATGGAATATTTGGAGGAGGGGAAGGACCTGCCTCCAGAACTTCCAGAGGAACCGATAATAATGGATTAGGAAACTTCAGATCCAGAGATCTCCAGCACTTAATGGCAGAGTGGGAGGCCACAGGAGGATTTTTGCTGTGAAGTGGGAGGTGATCTGCTAGCCCTGGTTGCTGCAGGGCTACTAAAGTGAACTGGAGAAGGAGAGGTGATTTTTTTTTTTATACTATTTGATTGCATTAATTAACTTACTGACTTAAACTGTCTGAATGGTTGGTGGACAGGAAAAGTGTGGTGAACTATTAAAAGGACTCTGAAGGGCTGTTTCTGGGGACCCTTACGTTGAGCTTATAAACTGAGAGAAAAGGGCTCCTTCTGATAATAGTTTGTGAACTGTCCTCTTATGCCTACAGGTGAGAGAGTCCTACCCTGAACTTTTTGAGAGCCCTTGTAAACTGAATGGAATGCTCGTGAAAGGAATAGACATTAAGGGAACGAGCAACAGCTGCTCCTGGAAGCTTCTTCTGTTACCCTGAGGGATTACACCAGCCAATCCAAAAACATTAAAATTGGCATTAGCATGCCGACTCCCATGACTAAAGTTAAGTGTCAGGACTTGCGCCTGCTGAAACCAGGTGTAAACCCTGGCACACAGGTTGGTCACAATTCTGTAACACTGTGTATAACTTTTGGAAATGCCGATGACCTGCCTATGCCCCTCCCACTTTGCTAAAGTTCCCTTTTGGGTTGCATGGGAAAGAATTTAGGCAGGTTCTTTATGGAATCATACAGGTAGTCTCTCACACAACTCCAAATTAGTTCCAATTAATGCCAATAATTGTTAGCAGTCAATTATTGAGTGTTAATGACTCATTAACTAATTTAGCTGCATGCACAACTCAGGATCATACCCAAATTTGGGTGACCTTTATAGAATCTGGGGGAAAATTACAGTAAAGTAACTCCTACTGAGGTTATTTTAGGTTATTTTAGCATGCCAGGAGCATTGGGCTGCCACAGCCCAATGTTGCTGTGCCAGAGCCTAAGGGCTGGTTCCATTCCACCAAATCAAACCCCCCTACCTCCCAATCAAACCCCCCCCCCCACCCCAAATCACATCTTCCACTCCTCCTAAGGACTCCTAAGGATGCTCCTGAACTGAAAGCTAAGGGCCAGTACTGGTCCTCTCCCCTGATCAACCCTACAATCACATCTTCTCAACTCCCCAATCACATCCTCTACTACCTCCAAAAGGCCTCCTACCACCTATGTGGGTTTATCAGCATTTTCCCCAGGGTCCCAGTGGTTTTTGGGCACTACTGCTCTGCCAGTGCTGTCTCCAAAATGGTACCCTTAATAGTAGAATTTCTCCTGTGCCGAGGGCCTTCTGGAGGATGCCTCTCACTTGTGGCATGGTTGCATTGCCTGCGTTGTGGATAGACCCTTTTGGGGCTAGGGTGTATGGTCTTCTCTGTTCTGAGCACATGCTTTTAGATCTTGCAGTGCGGGTTGGTGTGGTTCAACAGAGATGGTGTTTGGTTCCCCTTTATTCTTGCGGTTGTAATCTTGTTGCCGTATGGGTAACTGGTGGAGAATAAATTCAATATATATATATGTATATATATATATATATATGTATATATCTTAAAACTTATAAGTGCAGCATATATTGCGACCACATGCTCTGAGCAATTCCCTCTATTCTTAAATATATTTCAACAAAATAACTTTTAACTGTAACATTTTAATTAAAAGTTAATTATAACTTTTTAATTAAAAGTTTAATTATAGCCAGAGTTGCTATACTCACGTTAGCCCTCTCCTCAAGTCGCTTCACTGGCTCCCTATCCGCTTCCGCATACGGTTCAAACTTCTCCTTTTGACCTACAAGTGCATCCACTCCGCAGCTCCTCAGTACCTTTCTGCTCTCATCTCTCCCTACACTCCTCCCCGTGAACTCCGTTCGCTGGGTAAATGTCTCCTGTCGTCCCCCTTCTCCCCCACTGCTAACTCCCGGCTCCGTTCCTTCTATCTCGCTGCTCCCTATGCCTGGAATAGACTCCCTGAGCCAGTATGTCAGGCTCAGTCTCTGTCTGTCTTCAAGTCTAGGCTTAAAGCCCACCTCTTCGCTACTGCTTTCGACTCCTAACCATGACTCTCTTACTCAACACCCGCACTTATCACCCCTACCACTTCAATTTCCCCACCCCTAGCTGTCTGTTCGTCTGTCCAATTTAGATTGTAAGCTCTGTTGAGCAGGGACTGTCTTTTCATGTTAATTTGACCAGCGCTGCGTAAATCTAGTAGCGCAATAGAAATGTTTAATAGTAGTAGTAGTAGTAGTAGTAGTATGGTGCTACAACCACTAGGGGTTATGTTTCCATTCAATTATCATAGTAGTCAGCAACTTGTGAGACTGCTATGCTCTCATAACAAATCAAGGTGTGGTAAAAGCTCATTTTTTATCGCACCATCCCTGCTGAGTTCAAAAACTTCCTGCACTTTAGTAAAAGGGTCTTTTACTTATTTAAATAATTGTGTTGATGAGTATCTAGTTAGAAAGAAATAAACATAAACTAAACACTTTCAACCACCACAAGATCCAGAGCATCAGAGACTTAGAGGGGCATAATCGAAAGGGGCGCCCAGGTTTTCCTGAGGACGTCCTCGCAGGCCGTCCTGGCGAAGGGACAGGGAAACCCGTATTATCGAAACAAGATGGACGTCCATCTTTTGTTTCGATAATACGGTCAGGGATACCCAAATTGAGAAATTTAGGTCGACCTTAGAGATGGTCGTCCCCGATTTTCGGCGATAATGGAAACCGAGGACATCCATTTGGTCAGGGGAGGAGCCAGCATTCTGGTCCCCCTGACATGCCAGGACACCAACTGGGCACCCTAGGGATCACTGCAGTGGACTTAATTGCTCCCAGGTGCATAGCTCCCTTGTGTGCCGAGCCCCCCACCCCCCAAAACCCACTCCCCACAACTGTAGACCACTACCATAGCCCTAAGGGGTGAAGGGGGGCATCTACATGTGGGTACAGTGGGTTTGTGGTGGCTTTTGAAGGGCTCACATTTACCACCACATGTGTAACAGGTAAGGGAGAGATGGGCCTGGGTCCGCCTGCCTGAAGTGCACTGCACCCTCTATAAGTCGGCCAAGTGTTTGTCAGGGATGCCCTTCTTTTTTCCATTATCGGTCGAGGATGCCCATGTGTTAGGCATGCCCCAGTCCCACCTTCGCTACGCTTCTGACATGCCCCTGTGAACTTTGGCCGTCCCCGTGACGGAAAGCAGTTGAGGACGCCCAAAATCGGCTTTCGATTATGCCGATTTGGGCGACCCTGGGAGAAGGACGCCAATCTCCCAATTTGTGTTGAAAGATGGGCGGTCTTCTCTTTCGAAAATAAGCCTGTTTGACTCATATTTTCTAGGTGCAGCACAATCCATCCTTCTGCAAGATAAATTTATTCTATCATTTTATTTATTTATTTAAAACATCTAAACGCATTTCTCTTGCAGAGGTCTGGATTTTTCTGTACCTAAAGAATAAAGAAATGCATACTCAGCATCCATAATTTGAATCTAGGTGGACTCACATTTCCATAAGTATTCTGATGCAGCAGTTTAGTTCCAGGATACAAAATTAAGTCTCAGCGTGAAAGAATTGGCATGCCTAAACTCAATCATATTGCTTAATTTTATACTGAGTTAAATGTAGTTTATGGGGACCACAGGCCATGGCATCTTTTGTAAATGCATGCTCAAATGATATGCCGGGGTTTGGGAAGATTATTTTGTATCTGACAGCTGTTGGCTTCACCTAGAGCCCAGTTGCCTTTGCTACAGTTTCCCCTACATGTAATTACTTGGCTTTTGGAATACTGCTGTGGGATATTAGGCTGTACACCGCAGAAAGTCACTAGGGAAATTTAGGACAGGATAAAACAGAAAAATTGAGAAGAGTGCTTCAATTACAAAGCAAAGCCCAAAGGCCATTCCTACTAGTCTTAGCACAGATTTTTTTAATAAGTTCTCATTATAGTCCAAGAGGAAAACAGACTGATTGAATGAGAGGTAAGATAGCATGTTATTGCCAACTCCCTTGATAATCGTATACAATGCGAACAGGGGCAGAGTTAAGTGAAAATCTGACAAGATTATAAGTCTGAGTTTATATTTTAGGGTATGCTAGTGAACAGACAGGTTTCAAGGCAGGAGAAAAGCTATGTATGTCTCATGCTTTATCAAAATCCACATAATGCTATAAGGGCCCCTTTTACACAGGCATGCTAGCGTTTTCTAGCGCATACTAAAAATAAACATGTGCTAAATGCTAGAGATACCCATATAGGTGTCTTTAGCATTTAGCATATGCTAATTATTAGTGTGCGCTAAAAATGCTGGTGTGCCTTTGTAAAAGACCCCCTAAATGAATTTCTGTAGTGGATAGATGGGTTGAAATTGAGACTGTTCCCCTCTCCTTGAAACCTGTGTTTAGATTTCAGCTAACTTACAAAATTCTAAAACATTACAAGAAAATGAAAGAGTTGCCATCATTGGGGGATTTCTAAAGAGCAGTTTATACAGTTTACATAGAAGCAGAGTCAATCCTGCCTGAGGGCAAGAGGAAAGGCTACTTGACCTCTTAAGGTCTCTGGCGGGTCTATTTTTCTGTGACTTTATGATTAATCTTTTATCTTCAGGTGCTGATTTCTTAGGTGTAATGAATTATACAATTTTAAATGATATGGCCTGAAAGTGATCCCAGTTTTGAGATTATTTAGATATGGCCATAAAAACTTTTAGTTTATTTTGGTGTTTAATAAAATACACTAGTCAATATTCAGAAGTGCAGTGAGCACTGGGAAGACTGCATAAAATAATTGTATATATTTATGCCTGTGTTTTCAAAGCCTGAAATGATCTGGATATATTTTTCAATATCCACTGTAAGCTAGATGTGTATACAGACCCATAAATGGCCCATAACTGCTTTATCCAGTACCAGCATTAGTGCCTCACAATCTGGCCAGTATTGAAAATGATGCACAAAACATCAATGCATTGCCTGTTCAGCAGTTGAAAAAGGGGATAAAAGGATATATTTGATTTGGGTGATTTACATTAACCTGCACTGTGCTCAGAACATAAGGTCTAGGTTTTTATCAATAATGTTTATTTACAATACAGGTAATGCAATAAAGTTAGAAGGCAGTTTTTAGGGATTTTACACAAGGGACATACGCCACAAGATAAATATTGTTAGAAAGTCTGAATTATTAATTAGGCTGGATTAATAGTAACTCATTTTGATTGAGGCTCAGATGAATTCTTTCTGCTGCTGGCTGGAGGGGTGAAGGACCTCTTTTCTCTGTAGTTGGATGGCCTTTGATTGAGGTTCAGATTAATTTCTTTCCACTGCTGGTTAGAGTGGTGAAGGAGGTCCTTTCTGGAAAATAATTATTTTTTGGCAGATTTGTTGTGAATGGAGCCCGGAGAAAATCTTACCTTAGATGTGTGTAAAGTCCAGCAAGGCCCAGGGAGAAGAGAAGAGAGGGGGCAGACTGTGTTCCAGGTTTTATAAATTCTTGTTGGGCCAATAGGCTGGTCAGGTAGGATGTATTGATCCAATTAAAACTCAAAGATAGCTGAAAACTAGTTCTATCTAGTTTTTGAGGTGGAGCATGCTAGCTGGTCACATGTTTAAATTACATCATAAGGGTTCATGGGTGGCTATCTGCTGTGATATATACCCAGAAAGTACTTGACAGGATTAAGAGTGTCATTGTCTGGAAGCAGATGGGCTTTCTTTTGTCAGATAAGGTGGGTCATGGTCTGGGAGTTTCGCTGTCTTTTGTTAAATCCAGTCTCTGTGATTGCTGTCAATATGTAGACTTTGTTCTTTGGAGATGTGTTGATTGAATCCACCCAGCTAGTTCTATTGTTATAAGCTATCAGTGGCCTTCAGGGGGATGGGGCCAGTTTCTTATTTCTGCTCAAGTTGCCATATATATATATATATATATATATATATATATATATATATATATATATACTGTATATATATGTGTGTATCTGATTCCAGCAAAATCAATAACCCTGAAAATTAACTCATATCATGCTACACAGTCAGCATTGCACCTGGGGGTGTGGTAACCTGTACCCAGGTGCAGATGGCGTTATAACTGGATATACGGTACCATATAACTGGAAACAAGCAGATTCATAACCAGGTGTGTGAGGCCATATACCCAGGTACCTGACACATAATAACCAGTTACATGCTGTAGCCCGTGCAGATGTCCTTCCTCCTTGCTAGCACTCCTTGTGGCTGGGAATCAAATAATAAAGATGGCATCAAAGAAAAGACAGCCTAACGCTTCCCAGGAGGAGAATCTGGAGCTGTGCAGGCTAATCTCCAGCATGAGGCACAGTTATATCTAGAAAATCAGAGGGCCAGCCTGTGGAGCTCCACAAAACTCTGGAGATGATTCAAGAGCTGGATGCAAAGGTAAGATTGACTCTCACAACCTATCACCCAGGTAGGTATGTAGGCCACAAAATGGTAATAATATATTGTAGGATCCAGGTGGGGTGATGCACTGTATGGAAGCCATATGCCATTTGCTAACACCTACATTTGTACAACCGTGGTCCCCACAATTGTATGGCTGGCCTGTTATCTTGCCTGTGACACCATGTGGAATCAGACCATACATGCCCATTTCATTGCAGTAAAAACCTTCTTACATCATAGACTGCCATATGCATACAGATTTAAAGGGCCCTAACCAGAGATGAATGTCTAGTGCAAAGTGAAAAATAGTGAAAAGTATTCTGTACATGGATACAAACTCATCTGCATTGCAGGCTAATAGTGGTTATGGCATGGATTGCAGTTCAGCAACACTGATGTACTAGGAGAAAAATATGGAAGTGAGAACTGAGACATTGAAAGTAGACAAGTGTAACAGAACTCTGATTTCAAAGTATTGGTGTAGTTTGGAGAGGGAGCATTGCCCCCAAACATGGCTGGACTGAGTGCCTCCCTCTACATCCTCTTTCCCATGTGTCCCCAGCATATACTCCTCTTTTTCCTCTCCCTTCCCAACCAGCATTGTCCCTTCTGGCTCTCCTTCCTCCCATGGTCTGCCCCCCCCCCCCCCACCTCCCTTTCCCTCAAACCTGTGGCTCCTTTCCACCACAGAGGTTTTGTGCACTAAAAAAAAGAGAATAGCACTGCTATGCTGCAGTGCTCATCAACAGGCTCTACCGGAACCTCCCCTACAGCAGCAGGAAGTGTGTCACAGGAGGTGGTTCAGGTACAGCCTGGCAATGAGCACTGCAGCACGAGGCTCTGTTCTGACAGCTCTGTCATATTTTTTTTTTAGTGCACAGAATTGCTTTGGTGGAAATCAGCCACAGGTTTGAGGGGAGGGGAGGTGGGAGGTGAGGGAGCCAGAAAGGACAATGCAGGATGGGAGGGGAGAGGGAAAAGAGGTATATACTGAGGTATGTGGATAAGGGTGCGGTAAAGAAGAAAGAAGCTGGACCATTTGGGGTGGGAATAGAAAGAAGGGAATAGGAAGACCAGAGCTAGCTTAAGGGGTGAGCCAGTGTGGAGCTGGCTTAGTCAGAGTGCCAAAATTTACCATGTTCCTGCTTTCTGCTATAGCCAAAGCTCTATTCCTGATTCCTGTTCCTGCCAAGCTAAGTCTGTTCCTGATGCTGCTAAGCAAAGTCTGTCCTTGATTCCTGTTCCTGCCAAGCCAAGTCTACTCTTGATTTCTGTTCCTGCCAAGCCAAGTCTGTTCCAGATGCCAAGTGTATTCCTGGTTCCTGCTCCTGCCAAGCCAAGTCCTGTTCCTGCTTTGTTGATAGTCTTGCTACTGTTTATTCTTGTTGTACTTACAGCCTGCTCCTGCTTTGTCTTTGGTCTGTATCTTGCTTCTGTTCCTAGCTTGCTTGTATTCTGTCTTGCCTAGTTCTGAGTTGTGCTAACCCTTGCCCTGTGCCAGCCTAGATGACTTGTCTGCCACAGCCTCGACTATGGTCCAAGGGCTCACTGTCCCTGAATCTGTGACAGTGTGTTGCCAAGCTGCCTCCTCTAATGTTTTAGATATTGACATTTGTAAAATGGTTGCTCCCACCGCATATAACTGTTGCATACACATGCATTCCTACATTAATTTTAGAGAAGGCTCTACACTGGCAGATTCTTTTCTGAAATTCTGCTGCAATTTGACATGTCCTGACTTAGACTTCTCGGTTCTGATTTCTATATTCTATCTAAAATGGAGTTACATATCTACTTGAAATAATTGTACAGTAATAAAACAAATTTTCAATAGTTTTGTTTAGCTATTTATATAAGTGGTCTAGGAGTCCTTTTAATAAAGTGTGCTAAATGATAAGACACCCATTATGGGCTAGATTCTATATATCACATCTGAAAAATTGGCGCCAACCCCCCCCCCCCCCACCACCACCACCACCACCTAGGTGTACTCTATAAAGTACGCCTAAATTTCAGCTTGATTTATAGAATACACCAAGCACCCATCCATGCGACTAAATTTAGCCACAGACAGTTACGCCAAGTAAGCTTTGGTAAAAATGATGATGCCTAAATTGTGCGCGGACCAGGTATATTCTATAACAAAGTGCATAGATTTTAGAATCACCCAAGACCCGCCCATTTCACACCCATGGACACACCCCCTTTTCAGCTATGCACCTTAGAATTTATGTGCATCATTTTACAGAACGTTAGACAATTGTGTGAGTAAATTCTAATTAATGTCAGTGTTAATAATTGCTTGTAAGTGGCAATTATTGGTATCGATTGGTTTATTAACTAATTAAGCTGGCATGCGCAAATCCAGAATATGACCAGATTTGCTCACACAGTGTATGTCGTGATATATAGAATCCAGGGGTATGGGCTACATTCTATATTTCACGCCTAAACAAATCGGTGCCAAAAGAAATACACCTAGGTGTATTCTATAAAGTACGACTAAATTTAGGCACACTTTATAGAGTATGCCTAAATTGTGGCACAGTTTATAGAATACACCGAGTGCCCATCCGCATGACTAAACATAGTTGTGGGCAGTTACACCAAGTAAAACTTGGTGTAAATGCCAACGACCAAATTACTTACAGACCGGGTATATTCTACAACAATTCACGTAGATTTTCAAATCACCCATGAGTTGTCCATGGCCACACTTCCTTTTCAGCTATGAGTCTTAGAATTTACATGCATCACTTTACAGAATATGCTTAGAGAGTTGTGCATGTAAATTCTAATTAATGTCAATTAGTATCAATAATTGCTTGTTAATTGGAAATTATCAGTATTGATTGGCTTGTTAACTAATTAAGTTGCACGTGCAAATCCAGAATACAACCGGATTTGCACACATAATGTAAGTCACGCTATATAGAATCCAGGGGTTTATGCCTACGGGCATCTTATCATTTAGCACATGCTAAATCTGTTAGTGCACCTTAGTAAAAGGACCCCATAATGTATTTGTTTTAATATTATATTGTTAGCATGCTCCATGTACCCTGCTGCCTCTGGTACTAAGTTGAAAACAAGGCATTTGTTTTAATCTGTCTTTCCTGGTCAGTAAATTAAAACAAATATGTCTCATCTTAATGAGTATTTAATAAGCAGTATACTTTATTCTTGTATTGTTCTCCTTGGGCAGTGCCCATAAAGTCTGTGCTTGGTAGCTTGTGCCTGTGTTGACACTGGCTGGCATTGTTTTTGGATATAGTTCCTCTCTTATGGCTCTTTTCCTGCATCATGGATATGCCTCCAGCACTGAAGCATATTCATCTCGCTTACTGCATGTTGGCACTGATTGCTCTCTGTACCTCCACTAGCACAATGCTTTCACTCTTAAAGCTTTTCCACTGTCTCCCAGTCCTACCTTTTTAATGCATTAAGCCATTCCAGTAATGGGATCTACACAGAACTTCTCAAATAATGTAGCACCTGAAACGTAGATCATCACTTGCCCTAAATATAACCTGCCACCAGTCGTGCTAGACTGTATTGTGTTGTTGGTGATGAAAATAGATACCTCTATGAGAAAGCTAAATACAAAATCAGAAATGACTCTATTTTTAAACTGAAGCAGTGATAGTCAGCACTGTACGCTACAAAGAGCCTAGAAGAGTTTAGGTCACTGCCCCTTTTCTATCTTAATTTAACTCTGAGAGACTGAACAAAGTTAATTCATTCAGAATCACAGCCTGATTAAAATTCAGGTGTTCAGATAGATTGCAAAAGACTCAGAGCAAATCTGGACCCTATCTAGGGATTTCTGAAAGTTGTCACCAGCATGTCTGGCTTGCTTTGTAAAGAAGAGAACAAATGCACCATTCGTTTCTTTTTTAATAGATCTTGCACACTGTGGTACTACTGGGCCATATATTTTCATTATGGAGCCGTTCCTTTTTACTCTTGTAAGTTAATAACAGTGACCTAAGCACTTAGGCTCCAATCATTGCTATGCTACTCATTTACAGCTAAAGTACCTATTTAAAAACTTCATTCAAACTAATGGATGCCTCTTTCAACGTCTGCTAAACAGTTTGCATACTAACTGAAATTTACAGCTCTCCTTTCAGTGTGTTGCACAAGGTACAGAAGAGAAGTATGAATGCGCTAGAGTATAGCAAGGCTCAATCCATTGCAGAAATGTGAAGTAAACAAGGTTACCAATGTGTTTCTTAATCTTCTACTATAAGGCCTCTTTAATTTATGCTCAGATATTTTGTTCTCTCATCAGAAAGCCACACCACTTAATCTACCACTTTTTTTTTATTTTAATTTTATTTATTATTTATACAACTCGCAAAGAGAAGATACAGAAAGTCGTAATAATTTCAATCATAAAAATAAAATACAGGATATCTCTTATGAGACTATTCCTTTTACATAATTCAACCATAATTCTCGACCTTAAAAATCTTTTAGAGAAATCGATTCAAGAAAAGGAAATCATATCAAAATAGTTCATATAAACTGAAATTTATACCATAGTGGTAGCTGCTGACCTATCTGTTCATCTAATCTATTTTACAGTGTACATCTGTTACTTAACAATCACGTCTACCTTTTCCTCTTCCCTAACAATCACAAACTCTTCTAATTGTTTAGGGTCAAAAAATTGAAATTGCTTATTTTGAAAAAGAACACGACATATATAAGGAAATTTTAACAAAAAACTAGCTCCTAAAGCCAAAGTTCTCTGGCGCAATGCCAAAAAGGCGTTGCGCCTCTTCTGAGTATCACTAGATATGCTGCAGACATGTGTCAGCTTAATGCACTGGAATTGTTCATGGATTCCATAAAATCCAACATAATTTTGCTGCCCTGGGTTTATAGGTTGGCAAATATGACAAATTTGTTTTTCACTCTGGTATAAAATAATTTGTTGTACAGAGATAGTATGACTAGGTGATAGCATGCCTGGTATCAATATATGCTTTAAAGATGAAAAAGAGGTCCTCTGGACTACAGTGCATGGATTGCTACATCTAGGGGTTCATTTTTGAAACTGAAAAATGTCCAAAAGGAGCATAAAGTGGTAGATGGACCTTTTTTGTCCAAAACATCCAAATTGCTATTTTTGAAACACATTTTAAAGACATTGTTCTATGCAGTCCATCTGCAGTGTGTCCAAAATATAAGGGGGCACGTTGGGGACAGGATATGGGTATTCCCAGAACTTGGACATTTTTTCTGCCGTAATGGAACAAAGTAAAAATGTCCAGGGCTAAAGGTTAAATGTTTTGATCTAAACCTGTTTCAATCACACTTAAGTCAGTGAGGAAGGAGTAGTGTGATCAACAAGAAGGAGTAGTGTGATCTCCCAAAGGACCAAGGAGACGAGATGAAGAATGATAACAATACACTTTATTTTGTTTAATAACTTGACACAGCTTCTCTCGACACAGCACCATGTTTCAGTGAAAGTGCCTGCTTCAGGAGTCTAAAAAAATCACAATAAAAACTGATAAATACATGCACATACATACACACTTGCATAAAATTGAAGTATAAAAAATGTAACCATGGGGAGTAAAAGAATAAAACTCATATATTCACTTGCATATTTTTAAAAAGATAAATTAAAAGATAAAACAGAAAGGTAATCATCTTAGAGGTATTGGAACTTCAAATGATCAAAATTAAATATTATCCAGAGTTAGTGAATACATACATATAGAGATGTGTATATCTTCCCTTGAGAAATGTGAATGAATGAAACACAAACACATGCTAGCGCCCGTTTCATTTGTTTTGGAAACGGGCCTTTTTTACTAGTATATATATAAACTTAGAAAACTGAGAGACACATTAAAAAAATACTTCATTCGGTAAAACTTAAAGGGGGTCTTTTACTAAAGGTTAGCTCGAGTTATCTGCAACTGGACCCATAGGAATAAAATGGGCTCTGCTGCAGATAACACGAGCTAATCTTTAGTAAAAGACCCCCAAATTTTACTGGTTATCCTATAGAGGGGTGTGGGATGTAGATCTAATTAGGTAATAGATAAAATGAAATGCTAACCTGTATTTGGTTGTTGTGAGATAATCAACAGTAAGGTTGTACAAAAGGTGGAACTGTAAAACCAGGATCAAGTCTATAAGGCAAAGCAACATTCATATTATTATTAGCATTAGCATTTGTATAGCGCTACCAGACGCACGCAGCGCTGAACACCTGACATAGAGAGACACAGTCCCTGCTCAATAGAGCTTACAATCTAAAATAATACAGAAAGACAAGGCAATTAAGGGCGAGGGAAGTACTGGGTGAGAAGGAACAAGGGGGGAGGGAAATGACTAGTGGCTAGGAGACAAAAGCAGTAGTGAAAAGGTGGGTTTTCAGCATAGATTTGAAAACAGGTAGAGATGGAGCTACACGTATATGAGCACTGACTATGCATATGAGTGTGTCATTATGGAAAAATAGGAGGACCACACCCCTTTCAGTTTTAAACAAGCATAAGTTACTGGAAATATGGTGTTGATGTTTCAAAGCGGTATAAGAAGATATAGCTAAATAGTATCCTAGAATAATAGTTTCACTTATACAGCAATACATTCCAAATGGCTGTTGGCAAGAGAGGGTAAAAGAGGGGAGTGTCTATAAACATATACACTGTATTGGTATGGAAATAGAGGTAAAAATGTACCAGAGTGCAGATCTGACTGATGCAACATACCTTTAAAAAGATTGATGTAGTCAGAGTAATGTAGAGCAATGACATCAATGCTGGGTGCTAGTGAAAAAACAGCAAAAAGTGATAAGGGAATGCAGTACAGCATGGATGGCCTATTATACCTGCCTTTTCATTTAGTGCTATATACTCCAGTTCTCCTATCTTATTTTTAAGGTTTCTAGCACTTGCATATAGACACTTCAAATTAAGTTTTTTCCTTACATCTACAGGTTGCTTTGAAGTTAATGGGGATAATTTGCATCCTTTACTCTGTTCTCTCCCATTGAACATTCCTGGCTTTCTTTCACCATTACTGAAACCTCTCTATCGAGATTCCCTAAAGATTCTGTATAGTATCCTTCAAGGATTCTCCACACTGAATCATGTGCTCCTGGACAACTGTTGGCTTTTAAATGTTAGCACCAGCAGTCTGGTTCTATCACGGTTAATGTGGAGCCCATCGTTTTGGAACATGGTCCTCCTTCCCAAGAATGCTGCCCAGTTCCTAACAAATCTAAATCCTCATCCCTGCCCCATCATCGCAATCACATATTGAGACTAGAGCTCTGCCTGCCTCTTTGGTTCTGTGTGTGGAACAGGAAGTATTTATGAAAATGATGCCCTAGATGATTTGGATTTCAGCTTTCTAACTAAGAGCCTAAATTTGGCTTCCAGAACCTCCCTCCTACATTTTCTTATGTCATTAGTGCCCACATGTACAAGACAGTCAGCTCCTCCCCAGAACTATCTAAAATCCTATCTAGGTGATGCATAAGGTCCACCACTTTTGCACCAGGCAGGCAAGTGACCAGGTGATCCACATGTCCATCAGCCACCCAGCCTATCTACATGCCTTAAAATTGAATCACCAACTAAAATAGCCATCCTAACCCTTCCATCCTGGGCAGAAGCTCCTGGAGACACATCCTCAGTGTGAAAGGATATTGCATCCCCTTGTGGGCTGGTCCTGGCTAAAGGATTATATCCAGCTTTATTAGGGTGATGATCTCCTTTTAGAAGACCTCCCTCCTCCAAGGCAGAACAGGGGCTGCCAGACTGGGGGTGGGACTTCTGTACAAGTTCCCTGTAGGCCTCCTTTATGTACCATTCTGTCTACCTCCAAGTCTGCTACTATAGCCACAAGAGAACAAACTTTTTCTCCGAGAGCCAGGAGCTCTTTCCATTAGGCACACACAAATAACATCTCACCAACTAGGAAATAATCATACATGTGACACTCATTGCAAAAGACTGGATAGCACCCCTCTCACTGCTGGACTGCTGTCTGCATCTTATTATTATAGAGTTAAACATTTTTAAGGTACTAGGGATATTAGATTAATGTGGAGGGGCATAATCGAACGGGGCGCCCAAGTTTTCCTGAGGGTGTCCATGCAGGACATCCCTGCGAAGGGGCTGGGAAACGCGTATTATATAAACAAGATGGGCATCCATCTTTCGTTTCGATAATACGGTCGGGGACACTGAAATCTCAACATTTAGGTCGACCTTAGAGATGGTTGTCCCTAGAGATGGTCATCTCCGATTTTCGGCGATAATGGAAACCGAGGACGCCCATCTCAGAAATGACCAAATGCAAGCCATTTGGTCGTGGGAGGAGCCAGCATTCGTAGTGCACTGGTCCCGCTAACATGCCAGGACACCAACCAGGCACCCTAGGGGGCACTGCAGTGGACTTCAGAAAAAGCTCCCAGGTGCATAGCTCCCTTATCTTGTGTGCTGAGCCCCCCAAACCTACTCCCCACAACTGTACACCACTACCATAGCCCTTAGGGATGAAGGGGGGGACATAGCTGTGGGTACAGTGGGTTTGTGGTTGGTTTTGGAGGGTTTACATTTACCACCACAAGTTTAACAGGTAGGGCGGATGGGCCTGGGTCCGCCTGCCTGAAGTGCACTGCAGTACCCACTAAAACTGCTCCAGGGACCTGCATACGCTGTCATGGAGCTGGGTAGGATATTTGAGGCTGGCATAGAGGCTGGAAAAAATATTTTTTTAATTTTTTTTTAGGGTGGGAGGGGGTTAGTGACCACTGGGGGAGTAGGGGGAGGTCATCCTCGATTCCCTCTGGTGGTCATCTGGTCATTTAGAGCACATTTTTGTGGCTTGGTCATAAAAAAAAAGGACCAAGTAAAGTCGGCCAAGTGTTCCTCAGGGGCATCCTTCTTTTTCCATTATCGGTTGAGGACGCCCATGTGTTAAGCGCACCCCAGTCCCGCCTTCGCTATGCTCCTGACACACCCCTGTGAATTTTGGTCATCCCCGCGATGGAAAGCAGTTGAGGACGCCCAAAATCGGCTTTCGATTATGCCGATTTGGGTGACCCTGTGAGGACGCCCATCTCCCGATTTGTGTCGAAAGATGGGTGCCCTTCTCTTTCAAAAATAAACCTGATAGTCTTAAGATTATATGGCATATTGTGTAATTTATTTAATGGCATATTGTGTAATTTATTTAGTGTTTGTTTCTCAGAAACTAATTAAATATAATTAAAACTCTAATGAAAACTCTTCTGTTGCTATCCTTATTAGAATGATTGACTATAAATGAAGAGATGTGCGGGGTGGGTGGGAGCTAGGGAGGGGGGTGGGAATGAAGACTTAACTAGGCCCTGCTGTGCCTTCTAGAGGCTATCTGTTAATGCTGTGGCAAAAAGTTCAAGTTTTAAAATTATGGGGAAAAGGGTATAAAAACTAGCTAATAAAGTTTGCTCTTTTTAAAAATTCTATCAATGACCTACAATTCCTCTTTTAAACCCCAATCTATAAGGTACCAAAGCACAGATCAAAATAATGTTCATTTACCCAGACAAATGTCCTCTTCTCTCAGAACTAATGCTTACTTTCCTTAACGTGTTCCACCAGCCCTGTTTATCTGCTGCAGACTACTGACAGAATATGAAAAGAAAACAATTACAAAGCTATTCAAGATGAGTTGTTGCTGGCCCTAGAGTTCAGAATTAGTTTACAAAGACCAGGGAAGATGTGTGATACTGTTATATTTCATTTGATTGTGTAACAACAAGTGCTAAAGTTCAAAGTACAAGAACCAGTATGGTTATGGAGTAGAGGAGTATCCTAGTGGTTAGTACTGCAGCCTAAGAACCAGGAGAATTGGGTTTGATTTCCTCCTGCAGCTCTTTGTGACTCTGGGTAGCTCAGAACCCTCCTTTGCCCCAGGTACAAAATAAGTACCTGTATATTTCAGAAAGGCAATATATCAAATCTCATCTCCTTTCCCTTACTCGTAATAAATTATTTCTTAAAATTGATACCTAACAAAAAGAATGTATATGTGATGGAATTAATGTTAATATTAGAAAAGGCTTAAAGAACTTGAAAGCTGTCATTATCAACACTGTGAGAAAAAAAAAGCGGTATCACTCCATTTTCATTGATTACAAAACAGCTTGCGAACTTCAGAGCAGATAGGCTGATATTTTGACCAACAGTTTATTAGCAGCCTAGTCATTGGCACTCGCTATGGAATACATTGAGTCTACAGAGTATTCAATAGCACCAGGTGTTTCAAATAAAGAAAAAAAAAACTAAATTAATCCCAGTTGCTGTCTACTACTTTAATAAAGACACAGAGATTCAGAGATACTACAGACTTTCAAGAATGCAAATGGAACATCAGAGGAAATTGAAAACAACTGAAGAAACTGACTGCAGAATTCCAGTCAAATGCATAATAAAATTTTATTGTATGGCATAAAGCCATACATCAATCTATTTTGGAAAATCAAAAATCTGTTTTTCTGCACCTAAAACTAATATAGGATTTAACAAATCTTGAGGAAACATGTTAAAGAGTTATTAGCTGTTAATGCACATTACTGATATTGCATGAATGACCTGCTAAAGAGTAATTCTATAAACTGGACACTAGCATTTATATACCCACTGCATAAATGTTTAGAATACTATCATATATGCCAGTATGCTGCCTAAGTGCTATTCTGTAAATATGTGACTATCTTGCAAAGCATATATGTACATTATTATTAAAACATTGGCAAACATCACTGAGCTGAAATTCTGTTTTTTTTTTTAATATATAAAGATATCTAGGTAGCTAAATAGACACAGAGAGATATAGATATGGCCCCCGATATTCAGCACTATTTATTTAATTTTTTTTATTTAAAGTTTTCAAGAAACATACAATTTCCAAATGTACAAGAAAATGGAATCAAGAGAGAAAGCAACATCTCTTATATCATAAGAAAACCACAAAGCTCACATCAAGGTAAGGTGGCTTTACTATTACAAATATAAAACTGAAAGGAAACAAGTTAGATTACTCTAACTGAAACAGCGCTGATTATTATCTAGTACTAAAAAAAAGAATACGCAAAAATTATCAATTTTTCATTTCCTTTTAAATACTACTCTAATTTTATTTATTTTTATTTGTTACATTTGTATCCCACATTTTCCCACCTATTTGTAGGCTCAATGTGGCTTACATAGTACCGGAGAGGATCCCAAAAAAACAAATTCTTTACCTTGAAAAGAAAGAATACATTTGCATGGACATTTCAGGAAAAAGGTAGCTCCCAAAGCAAGAACTCTCGGCTATAGGCACAAAGGCTTTAAGCCTAAGTTGTGTTGTTCAGATTCAGTGCTATTTAACTGTCCACGAATGGCTCCTGGCTAGTTAACTAGTGTTTAGCCAGCAAACTGCTAATATTCAGCGGGAGATAGCCAGTTATCTCTGCTGAATATTCATGGTAAGTGCCTAGCGACTAACTGGCTATTTCATACAATATAACTGGTTAGCACCAATATTCAGCACTGGGTTAAGTGGTTAAATAGGACCACATAAATAGCAGTCCTATCTAGAAATTTAACCAGTTAGCACTGAATATCGCCATAAGCGATTACGTTCTGGCAGCCAAAAATGAAAATGGACATTCAATGCTGGTCATTGGAAATAGCCTGGCTTTGAATACATTAATCTGGGGTCAACGCCAAATGCGGCACTTAAGCAGGCTGCCTCCCACTTGCTGAATATCAGCTATATATATCTATATATACAGAGAGAGAGAGAGAGAGATACGTGCACCTCAATATTCAAGCAGCACTTTTGCTGGCCAGGATATTCAATGCTGGGCCCATAGTGTCCAGAAAAAAAGGAACCCATATACAGTTTCAAAATACTTTGCAATAGTTTAAACATTTAGAAGCCTTTTACTGAGCTGCGCCGAAAAGTGACCAGTGCTATCAGTAGCGTGAGACTTTCCTGCCCAGTGAGGCGATTTTTAATGCAGAAGTAAAATGACCCCATTTTCCTTTATTCCCATTAATGCCCACAAACAAATGTTCTGATTAGCATGTGTCCATTTGCATGTCAGCACTTACCAGCACCTATTTTCTAGGTGGTAAGAGCTCACTTGCTAATCCTGTGCTAATTGGTTAGCATATGGCAATGTATCTGCCTTAACCAATTAGCGCAGAACACGTCTACTATCTGCCCCAAACACGCCCTCAGTGCTAAAAAAAATTAATTATAATTTTTAGTGCACGGGAAGTGCATGCTGAGCCCAAAATTACCATGGGATGCCTGAGTGTGCCCCTGTGTTAGTGCTTACCACAGCTTAGTAAAAGTGCCCCTTAGTATAACCTCTGAAAATATATTAATATAATGAGGGTGTTCTTAGTTAATTCATAATTTATGTTTAAAGTGTCTTCCTTCAACCTTGACACATTCATGAAATCTTTGATGTCACTGAGCTGTTGGCTCAATGAATTTTGGGGTTTCATTAATGAAGAGCTCAACTGTTTTGCAAGCTCGATGTCCTGGAGCTCCATCCTGTTGAAAAACAAACTGTCCGATATTCACTTGGTGGTGGGTAGAACTTTGACTGCCCGCTGCTGGAGTAGAACCTGGATATTCAATGCCAGGCCATTTGCGGCAACTGGCATTGAATATCCTGTTTTTTTAATGCCGGCTAGCACATGATTGGTTAAGTTGATATTCAGACTTAACTGGCTATGGCTTAGTAGGCAATGATAAGCCTGCTTTTTATGCGGCCTTGTTTGGCCGCTAAGCCTGTCCAGTTTAGTTCTGAATATTGGGACTTAACCAGTCACCACCCCAAAACGTCTCCAACATCAACAGCTTTATTTTTGGTGCTAACTGGGCATTTTCAGTGGTGATAGCCAGTTAAATGCTGCAGAAAATGACTGATTATCTGCCGAGATGCAAGTTAACCAGTCGATGCAATTAAAAAGAGTAAGACAATTCTTTTCAAGAACCGTCTTCCGCCATCTGGTACAATCACTGGTACTCAGTCATCTAGACTATTGTAATGCACTTTATGCTGGCTGCAAAGAGCAAATACTCAAAAAACTCCAGACAGCCCAGAACACTGCAGCTAGACTTATATTCGGAAAACCAAAGTATGAAAGTGCTAAACCCCTACGAGAAAAACTACACTGGCTCCCACTCAAAGAATGCATCACATTCAAGATGTGTACCCTAGTTCACAAAATCATTCATGGCGATGCCCCAGCCTACATGTGAGACCTGATACACCTACTACCCAGGAATGCCAGAAAATCATCTCGTACATTCCTTAATCTTCATTTCCCCAATTGCAAAGGTCTAAAATACAAACTAACGCACGCATCAACCTTTTCCTATATGAGCACACAATGCTGGCATGCGCTGCCTCACAACCTAAAGACGATCTATGAATTAACCAACTTCTGCAAACTACTGAAGACCCACCTCTTCAACAAGACATCACAAAGAACAATATATGTGAAATCCCCACCTGTATACAGAATGGTCATATACTGTTTTCTTGTTATTTCGCTACTATGCTTTATTCATTACTAGTAAAACATGCCCGTTTCTTGCGCAAATGAAATGGGCGCTAGCACGGTTTCCTTCTGAACCTCCCCCCCTCCCTACTCACCCCCTCAGCGTTCTGAAGGCACTGACTGCCATTGTTGCAGACCTCAGCACGCCACCTTCAATCTGCTGATTCGTTGTTTGTGAAGCCACTGTCACCATTGCTCCGCCCTCGACGTCATCACGTTTGACGCGAGAGCGGGGCCCCAACACAGTGTTTTCGGTGGCTTCACCACCATGAAGGCTTCGAACCGGAAGGAAGTGCCCGGAGGACCTGACAGTGACGTCAGTGTCCTCAGAACGTTGAGGGTGAGTTTTATTATATAGGATCGTGTAACCCAAAATACCTCTGTAATACTAAATGTCTATTCTCTTCTTATTTCCACTATTCATGATGTATTGTAAGCCACATTGAGCCTGCAAAGAGGTGGGAAAATGTGGGATACAAATGCAACAAATAAAATAAATAAAATAATAACCACTCTCACTGAATATCAGCCAGAAAGTACTTAGAAATGTCTCAGATTTCAGGTAGATGTTTCTGCTGCAGGCAAAAAGAAAACACCTCTCTAGATTATTGCTACTTGATTCCAATACCTCATGTCTTTATCATACTCTTGGTGATTACTCTCAATCACTTTACAAATTTGTCCCCAGTAGTGAAGCAGTCTCAGCTTTTCAATTGGCTTCTTTGAAAAAATCATTACTTTTAGATTGTTTTAACCACCCCTCTCTGCTGCTCCTCCAGCACAGTCCTCTGCTCCAAATAGAGTAGTCTCAGCTTCTTCCTCATCTTTTGATTCATCTTCTTTGTTTCATGTAGCTTACATGGTCTACTCACTAAAGGTATCTTTACCAAATAGAACCCCCCCCCCCCCCACACACACACACACACACTGCCTGTCTATCTCCTAGTGTGTTTCTTCCAGCCACTTCTCCAATGTCTCTACATAATGGAAACTGCTAGTCTACTAGAGTTTTCCCAAAATTCATGGAAGCTGGTGATAGTACATCCAGATATCAAAAATATCAAGGTGGACCAATCCTATATGATTAATTACAGAGCCATTTCCAACCTAGCTTTTGTTTCCATAGTTGTAGAGAAGTTCATTGCAGTTCAGCTTACTGATTACCTAGAAATAAACAAATGGTTTATACCCATGACAAACTTGATTTTGTGCCCACCACTCAACTAAGCAGACTCCTGGGCTGAGAACCTGGGGAACTAGATTTGATTGTTTCTTGTGACTCTGGACAAGTCACATAATCAGTGGTGTGCTGGAGCCGGCTCGCACCGCCTCGCAAGAGCCGGTTGTTAAATTTTTTGGCATCTTGCGAGCCGTTTGTTGCCAGCCGGCTTGCCTCTCCTCCCCACCCTGCTCCACAGGTCATCCATCATCTCTTGTCTGCCCTCAGCTCCCCAATAGCCCTCGTTTCCTTCCTGCCGCCGCCCTGCCTTTAAATATTGTATTTTTCCTTGAGTCGCAGCGCCGGCATTGAAAGCAGCAGGCTCGGCTCCAGCTTTCCCTTGCATGGTTTCGCCCTCGTGGAAACGAAATACATCAGAAGAGGGCGGAACCATAGACGACCTGCGAACCAGGGGATCGGAAATCATGGGGGGGGGGGGCTGGAAGAAGGCAGGAAATGTCTGGCATTGAGTAGGGGAGGGGCTAGAAGGGAGATGGTTGACATAGGCTGCTGGGGTGGAGACTGGAAGGAGATGGTTAACATGGGTGGATGGAGGGGAGGGCAGGGGGGAGAAGAGGGTTGCTGGACATGGTTGGATGGAGGGGAGGGCAGGGGGGAGAGGAGGGTTGCTGGACATGGGTAGATGGAGGGGAGGGGAGAGGAGGGTTGCAGGTCATGGGTGGATGGAGGGGAGGGCAGGGGGAGAAGAGGGTTGCTGGACATGGGTGGATGGAAGGGATGGCAGGAGGAGAGGAGGGTTGCTGGACATGGGTGGATGGAGGGGAGGACAGGGGGAGAAGAGGGTTGCTGGACATGGGTGGATGGAGGGGATGGCAGGGAGAGAGGAGAGTTGCTGGACATGGGTGGGTGGAGGGGATGGCAGGGAGAGAGGAGAGTTGCTGGACATGGGTGGATGGAGGGGAGGGCAGGGGGAGAGGAGGGTTGCAGGTCATGGGTGGATGAAGGGGAGGGCAGGGGGAGAAGAGGGTTGCTGGACATGGGTGGATGGAAGGGATGGCAGGAGGAGAGGAGGGTTGCTGGACATGGGTGGATGGAGGGGAGGACAGGGGGAGAAGAGGGTTGCTGGACATGGGTGGATGGAGGGGATGGCAGGGAGAGAGGAGAGTTGCTGGACATGGGTGGATGGAGGGGAGGGCAGGGGGAGAGGAGGGTTGCTGTGTAACGAGAATTAATTTATAACTTGGGGATATTGCTCTAGAGCACTCACTAATATTTATAATTTTTAAGATATATATTGAATAATTCTCCACCAGTTACCCATTAAGGCAACAAGATTCACAATTGCAATGAATTAAATATTATCTCTGTTAAAATGCAGTATCCTGCGCTGCAAGATTTAAAAGCATGTATCCAGGACACAAAATACCATATATTTAGCTTGAAAAGGGTTTATTTAAGATACAAATCATGTGAATAATATTGCGAGAGGTAGTTCTTTTAAAGAGATCTTACAGAGAATCTGTGCTTAAAATAAGGTAGCAGGTTTAGATATGAATTATTAACTTACACGAGTCCTTTGTTGTAGAAGCTGAGTGATGAACAGCATGGTTACAGGAGGAGGGAGAGTCTCTGACCAGGGCCGCAGCCAGATAGAAGAGATCTGTGTGTGTGGAACAGCTTCTGTCTTTTATACATTGCAAGTTGCAGGAGGATATGATCACATGAACCTCAGCACTTGCTTCGTGGTTTGCACTGGATAATTTGCAAGGCATTATGGTTAATGTAGTCTGTTCACATGATCACATGATCATCTTTCCTTTCTACACATGTCCTGGCATCTTCTTGTCTGATAGCTGATGGGAGGGGGCAGATATACATACAGTATCTGAGGTAACCAGCAAATGGTTTTAATAAGCAAATGCCTTGTTTATGGTTTTCCTCTGAGTCCTTTGCCTTCAGTACCTGGATTTACACTTCTCCAGACCCTCTGTCTGCAGTTGTGTTTAATTTCTGCAGTAGTCTTGATGAGCCTTCAAGTATCCACCTAGTAATGCTTTTGTTATCAGTCCTTGTTAGGTGGGAGGAGAAGGAAGTTTTATATCTCTTTGGAACAGTGCCCTTTTGTCTCTGTTAAGTGTTTGTAATTGACTAGTCCTGCTATCAGATGTTCCCAGGAAAAGGGAGGGGAAAGAGGGGCTTGAAGTTCAGATCAGTTTCCCTGTTGCAGTTTCAATTAGTCTTTTAAAAACTGTATTTTTATATTGTTATATATTTGTATCTGATTCAGCCCAATCAACTGACATACTGCTCAATAATTCTGACACCATGTTACAGCTGGACATGGGTGGGTGGATGGAGGAGAGGGAAGGGAGAAAGAGAGAGAGAAGAAATGCTGGCCATGGATGGAGGGGAGGGAAGAGTGAGGAAGGAGATGAGATGAGGGAAAAAGAAGAGAGGAGAAAAACTACACATGGATGAAGAAAATAGGCAGAAGCTGGATCCACTGGACAGTCAAGTCTGCGGAAGACCCAGCTTTTACTTTCGGATCTAGGGCAAGAAATGAAGAAGAAAGGCGGAAAGTAAAGAAATAAATGGAAAGGAAGCCCTGGAAACGGAGTTAAGAGGACAGATAGCAGCAGAATCGGATACTGGGCCAGTATGATCAGAAAAACAAAGTCACCAGACAACAAAGGTAGAAAAAAAGTCATTTTATTTTCATTATAGTGTTTGGAATATGTCCACTTTGAGAATCAGGTGCTCAACATTAAATGTTTATATTTATTTACTTATTTATGGCATTTTATCCCACTTTAAACATGAATTAGATTGGAACCTGGGATCATTTTAATTTTTTTTCCTAGAGTAATGCATTGCCCCCCCCCCCCCCCCGAAGCTCACTCCCTGGCTATAGCCAGCTCTGTAATTTGGGGGGGGGGGACGCAGAGGTGGACGGGGGGGGGACGCAGAGGTGGACCGGGGAGAGAGCCTGTTGTTAAACATTTACCAGCACACCACTGCACATAACCCTCCATTTCCCCAAGAACAAAACTTAGATTATGAGCCCATTAGGGACAGAGGAAGCACTTGCATATAATATATGTAAACTGCTTTGGTTGTATCACAGACAGGTGGTACATCAAATCCATGACCCTTCAATTACACCAAATTGATCCAGAATGGAGTGAGAAATATTCTTCCTGTCCCCTAGAATCTAAAAGCTGCTTTTGATTTGGGAAGTCATATTCTACAGAGGCTTGCTGATAAGCACAGACTGGGAGAGAGACTTTGGGATGATATTGTCGGAGGATCTTAAGGCAACAAAACAATGTGATAAGATGGTGGCTGTAGACAGAAGGATGCTAGGCTGCACAGAATAGAGTATCAAGTAGGGCTATACCAAATATTCATATTAAATTCTGTTTGGCCCCGAATAGTGCCTCAAATATATTATTTGTATTCTGCCAAATAGTGATATAAATTCAAATACAAATAATCCGAGGCTCTACTGTGTTACTTGCTACTCAAATAAATATTTGATCTCTGACTTCATGTTGCTTCTTTTATTATTTGTTATGCTAAAGACAATGCCCATTATTCATATTCGGCCAAATAATATTTTTTATTATTTATATTAAGCCAAATAGTTAAATTTGCTATTCAGTACAGCTCTAGAAGAAAGGGAGGTGTTAAACCCCTGTACAAGTAATTGGTAAGGCCCTATTTGGAGTATTGTGTTCAGTTTTGGAGGCCGTATCTTACTAAGAACATCAAAGACTTGAAGGAAACCAATTAAAATAAAACTTAAATGATCTCATAGCTGAAGTGCGCTTTGACAGCACCTTCAGATGTTGGGAAGTAAGTCCAATTCTGGACAGAGGTCCATGGTCTGGGTCTCATAAATGGAAAAGTCAGATCAAGATCAAGACTGGAGTGGGTTTCAATGGCAACTCCACTAGATGAGGACTAGGACCAGTGCTGGACAGACTTCTACAGTCTGTGCTTCAAAATTGGCAAGGACAAATAGAAATTAAGTAAGCCAGTGTTTCCTCATGAAGAAGTGGAACCTGTGAAGAGTGCCAGATATAACTCTAGCCACCTTATTGGCAGAATGGATGGACTGTGGAGGTCAACATTTATTATATGTTAGCTATGGTGCTCATTTTCAAAGCAGATGGATGCATCAAAATACCTTTAAAAAGATCAGTCCACTAAATATATCCAAATCCCAATTTTGGAAACTCAGAATTTGGATGCTGCACACTACAGTTTGTCCAAATAGCAAGGTGGCATGTTGTGGGCAAGACTAGGGAGGGCCCAAAAGTAGGACATCCAACAGCAATATTTAAAAGAGAAGAAACATCCAAAAAGAAGGATGTGTTTTTTTTATCTAGACCTGTTTCAGTCACGTTCAAGTTACAAAAAGGTGCTCTGACTGAGCAGCTGATCACTGGAGGGATTAAGACATTTGACCCCTCCTTAATCCCACAGTGGTTGATGTCTCTCTTCCTCTCTTCTGAAAGTGAAACTGGAAAAGAAAACCAGGCTTTATGTCAGCTGTAGATATTATAGGCATTCTGAACAAAACAGCAAGTAAGTTAGTGGAGTAGCCTAATGGTTAGTGCAATGGACTATAGACCTAGGGATGCAGGTTCAAATTCCACCATAACTCAATTTTTTTTCTGGGGCTCCTTCCTGGAGCAGAAAAATAATTACTGTATGGTTTATGGCTTATTTAAAACTTTCTGTAGAGTCCATACTAACTAGTAGAACTGAGTGGTGTACAATATTTTAAAACATTGGAATGGAAGATTAGGAAAGAACTACAATGGGTTCATTTTCAAAGCACTTAGACTTACAAAGTTCCATAGGTTATTATGAAACTTTATAAGTGCTTTGAAAATACGCCAGGGGCATAGCTACGGGTGGGCCTGGATGGGCCCAGGCCCACCCAGTTTAGCCTCAGGCCCGCCCACCCAGAAGCAGATCCTTATCGTGACCGTCTCCCGCCCCTGCCGCAGCGCTTCATTTAATGTTGTCGGCGCTGCCATTACAGTTTCCCACCCCCGCGGCGGCGCTTTACACTTTACCTAACAGCAACGCTACAGATGCAGCGCTGACGTCCGACGTCCTGCTCCGGGGCCTTCCACGCTGATGTAACTTCCTGTTATGGAGGCGGGACGCAGAAGGCCCCAGAGCAGGACGTCGGACTCTGACGTCAGCGCTGCATCTGTAGTGTTGGCTGTTAGGTAAAGTGTAAAGCGCCACCGCGGGGGTGGGAAACTGTAACGGCAGCGCCGACAACATTAAATGAAGTGCTGCGGCAGGGGTGGGAGAGGGTGAGGAAGTCAGTGGGGTGCTGTATGCTGGCCCAGTAAGGGGAGGCAGGGAGGGGAGGGAACAGAAGGGTGCTGGACTTGCCAGGGGCAGAGGGTTGGAGGGAAGGGAGAGAGGTTTTGGGATTTGCAGAGGGGAGGTTGGAGGGAAGGGAAGAGGTTTTGGATTTGCAGAGGGGAGGTTGGAGGGAAGGGGAGAAGTTTTGGATTTGCAGAGGGGAGGTTGGAGGGAAGGGGAGAGGTTTTGGATTTGCAGAGGGGAGGTTGGAAGGAAGGAAAGAAGTTTTGGGATTTGCAGAGGGGAGGTTGGAAGGAAGGGGAGAGGTTTTGGATTTGCAGAGGGGAGGTTGGAGGGAAGGGGAGAGGTTTTGGATATATAGGGGGATGGAAGGAAGGGGAGAGGTGCTGGATATGCAGGGGGGGGTGGAGGGAAAGGGGAGAAGTGCTGGATATGCAGAGGGTTGAAGTGAAGGGGAGAGGTGCTGGACATGTATGGGGGCTGGATGAAAGGGAAAGAGGTGCTGAACATGTAGGGGGGCTCGATGAAAGGGAGAGAGATGCTGGACGTGGGGGGGGGGGGCGGAAGGAGAGGTGCTGGATATGCAGATGATGATATGCAGAGGGAAGGGAGAGAGATGCAGGGAGACAGAGCCAGATGCATAAGGGGAAGGAAAGAGAGGAAGAGAAGCTAGTTGGGGGGTGGGATCAGAGAGGAGAGGGACACATTGGTGTGGAGGAGGGAGAAAGGGGACATAGGGAAGTATACAGATACAGAAGGGAGATGATGGGCATTAGGTGGGAGCATGGGGACAGGGACACAAATGTGAGATGCTGTATGGGGATAGCACATGGGCACAGAGGGGTAATGCCTGACCAAGGGGGGGGGGGGGGGGGGAACGGGGATATGGAATAGAGATAAAATGCTGGACACTGGAGAGGGGGGTATATGGACACGGGGGGGGGGAGATACCAGACAAGGGAGAGAATAGGAATGCAGAAGGGATATGCTGGGCATGGGGTGCATAGGTGCACAGAGGAATGATGATGGATGAGGGGATATGAACACAGGGGAGATAATGAACAAGGAAATATAGGAAAACAGAGATGGGAGATGGATGATGGGCATGAAGAAAGAAGAAATGTCAAATAGGAGACCCTGGCAAGTGAGTTAAGAGAAGACAGAGGGAAGCAGAAACCAGAGACTGGGACCAATATGATTTGAGAAAAAATTACCAGACAACAAAAAGGTATAAAAAAATATATTTTATTTTCAATGTTGTGAATATAATATGTTGGATTTGGAATGTACATCTTGCCAAAGTTGATGGTAAACATGGCTGGGGTCCAGGACAGAAATCTAGGAAAGGACCCCAAAGTCCATTACCAGGCTGCGCCTTCAGCTTCCAGCATGCAGGCTTTCTCTGGCCAAGGAACCAACCCCTAACACCATCCCTGGCATGTGCCATCTTTATATTTTGCACAGGAGCAAATGCCTTTCTTTCTTGTTTCTCTGGTGTTGTACTACATGCAAGGTCTAGTTTCTTGGGGTTTCCATTTAATTTATATTTCTAGAGTTTGTGGTCACTTATTCTGTATTTGGCATTTGTGTCTTGTGTGTGTGACTGAGGTATTCTGTTAGCATGAAGTTTCCATGTAGCATTCTGTAGTAATTTGGCTTGTTCAGCTTTCCTGATAAATGTATTTGTATTGTAGGGCCCTACTATAATATTTAAGGCACTTCTTTTTCATAGGTAGGATCTTTGTTTTTGGAAGTTAGTGTTGGCATGGTAGATTTGCTCAAGGTTCTGAGTGACATTTGTTTTATAGATTTTTTTAAAGTTAATTTATAATATGTCTGTAATTGAGATTACACTAGAAAACAAAATTTCTTTATATGATGAGTTTTATGGAGAATTGTCCTTGCTGTGCTCTGTATCCATTGTTGGTGGAGGGCCAGGAGGTTCTCTGGATGCAGAATGTGTTTGGCTTCAATACCATATATGTGTTGGAGGACCATGGCTCAGTGGGGCTGAATAGTGCAGTCTATTGTACTTCCCTTAGCTCTAAATTGGCCTGCAGCCACTGAAGCCTGCACTGCAACCCTCATTGAAGTTATGGGGAGTGTGGTAGGGACAGAGCATGGGTGCATCAGGTTTGCTGTTTTTTTTCTTTTTCAAAAAAGTTGGCAACTCTAGTGCCCACCCATCCAACCTGTTGGCCCACCCAAAAATTGCCTTCTGGCTACACCACTGAAATACGCCTCAATATATGATAGGACAGAAGACTTGCAAACAAGGAAATTTAAAACATACAAACCATACTATAGAAAAAGGAAGAAAGAACGAGAGTAACAATTACATTAAATAAGAAAATAAATAAAAAAATATTTAAGGGAAAACTACAGCCCACCCAGATATAGGACACCTGTAAGCCAGAAGGCTGTTGAACTGGTGTACATTCAGGTACATTTTTCTGTTACTGGAGGGATCACATTTACCATTAAAAAAAAAAGAGCTACAGGGTGATTTGAACCTATGTCCCTCGGTTTACAATCCATTTGGCTACTCCAGTGTTCTGCAAGGATGTCTGTGTGGCCATTTTCATAAGAATACTGCCAGACAGCCCTCCCGATGCCTTGTTTTCCCCTGTTTATAATTTAAACCTTGCAGGGGGGTCTTTTATAAAATGGCAGTAAACCCAACGCAGGCTTACCCTCGCTAATCTGGAACTACTGCCAGCATAACGTGGCCGCAGGTGGTAGTTCCTGCTGAAGAACGCACCACTTCCGGTGCTCCTGAAATTTTTATTCTGTAGCACGGCATTAACCTGGTGGTAATCAGGCATTGCCATGTGCTGCTTAGCGTGGGAGCCCTTACCGCCACCTCAGTCAGTGAAAGTAAGTGTTCCCCACCACATGGCCATTTGGTAAGGGTTATCTTACCATGTGGCCATTTTTTGGGAGGGCATTTTACCCGCTGCAGTAAAAAGGGCTCTGGTGCATGGGAAAAATGGCCTCTGCCACTACCACAGGGCCCTTTTTCCCGCAGCTTAATAAAAGGACTCCTCTATTTGTAACATGGTTGTTCAAAATGGACATTCCCAGTGTAAGGACATCCTTCTCACATATTTTCAAACAGGAAATTTAGACATCTTTCCTTTTCAAAAATGGCTGTGAGATGGACGTTGTTTCTGGTCTTTATGATCAGGACATGCTAGTTTTGACTTGGACGTTATTTTGAAAATGCCCCTCCATGTGTAGCAGGAACATCCATATTGGAAAAATAAATGTGTAAAATATCATTGGGTCAAAACAGGCACATAAACACTTATTTGTAGGCACATAAATGTTTATGTTTTGAAATAACAACATAACATTTATGTGTCAGAACATGAACATTTATGTTAGCCATTTTAGAAACATGAATGTTTATTTTCCCAAAGCTGTCACAGAGCTTGGTATCCTTTGCCAGTTTTACTTTTGAGGGTCACCTCCCCTAATCCCTCCAGTGGAGCACTTTTCTGAAACCTTGATGTCCCAGATAGCAGGTGTATGAACTTTTTGGATTTATATGTGCATTCTCTTACTGATATGGAGAATAAATGCTTGTTTTTAGGCCCACACTAGACCCACCCAAATCATGCCCAGACCATGCTCCCTTGCATGTATTTCAGTTTTAAATATGTATGCCCCAACTTTCTGATATTAGGATTTTGATGTTCAAACAATATGAACATCTACATGCTGGTTTATGCACATCTAAAACCCAAATAATGCATTAAAAAAAAGTACCTTCACATTTTAGTATTTTAAGAAAGTATTTCAACCTAGTTCATATTTAATTCAGAACAATGTCATTGCACATTTTGAATTTAGGGGGAAAATGAAGATGAGGTTTCCTGAAGGACAATTTATTTACATGTTACATAACATACTGTAGGCATTTGCATAGCACCACCCACCAAATTACCATCTCAAAAACACTCAGAATCTTAATGCTTGTGGCAGAATTGGCCGCAGCTTTTATTAATAATTTCCAACAAATATAATTCAGTTTCACTTGACAAGTCATCTCCAATACCAAACATGTCATTAAATCAACAATATCACACCAGGTTAGACGAGTCACACACTAACCAAGTTAGTATCATATATCCCCAGGCGTAACTTGTGGTATCACCAAGTCTTGCTCGCTCCCAAGATCCATGGTAATGCTGCACATGGATCCCTCCCCCAACTGGTTCTAGAAACAATTATAGCCTCAAGAAGCATCTCTGCTGAGGATGGCAAAGTCACTCCGCTGTGACAACCCTTCCCTTCCTTCACAATCCCTAATTTCCAAACCAATTCAACTAATATCAACCCCCCCCCCCTTCAAACTCTTTTAGGGTGAGCGGGGGGGGGGGGGGGGGAGTCAAAGCCTATCTCAAACCGTGCTCACTCACAAAAAAAAACCCAATCCTGCCAAAACCATTCATTATTTAGAACTCTTGCTGCTCCAGGATTGGTGCCCTGCTTACACTTAAGGCACCAATCAGCCTCTCCCACCACACTGACTTTCCTACTAAGCTCTTCCATTTCATTCACTCTCCTTCTCACCCCACCTTGCTAACTCCTCCCTTCTCCTTCTCTGTACCCTGCTTAAAATATAATAGATAGTTATGTGAGCTCAGCTGCAAAGCCATGTTATGACACCCAGGTATAATACCAGGGTGTTTATGAAATATTTAAGTTATACATGAGGCATATTTTCAAAGCACTTAGACTTACAAGGTTCTATAGTAACCTATGGAACATTGTAAGTCTAAGTGCTTTGAAAATGAGCCTCAAAGTCAATGTTAGAAAAATCGAAGAATCCCATCTTTTCTCGTTCTTCTTTAACTAAGCAGTGTCCTAGGTAAAGACACAAAATCCTGAACAAATCTCTGAACCCAAGGAGGGTGTTACAGAAATCAAATTAAATCCTGATTCATATAACATCCAGCAGATTGACCCTTTACTCCTTTACTATAACCCATGCCTGGTTAATCACATAATTTCTTCCTGAGGCATAAGTAATCATGCAATCTCACATTTAAATTCCATCAGGCTGCTAGCTTTCACCACATTACCAGAATGTCCATTCTACAAATTTACAGCTAAGTTGAAAAATTATTTTTGCCTGTCATGAGCTACTGACTATATCGATGTCAGCATATTCTACTCAAGCAACAGCGAAAGTCACCATGAATCCTGTATATCTTTTCTCTCTGTTTTATTGTTTTTTTTTCCCATTTCTCTATGTTTCTGAAAAAATTTAAAGCAGTTGGATATATGGTGCAGTTCTGGATAAAGATACAATTATTGTAAGTTACTCCCCTGTCTCACTCTCCTCTAGATCCATATTTTTTTAAATAGATGAACAGATGTTTATTTCCTTTATTTTCAAGTGAAGGGCAATTCTATAAACTAGGTGCTAACGTTTATACATGCGTTATGCATGAAAATGTTTAGAATACTAAATTATATACATATATGTGCACTCATACATGCTTATATGCCAATATTCCACCTAAGCGCTATTCTGTAAATAAGCACCTATTCTTTATTGTGCATATTTGCAAGGGGCATACACATGGCCATAGCATAGGTGGGACATGGGCAGGGCTCCCATTTAAAAACATACCTTTGTGAATTCTGCAATTCACACTTGCTTCTCCCACATTTAAGTACTTGTACTTAAATCAGCTCTATGGCTGGTATAAGTGTAGGCACCTGGGGCCCTTTTACTAAGCTGCGTAAGTGCCTACGTGTGCACAATGCACATCAGTTCTGAGTTAGCACCCAGCTACCAGGTGGCCCTTGCGGTAATTTCATTTTTGGCACACATCTGCTATGTGCATCCAAAATTTTTTTTTATTTTCTGGCACGCATCAGCTACATGCGCCAAGTGGCATTTGATGCACATAGGTCATTACCGCCCGGTTACCACTTGAGTCTTGACCGCTAGGTCAGTGGCTGGCAGTAAGGTCTCAGACCCAAAATGGACACACGGCAATTTTTATTTTGCCACATTTTGCTTAATTTCTTTGAAGGCATGAATAAACATGTGGATAAAGGTGAGCCCATTGATGTAGTGTATCTAGATTTTCAGAACGCTTTTTATAAAGTTCCTCATGACAGACTGCTGAGAAAATTAAAGAGTCATGGGATAGGAGGCAAGGTTCTGGTGTGGATTAGGAATTGGTTATTGGACAGAAAACAGAGGATAGGGTTAAATGGTCATTTCTCACAATGGGGGAGGGTGAACAGTGGAGTGCCACAGGGATCTGTACTGGGACCGGTACTATTTAACATATTTATAAATGATATGGAAATCAGAACGACGAGTGAGGTGATCAAATTTGCAGATGATTCAAAACTATTCAAGGTTGTTAAAACATGTGTGGACTGTGAAATATTGCAGGAAGACCTTAGGAAATTGGAAGACTGGGTATCCAAATGGCAGATGAAATTTAATGTGGACAAATGCAAGGTGATGCACATTGGAAAGAATAATCCAAATCATAGTTACCTGATGCTAGGGTTCACCTTGTGGGTCAGCACTCAAGAAAAAGATTTGGGTGTCATTGTAGATGATATGCTGAAATCTTCTGCTCAGTGTGCGGTAGCCAATAAAGCAAATAAGATGCTAGCAATTATTAGGAAAGAGATGGTGAATAAGAATGAAAACACTATAATGCCTTTGTATCGCTCCATGGTGTATCCACATGGTGCGTTCTGTTCTGGTGACCATATCTCAAAAAAGATAAAGCAGAATTTTAAAAGTTTCAAAGAAGAGCAACCAAAATGATAAGGGGGATGGAACTCCTCTCATATGAGGAAATGATAAAGAGGTTAGGGCTCAGAAGTACAAGTAGGTAAGTATTGCCATACTGGGACAGACCAAAGGTCCAGCAAGCCCAGCATCCTGTTTCCAATAGTGGCCAATCTAGGTCACAAATACTTGGCAAAATCCCCAAAAAGTACAAAACATTTTATGCTCCTTATTCCAGAAATAATGGATTTTCCCCATGTCCAATTTAATAATGGTCTATGGATTTTTGCTTTTGGAAGCCGACCAAACCTTTTTAAAACTCAGCTAGGCTAACCGCCTTTTTTCACATTTTCTGGCAACAAATTTCAGAGTTCAATTACACGTTGAGTGAAGAAAACCTTTCTCTGATTCTTTTTAAATTTACTACTTTGTAGCTTCATCGCATGCCCTCTAGTCCTAGTATTTTTAGAAAGCATAAAAATACTAGGCTAAGGGGCATGTGATGAAGCTACAAAGACAAAGCTTGGAAAAGAGACGGATGAGGGGAGATATGATTGAGATCTATAAAATCTTGAGTGGTGTAGAACGAGTAGAAGAAAATTGATTTTTTACTGGTTCCAAAAGTACAAAAACTATGGGACACTTGAGGAATTTACATGAAATTACTTTTAAAACAAATAGGAGGAAATATTTTTTCACTGAACAAATAGTTAAGCTCTGGAACTCTTTTTCCAGAGGATATGGTAACAGCGGTTAGTGTATCTGGGTTTAAAAAAGATTTGGACAAATTCCTGGAGGAAAAGTCCATAGTCTGCTATTGAGGCAGACATGGGAAGCAACTGCTTTCCCTGGGATTTGTAGTATGGAGTGTTGCCATGATTTGGGTTTCTGCCAGGTACTTATGATCTGGCTTGGCCACTGTTTGGAAAACAGGATACTGGGCTAGATGGACCATTGGTCTGACCCAGTATGGCTACTCTTATGTTCTTATGACATGGGAAACTAAACAATATGAGAATATTTTGGCTGTATACTCTTAAGGATCCATAATACCTCCCCCTCTTGTTGGTTCCTGGACCATTTGCTCCAAGAATCAGTCATTTATTGCATCTAGACATTTCACCTCCTTAGTACTCCCTAACATAATATTTATCCAGTCAATATTAGGATAATTGAAATCACCCATTATTATAATTTTGCCTAATTTGTCAGCTTTCCTAAACATGTTTTAATCTGTCTGTTTATTCTGTCCTGGCAGCAGGTAATACAGCCCTACCAGTATACGCATTCCCTTCACACCTGGAATTTCTATCCATATTGATTCCACACTGCTGTCTGTTTAATGTAGAATGTTAAGAACATAAGCATTGCCACATTGGGACAGACGGAAGGTTCATCAAGCCCAGTATCCAGTTTTCAACAGTGGCCAATTTAGGTCACAAGTACCTGGCAAGATCCCAGAACAGCAAAACAGATTTTATGTTGCTTATCCTAATGGCATATTGACTTTTCTTTTAGGAAATTATCCAAACCTTTTTTAAACCCTGCTAAGATAACTGCTTTTACCACATTCTCTGGCAATGAATTCCAGAATTTAATTACTCATTGAGTGAAGAAATATTTTCTCTGATTCATTTAAAATTTACTACTTAGTAATTTCTTTGCGTGCCCCATAGTATTTTTGGAAAGAGTTAACACGCAATTCACATCTACCTGTTCCACTTCACTAAGTATTTTATAAACCTCTACCATATCTCCCATCAGCTGCCTCTTCTCCAAGCTGAACAGCCCTAGCCACTTTAGCCTTTCTTCATAGGGATGTTGTCCCGTCTCAGTGGTGTGCTGGAGCCATCTCGTACAGCAAGAGTTGGTTGTTAAATTTTGCTGAATTTTGTGAGCCAGTTGTTGAATGGAGCCAGTTAGCAAGCACACATATATTTATTTTTTTCCTCCTCCTCTAGCTAACAACATCATCCTCTCTTCCTCCTCCCCCGCCCGCCCGTGATTCCAGCATACCTCTCTCAGCTTCCCACATCATATCCTCCTAAGGTCCATCCTCCTCACTGCTGTCGGTCAAAGTTAACATCACTATTCTTCCAGCAGGGCTAGTGGTAACACGCTGCCTAGCCAACCTGGAGCCTTTTCTCTGCCATATTCTTTCCACATGTAAGCAGGAAGTTGCATCAGCAGGTCAGAACACAGCAGGGAAAAGGCTCCAGGTTGGCCAGGCAGCATGTTACTGATACAGCTGCTGGAAGAGTAGTAAGGTTTGAAGAATGGCGGGTGAGGAGAATGAATCAGCTGAGGTGGGGAGCAGAGAGAGGTATGCTGGACAGGTGGTGGGGAGATGATGATGCTGTTAGCTCTAGGCAAGGAGGTTTGAGAACAAGAGATGGCATGAAGTCAAAAATTTGAAGCTAATTAGGTTAATCTCTGTTTCCCCTTCCCTGCGCAGCTGTCTTCACCATAAACTCAAAACAAAGCAATCAAACCTATAAGCTGCTGCATCTATGTTGTCATTCTTTATTGTGGGTAGCATTTTAAAATTAATCTCACATATTTTCAAATATGCTGGCTTGTGCAGCACATGGATGTACACAGAGGAAGTATAAAATGGAATAACTTTTCATATGTACAGTAGTAATTTGTTATAAATGTTATTTGGAGAGGCTAATTATAGGGACACCCTAGCACTGTTATATTCATGCAGATCATTTTTTTTCTCCTGGTAAATGGCCACTAAAATAGACACCATGTTATGAGAATCAGGTGCCCAACATTCAGAGTTTCTATCTATTTACTTCTTTATGACATTTATATCCCACATTAAAAATGAATTAGGTTGAAACCTGGGAGCATTTAAAATCTTTTTTTTTTCCTGTGCCTAGATCAAAAGAGAGAGAGATGGTTTGTGGGAATGTGTTCCTCTTGTTTTATTGGAATGCAGTGGTATATTATTATAGAAATGCACTTAATATTGTTTATTACTACTGTTTAAGAGCAAAAGAGATTGAATAATGAGGGCAGAGCTATCTTCATGCAGAAGTCTAGAGTCACTCTAAATGTGCCAACATTTTCCAGTTCTGTGGTATATTTATTTCTTCTTCAAGTCTGTTTGGTTGTAAAAGGCATGGGTTTTTTTGGAGGGGGGGGGGGGTTAATCTTTGTCTCCAGGTTGTGTGTTTGTATATAGATGAGTCCTGGAAATAATGATGGCTAATGGAAAGCAACAGTAGAACAGCTGGAGCAGAATGTTAATTATTTTCAGGGGGAATTAAATTTTTTGGCTGCCTGCTATGTGAATATTCCATCACTCTTTCATTATTGCTACCAAGTATTACATATTTAGGGCATATGCCTTTAAACATAGATTGTTTAAATTCATTTATCGAGACCTTACATGCACATGATATTTGCTTGTTAAATCCAAAGGCAAAACCTAAAGGTGGTTAAACAATTTGGTATAAACTGTGTTGTTTATGACTTTACTTGGTCTATACTGCTTTGGGTCCTGATCTGTACATCTGTTGTGTTATTTTGTTGAGTGGAAACAGTGGGGCAGGCTCATAGGAAGGGATGGGAGAATGGGAGAGGAAGGGTTCTTGAGGTTGCATATGGAATTTACAGTAAAGAATATTGTATATTTTAATATTATTTGTAAATTGGTTGCTACACTGTACCTTTGTACCAATAAAATATATAATACAATTACATACATATATATCGGGAAGAGAGAGCGAGCCTATTGTTAAACATTTACCAGCACACCACTGTCCCATCCCCTTTATGATTTTCATTGCCCTTCTCTATACCGTTTCTAATTCCACTATATCTTTTTTTAGATGCAGTGACCAGAACTGCACACAGTATTCAAGGTGCAGTCACACCATATTGCGATGCAAAGGCATTATACCATTCTCAGTTTTGTTTTCCGTTCTCTTCCTAATAATTCCTGACATTCTATTTGCTTTTTCTGTTTGACTTAATTCCCGCTTTAACATATAGCGCAACTCCCCTCCAATTTGATCCACTCTATCATTGCAATATAATTTGTACCTTGTTAATACAGTGTCCCATTGATTGTTTTCTTTCACCAGGTTGCTGAAATGCCTATTATATCTACCTCTTCATTTAATCCTATATCCTCCAATTTTCCTATCTTATTTTGAAGGCTTCTGGCATTTGTATATAGATACTTCAAATTGTCTTTTTGCCTTGCAACTACAGGCTGCTTTGAAGTTATTAGTGATAATTTTCATCATTTACTCTGTTCTCCCATTGAACACTCATGAATTTCATTCATCATTATTGAATCCTTTCTATCAGGATTCCCTAAAGATCCTGTTTCAATAATGTCCTTCAAGAGTACTCCACACTGAACCATGTGCTCCTGGGTGACTGTTGGCTCCCCCTCCCCCATTTTAGTTTAAAAGCTGCTCTATCTCCTTTTTAAATGTTCGTGCTGGCAGCCTGGTTCCATACCGGTTAAGGTGGAACCTATCTTTTTGGAACAGACACCCCAATTCCTAACAAATCTAAATCCCTCATTCCTGCACCATCGGCTCAACCACTCATTGAGACTTTGGAGCACTGCCTGTCTCTTGGTTCCTGCATATGAAACAGGGAGCATTTCTGAAAATGTTACCCCATAGATCTGTATTTCAGCTTTCTACCTATGAGCCTAAATTTGGCTTCCAGAACCTCCCTCCTACATTTTCCTTTGTCATTGGTACCCACATGTACCAAGACATCAATCCAAGATTAGTTCTTAAGCACTACTATTTCTATAAATCTACAGTAAGAATGCTGCCTGCTTTTAACAAGTTTCTGTTATACTACCCACCAGTTTTCAGATACAATAATCCTGCTCTCTCACCTTTCCTTTTCCTCCCACAAAATTCACCCTGGAACTCAACATTTTTTCAACTCTGTTGTCTTGCTGCGATTGGTAATTATACCTGATGATGCATGAAACAAAGAAATATAGATTGATTTCATGTATAGAGAACTTGAAATTGAAAGCCTAGAAAGCTGAGCTCTAACATCCAAAGCATGAATAAGATGGAATATGAGGCAGATGTTCCATCTAAAAAATATAACATCACAATGTCACTTAATTTAGCGAGTGCCTCTTTGTCACAGCAGGAGGGACTTTTACACAGTACTGCATGCTATGATAGATTTCATGTATAGATTCAGGTTGTTTTCCTTGTCTTTACTTCTTCCTAATCTAGATCACATCAGGAGCTCACTATGCTGAAACTCACAATGTTGGCCCATTCATTTAGTTGCATTCTTGCCATCATGAAAAATAGAAAAAGCAGTTTCATTTCTAGTGGAAGTCATTGCAGGACAATCACCAGACATTACCTATGAGTATTTGTTTGATTCTATTTCCAAGAGTTACAATTGCTGCTTTAGCAGTACTCCCAGTTCCGGCCAAGAATGTATTTACAGAATAGTGCTTAGGTGAATGTTTGGCATTTAATTGGTCATATGCACACAAACATGCATGCATGACAATATTATAATCATGGGGGTTGGTTCCTGAAAGGCAGAACATTATCATTATTTTTTATGCTTAGTGTGAATAAACAGTGTGTTTTAAGCCTGTAAAATGTATTGGATATGTTCCTGCCTTAATTCTTAAGTGTATTTCTCTAGTTTAGTCAGCAGGTGGTGAATGTTTATGCTTAAAGCTGTTAAGAGGAATGACTCCTCATTCTTGGTTGGGACACAGACAGTGGGACGTTCCTTGTGGTGATGTAACCAGTTTTTATTTGAAACTTGACTGTTCTGGGCTCTGACTGGCCTGGAGTTTTGAAATTACCCAGCAGTGGCTGACTGTTGCTTCAGTTTCAGCCCAAGAGAAGGAGAGATCTCTTTGCTGAAACTCTGTGAAAAGATATGTGTACTGATCTCACCAGGTACTTTCTAGGAAGTATGCAAGTGTTTAGTTAGTGTTATGATTGATTCATATTTCAGTTACCTGTTACTGTTTGCCAATTGCTCTATTCTTTTCCACTGTGCATTATTTTTTAAGACAATAAACATGATTGTTTGTTCACCCTGTTTGTCTGGACTGATAAAAAATCCTGGTGGTTTGTATGTTGGGTCTGTGAGTGCTTTCTTGAAACTGTGGCACCAATGGGAGTGTGACTCCAGTAACCTAAAAATCACTGAGGATAATTTGAGAGTGGAAGACTTGCCCAGAGGCAGTTGTTACCCAGTCAGTGGGAGGAGGATGCTAGTATACAGCACGACCTGAGCTGTGCTGGGGATAGACCCTCTAAGTGGCTGCGGGGTAACCCCAGGCAGGTGGCTAGGTGTTTCAAGACAGACCTTTGTTCTTCTTTTTTAGTGGCAGCATGGTGGGATTGTCAGACTCAGTGCATAGAGTGAGGGTCACCATCCACTGAGTGGTTCAGAGTATTTTTTTATCTGTTACCGACTCCAGACACAGAGCACATTGAACAAGTACAGCAGTAACAGGATCTCTTTCCTGTTAAGTTTATTTTTGGTAGTGTTAGGAGATTAGCAGTGTGCTGATGGCGACTGGAAGCAGCCAGCAAGCACTGGAGATGTCTGTCCTAACACAAGAGCAACCAGATAACCTCAGCAGCAAGCAGCTGCAGGACCAGCCTGCACAGAGTTCTCCTGCAGGGAGAGCAGACTCCATGTGGGGAGAGGCCCATGAGTTGGCAGGGCCAGATGCCACACCAGCTGAGATCTGGCAGACCTAAATGCTAAAGTGATAGTGACTATACCAGCTGCAGCATGAGGATTGGGAAGAGTGCCAGTGGCAAGAGGAACAGCAGCTGCAATGATAGGAAAACCAAAGGTGGCATGAAGAGTGTGAATTCCAGCAGCGGCAAGAGGAATGGGAAGAGCAACAGCAGCATGAGAAGAGGGAATTCTAGCTGCAAAAATTAAAGATGGAGATGGAAATGGCTCACATCCAAAGCTTCAACCCAACCCCTGCGCCAAGGCCTCAGGCAGTATCCATAGCTCGGATTGGGCCCAACCTGTTTTCACAGTTTGATGATGTTTGAGGTGACATTGATGGATATCCTACTGCCTTTGAAAAAAATGTGCTGCCTCATTGAGATTCCTTAGCAAGACTGTGTATGCTATCTGGGAGGAAAGCTCACTGGTAGAGCACTTGAGGCATTCCAAGGACTGTCCATGGAGATGTGCTCTCAGTTTGAGGAGATGCACAAAGCTTTGTTGAACCATTATGCCATTACATCCGAGGCTTAAACACTAAAGTTCTGGACTTTTCAAAAGGGGGCAGATGATACAGAGAGTTTGTGATTCAACTAAGATACAGTGCATTTGTGATTCAGCCAGTGGTGGCTCAGTGGAGCTGAAGTTAAAATCCTGGAGGACTTCCAAAACCTAATGGTCCTGGAGCAGTTTCTTCAGCGTTCCATTCAGAGGTGAGGGAACATGTTCAAGATCACCAGCCCCATACTCCAGAGAAGGTGACTGAGTTGGCTGACGTCTTTATGGCTAACCATCCCTGGTTGACAAAGAGAAGCCATCCTTATCCGCAGCAGCCAGGATCTAAGGGCAGCCATGGCCTTAAGCCAAATATCCTTGCAACCTCAGAGACTGTCAGCAAACCCTCCAGTGTTCCACAAAAACCTAAAGACTTTATGCATGAGCATCCTTGTTTCCAGTGTGGGTGTACAAGACATTTCAAAGCAGATTGCCCAGATAATTCCAAGTCTACACTAAAGAGCATTCCAGTTCCTGTACCTAAGCTGGCGACTTTCATGGGTGGCTCCAGCACCACGAAGGAGACCCACAATGTTGCTGCAGCACAAGAACTTACCAGCCATTCATCAAGCAAGGAAGCAGATAGATTTACACAGCACTCCAGGAACAGTGAACCAGACCCAGGTGGCTGGGCTTGTGGACACAGTCTCAAGCACGACTTTGTTATGACCAAAGCTAGTGTCAGAAGATGCTATTCTACCACAGCACACTGCAGAGATAGTGATAGCCAATGGATCCAGAGAGACTGTACTCATTGCTCGAGTATTACTGGATTGGGGGTACCAAGCCTGGATACAGAGAAGTAGGCATAATGAAAAGCATGCATTACCAAAGCTGTGTGGGACCAATATGGGTCTGTGAGTATGGAACAGCCTGACTTAACTGACACACCTATTGATCAGACTGATGACCCTGATTTATCAGAGTCACCAGCAGAGACCCTTCCAGATATGGATACTGATATACGACAGAGCCATGTTTTTTCAGGAACATAGCACTCTGACCCTGACCTGGAATCCCTGAGGGAAAGGGCTGGTCAGCCAACCAATGAGACTGATAAAGATCGTATCCTATGGAAAGTGGGATTATTGGACAGAGAGACTGATCCTGCTGATCCTAATAGGTCTTGGATAGCAGGCAAGCAGCTTATAGTGCCCAGAGCATACAGGGAACAACTTCTACAGATTTCACACGGCATTCCACTAGCAGAACATCAGGGGGTGACACGCATATGCACTAGATTGACACAGAACATCTATTGTCCGGGAGTATCTTGAGCCATATCTGACTATTGCCAAAACTTTGATGAGTGCCAAAGAGTGGGTAAAACCCAGGATCACCCTCAAGCTCCACTGAAACTTTTACCTATTATCTGTGAGCCCTTTAAGAGAATAGCTGTGGATATAGTGGGGTCTCTAGCTATCCCTAGCTGTACTGGGACAAGATATATATTGACAGTGGTAGACATTTCTACCAGAAATCCAGAAGCGGAAGCCTTATCCTCGATAAAATCAGTTTGTCTATCAGATTTTTAGCTTGCTTTTTATACATGTTGTTAACTGAGCATATTCTGTGTATTTTGAGCAAGTGAGATAACAGTAAGCTATTCTTCAAATGGGTTTGATGACAACTTGAATTGTGCAAAAATGTGTTCCTGTCCATTGTCTTTTCAAAAACCCTTGTATCAAATTGTTTGTTGGTCAATGAAACTTCAACATCAAGATAATGAATTATCATAAAGGAATGTTATTCAGTGAATTGAATATTGATGTTACAGATGTTTAACCACTTTTAAATTGTTGCTATTCAACTGTTCCCTTCCATAACATAAATACATCATCTATAAACTTCCAACATTGATGTATTACATCTTTGAATGATGATTTTTCAACCAATTGTTTTTATTTATTTATTTGTTGCATTTGTATCCCACCTTATGCCACCTCTTTGCAGGCTCAAAGTGGCTTACAATACATCATGAATAGTGGAAGAATGTTAGTTAATAAACATATACTGTAGTATTGCAGGGTTTTGTTCAACATGATGATAATATGACAGAATAATAATGTACAAGCAGATAATAAAAGACAATTCTAAATACAGAATACAATTCTAAATACGGAATAATAATTTATTTATTTATTTATTTGTGGCATTTATACCCCTCTCTTTCCCGCTCGGTAGCAGGTTCAGTGCGGCTTACAAAGTATGGTACAAAGTATCACGGAGATAATACAGGTATGGAAACAATGTATCACAGAGATGACATAATTACATAGAGTAGGTTCAGTGCGGCTTACAATGTATGGTACAAAGTATCACAGAGATGATACAAAGTATGGAACAAAGTGTCGCAGAGATGACATAATTACATAGAGTAGGACAATAATAAGAGATGTGGGGAAGGGATTGGAGTGTGGGTAATACTAGTGGTGTGAAATTATGTGTGGAATTATGTTTGAGAATTAGGACGGGTCATTTGGGTAGGCTTGTTTGAAGAGGTAAGTCTTCAGCAGTTTTCGGAAGGGTAGGTGTTCAATGGTTTTTCGGATGTGTCGAGGTATGGCGTTTCAGAGTTGGCTGCCTATGACAGAGAAGTTGGATGCATAGTAGGTTTTATATTTGAGGCCTTTGCAGTTAGGAAGATGAAGATTGAGATATGTTCTAGAAGTTCTGGTCCAGTTCCTGGCTGGAAGATCGATCAGGTTGGACATGTAGCTTGGAGATTCGCCATTGAGGATCTTGTGGATCATTGTGTGGGCTTTGAAGTTTATACATTCCTTGATTGGGAGCCAGTGAAGTTTTTCACGAAGTGGTGTTGTGCTTTCAAATCATGATTTGCTAAAAATGAGTCTAGCTGCTGTGTTTTGGGCGGTTTGGAGTTTTTTTCATGATTTGGACTTGGCATCCGATGAAGATGCTGTTGCAGTAGCCGGCATGGGTGAGCACTGTGGATTGTACTAGATTGCGGAAAGTTTTCTGTGGAAGGTATGGCTTCACTCTTTTCAGTACCCACATCATGTTGAACATCTTCTTCGTCGTGGCTTTTGCATGAGTTTCTAAAGATAGGTGTTAGTCTAATGTTACTCCTAGGATTTTTAGATTGTCAGATATTGGGATTGTAACGTCGGGAGTGATCAGGGTGGTTGGGAGCTGAGTAGCGTGTTGTGATGAAAGGATTAGGCATTGAGTTTTTTCTTTATTCAGTTTCATCTTGAAAGCGTTGGCCCAGGATGCAAGGGTGTTCATGGCAGTTATTATTTTCGCTGAGATTTCTGTGAGAGTGGATTTGAAAGGGATGAATATTGTGACGTCATCAGCGTAGATGAAGGGATTTAGGCCAGATTTAGATAGGGATTTGGCCAGAGGAATCATCATGAGGTTGAAGAGGATCGGGGATAGGGGTGCGCCTTGGGGGACTCCGCATTTTGAGGACCATGCGGGCGATATTGATGAGGTTGATTTGACCTGATAAGATCTGGTGGTGATAAAGCTTTTTATCCAGTTAATGATGTTTCCGCCGATCCCTAGTTTGTCCAGTAATTTTGTAAGGATGTCATGGTCTACCATGTCAAATGCGCTGGACAGGTTGAACTGCAGAAGGAGTATTTTGTTGCTGATTGAAATTTCATGTTTGAACTTGGATACTAGTCATATAGAGATTTGCAATTGAGGTCACAAATGTTGCCCCCATTGCAATGCCACTAGTCTAAAAATCTGATAGACAAATTGAAGGAAAGGGGTTATTCAAATAAAGTACTTAAAAGAGCGTATAAAAGAGATAAATATAGTAACAGAGACCTTCTTCTGTCTGGTCCATGTCAAAAAATCAAGGATGAAGGCATATGTTCAATGGTGATGAAATATACAAAAGACAGTTCTAAGATTGCTAAGACATTTAAAAATCATTGGGAGATCATCCAGTCAATCCCCATTTTTCAAAATATAAATTTACGCATTGCCTTTGCCAGAGGAAACAATCTAAAAGAAAATCTTAATCCTGCTGATTTACCAATAATGTCAAGAGGGAACAAACAGAAAATTATTGGACATTTTAAATGTGGCACCTGCCAGATTTGTTGGATTACACTACAAACTAGAACCTTCAAAGATGAAGTTAACCACAAAACATATTATTTACATTATTATACCAACTGTTTGACAGATCACGTGGTTTACGTGATCTGTTGACCATGTCATAAATTGTATGTAAACAAATTCAGAATGCTCAGCTTCACATCAATATAAAGCTTGATTACTCTATACAGATCTACTAAGGCTTTATTTTATTTATGGGATCGTCAGATCAGCGTGTGTGCTTCCGTATTGGCTTAACTGAGCCATGCAGTTTCCAAGGGGCACCACCGCAATCCTCATTGATCCTCATATTGATTTTTCTTCATATTAATTCTCTTTTATAATATTATTTCTTTTTCTCCATTTTTCAATGTACGTTATTTAAATAACTTTTCACTAAAGTACTTAACTTTCACAGTTAGTATAGTTCATACTGGAGACACTATTTCACCAACATAGGTCTATGTTTCACTGAATGCTGTGTCAAGGTAGTCTCCTATGAAGTAAATCAAAAATAAATGTGTCAGAATAAATATACATATCTTCATACCTCCTTATTCAAGTCAGAGTATAAGCCAAAGAACTTTATATCAGACCTGTGTCCTCATTGCGGCGTTTTAAAATGGCCGCTATTATATTCAACGAACGCTTTTAAAGGATTAAATCACTGAGGTGTCAATCGTACTTCTGGTCTGGAACAGCTGATCTGATGTACACACACTCATGCATTTCTAATACAATGTATTCAAATCAATGTAGTCCATTCAATTTCACGATTTAAACCGTGAGGTTCAACTGATGAATTATAGAGAACAATTTTGGATCTACACTTTGAACACAGTAGAGGAATATTTTATGGTCCTCAGTCCTCAGAAGACAATGGTCTGTTGGATCACTGGCTATGCCCCCACTCCATCTGTCGTGCCTATTCTTTTTGGTACACCAATTGAGTTGGTTTCACAACTAAAATATCTGGGAGTAGTCCTAGATTCAAACTTCCGTTTTTCTGCTCATATTTCCTCGGTTCTTTTTTTTAAATTTGAAAATATCTTTATTAGTGTACAGAATATCCATAGAACATTTTCTGCCCTCTGAATGATTAAGATCTATAAAGGGCATCCTTGATTTTAACACCCTGCATACTTTGTTTCATGCTTTTGTAGGCTCCTGACTTGATTATTGTAATATCATTTATGCTGGTCTTCCCAAGTCTGATCTTAAACACCTCAGTTGCTTTGTTCAGCTCAACACAAGGATCCTATTACTTCTCTCCTTGTGAGACTCCATTGACTTCCTTCTATTTCATAATACCAGTTTAAAATCCTTACCTTGGCCTTTAAACCGATTCATACAGGTCTTCCTGATTACTTAGCAAAACTCACTACTCCATACATTCCTATATGTAATTTATGTTCTATGAATGATTTTAGGTTGATCCTCCCTAATCCATATTGACAGGCATATTGACATGTTATGAGGAAAACTGCTTTTTATTTCATGGCCCCATTTTTATGGAATTCTTTATAACAACCCAATGAAACAAGAGAACATGTAAAACTACTGATATCCTTGTATGGATGACCGAGGTAGATATTGAAAAGTATTGGGGAAAGGATCAACCCTGCAGAACTCAACAGGGCAAAAGAACTTGACTGTCCCTGTGGAGTGAGGACTTTAAATGTCTGATCCTGGCAAATGGAGACAAACCACTTATAAACTGTACCTGATATCCCAGTGGAAGAGAGACAGTGTAGGAGTAGCTTGTGGTTGATTGTGTCAAACTGTGCAGACAAATCTAGTGATACAGCTAGCGTGACATAACCTTCATCAAGTTTCTGATATATTTCACTCAATAAGGAAGTTAGAACACTTTCCATGCTGAAAGCAACATATATAAATTTGTCAACTTAGACTAGGTAAAAAAAGACTTTAGAAGCTCAGTATTATACTGGTAGAAAGACATAAAAGAACAGCTTTAGCACTGAGCAACTTCATCACAAGTCTAAAAAACCTCCCTGTCTTTTATCTTCAATTATTGTCAATGTAATTTCTTCTATATGTTCTTTTATTTTTCACGGTATTTCATAATAATTCACAATATAATGAATAAGGAAACATTTTGTTAAAAAAAGAAAGTGTTGAAGAAATTACATTGACAGTTATTAAAGATAAAATTTGCATTCGAATGTAGTAGGAACAATATCTGGTCAAATTTGGGATGTTTTTGATACAATATCATCTGCAGTGAACTAGATAGAAATTTAATGGATTAAGTTTCAAGTATAGACTTTTCATAGCCTTCTCTAGTCTGAAGGCCATGAAAAGCTCTTTATAGGTAGTAGGCTAACATCAAATATAAGCAGCCTCATGGTAACCAAGAGGGGCATAATCGAACGCGAATGCCCATGTGTAAGGACGTCCATTTCCGAGAACAGGTCCGTGAAGGGGCGGGCTGAACCGTATTTTTGAAAAAGATGGACGTCCATCTTTTTTTTCGAAAATACATTTGTGCCAGGCAAATGCCTTGGATTTGGGCTTTTTTTTTTTAGCTGGTCGTAGCTTAAAAATGACCAAATCCAAGGCATTTGGACGTGGGAGGGGCCAGAATTCGTAGTGCACTGGTCCCCCTCACATGCCAGAACACCAACCGGGCACCCTAGGGGGCACTGCAGTGGACTTCACAAATTGCTCCCAGGTGCATAGCTCCCTTACCTTGGGTGCTGAGACCCCCAAATCCCCCCCCCCAAAACCCATTCCCCACAACTCTACACCATTACTATAGCACTTAATGGTGAAGGGGGGCACCTACATGTGGGTACAGTGGGTTTTGGGTGGGTTTAGAGGGCTCCCATTTAGCACCACAAGTGTAACAGGTAAGGGGGGGTGGGCCTGGGTCCAGCTGCCTGAAGTCCACTGCACCCACTAAAAACTGCTTCAGGGACCTGCATACTGCTGTGATGGAGCTGGGGATGACATTTGAGGCTGGCATAGAGGCTGGAAAAAAAGTGTTTAAACTTCTTTTTTTTTGGTGGGAGGGGGTTAGTGTCCACTGAGGGAGTCAGGGGAGGTCATCCCTGATTCCCTCCGGTGGTCTTCTGGTCATTTAGGGCACTTTTTTGGGACCTGTTCATGACAAAAAAGGGTCCAAAAAAAGTAACCTAAATTCTCGCTAAAAACACCTTTCTTTTTTCCATTATCGGCCGAGGGCGCCCATCTCTCCTCGTCCGATAACCACGCCCCAGCCCCGCCTTCACCACGCCTCCGACATGCCCCCGTCAATTTTATTCGTTCCCGCGACAAAGTGCAGTTGAAGATGCCCAAAATCGGCTTTCGATTATACCGATTTGGGCACCCGCGAGAGAAAGACGTCCATCTCCCGATTTAGGTCGGAATATGGGCGTCTTTCTCTTTCGATTATAAGCTGGCAAGTAAACTATCAAGTGATCAATGTATGTTTGTGTGTGTGTCTGAGAGAGAGAGGGGGGGCATCCCAACATAATCATTGACATCATTGACTGTGCAGTTTCCTACCCCTTTTTTACAGCCTTAGCTATAATTCAATCATGCTAATGATATGACTGAAGATATATACCCCTGGATTCTATAAAGTTTGCCCAAATTTGGGTGCGGATCCCAGAACTAATTAAATACTGAGCTGTTAACAATCATTGACATGAATTGGCACTAATTAGGATTTGTACACAGATCTGCCTGTGTGTTCCTAAATTGTCTGTCACACAACTCAAAAAGGGGCATTGCCATGGGAGGGGCATTCAAAAAATGTAGGTGCAGTGTTATAGAATAGGCTCGTTTGCCTCAATTGGGTGCCAGGATGTACACCAGGTTTCAGCAAGCAAAAAGGTCTTCACACCCAGACCTGGCAAGGGAATTGGAACTAAACCCTATTCTATAAAGGACGCTCAATCTGATTCTTCCCAGAGCCTAACTTTGAGCGCCATTTATAGAATTCCCCCAGCCTATAACACTGAATAATGATAAATTTAGAAGGCAATTTTCAAATAGCTCACACACCTGAAAACTACATCTGCACTTTTAGACTAGATTCTATGCAATACGCCTAAAAATTTGGCGCCAGAAGTAAATTCGCCTGAGCACATTCTATAAAGTAGGCAAACTTTATAGAGTAAGCCTAAATTTCCACGAGGTATCTAGAATACGCCAAGCAACCATGACAATGCCTAACTCTGGGGCCCTTTTACAAAGGTGCATTGAAAAATGGGCTGCAGTAGTGTAGATGTGTGTTTTGGGCACGCACTGAATCATTTTTCAGCACACCTATAAAAAATGCCTTTTTAAATTTTTGTGGCAAAATGAAAATTGCCACGCGTCCATTTTGGGTCTGGGACATTGTCGCCAGCCATTGACCTAGCATACAAGGTCTCATACAGTAACTGGGCAGTAATTGTCTATGCACGTAGAATGATGATTGCCGCTTGATTACTGCCCGTGCACCTGAAAATAAAACTATTTTCCGGTGCGTCTAGTGGACGCGCATCAAAAATGAAATTACCGCAAGACACATTGGGTGCGCATAGGCGCCTACACGGCTTAGTAAAAGGGCCCCTCTAGGTGTGGCCATTTATGCCAAGTAAATTTTGGAGTAAATACTGGTGCCTGAAAGTTAGGCGCAGAGCAGGTGTATTCTATAACCCTGCGTGTAGTTTTATGGAATGCCCACGACCTTCCCATTCCATTAAAATTTAGGTGCACCGCTTTGAAGAATACGCTTAAAGGGTAGTGTGCATAAATTCTAATTAATGACAATTAGTGCTGATAATTGCTTGTTAACATCCAATTATCAGCACTGATTAGCTTAACTAATTAAGTTATGCACATTGTTATGGGATACACCGATTTCTATGAGAAATTCTCAGCACTATATATTGAATCCAGGGGTTAATGCTTGCAATGTAGTATTTTTTTTCTTTTAAAGAAACTACCTGTATTGTTTACTTGCAAAATTTGGCAGAAGGTAGACAAGTTGAAAGTGGTCATTCAGGTTCACCTACTTTTCTGTGTGAAGAATTAATATAACATATACATTTTAGATGGTACTGTTTTCCTCCTGTGACCTAAATATGCTTCTGGGGACGCCTTCTCATGACTCAGAAAATAATACAATCATGCTATAGAAGACCACATATAATTATAACTTGAAAAATGTTAACAATTTGACCCATATAAATTGCTGTTTACCCAGGTAAATGGTTTTGAAAATTGTTGTCTTAAACTTACTGCAGCATTGTCTAATTAAAAGCTCCTGAACAGTTGTCTGCGATATCAAGTTATGCCATTTCGTGTGAACTGAGAATTTGCCATCACAAACTATAAATAAAGATCAGGAATTTTAACAGGGAAATGTGATCTGCCAAGTTTTCGTTAAATGACAGAACTTAGTGGACAGCACTGGAATGGAATAGCGTATCTTCTTGCCAAAGTTCATCTTATTGAACTTATCCAGCTTTTTGGTGTGAGATACTTCATTAATTAAAGGTAAAATCTCAATGTAATAGATGCTGTGAGAATAAAAGAAATACATACATGTATAGTCTACATGGAATCATATGAAAGCGCATGATGTGAAACAAGGACCTGTAATCTTCCCTAGTACAATATGCTGTATATATAAAAAAAAAAAACAGGATCATTAAGTAGAATTTAATTTGGGTTAGTTGTCATATAGGTTTTGATCAATTGGGTAACATCTGATGCAGTTCTCGGCATCACACAAAAATTGCAATTAGGTGTAGTCACGCTTTAAGGAGACCTTTTATAATGCCGCAGTACAGCTACCGCAGCATTAGCTCATGCCAATCTGGCCATACCGCTGGCCTAGAGTGGGAGCTGGCAGTAGTGCCGCTCCAACACATGCCATTTCGATTGTGACAGAAAATAATATATTTTTTTGCGCCGGGGCTTACCCGACGGTAAATGGGCAGCACTATGCACTGCGTGGTTACCGCTGGGTTAAAGCGGGAGACCTTACTGCCTCCTAAATATCCTTAGAAATGGTTTCACATCAAGTGTGCATTTACTGCACAGCCATTTTCTTTTTTTTGCCTTTTACCCTCTGCAGAAAAATGAGCCTCAGCACATGGCAAATCCATGTACCAGTGCTAATGCAGGGCACTTTTTACAGCAGCTTGGTAAAAGGGGCCCTAAGTGATCTAATTCTGTGGGCAAAAAGAAAAAAAATGGGACCTGTTCAATGGGGGGGGGGGGGGGGGGGGGGGGATGTCTGCATAAAACTATGGGACTCTTTAAGTAATCTGTGCTATCTTTCCCATGTGCTAAGCCCATCTAGTATGACTATAAAATAGGCATTTTTCTATGTGTTGAATATTTGGCTGTGCGCTGATGCTACCATTAACATGTAGTCATTAAAATAAAAAAAAAGAACACAGGAGCACTTACTGCTTCCTATTTAGGCGGTACTAAGAGCTCCTGTGTTATGGACACGCTACTGGTAACAACACACTACTAGATTCCATGCCCATTTTCCACCCCTCAGATGCCCCCTTCCAAAAATATATATATACTACATGCATAGCGTGTACGAATGACAAAACAGAATGCTTTAGCATGCCTGTGTTAGGCCATTTTTCCTGCATTAAGCACATGCTAGTGCTTAACACAGCTTAGTAAAAGGATGACTATATATGTATATAATTAGAGTTCCAAAAACAACAAGGCAGATGGCTAACAAGATCCAACATGGAAGAGAACAACAGTAAGCCAATGAGAAGAAAAAGATTTTATTCACTACGCTTGCTCCAAATTGTTAAAAACAGATGCCTGACATGCACGTGTTTCGCAAAGGGCTGCTTCGGGGGTATACAAAGTACCAATTGGTTCTAAAATCCAACCTTGACCAACTGTTGAAATAGGTGTCTCCAACCCAAGCTGCAGTATAATGAATCTTTATGTATATATCCAACTATTTTATTTATATAAATTTGATTGCTGAATATGTGCTTCTAAGTTTATATGGATAAATTATTTGTATAAAGTTAGAACTGCTATATATGTGTTCACATACCTGGATTACTTATTATGTATAGTGGCTGAGTATCACCACTAAGAACAATTTTATAACAGATTGCTCACAGTTATGTGCCACTTGAGTACATAAATGTATAGAATTTGTCACTTAAGTATAAGTACATAAGTACATAAGTAGTGCCATACTGGGAAAGACCAAAGGTCCATCTAGCCCAGCATCCTGTCACCGACAGTGGCCAATCCAGGTCAAGGGCACCTGGCACGCTCCCCAAACGTAAAAACATTCCAGACAAGTTATACCTAAAAATGCGGAATTTTTCCAAGTCCATTTAATAGCGGTCTATGGACTTGTCCTTTAGGAATCTATCTAACCCCTTTTTAAACTCCGTCAAGCTAACCGCCCGTACCACGTTCTCCGGCAATGAATTCCAGAGTCTAATTACACGTTGGGTGAAGAAAATTTTCTCGGATTCGTTTTAAATTTACCACACTGTAGCTTCAACTCATGCCCTCTAGTCCTAGTATTTTTGGATAGCGTGAACAGTCGCTTCACATCCACCCGATCCATTCCACTCATTATTTTATACACTTCTATCATATCTCCCCTCAGCCGTCTCTTCTCCAAGCTGAAAAGCCCTAGCCTTCTCAGCCTCTCTTCATAGGAAAGTCGTCCCATCCCCACTATCATTTTCGTCGCCCTTCGCTGTACCTTTTCCAATTCTACTATATCTTTTTGAGATACGGAGACCAGTACTGAACACAATACTCCAGGTGCGGTCGCACCATGGAGCGATACAACGGCATTATAACATCCGCACACCTGGACTCCATACCCTTCCTAATAACACCCAACATTCTATTCGCTTTCCTAGCCGCAGCAGCACACTGAGCAGAAGGTTTCAGCGTATCATCGACGACGACACCCAGATCCCTTCTTGATCCGTAACTCCTAACGTGGAACCTTGCAAGACGTAGCTATAATTCGGGTTCCTCTTACCCACATGCATCACTTTGCACTTATCAACATTGAACTTCATCTGCCACTTGCACGCCCATTCTCCCAGTCTCGCAAGGTCCTCCTGTAATCGTTCACATTCCTCCTGCGACTTGACGACCCTGAATAATTTTGTGTCATCGGCGAATTTAATTACCTCACTAGTTATTCCCATCTCTAGGTCATTTATAAATACATTAAAAAGCAACGGACCCAGCACAGACCCCTGCGGGACCCCACTAACTACCCTCCTCCACTGAGAATACTGGCCACGCAATCCTACTCTCTGCTTCCTATCTTTCAACCAGTTCTTAATCCATAATAATACCCTACCTCCGATTCCATGACTCTGCAATTTCTTCAGGAGTCTTTCGTGCGGCACTTTGTCAAACGCCTTCTGAAAATCCAGATATACAATATCAACCGGCTCCCCATTGTCCACATGTTTGCTTACCCCCTCAAAAAAATGCATTAGATTGGTGAGGCAAGACTTCCCTTCACTAAATCCGTGCTGACTTTGTCTCATCAGTCCATGTTTTTGTATATGCTCTGCAATTTTATTCTTAATAATAGCCTCCACCATCTTGCCCGGCACCGACGTCAGACTCACCGGTCTATAATTTCCCGGATCTCCTCTGGAACCTTTCTTAAAAATCGGAGTAACATTGGCTACCCTCCAGTCTTCCGGTATTACACTCGATTTTAGGGACAGATTGCATATTTCTAACAGTAGCTCCGCAAGTTCATTTTTAGTTCTATTAATACTCTGGGATGAATACCATCAGGTCCCGGTGATTTACTACTCTTCAGCTTGCTGAACTGACCCATTACATCCTCCAAGGTTACAGAGAATTTGTTTAGTTTCTCCGACTCCCCCGCTTCAAATATTCTTTCCGGCACCGGTGTCCCCCCCAAATCCTCCTCGGTGAAGACCGAAGCAAAGAATTCATTTAATTTCTCCGCTACGGCTTTGTCCTCCTTGATCGCCCCTTTAACACCATTTTCGTCCAGCGGCCCAACCGACTCTTTGGCCGGTTTCCTGCTTTTAATGTATCTAAAAAGTTTTTACTATGTATTTTTGCTTCCAACGCTAATTTCTTCTCAAAGTCCTTTTTTGCCCTCCTTATCTCCGCTTTGCATTTGGCTTGGCATTCCTTATGATCTGTCCTGTTACTTTCAGTTGGTTCTCTTCTCCACTTTCTGAAGGATTGTTTTTTGGCTCTAATGATTTCCTTTATCTTACTGTTTAGCCACGCCGGCTGACGTTTAGTCTTTTTTCCCTTTTTTCTAATACGTGGAATATATTTGTCCTGAACCTCCAGGATGGTGTTTTTAAACAGCATCCACGCCTGATGCAAGTTTTTTACTCTGCGAGCTGCTCCTTTCAGTCTTTTTTTCACCATTTTTCTCATTTTGTCGTAATCACCTTTTCTATAGTTAAACGCTAGCGTACTTGATTTCCTAGTTTCACTTCCTTCAATGCCAATATCAAAACCGATCATATTATGATCACTGTTATCAAGCGGCCCTCGTATCGTTACCCCCTGCACTAGATCATGAGCACCACTAAGGACTAAGTCTAGTATTTTTCCTTCTCTTGTCGGCTCCTGAACTAGCTGTTCCATGAAGCTGTCCTTGATTTCATCAAGAAATCTTATGTCCCTTAAGTGTACAGATGTTACATTAACCCAGTCTATATGCGGGTAATTGAAATCCCCCATTATTATTGTGTTGCCCAGTTTGTTTGCGTCCCTGATTTCCTTTAACATTTCCGCATCCGTCTGTTCGTCCTGGCCAGGCGGACGGTAGTACACTCCTATCACTATCCTTTTCCCCTTTGCACATGGAATTTCAATCCACAGTGATTCCAAGGAGTGTTTTGCTTCCTGCAGAATTTCAATCTATTTGATTCAAGGCTCTCGTTAATATACAATGCTACCCCTCCACCAATCCGATTCACCCTATCACTACGATATAATTTGTACCCCGGTATGACAGTGTCCCACTGGTTATCCTCCTTCCACCAGGTCTCAGAGATGCCTATTATATCTAATTTTTCATTTAGTGCAATATATTCTAACTCCCCCATCTTATTTCTTAGGCTCCTGGCATTCGCATATAGACATTTCAAACTATGTTTGTTGTTCCTAAGTACATCATGCTTAGTACTTGACAGTATTAACTGGCAATCTTTTGTCTGATTTTTATTGTTATTTAAAGATACCCGATCTACTACAATCTCTTTTGCAACCTCACTATCAGGATACTCTATCTTCCCTGTTATGGTGATATCTTTGAAAGATACCTTATCCCGAACCATGCTCTTTTGAGCGACTGTCGGCCTTCCCCCCATTTCTAGTTTAAAAGCTGCTCTATCTCCTTCTTAAACGCCGATGCCAGCAGCCTGGTCCCACTCTGGTTAAGATGGAGCCCATCCTTTCGGAATAGGCTCCCCCTTCCCCAGAATGTTGCCCAGTTCCTAACAAATCTAAAGCCCTCCTCCCTGCACCATCGTCTCATCCACGCATTGAGACTCTGGAGCTCTGCCTGTCTCTTGGGCCCTGCGCGTGGCACAGGTAGCATTTCAGAAAATGCTACCCTGGAGGATCTGGATTTCAGCTTTCTACCTAAGAGCCTAAATTTTGCTTCCAGAACCTCTCTCCCACATTTTCCTATGTCATTGGTACCCACATGTACCAAGACAGCGGACTCCTCCCCAGCACTATCTAGAATCCTATCTAGGTGACACGTGAGGTCCGCCACCTTCGCACCAGGCAGGCAAGTCACCAGGCGATCCTCACGTCCACCAGCCACCCAGCTATCTATATGCCTAATGATCGAATCACCAAGTACAACAGCTGTCCTAACCTTTCCCTCCCGGGCAACATTTGGAGATATATCCTCGGTGCGAAAGGATAATACATCCCCTGGTGGGCAGGTCCTGGCTACAGGAGTACTTCCTACTTCACCAGGGTGATGCTCTCCTTCTAGGAGACCTCCCTCCTCCAAGGTAGCACAGGGGCTACCTGACTGGAGGTGGGACTTCTCTACAACATCCCTGTAGGTCTCCTCTATGTACCTCTCTGTCTCCCTCAGCTCCATCAAGTCTGCTACTCTAGCCTCAAGGGAACGGACACGTTCTCTGAGAGCTAGGAGCTCTTTGCATCGGGCACACACATATGACACCTCACCAATTGGGAGATAATCATACATGTGACACTCAATGCAAAAGACTGGATAGCACCCCTCTCGCTGCTGGACTGCTGACTCCATCTTAGTGTTTTTTGAGTTTTTCCGTAATTTAAAACTTGCTAAAGTATTAAGGATATCAGCCTATCACTAACTTACAGTTCCTCCTTTAAACCCCAATCTTCAAGTTCCGAAAGCACAAGCAAAATTTGTTCACTTACCAGAGAAATATCCTCTTCTCCCAGAACTTATTAGAAGGAAAGCTTTCGCGCGCCGTTAGGCGCGCGGCACCTTGAGCAGAGGCCCCGAGTGGATCGGAACGGACCTGGGAGTCACTCTGGCGAAGGCTCCGAGGATATGCAGATGAGCTGCAAGTCCTCCACGGCACCTGAGAAGGCAACCGGTGGGAGAGCTGGGCACCTCTCAACCAAGAAAAGGCTTACCAGGGGTTAGGCCGAAGCCAGCATTCCTCCCCCTGAGGGTCACCTGATCCTGGCTAAGAAGTACCTGGTAGCTCTGGGTAGGTGGAGCGAAAGCCCTGGGTAACTGTGGCGAAGGCCCTGGGAAGGTCGGGGTGGATTTGGGAGTCACCCCGGATGCAGCTGTGAGGATATGCAGAACGCTGCAAGTCCTCCACAGCACCTGGTAGGAGCACTGTGCACCTTGAGCAGAGGCCCCGAGTGGATCGGAACGGACCTGGGAGTCACTCTGGCGAAGGCTCCGAGGATATGCAGATGAGCTGCAAGTCCTCCACGGCACCTGAGAAGGCAACCGGTGGGAGAGCTGGGCACCTCTCAACCAAGAAAAGGCTTACCAGGGGTTAGGCCGAAGCCAGCATTCCTCCCCCTGAGGGTCACCTGATCCTGGCTAAGAAGTACCTGGTAGCTCTGGGTAGGTGGAGCGAAAGCCCTGGGTAACTGTGGCGAAGGCCCTGGGAAGGTCGGGGTGGATTTGGGAGTCACCCCGGATGCAGCTGTGAGGATATGCAGAACGCTGCAAGTCCTCCACAGCACCTGGTAGGAGCACTGTGCACCTTGAGCAGAGGCCCCGAGTGGATCGGAACGGACCTGGGAGTCACTCTGGCGAAGGCTCCGAGGATATGCAGATGAGCTGCAAGTCCTCCACGGCACCTGAGAAGGCAACCGGTGGGAGAGCTGGGCACCTCTCAACCAAGAAAAGGCTTACCAGGGGTTAGGCCGAAGCCAGCATTCCTCCCCCTGAGGGTCACCTGATCCTGGCTAAGAAGTACCTGGTAGCTCTGGGTAGGTGGAGCGAAAGCCCTGGGTAACTGTGGCGAAGGCCCTGGGAAGGTCGGGGTGGATTTGGGAGTCACCCCGGATGCAGCTGTGAGGATATGCAGAACGCTGCAAGTCCTCCACAGCACCTGGTAGGAGCACTGTGCACCTTGAGCAGAGGCCCCGAGTGGATCGGAACGGACCTGGGAGTCACTCTGGCGAAGGCTCCGAGGATATGCAGATGAGCTGCAAGTCCTCCACGGCACCTGAGAAGGCAACCGGTGGGAGAGCTGGGCACCTCTCAACCAAGAAAAGGCTTACCAGGGGTTAGGCCGAAGCCAGCATTCCTCCCCCTGAGGGTCACCTGATCCTGGCTAAGAAGTACCTGGTAGCTCTGGGTAGGTGGAGCGAAAGCCCTGGGTAACTGTGGCGAAGGCCCTGGGAAGGTCGGGGTGGATTTGGGAGTCACCCCGGATGCAGCTGTGAGGATATGCAGAACGCTGCAAGTCCTCCACAGCACCTGGTAGGAGCACTGTGCACCTTGAGCAGAGGCCCCGAGTGGATCGGAACGGACCTGGGAGTCACTCTGGCGAAGGCTCCGAGGATATGCAGATGAGCTGCAAGTCCTCCACGGCACCTGAGAAGGCAACCGGTGGGAGAGCTGGGCACCTCTCAACCAAGAAAAGGCTTACCAGGGGTTAGGCCGAAGCCAGCATTCCTCCCCCTGAGGGTCACCTGATCCTGGCTAAGAAGTACCTGGTAGCTCTGGGTAGGTGGAGCGAAAGCCCTGGGTAACTGTGGCGAAGGCCCTGGGAAGGTCGGGGTGGATTTGGGAGTCACCCCGGATGCAGCTGTGAGGATATGCAGAACGCTGCAAGTCCTCCACAGCACCTGGTAGGAGCACTGTGCACCTTGAGCAGAGGCCCCGAGTGGATCGGAACGGACCTGGGAGTCACTCTGGCGAAGGCTCCGAGGATATGCAGATGAGCTGCAAGTCCTCCACGGCACCTGAGAAGGCAACCGGTGGGAGAGCTGGGCACCTCTCAACCAAGAAAAGGCTTACCAGGGGTTAGGCCGAAGCCAGCATTCCTCCCCCTGAGGGTCACCTGATCCTGGCTAAGAAGTACCTGGTAGCTCTGGGTAGGTGGAGCGAAAGCCCTGGGTAACTGTGGCGAAGGCCCTGGGAAGGTCGGGGTGGATTTGGGAGTCACCCCGGATGCAGCTGTGAGGATATGCAGAACGCTGCAAGTCCTCCACAGCACCTGGTAGGAGCACTGTGCACCTTGAGCAGAGGCCCCGAGTGGATCGGAACGGACCTGGGAGTCACTCTGGCGAAGGCTCCGAGGATATGCAGATGAGCTGCAAGTCCTCCACGGCACCTGAGAAGGCAACCGGTGGGAGAGCTGGGCACCTCTCAACCAAGAAAAGGCTTACCAGGGGTTAGGCCGAAGCCAGCATTCCTCCCCCTGAGGGTCACCTGATCCTGGCTAAGAAGTACCTGGTAGCTCTGGGTAGGTGGAGCGAAAGCCCTGGGTAACTGTGGCGAAGGCCCTGGGAAGGTCGGGGTGGATTTGGGAGTCACCCCGGATGCAGCTGTGAGGATATGCAGAACGCTGCAAGTCCTCCACAGCACCTGGTAGGAGCACTGTGCACCTTGAGCAGAGGCCCCGAGTGGATCGGAACGGACCTGGGAGTCACTCTGGCGAAGGCTCCGAGGATATGCAGATGAGCTGCAAGTCCTCCACGGCACCTGAGAAGGCAACCGGTGGGAGAGCTGGGCACCTCTCAACCAAGAAAAGGCTTACCAGGGGTTAGGCCGAAGCCAGCATTCCTCCCCCTGAGGGTCACCTGATCCTGGCTAAGAAGTACCTGGTATATATATATATATATATATATACACCAACTAAAGTCACAGCAGGACAACTAAGTGCTGCTTTCTATAACTGTGTGCATAAGTGACACAGAGGGACATTTTCAATAGAACGCCCAAGTCACAATTGGGACAGCAAGCTCATAACATCAAAAAAAAAATAAAAGTCCAACAGCCATTTTGAACAAGAAAAACATTGGGATTTCCTGTTTGAAATGGATGTTCTAGCACTGAAAGCGTTCACAATGAACAGCCATTTTCTAAAATGAAATGTCCAAAACATGAATGCCAAAAAAAGCAGGCACATAAATGTTTGTCTGGCATCATTTGTACATAAACGGCAACACAAACATCTCTGCAGAGCAGGGGAGCAGCCTAGTGGACTTTAAACAACAGGGCCCAGGTACAAACTCCATCTTCATTCTGTTGTATGTTATTGTGAGCCCTCCAGGAACAGAGAAAAACCTACTGTGCCTAAATGTATACCACTACAATAGTCATCACACTTTCAGGTGTCTCATAAATTCAGATACAATAGGTATTTCTATGTCCCAGGAGGGCTCACATATTTGTACAGAAGTAAAAGAGCTTAAGAGGTCCTGCTGTTCATTACACTGACTACTAGACTATTCCTTACACTTGCTTGCTGCTCTATTAGGAATGGCCATAATACCTGAAGTTGTCAAAGAGCCTGGTGGTATCCTCTGCCAATTTCACTTCTTATGGGAATGGGAGGGGATCAGTAACCATTGGGAAATGAAGGAGGGGTCATGCCTTTTTCGCTCCAGTGGTCAGCTGCTCAATCAGGGCATCTTTTTGTACTCTAGATGTGATTGAAGCAGATCTAGATATACTGTAAACATCCTTCTTTTTTTGCCTTGGATGTTTCTTCTTGTCATTGACACTGAAAGACGTCCATTTTGGGCCTGCCTTAACCCTGCCCAAAACATGCCTTCCATACGCCCCTTTGTTATTTAGAACTGCAGTGCAAAACATCCAAATCCTGACTTTCAAAAATCATAATTTTTGGCAGATGGACTCTTTTTTTTTTTTGTCCATCTGCTTCAAAAATGAGCGCCATAGTGTGTAAATGCAAGGGGAAGGAGGCATATACATGGGTAGAATGGGGTGGGACATGACAGAGCTCCCATTAGCACATGTAATTTACAGAATACTGTAAATTTCACATGTTCCTACTGTAACCTAAGGGTTAATGGAAAAAATAAATAAATACTTACCTGGGTTTTCTGGGGTGTGTCTGGGCCCCAGAAGATGATGAACTGGCAGTGCTGGGTAGTTGTGGCTGATTCTGGCCGTTCAGAAGGAGTCCTGTGGGTTAGGGAAGCAGGACAGGCTGGGGCAGGTATTATTAATAGGGATTTAGTAGGGCTGACCAACATTCCGTTGGTCAGCAGGAAGGTTTGGAATTCTGAAAAAGTCTTGGGATTGTCTGGGGAGTGCTCGGAATGGCAAGCCAAGGCTGGGTTTCCTAGGAAACGGGTGTTAGTGGCAGTTTAGAGGAGTTTGCTGCTTTGATGGGGAAAGGTGATGTCTGATTGAGCTCTGAGTACTGGTGAAAAACTGAGGATAAATTGAGGGTAAAAATAGGATTTTCAGAACTGAGGTGTGTGAATGAGTATGGTAAAGGTGTGATAATAAGGGAAAGTGCAGGAGAATCTGTTTGAGGTAAAGTAAAGGGAATTGATGGTTGACAGAGAATGAAAGCCAAATGGTGATTGGGTTTGAGTGAGCAGGAGGGGGGATTGAATGAGGTTGGATGTGAAAAGGGAGAAAACCATTTATTTAAAATTTTAATAAGGAGTAAAATGGTTTATGAGGGTTTTTTGTATCCAATGTACTAAGAGAGAGAGCGGAATAGAATGTTCACTGCCTGAATGAAAATAGAACCTGGTGTAGAGTGAGTGACAACCAAAGCAGTGCAGCGCCTCAGATTAGGGAGCTTCAGTACAGTATAGGTGATTAGAAGGGAATATTTAATTAAATTTATTTTAATTAGAAAAGCTGACCACAGTATTTAAGTCCTGATTAAAATTCCCACTGAGGTTGCTGAGAACTGATAGGAAGATAAGGTTTTGCTTCCAGTTATTTTTTTTAAAGAGTGTGAGGTTTAGGAAGAAGAATACGGAAGGGAAGGAGAATATTACAGCGATCGTCTGGGCCCCCACGCAAGAAAGCAATTGCTCCATCTGAAGCTTGCCGTGCAGCTAAGTGACTGAAAAAGGAAGAGAAACACCCCCCCCCCCCCCCCCCCCCCCCCCCCCCCCCACAAAGAATCATTTTCTTGCAGGGTGATTTTACATGTTATAGTTTGAAAAAGGGAAGGAAAGGGAGATTTGAATATTTTAAGTATTTTAATGATATATGTACTTATCTGATAGGCGTCTAGCTGGTTGTGGGTGGGACACAGTTCTGTAATGAAGTAAAATCATACAAGTGTTCACATGGTTATGTATAGTTGAAATATTTTGCAAAGAAAAGAAATTTTATGCAGAGTGATAGTACTTAAATGGTTATTTTAATACATGCAAATAAATGCTGCATTTGTTAAACCAAAGATTTGAATTCGTGCTTACTAAAACAGGATAAATCTAACATTAATTTATTTTCCTCTCCCGCTCCTGAGTGGGAGACGAGGTTAGTGATTGTTGTCCACTCCTCATTCCTGGGTGCTGGTTTCTGGAAAGTCACCACGACTACCACCAACAGGCTTGCCGGAATCCAGTTTCATCTTACATCACACCCAGGCGTGGGGTGGGACTAACATTACTGCATTTACATGACCACAGTTCCACCAAGTTAATGGCTGGTGTAACTGTGAGGTCATAAATGTAAGGTGTGCTGGTACCAGGTTAAGTTATTATTCTATAACAGAATTTGGATACAAAGATGCCATTATAGAATAGGACTCTCACCAATTGTCATCGGAGTGCCTAAATGAAAGTGCTCACTTATAGAATTGACTCTTATAAACCTAGGCCCTGTCTCTAGAATGCTCCTGGGATCTTTTAAAGTCATAAAGTTGGCTATATATCAACTTTGGAAGACCAACATTTTTTAAACACTTACTGTCAGATTCTATATATCGCACCTCGCGTTCTGTGCATAAATCCAAGCATATTCAAAAACAATGCGTTTAACTTAATTAGCTTAACAAGCCAATCAGCATTGTTAATAGCACTTAACAAGCAATAAAGAGCACTGATTGGCAATAATTAGAATTTACATGTATAACTCTCTAAGCTTATGCTGTAACTCACTGCACCTAAATTCTAATGTGCACATGCAAAAAGGGTCATGGTTATAGGCAGGGAAATGGGCATTTTATGGGCATTGACGAATTTAAGCACGTTGTTTTAGAATATGGCTCAGTCCGCGTAAATCAACGCACAGGGATTTATGCCACATTTTCATTGGTGTAAATGGATGCATAGTTTTAGGCGCTGGGATATCAAGTAAGTGTATTCTATATACCGCACTTAAACACTCTTAAGGGGGAGATTCTATATATGGCGCCTGGAAAATCCACATGGAAATAATTTTCACCTAATACTTAGGCGAAAATTATTTCCATGTGGATTTTCCAAGCTCCATATATAGAATCTCCCCCTTAAGAGGTCAACACCCAGTGCTAACTCCATGAGTGCTTTTCAGTATTGACCCAAACATTTGTACTTTCCAGACTGAAAATAACAATAAAGGCAGTGTGTTTTTCCTTTCAAAAGAGGTGCCGGTACTCAAATGCTGGGCCACCCTTCAGGGGTAGGGTAATCACTGAGGGACCCATCCCACAATAGCCAGGCCCCCTGCAACCAGTCATAGAATCTATGACAAGGCAGAATTGGTGTGTAGAGCCTGAGCTCTTTCATTAAAACTTGGGGACCCATGAGTCAATTTTAGCAGACAATGGAAAAGGTGCCGGTACTCAGTACCCCCAAGTACCCCCTCAAAAAAAGCCCTGAATAAAGGTCTAATGGGGCAATAATCAAATACATTCCCACGGGTTAAAAAAAAGTGCTTTTCCATGGACATGGGATCTTTGTTTACTGTCCACCCAGGGAAGAGGGCCCCTACAACCAACTGTCATGTAATGCTTACTTCAGATTTGAGCGGCTTGGAGCCCCTTCTATTATGGGGTCCAGGGCAACAGACCTGGTTGTCAAACCCTAATTCAGACCCTGTACCCACCCTTTTTTTTTATTGCCTTCATTGTTCAGAGTGCAGGAGTAGCCTAGCGTTAGTACAGCAGACTTTGATCATGGGGAAGTGGGCTCAATTCCCACTGTAGCTCCTTTTAACTCTGGGCTAGTCACGTAGCCCTCCATTACCCCAGGTACAAATAAGTATCTGTATATACCATGTAAGCTGCTTTGAATGCGGTTGCAAAAACCACAGAAAGGCAGCAGAGGAGAAACAGATGGGGGTCTTTTACTAAAGCTTAGCTCAAGTTATCTGCAGCAGCACCCATTCTTTAGCAACAGACCCCCATACTTCTTTGTAATCAAAACTATGTGCCTTGTTTCATTTGAAATATTATCTATAGAAAGGGAAAGGGAAGGGGAAAGGGAGATGGGACTTGATATACCGCCTTTCTGAGGTTTTTGCAACTACATTCACAGCGATTTACATATATTCAGGTACTTATTTTTGTAGCAGGGGCAATGGAGTGTTAAGTGACTTGTCCAGAGTCATAAGGAGCTGCACTGGGAATCAAACTCAGTTCCCCAGGATCAAAAGTCCACTGCACTAACCACTAAGCTACTCCTCCACTCCACTTAGAAAAAAGCAGGCACAAATTTTTATGGATAAATTTTCTTGGAAAATAATCAAAGCAATACTATGTAAACCACTTTGAATATAGTTGCAAAAACCACAGATAGGAAGTATATCAAGTTCCTTTCCATTTCCTGGATGCAGAGGAGTAACACACATAGTTCTGTGTAATCAAAACTACATGCCTTGTTTCATTGGAAATATTATCTACAGAAAAAGGCAGGCAAAACGTTTTTTGATAATTTTTTCTTGGGCAATAATCAAAGCAAAACTACCAGCTTAGTTTTGGTTTAATTATTGGTGCATATACAAAGAAACTGGGCTTTTTAAAATAGTGCATCCACTTTCCAAAGCATACTTTTAGAGAGTGCACTCTTTTTTTTTTATTTTTTAATTTAAAGAAGTCTTTATTAAATAAATAGAGATAATACAAACCATCAAATACAACTTCAATAAAAGGACAAGAAGAGACAGCTTAAAAATATGATAAACCTCTAAATATCAGTAAATTGTATACTAAATTATAACTTCTATTTGTATAACAATATTCTTAAAAGGAAACCAGAAAACTGATGAACATACTAAAGGGGAGGAAATTAATTAAAAAAAAAAACACTACCTTATAATAATATGCTTAAAAGGAACAATGTGAAACAAAAGGCTCCCAAATCACCTCCCATTTAGAGAAAATTTTACAACGAATAGCCTTCAATCTTTCCATTTCACAAATATACCACAGTTTATTCAACCACTTAATCAAAGAAGGGACCTGAGGGGTCTTCCAATAGGTTGCTAGTGTAACTCTAGCTGCTGACATAGCATGACAAAAAAGCAGTGACTGAGATGTGATCAGACCTGGAGGCCTACCCGGAAACAGAAAATATTCAGGAGACCACCTAAGAGGTCTAGGGAGCCAACACTGAAGCCTTGAGTGAATCGCTTTCCAGAAAGCTTGCACCTTTACACAGGTCCACCATATATGCCCCATAGTACCCCGCTGACCACAACCCCTCCAACATAAAGGCGATAGTGCAGGAAACATATGATCCAAACGAGCAGGGGTCAAATACCACCTATACATGACTTTTACAGCATTTTCTAGGAAAGGTACAGAAACAGAACGTTTAGATAATGCATGTTCCATAATTGTCCAAACATCATCACCCAATGTCAACCCGAGCTCCCGATGCCAAAGCAAACGATGCTCAACTGGATGCTGCTTATTTCCACGCTGATATGCATACAAACAAGATATAAGTCCCCGCGTATCACCAGCTTCGTCGCACAAATCTACTAAAAAAAGAGTCCTCCCTAGTTACCAGGTCCTTAATAGCAGGTGATAAAAGAAAATGTTGTATTTGCAAGTAAGCAAATCGATCCCGTGCAGAAAGTGAGTAATTATCCATTAGATAATTAAATGGCACCAAATTACCGTCTTCAAAAAACTGACCCAATGTCTGCAAACCAAATGTAAACCAATTCCGGAAAGTCCCCTGCACTAAACCAGGCAGAAAAAGGGGGTTATGTATGATAGGAGTAAACCTTGAAAGCACCATGCTAGGTGTATCAAATAAACCATCCCAATAATAAAAAGTATTAGCTATTGAAGGACACAGAGCACCACTCAAAAAACGATAACGCCGAGGGAGCCACATTAAGAAATGCAAAGAGCATAGGCCCAATGAAACCTGCTCCAGATCTATCCACCTCTTCTGCGAACTTCCTTGAAACCACTCAACAGCAGCCGTAGCCTGAGCCACCTTGTAATACCAAAGGACATTTGGCACTCCTAGGCCCCCCCATCTTCCGATCCCCATACAATAGCAGCCGCGATAGGCGCGTCCATTTATTCAACCAGATAAAATGTAGCAAATGATTTTGCAAACTAGAAATGAACTCACTAGGTAAATGGAGGGGTAGAACCTGGAAAAGATACAGCAAACGAGGTTGCACATTCATTTTCAAAGGAAAAAGAGATGAATTCCCTCCATTTATTCGTACACAAGCTCTCGGCAACAGGTAGAGGGCGTGAATCCAACTTCTGAAACCCTCTCCAAATCCCATACATTGCAAAACACGAAACATAAAAAGGCCAATGAACGCGGTCAAAATCCTTCTCAGCATCCAACCCTAACAGAAACAACGGTAATCCCGTTTGGTTTGCAACATGCATTAAATTGACCATACGACGAACATTGTCTTTAGCATGTCGATGAAGTACAAAACCTACCTGATCAGAATGAATAACATCCGGGAGAACCTTAGCTATTGTATTCACTAAAACTTTGGCTAAAATTTTTATATCTGAATAAAGGATAGAAATAGGATGATAGGAAGCACAGAACATCCCTTTAGTACCAGGCTTCGGGATCACCACAATCCAAGCCTCTATCATAGATGGAGGTAGAACCTCTCCCTCATGAACTGCATTTAAAAGCTCAGCCAAAAGGGGGCCAAGCTCTTCACTGAAAGATCTATAAAAATCATTTGGCAACCCATCTAGACCAGATGCCTTACCAATGGGCAAATCCTTAATAACCTGAACAACTTCATCCACTTGAATGGAACCATCCAACTCAGCACGTTGACCCTCCGTCAAAGAAGGGAGAGCTTGTGAATCCAGAAAGAGATCAATAGCCTCTGAACTCAATGCGGGGTCAGCAGAATATAAAGACTGATAAAAAGATTGAAAACGCCGACGGATGGACGAGGAATTAGTCAAAACCCTATTCGTATCATCGGCAATCCTCAAGATAGTACGATCAAATCTCCGCTGCCGCAGCTTAAGACCCAATAATTGACCTGGCTTATTACAATGCAAATAATTACGTTCCTGCTGTTGGCCCCGAATAAAGTGCAACTGATCCTGGTAGATGTTATCCAACCGCAACGATTGGATCTGCCGCAGGACAGGTAGCGAGTGAGACGATTTATGAATCCCTTCTAAATTAGACAGTTGAGCTACACAATCTGCAACTTCTTTACGTCGAACCTTCGCTCGAGTACTCGCCAACTTCAAAAAGAATCCCCTCGTTACTGCTTTCAGCGCATCCCATACAATCCCCAGGCCAGGACCCGACTTCAAATTGATTTCAAGGTATTCCTTCAAAAGAGAGCGATAATCAGCTAAGATCTTTTCATCCTTCAACAAGGAAACATTCAAAGTCCACCTACTATCCCTATCACCCTCACACAAAGACCGAAACTGTGCCCAAATTGGCAAATGGTCAGAAATAGTGATGGGCTCAATCCCCATGAGACAATCCCCGTGCACCAAAGAAACATCAATTAACAAATAATCAATACGAGAGTAAGTGCCATGAGAGTGCAAGTAAAAGGAATAATCCCTGACTGTGGCATGATGTAAACGCCAAACATCTACAATCGCTAAACGGCGTGTCAAATCCACGAACGCTCTGGACACCTTAACATCAGTGTTAGAAACCTTACCAGACCTATCCATAGCTGGGTACAAACACGAGTTGAAGTCACCCCCCACAACCAATTTACCGTAGGGGTCTGCTTAAATGACTTTCATCAGTCTGGTAAAGAAACCCCCCTGAGATTCATTAGGCTCGTACACAACTACCATGGAGAATTCCAAATTATTGAGCAAGACATGCAAAAGCAAAAATCTGCCAGCAGGATCACGCCGAGTTTTCAACACCTGAACCTGCAGAGAGCTATGAAACAAGATTGCAACCCCTTGTTTTCCAGATGCATCAGTAGCAGAAGCACAGTAAACATGTGGGTAATGGTGATGCGACAAACATGATTCATGGACCCTCTTTAAATGTGTTCCCTGCAAAAAAACAACATGAGGTTTATGATGCAGCAGTTCCTGGAAAAGCTTATAACGCTTCTGAGGAGAGTTCAGACCCTTAACATTGTAGGACAAAAACTTAAGATTAACACTCATGGGAACTCCAGGTTAGGGAGCTTTGAAGCATACAGTAAGAAAGTAGTGATGGAAAAAGGAAAAAAAAGTGTGGAGAAAAAAGGGAAGGAAAAAAACCCTGTCTTTCCCCCCAAATTACCCAACTCCCCCTACCCCCCCCCCCCTTGAAGCCACCCCCTCTACCCATATAATCCACCAAACAAGAGAGTAAAGGCAAAGTACAGACCCTCTCACCTGGGAAAACAAGAGAACTAGCCCCCACCTCCTTAGGCAGCTCAACCGACCCAACCCCCACCCACTCACACTGCCGATCAAACACAAAACTAGATAGAAAAGCCCCCTAGCGAAAAAGGAGAAAGAAATCAGTAATCCCGTACTTCAGGAAGCGTAACAGAACCCAACAGACACCTCCCCCCCACCCCCCGCAAACATGCTCATGCCCCCCTACTACCCTCCCCCATCTCACTGCCAAGCCACATGACCGTGCAAGGCCCCAGGGGCAGTGATACAAGAGCTGAGAAGTCAAGTAGTGCACTCTTAACAACATTGTCTCTCAAAAGAAAATGAAGATTACCCAAACCAAACCAAAACAATGCTTCAAATGACATGGGAGACGAAACAAAATAAACTGGTCAATATTCAGAATGATTTAAGCAGGCAGGAGAGGCTCCAGCCCACTTAAATTGCCTGGGCCACCCAAGCACTGATATTCAGCGGCAGTTAACTGGGCAGTGCCGCTGAATATCAGCTCTAACTACCCATTAAAAAGCTGGGCAAGTGGGATAAACAGCGGTGTCAGGGAGGATCCAGCAGTTATGCGGGTGCCAGAAATATTCAGTGCTGGGATCCATATAGCTAACCCAGCGAAGTTCAAAAGCAGTCTTAAATAGGCTGGTTAGCTCTGCGAGTCCTGGCACAGAATATCGGCTAGGACCTGCATAATTTAAAGTTCCATGATCCCCCTCCTGCCCCCTGATGCAGCCCCCCACTTCCCTTCCTCCTCCCCCTAGCCCACATAAATCACAACCCCCGTCCCTCAACCCCCAATTCCTTCCTCCCCCCAGGCCTACCTTTCATCCATGATGGTCCAGTGGGTCAATGGGGGCAGGAGTGAAACCCACTTGATCCTGCCCTTGCAGCTAGCAAAAGAAAATGACTGCTGTGACCTATCTTGGTAGTCATTTTCTTTAGGCAGCTGGAAGGGACAGAGTGAGTGGGATTCCGCGAGCGTGCTCAGTTTCATTAAAACGAGTGTGCACAGCGACTGAAAACAGGACAGGGCGTCAGGCAATGTGAGACCAGTGCGCGACAAACCCTTTAGGTGGCGGGGGTTGGGGACCCCCACCAGCCAAACCAGGGGCCCCAAAGGTAATTTGGGGGGGGGCAGGCCCCGTGGCCCCTCATAGCTATGTCACTGGTGAGGACATTGTAAAATCCCTTTACTGCTCCGTGGTACTGACCTTAAGTGGGTTATTCACCTCATGCTAGTCCATTCTTAAGCTTCTCTGCTGAAATGCCATGTGGGATATCAAGCTTGCTTAGTACAGTACTTGATTATCTGACATAAATGGGACCGATCCATTGTTATATAAGTGAAAAGTCGGATAATATGGAAAACAATGGTAATCTCTCACACAATGCATACACAAAGACTTTAAAAGCAGAGTCCCAGGTCACAACAATGCTGTTTTGCTGTAAAGCAAGGTCCCAGGTCTGAAACAAATTGTCTCAAGTGTGAAACTTCCATCTGTGCTACACCAGAAAACTAAAAGACACATGATATCACACTGGGGGGGGGGGGGGGGGGGGGGGGGTGTTGTCTGTCATATACAAATTGATTTTTTTTTTCTAATCAAGCACAAAACATTCATAGGTTAATTTTCAGCTGGTAGCTAAATTCAACCTGGATATCCAGATACAGTTGAAAATCAGTGCCGTAAACACATAGCGAATTAGGCATATTAGAACATGCTGGTTAGCTATGCGAGCAGTGGGATTGACTATAGGGGTGCCTGCAGAAATACAAACTCTGCCCCCAGACTACCCTGGCACTTACTGGAGAGTTCCAGGGCAGTCAGGGTGGATATTCAGTGGTAATGTATAGTTAAGTGCTGAATATTCACCACCATCAAAACACCAAAACTAAATCTACCAATCTCGGAAACCCTGAAAATTCTTGGCGTTACCATTGATCGGCACCTAACACTTGAGAATCACGCGAAAAACACAACCAAAAAGATGTTCCACTCAATGTGGAAATTAAAAAGAGTAAGACCATACGCTCTGGACACCTTAACATCAGTGTTAGAAACCTTACCAGACCTATCCATAGCTGGGTACAAACACGAGTTGAAGTCACCCCCCACAACCAATTTACCGTAGGGGTCTGCTTAAATGACTTTCATCAGTCTGGTAAAGAAACCCCCCTGAGATTCATTAGGCTCGTACACAACTACCATGGAGAATTCCAAATTATTGAGCAAGACATGCAAAAGCAAAAATCTGCCAGCAGGATCACGCCGAGTTTTCAACACCTGAACCTGCAGAGAGCTATGAAACAAGATTGCAACCCCTTGTTTTCCAGATGCATCAGTAGCAGAAGCACAGTAAACATGTGGGTAATGGTGATGCGACAAACATGATTCATGGACCCTCTTTAAATGTGTTCCCTGCAAAAAAAACAACATGAGGTTTATGATGCAGCAGTTCCTGGAAAAGCTTATAACGCTTCTGAGGAGAGTTCAGACCCTTAACATTGTAGGACAAAAACTTAAGATTAACACTCATGGGAACTCCAGGTTAGGGAGCTTTGAAGCATACAGTAAGAAAGTAGTGATGGAAAAAGGAAAAAAAAGTGTGGAGAAAAAAGGGAAGGAAAAAAACCCTGTCTTTCCCCCCAAATTACCCAACTCCCCCCCCCCCCCCCCCCCCCCTTGAAGCCACCCCCTCTACCCATATAATCCACCAAACAAGAGAGTAAAGGCAAAGTACAGACCCTCTCACCTGGGAAAACAAGAGAACTAGCCCCCACCTCCTTAGGCAGCTCAACCGACCCAACCCCCACCCACTCACACTGCCGATCAAACACAAAACTAGATAGAAAAGCCCCCTAGCGAAAAAGGAGAAAGAAATCAGTAATCCCGTACTTCAGGAAGCGTAACAGAACCCAACAGACACCTCCCCCCCACCCCCCGCAAACATGCTCATGCCCCCCTACTACCCTCCCCCATCTCACTGCCAAGCCACATGACCGTGCAAGGCCCCAGGGGCAGTGATACAAGAGCTGAGAAGTCAAGTAGTGCACTCTTAACAACATTGTCTCTCAAAAGAAAATGAAGATTACCCAAACCAAACCAAAACAATGCTTCAAATGACATGGGAGACGAAACAAAATAAACTGGTCAATATTCAGAATGATTTAAGCAGGCAGGAGAGGCTCCAGCCCACTTAAATTGCCTGGGCCACCCAAGCACTGATATTCAGCGGCAGTTAACTGGGCAGTGCCGCTGAATATCAGCTCTAACTACCCATTAAAAAGCTGGGCAAGTGGGATAAACAGCGGTGTCAGGGAGGATCCAGCAGTTATGCGGGTGCCAGAAATATTCAGTGCTGGGATCCATATAGCTAACCCAGCGAAGTTCAAAAGCAGTCTTAAATAGGCTGGTTAGCTCTGCGAGTCCTGGCACAGAATATCGGCTAGGACCTGCATAATTTAAAGTTCCATGATCCCCCTCCTGCCCCCTGATGCAGCCCCCCACTTCCCTTCCTCCTCCCCCTAGCCCACATAAATCACAACCCCCGTCCCTCAACCCCCAATTCCTTCCTCCCCCCAGGCCTACCTTTCATCCATGATGGTCCAGTGGGTCAATGGGGGCAGGAGTGAAACCCACTTGATCCTGCCCTTGCAGCTAGCAAAAGAAAATGACTGCTGTGACCTATCTTGGTAGTCATTTTCTTTAGGCAGCTGGAAGGGACAGAGTGAGTGGGATTCCGCGAGCGTGCTCAGTTTCATTAAAACGAGTGTGCACAGCGACTGAAAACAGGACAGGGCGTCAGGCAATGTGAGACCAGTGCGGGACAAACCCTTTAGGTGGCGGGGGTTGGGGACCCCCACCAGCCAAACCAGGGGCCCCAAAGGTAATTTGGGGGGGGGCAGGCCCCGTGGCCCCTCATAGCTATGTCACTGGTGAGGACATTGTAAATCCCTTTACTGCTCCGTGGTACTGACCTTAAGTGGGTTATTCACCTCATGCTAGTCCATTCTTAAGCTTCTCTGCTGAAATGCCATGTGGGATATCAAGCTTGCTTAGTACAGTACTTGATTATCTGACATAAATGGGACCGATCCATTGTTATATAAGTGAAAAGTCGGATAATATGGAAAACAATGGTAATCTCTCACACAATGCATACACAAAGACTTTAAAAGCAGAGTCCCAGGTCACAACAATGCTGTTTTGCTGTAAAAGCAAGGTCCCAGGTCTGAAACAAATTGTCTCAAGTGTGAAACTTCCATCTGTGCTACACCAGAAAACTAAAAGACACATGATATCACACTGGGGGGGGGGGGGGGGGGGGTGTTGTCTGTCATATACAAATTGATTTTTTTTTTTCTAATCAAGCACAAAACATTCATAGGTTAATTTTCAGCTGGTAGCTAAATTCAACCTGGATATCCAGATACAGTTGAAAATCAGTGCCGTAAACACATAGCGAATTAGGCATATTAGAACATGCTGGTTAGCTATGCGAGCAGTGGGATTGACTATAGGGGTGCCTGCAGAAATACAAACTCTGCCCCCAGACTACCCTGGCACTTACTGGAGAGTTCCAGGGCAGTCAGGGTGGATATTCAGTGGTAATGTATAGTTAAGTGCTGAATATTCACCACCATCAAAACACCAAAACTAAATCTACCAATCTCGGAAACCCTGAAAATTCTTGGCGTTACCATTGATCGGCACCTAACACTTGAGAATCACGCGAAAAACACAACCAAAAAGATGTTCCACTCAATGTGGAAATTAAAAAGAGTAAGACCATTCTTCCCAAGAACCGTCTTCCGGAATCTGGTACAATCTTTAGTACTCAGTCATCTAGACTACTGCAACTCACTCTACGCTGGCTGCAAGGAACAAATAATCAAAAAACTCCAAACAGCCCAGAACACGGCGGCCAGACTCATATTTGGAAAATCAAAATACGAAAGTGCAAAACCCCTACGAGAGAAGCTACACTGGTTCCCACTCAAAGAACGTATCACGTTCAAAATATGTACCCTAGTACATAAAATCATCCATGGCGATGCCCCAGCCTACATGTCAGACTTGATAGACCTACCACCCAGGAATGCTAAAAAATCATCTCGCACATTCCTTAATCTTCATTTCCCTAACTGTAAAGGTCTAAAATACAAATTAATGCATGCATCAACCTTTTCCTATATGAGCACGCAATTCTGGAATGCATTGCCACGCAACCTAAAAGCGACCTATGAACTGACCAACTTCCGTAAACTACTAAAGACCCATCTCTTCGACAAGATATACCACAAAGATCAAAACATTTGAAACTCCCATATATACCCAGAAATGTTAATAATGCCTTCTGTTATATTACTATCATGTATTCCATTACCATGTAACCCAAAATCCTTCTGTAACACCAAATGCCTATTCCCTTTTCATTTCCATTATCCATGATGTTTTGTAAGCCACATTGCGCCTGCAAAGAGGTGGGAAAATGTGGGATACAAGTGCAATAAATAAATAAATAAATATGCCAGATGGTTGGATTAACGAAGGTTGCATAATGAAGACTGTACTGTACTTTTTTTTTTTTGTTACATTTGTACCCCATGCTTTCCTACTCATGGCAGGCTCAATGTGGCTTACATGGGGCAATGGAGGGTTAAGTGATTTGCCCAGAATCACAAGGAGCTGCTTGTGCCTGAAGTGGGAATTGAACTCAGTTCCTCAGGACCAAAGTCCACCACCCTAACCACTAGGCCACTCCTCCATGAGATGGGAGCCTTATTTTATGATATATCACTAGTCATAATAATGTCTGAGCCTGTATCTATCCTGCATGTGTATAGCATGTACACCTGAACTGCAAATATGAACTTGTTTTACATAGATCACTGAACAGTTGTTAAATGCTCATGATTACTGGTCACTTAGACTTACTTACAAGAGCAAGGAGAAAAATTATCTATAGGACTTGAAACAGAAAAATACAACAGGGTGATTCTATATAGGGTGCACCTGTAGTGAGATGAGTTTGGCACAAATAACAGCAAAATAGATGCCACTTACACAATTTTCTGCCCTAAGGGTGCATGTAAGTGACATAGCATGCAATAAGGAAGGGGGTGTACATGAGGGAGGAGCAGGGGCAGGGCATAGGTATGTCAGCTCTATCAACATGCACAGCTTCTAGAATACTATAAGATGATTAGCAAATAATACACACCCACTTACACTTACCATAGACCAGGCATAAGGAGGAGGAAATATCTTTTCACTCAACGAATAGTTAAGCTCTGGAGCTCTTTGTCAGAGAATGTGGTAACAGTGGTTAACATATCTGGGTTTAAAAAAGGTTTGGACAAGTTTCTGGAGGAAAAGTCTGTAGACTGCTATTGAGACAGACATAGGGAAGTTACTGCTTGCCCTGGGATTGGTATTATGGAATCTTGCTACTATTAGGGTTTCTGCCAGGTACTTGTGATCTGGATTGGCCTTTGTTGGAAACAGGATACTGGGCTAGATGAACCATTGATCTGACCCAGTATGGCTATTCTTATGTTCTGTTGGTGCACCGATGCAGGTTTGTGCTATTATTCTGTAAAGGCTTTAGAGCACTCTGGTACCATTATAGAACAGGTGATCCCATGCAGCACTGGGGTGCCCAAAAGGAGGTGCACTTTTCTAGAATTACCTGTAAGATTATTGGAGCACTTAATCAAATAAGCTTCAGATTGGAGATGCTCTGCCTGACTTTCCAGTTCAGATATAATGACGTTTTAGGGGCCTCCTTATTAAGATATGTTAACAGAGTTAGCTAAAAAGCCTATTTTATACCTATGGGCTTCTTAGCATTTAGCACCTGCTAAATCCATTTACGTGCCTTAGTTAAAAGATTGTTAATTTTAAAAGAAATTTAAAAAAATAGCACCAGTGTAGAGAGGAAAGATTCAAGAAGCAAACACAATGCCATGCTAATATTACATTATTTTCACACTGTCTTTAAAATCTGCAGGGAAACCCATTCCATATTTTTGCACAAGTTATTTTCAATTATTTTCCTACCCTTACCTGAAATATAATAATAGAGCAAATCAAAATGCTTTGGAGTAGGTGTACATTGTGTAACTAGGTCGCCAGTAACCCCAGATTGGCCTAGAATCCCCAGTGGTCAGGACTCCAGTTGGTTAACAAGTGTTGTAGGTTCAAAATACAAAGAAGACAGTATCATTTTTTTCCCAAAGGAACTCAAGTCAACTAGTTATCTCCTGAGGCTAAGTGAAGATGTCAAGGTAGCTCCAATCACAAATGAACACTTGTCATGCCCAAGGGATTTTTATTTTGCAACAACTACTGTTCTGATACCACAGGCTTACTGACACCAGAAGCATGTGGGTTGAAATGAAATATTGGCACTATGATAAAATGTCCCAATTTTCAAAACTATCATCCACTGTTCCCTCTGAGTTATGTGGGAGTCCTCTAACTGCAATGCTGCCAATGGGGGTAGTGCGTGAATATTGTGTTTTTAATCACTAAAGATAAGCAGGTTACTTGGAGTCCAGCAGAGCTTGCCTGTCCCTCACTATTAAGACTATGATAGTGAAACAGCACCCTCTACTGGCAGGGTTGAAGGTGGAGGACTGTCATCTAATCAATTCTTCGTAAGTAGTGCTCTTGCTCAGGGGGTCATTTACTAAAGCTTAGCTCGAGTTATCTGCAGCAGGGCCCATTTTATTCCTATGGGCCCTGCTGCAGATAACTCAAGCTAAGCTTCAGTAAAAGACCCCTTCAATGTACTGCTATCCTGGCTTTGCTTGTCCTGCATTGCTGTTATTGAGCACAATTAAGAGCAACATCTGTATAAGTGGCATACATGCCTGAGCATAGTGTAGTGCACTGATGAATAGCTTATTTCAGTTTTTACTTCTTGCAAGTAGATAAATGGCTAAAGCCGAAATGGCAGTGAGATAAAGGATGTACAACAGTGAGAGATTGACGCATGTATTAAACTGATTATGTGGAGGAGCGGGGGAGGACAGAGAGCGCGAAGGAGAGAGGAGACAGATAATGTTCTGCTATAATCAATAGTTCAGCAACAGCACTTCGTTTGGCTGCTTTTGAGTGAAGAAACAGACTCCACTGAGATAAGTGTTCTGAATTAATGTGGGAGATGGAGAGAATACGTGTCTAGGCTTTATGGAAAGGTGTCCATTTGGGATATGACTTTCTTTCAGACATAGTAATGACTTTCTCTTGGCTTTCAATTAACCTTATGGTACTTTGCATTGAACTTCAGGGCTAGCAGGATTTTGTTTCATATACCAAAGGAAGAGAGAAAGCTCTTGGTAGAACTAAAAGACTCGCAGCTCAGATTTGCAAAACTATTGTATGTTCTTTTGGTAATACTGCACTCAACAATATTAGATTAAATGTGTTACTTGAAAGGATGCTATCATGAACAATAAAATAAAGTCATCACTATTGACATTTATACCATAACTACATGCAAATATAACACTACATTTGATTGTATCATGCCTAGCAGATCGGGCAATTAAAAAAAAAAAAGAAAATGTGAAGCCAAAATAAGGGCTGAATATGTACCAGCACAGCAATTTGACTTTTAGGGCTCCTTTTAGTCATCTGTGCTAAGCACTAACACACACTTACCATAGCTGAAAATGGCTTACTATGGGATGCGCTCAGGCATCTTGTGATATACAGGTATTTGAGATTTGTGCCTGCAAACTGCGCATTAAAAATAGGGGTTTTTTTTTCCATAGAGGGTGAGTATTTGGGGTGGAGAGTGGGTGTTTCTGTGCAGATCAGTTACTGCAGCTACATTACAGCGCTAACTGATTAGTACAGGATTAGTACGTGAGATCTTACTGTCTACAAAATAGGTGCTGGTAGGGGCTCACACACTCACTTTTTAAATAGCTGTGCATTAATGGCAACATTAGTACATGGCCATTAATTGAAAAAAAAATGGAAAATCAGCCATTTTATTGCTGTGGAAAAAAAATGCCCTTAGCACACAGGAAAACCCCATCTAAGGGCACACTAAGGCCACTTTCTACCACAGTTTAGTAAAAGGACCGCTTAGGTCCTTACGCTGTCATACAGGTGCTCCAGATTTTCAAAAAACCTTGGATCAATTGTCTTTGGTTGAAAACATACTAGTAGGTAAAATTCCTAGCATCTGGTGAACAGCAACCTCTGGAGTTCTTTCAGCAACTCTTAAGGCCACTTGACAGTAACAGAGAACTTGCACAATCTTAGGATTAAGAACATAAGAATAGCCATACTGTGTCAGACCAATGGTCCATCTAGCCCTGTATCCTGCTTCAATAGTGGCCAAATCGCAGACACCCAATTAGTAGCAACATTCCATGATACCAATCCTGGGGTAAGCAGTAGCTTCCCCCATGTCCATCTCAATAACAAACTAAGGACTTTTGCTCCAGGGACTTGTCCAAACCTTTTTTAACCCAGATATGCTAACCACTGTTGCCGCATCCTCCAGCAGCGAGTTCCAGAGCTTAACTATTCTTTGAGTGAAAAAATATTTCCTCCTACTTGTTTTAAAAGAATTTCCATGTAATTTCATTGAGCGTCTCCTGGTCTATGTACTTTTTATAAAAGTGAAAAATTGATTCACTTCTACCCATTCTACATCACTCAGGATTTTATAGACATATTCCCCCCTCAGCTGTCTCTTTTCCAAGCTGAAGCGCCCTATCCTCTTTAGATGTTCCTCATATGGAAGGAGTTCCATCCCCTTTACCATTTTGGTCGCTCTTCTATGAACCTTTTCAAATTCCACTAAATCTTTTAAGAGATACGGTGACCAGAAATGATTGCAATACTCAGGGTGAGGTCGCACCATGGAGTGATACAGAAGTATTATAATATTCTTGGTCTTACTTTCCATCCCTTTCCTAATAATTCCTAGCATCCTGTTTGTTTTTTTGGTTGCCGCCACACACTGGTTTGCTAAAAATTTAGGGATCTTTTTACAAAGGTGCGCTAGCGTTTTTAGCGTGTGCATTAAATATGTATGTGCTAAATGCTACAGACACCCATATATTCATATGGACATCTCTAGCATTTAGCGCACGCTAAAAACTTTAGCACGCTTTTGTATAAACCCCTTAGTGAACAATTTTCAAAGAGATATGCCCAGATAAATAGCATTTACCAAAGTGAATTGACCTGTCTAAAACTTTTTCCTCCTTTGCATAGCTAAAAGTATGCATGGACTTCCACAGAGCAAGTACTTTTAAATAATTTAAAAAGAAACCTTCCTTGGGGTGGAACTCAGTATGTGCACTTGGTATTTTCAGAAGGGAACGTACTACATTACATCTTTTTACTGCATGTGTAAGTAAGTAGCTGGGGCAAAGTAAATAAGTATTTTGGGGAGAAGGCTGTTCTGTCAAGAAGTCTTTATATTATGAAGTGCCCCAAACTCTAGCTGTGTCCCAAAATTATTTAACATCTATTATTTTTTTTTTGTTTATCCAGAGTCTAGGAGGGAAATGCTACATATTTGCAGACAATATTCAGCTGATCGTCCCAGTGATTTCTGATGATTCATCTGTAGTTTATTTCTTGAACTAGCCGTTAAGCCCGTTAAAACGAGCGAGATTTCCAGCTACCTTCCTCGCCGTCGCTCCCTCCCCCCTCCGTGCTGGGCCCCCTGCACTGAACTGACAGCGCCTCTCACCTCCGTGTGGAAGTGCTGCAGGCAGCAGCAGAGCTCTGCTGCTGCCTGCAGCGCTTCCACATGGACGTGAGAGGCACTGTCAGGTCAGTGCAGGGGGCCTGATACGGAGGGGGCGGGAGCGGCGGCGGGGATGGGGGGAGGGTGGAGGTTGGTGCGCGCGATGTTCGTTTCCAGGCTCCAGCGGCGGCGTCCGACAGTCCGACTCCGTTTCCATCTCTGTTCCGCCCTCTGATGTCATCACGTCTTGACGCAAGGGCGGGACAGAGAGGGAAGTCTCTACTGCGCATTTGCAGGTGAGTCGGTCACTTGCCATTTATATGTTTGATACTTGTTTAAGAAGCATGTGATCTGGATGAAGATTAAAATGTAATTCAAATTTTAAAAATTAAATACTATATGGTGCAACAGAAGATCCTGCAAGCCTCTCCTGAAATTACCGGTGTTTTAACAAAACCAAAGGAAGCATGTTGTGACTTCATTAGGAATATGCTTGGACAATCAGCTGACTATGGACAATTAGATTTCTCATGTCATGTAATCAATATTTATTGCTCATTGTCAACTTTAACAGTTGTGTTTTAATTTGGTGTAAACAGATCTTTTGCTGTTAAATTACATAGTAACATAGTAACATAGTAGATGACGGCAGAAAAAGACCTGCACGGTCCATCCAGTCTGCCCAACAAGATAACTCATATTTGCTGCTTTTTGTGTATACCCTACTTTGATTTGTACCTGTGCTCTTCAGGGCACAGACCGTATAAGTCTGCCCAGCACTATCCCCGCCTCCCAACCACCTGCCCCTCCTCCCAACCACCGGCTCTGGCACAGACTGTATAAGTCTGCCCAGCACTATCCTCACCTCCCAACCACCAGCCCTGCCTCCCTTCCACCGGCTCTGGCACAGACCGTACAAGTCTGTCCAGCACTATCCCCGCCTCCCAACCACCAGTCCCGCTGCCCACCACTGGCTCTGGCACAGACCGTATAAGTCTGCCCAGCACTATCCCCGCCTCCCAACCACCAGCCCCGCCTCCCGATCTTGACTAAGCTCCTGAAGATCCATTCCTTCGGCACAGGATTCCTTTATGCTTATCCCACGCATGTTTGAATTCCGTTACCGTTTTCATTTCCACCACCTCCCGCGGGAGGGCATTCCAAGCATACACTACTCTCTCCATGAAAAAATACTTCCTGACAAATTAAATCAATTATTGTAATTTACTGTAACAAAAAATCCTAAAATAAAATCAGGCCATCTTCAATTATTACAAAATATGTGGCAAATACAATAAAATGGAAGTGAATGAATATAATTTAAGGTACAGTGTTTTTATACTGCACTTTATCTCATCAGGGTGGTTTAATATAAGAAAAAAACATAGCAAAACATTATGGACTCAAGGGCCCTTTTACTAAGCTGCGTAGCCGCCTACACATGCCCAACACACGCCAATTCAGAACTGCCACCCAGCTACCATGTGGCCCGGGCAGTAATTTCATTTTTTATGCGCGCCCCAGTGCATGGCACTAACCAGGCAGTAATTGGCATTGTATGCGTGCTGACGATTACCACCCGGTTAACGCATGAGACCTTAATGCTAAGTGAATGGATGGTGATAAGGTCTCTGACCCAAAATGGATGTGCACCAATTTTCATTTTGCTGCACATCCATTTTCAGCCAAAAAAGAGGCCTTTTATGCAGGTGCGCTGAAAAATGGACCTGCGCGTGCCCAATACACCAGTCTACACCAGCGCAAGCCACTTTTCGGTGCATAATAGTAAAAGGACCCTCAATTCTATAAATGGGGCCCAAATTTGGGGCTGTTTATAGAATAGCGCTTAGCGCCAAGATCTGCATCCAGTTCTGGGCACAAGAATTTACACCAATTGAACCTTGGTGTACATACTCATGCCTAAATTAGGCACAGACCCCCCAAATTCTATAACACTGCACACATATCAAAAAAATGCCCTCACCTGCCCATGCCCCTCCCATGGTCACGCCCCTTTTTGGATCTACAAGGAAGAATTGGCAGCACTTGAACCCAGCTGCAGATGTCAGAGGTCACAGAACTGTTGCAGGGTAGCCAGTACACATTCACACTGTTCACATGCAACACAGCATAGCTGCCATGTGGACTGTGACAGCACAGCCACAATGATGCCACGCATACCTGGCAACGACACCCACTTGGACCTGCTCTGAGCGGCATGGCTCAAAGTATGGGCCACATGCCATGCTCCCATTATTCCCTCAGACTGAAAAAATTACATTTTCTGAGTGAAGCTGCAAGGGACAGGATTGAGGGGGCTTTGCTCCTACACACAAGAACCCCACAGACCACCAGGGACATCAGGTAGGCCCATGGGCCCTACCTAGACTGTGGGATCGGGGTGCTTGGGAAGGGGAGGCTCTGCATGAGGGCAAGCTGGGAGGAGAAGGAAGAGAAAGAGGGGGATTTTCAGGGGCTAGGAAGGGAATCAGGAAGGCTTTATTAAGAAGAAAAGGGTGCCGGCCAATATTCAGTTCCCCACATAGCTAAGTAGGCAGAATTATATAGCTTTTGAGCTATCCTAAGCTTGCCCGCTTAGATATGCAGGTGCTGAAACAGAATATTGCCAGTACCTGCATAACTGCTGGCTCCTTTCCTACACTGCCTTCTCTACTGCCCCTGACTTAACCATTTTTTAAACAAGTGGCTACAGTCAATATTCAGTGGCATTGCCCAGTTTAGTGCTGCTGAATATCGGGGGTTAGGCGGCCACAGGTGATTAAAACTCCTACCTGCTTAAATCGCTTTGAATATTGGGCCCCATATTGTCTATCCAGTCTACCCATCCATGCCATCTACTCTCCCTTCCAATCATTTAGAGATCCTATGTAAAGTTTTCAGTTCCATTACCTCCACGAGGCTGTTCCATGAATTCACAACCCTTTCCATGTAGAAGTATTAAATCAGGTTACTTCTGTGTCTATTAAGGATATAACAACACAAGCATTGCCATACTAGGACAGACTGAAGGTCCATCAATGCCAGTATCCTGTTTTCAACAGTGGCCAATCCAGGTCACAAGTACTGGCAAGATCGCAAAAGAATAAAACAGAAATAAGCAGTGGATTTTCCCATCCATATTAAAAATGGCTTATTATCTTTTCTTTTAGAAATTAGCCAAACTTTTTTTAAAACCCTGCAAAGCTAACTGCTTTTATCACATTCTGTGGCAACAAATTCCAGACTTCTTGTTAAATTTACTACTTAGTAGCTTGATTGTATGCCCCCTAATCCTAGTATTTTTTTGAAAGGCTAAACAAGCAATTCACGTCTAGGGTCCCACTCCACTCAGTATTTTATAGACCTCTATCATATCTCATCTCAGACATCTCTTCTCCAAGCTGAAGAGCCCAAACCACTTTAGCCTTTCCTCATAGGGAAGTCGTTCCATCCCCTTTATCATTTTTGTTGCCCTTCTCTGTACCTTTTCTAATTCTGCTATATCTAATTCTGTGGCCGGAATTGCACACAGTATTCAAGGTGTGGTCGCACTGTGGAGTGATACAAATGCATTATTACATTCTCATTTTTGTTTTCCATTCTTTTCTTAATAATTTTTAGGATTCTATTTGTTTTCTTAGCCACTGCTGCACACTGAGCAGAGGGTTTCAACGTATCATCAATGACGACACCTAGATCCTTTTCCTGGTCAGTGTCTTCTAATGTGGAACCTCTGATTCCAGAGCTTCTTTTCATTTAAAAGAGATTCGCCTCTTGTGCATTTATGCTATGGAGGTATTTAAACATCTCTATCATATCTCCCCTCTTCCACCTTTCTTCCACAGTATACATATTGAGATCTTTAAGTCTGTCCTGATACACTTTATGATGAAGGTCACTGACCATTTTAGTTGCTGCCCTCTGGACTGACTCCATTCTGTTTACATCTTTTTGAAGGTGTGGTCTCCAGAACTGTGCACAATATTCTAAGTGAGGTCTCACCAGAATCTTATACAGGGGCATCATCACCTCCTTTTTCTGCTGGCCATTCCTCTCCTTGTGCACCCAAACATCCTCCTAGTTTTTACCGTCACCTTTCCTACCTGTTTGGCCACCTTAAGATCATCACATACAATCATATCCAAGTCCCACTCCTCTTTCATGCACACAATGTCATCACCCTCTATATTGTACCATTCCCTCAGGTTTTTCCAGCCCAAATGTTTGGCCCTACATTTTTTAGCATTAAATTTTAGCTGCCAAACTCCAGCCTATTCGTCAAGCTTGGCTACATCCTTTCTTATGTTATCTACACCATCAGAGGTTTCTATTGTGGATTTTAGTATCCTCTGCAAAGAGGCAAATCTTACCAGACTGCCCTTCTTCAAAATCACCTACAAATTTTTTTAAAGAACCAGCCCAAGAACCAAACCTTGCAGCATACCACTGGTAACATCCTTTTCCTAAAAGTTAACTCTATTTTATCACTACCCTCTGTTGACTTCCACTCAACATGTTCCTAACCCAGTCAGTTACTTTAGGTCCCATACTGAGAACATTCAGTTTATATATTAGTTGTCTATGCAGAACCATTTCAAAGGCTTTGCTAAAATCTAAATATGCCACATCTAGCACTCTTCTCGATCCAGCTCTCTGGCATTTGATCCTGGCATTCTAGGTTTAATTCCCGCTGTAGCTTCTTGTGACCTTGGGCAACTCACTTAACTCACCATTTACCTAGGTACAAAAACTTAGATTTTGAGCCCTCTAGGGACAGAGAAAGTACCTGCATATATTATGTGTACAACACTGCATATATCTAGTAGTACTATAGAAGTGATTACTATTAGCAATAGTATACCAGGAATAACTGGAACAGACCTGGGATTATTGTTGGCCCAACAGGATGGGTAATGGACAGGCGAGAGTGTAAAGGTGTATATACCTGAACAACACAAAGAGGGAGTTGGAGCAGCTGAGACTGTCACTAATAGTCTGAGATAGATATTATAAATCAGGAGTTCTGAAGAGTTTATCTGCCAGTTGCAGACGATCCAGTAAAGTTATCTTGCATTAAATAAAACTCCCAGAGTGAACAGTGGTCTTTGGTGTAAGAGTGAGGATGCTTGCATTTGGACTGAGAAAGAAGTATCCATATAAGGTTTCTCTTAAACTCCCAATATCCTGGATCTCTATGCTGGACCATTAACCCACTCGCAAGCTCAACTGCAAGTGAATTAGGACTGTGAGTGTGGTGTGTATGGTCGCCTGTGACACCGTGGTAAGGACTTATGCATGTGGCCCAGGTTGGACTGAGTGTTTGGAACTGAGCTAAGCTGGTGGTCCCTGAGTGGCTGATGTTGCATGCAGCGCTGGAGGATGGAGATCACACATGTGGACTCAAGGCATTCACAGCTGTGATAAAAAAACAGTGAGGAATACATGGAGAGTATGGAGGAGTCCAAAGTCATTACGACAAGTAGGTTCAAGGGGGGGTGGGGGGTACAGTAACAAAGATGGCTCATTGAAAACACAGCACTGTGGAGCTGAAGGTGGAGGATGGTGCTACAGTGGGTCGGGTTGTTTGCCTGGAATGCCTCTACTGGAGTAATCTGGCCCCAGTAATGATGTGTTGTCTATCATGCAGCACTGGGTTTTACCATAAAGAGGAATGTGGAAGGGGTTCCGTTCGAGGAGTACCCCATCCTGGAAGTGGTAGAGAAGAAAAAAGTGGCTCAGGAGGACCAGAAGATCCAAGAGTGGTGGATGTTGGGCTCCATTGTGGGGAGCTCCCTAAGGAAAAAAAATCTATAATTTTAGTTCCTATTCCAAAGGATTTACAGTGTAGTAAATAAAAACAAATAGGAGTAAGATTTCTTCACCCAACGCATAATTAAACTCTGGAATTCGTTGCGGGAGAACATAGTGAAGGTGGTTAGCTTGGCAGAGTTTAAAAAGGGGTTGGACGGTTTCCTAAAGGACAAGTCCATAGACTGCTACTAAATGGACTTGGGAAAAATCCACAATTTTGGGAATAACTTGTATAAAATGTTTGTACGTTTGGGTAGCTTGCCAGGTGCCCTTGACATGGATTGGCCACTGTCAGGGACCGGATGCTGGGCTTGATGGACCTTTGGTCTTTTTCCAGTATGGCATTACTTATGTACTTATGTACTTAGTCTACAGTCAGATGCTCAGGATTTCATAAGGTTAAGACATGACTTAATTCTGTCGGTAATTTCATGAATCTCCTTATCAAAGGGGATATATAAAGTAACATCATCTGCAAATATAAAAGTGTTAAATCCAGCTGTTTCTAGTTTACAGCCTAATGATGCCATCATAACATTAAAAAGGATAAAAGAAAGTGGGGAGCCTTGTGGCATGCCACAATCTGGTGACCAAGGGGAGGATAGAGAGCTAGACATTTTTACCCTATAAGATCTTGTTTTGAGGGATCCACTGAACTACTGCAATACTGCACCCCCAATTCCAAAATGGTCCAATATATTTAGTAAAATATCATGATCAAAGGCACTAGACATATCAAATTGTAAAATTAAAATCCTTCTTCCCATGCTAATTACCTTCTTGAAACTGGTATTAGGTTAGTAAGTATTGTTTCAGTATTATAGCTAGGTTTGAAACTGGACTGAGAATTATAGAGGTGAGAAGAGATAGTTCATAAGTTGGGGTGCTACTATGCCTTTCATCACTTTTCTCAAAAGGGGATGGAGGCCACAGTGCATTCATTCTGCAGCTCCTCAGTGCCTCTCTACTCTCATCTCTCCCTACACTCCTCCCCGGGAACTCCATTCACTGGGTAAATCTCTCTTATCTGCACCCTTCTCCACTGCTAACTCCAGACTCTGTTCCTTTTATCTTGCTGCACCATATGCCTGGAATAGATTTCCTGAGCCAGTACGTCAAGCTCCATCTCTGTCAGTCTTCAAATCTAAGCTAAAAGCCCACCTTTTTGATGCAGCTTTTAACTCCTAACCCTTATTCACTTGTTCAGAACCCTTATTTTATCATCCTCACTTTAATATTCCCTTATCTCTTGATTGTCCTGTTTGTCTGTCCTAATTAGATTAGGGACTGTCGAGCAGGGACTGTCTCTTCATGTTCAAGTGTACAGCGCTGTGTACGTCTAGTAGTGCTATAGAAATGATAAGTAGTAGTAGTAGTTTGTAATGTCACTTCTAGAGATTTGTAAGTTCTTTGGAATGGGAACTAAAATTATAGATTTTTTTTTCCTTAGGGAAGAAGGCATTCAACAGCATATAGGATACACTGGATTTGAGGAGATCAATAAAAAATTGTGGGGGAATTTTTAATATATGACTGGGACAAGCATCCAAGATGCATTGAGAGGTAGAGTATTTTGAGAGTAAGAATTTAACTGTTTCAGAGCTAGTTAATTGGAAGGATGTCCACACTCTATTTCTTGTGATTCCCCCATTTAGGCAAGTTGTTTCTTTGAGATTTTATGTGGGATTGCCATTATTTGACAGGACATTATTTCTGATTTTTAAGATTTTTTGTTCAAAGAGAATAGCCAAATCATCTCCTGAAAGGATGACTTTATTTGGTGTTTAAAAGGTTATTGATCAGATAAAATAATTTTTTGATGTTTAAGATGCCACCTCCTATACAGTTATTCAAGAATTTTGTTTTACCTTCTTTTCTTTTCTTTTCATTTTGTATTATTTAATAACTGCTTTCCATAATAGTTTGTCATCATTTGAATCTGTTGCATAATATGTTGCATATTATTCAGGGTTGCTGAGCAGTACAATTCTGTACGTTTAGTCTGCTTGATATACTTAATGATTGCCATACTCTTCTGGCTATTTTTTGGGGTGGGGAAGGAGTGTGTATGAACGCCCATATTATGAATGAATATCCCCAATATGTATAGGGGGTATTCATCTTGCACTTTCATATGTATCAATTAGGCTTGCTTTTTGTTCACCTAACATATTCATGAGTTACATATAAGTACCTGACTTGTCGCATTCCACTATTAACTTTTGTACCTGCCCTTGGCTTATCCTAAATCCTTCTTCTTGATCTATGCATAAGTTTTATGTATAGAATCTGCAATGGTGTGATCTACGCATAAAATATTGCTTATTAGCAGGGCATATTTTAAATGGAATTATCCTATTGGCATTGAATCTAACTGCATAAGTCTTTTTAGATATCAGGACAAATGTGTTAAGCATCATTATATCTCCTCTGATATGCAACACTGCTCTAGTTTTAAATTGGTCTCATTTGCACAAACTCTCCAACACTTAGCCATGCTCCATAGAATTAAAAGGAGAAAAATGATGCAATAGGTTATTCAGTAAAAAGTATTTTTATATTGTAACTGGAGAAACAGAGATTCTTGAAAGGTGGTAGATTAGATGGTATAGTGGATTGTGGGTAAAAAGCACTAACTGTAAAGATGGCCAGCCCTATTTACAGCAGCTAATAAACTCATCTATTAGACCATAACATATTTTCAGGTCATACTTCCAATCTGGTTCCCAACTGAGCTGATTTTATTTACAAGGAAATCTTATGAGCAAGCTGTACTTCACAGTGAAGAGTCAGTAAATACAGCTTCTCAGCCAGCTGTATGGAGCATGAAAACTAGCAATTTCAAAATGTATTAGGATATTCCTTGGCATAGGATAGGATATACCAGACTCTCATTTTTTGAACAAGAACATGAAGGAAATTTCAGCATTTGGATAAGCCTCTCTCTGCATGAACTTACACTCCTATTTATAAAACATTAGGAAAATGTATTAATTTGAAATGAGATAGAGGTGGGGGAGACCACTGCTTGCTCTGGGATTGGTAGCATGGAATGGTGCTACTAATCAGGTCTCTGCCAGGTACTTGTGAACTGGATTGGCCACTGCTGGAAGCAGGATACTGGGGTAGATGGACCATTGCTCTGATCCAGTATAGCCAGGGTGTGCTGGTAAATTTTTAACAATGGGCTCTCTCTCCGGACATAGCTGGCACTGAAATTTGGGGGGAGGGGGAATACACGCTAGGCATACCTTTTCCGAGACCCACCAGCCAATAAATGGACTGCCACCATTCTCTGCTGCTTGTTTCTGGCTCTGAGCAGCATGATGGAACCTTCTTGCGCTTGCATGAAAAGTCTCAGCCTGATGCTCAGAGTCAGAAACAAGGAGCAGGGAGCAGCAGCAGTCTATTTACTTGGCTGGTGGGGCCAGCATCACTGCCAGCAAAGTAAAAGAGAATTCAGGAGTGGGCCCAAGCCTACATTTTGGGAGTCAGTTGTTAGAATAGCCATGGGGAGGCCTACTTTAACAACCAGCTCCCAAAATTCTTAAAAACTCACAAACGGCTCTCGCAAGCCCGTGAGCCCATTCTGATGACATAGGAAATGTCAGTGATATTTCCAATGTAGTTTTATGTCACTTTTTAAACCGAAATGACCATTAAAAAAAACATGAAATTGTGAGGATTTTTGTATGTCAGGAATAATGCATTCTATTGCATAACTGTGTTAATATTGCTTGAATTGTGTGCCCTATTGCTCAATAATGCACAACATTGAAGACAGTGCACACTAATCTAATCTAATCACATCTAATCCAGAGGTTTATCCAGTAGAATCATCAAAAAAAAATCAGCAATGCTAAACAATCATAATACAAGACAAAAAATGATCAAAATACAAAATAACCTCAAATTTAGTTAAGCAAAAATTTATCAAACAAGTAAGTCTTCAAATACCTCCTAAAAGAAACATAAGAAGAAACCAAATTAAGTTCTAATGGAAGTTCATTCCAAAGTAGAGTGGAGTAAACCAAAAAAGTAACTTTCCAATGAAAGTTGTATTTCACACCTAATGGCGAGGGGGTAAAGAGCATGCAACAATTCTTAGATCTACAAATACTAGTTTAAATGAAGAAGTAAGATTACTGAGTAATAGGGTGTACTACTGAGCAACAGATTATTTTTATATAGTCAGTTTCCTTGAAATATTAATAAAATACAATATGTCCACAAAATGTCGCTTCAAAAAGACACTATCCCATAATCTATTTCACCATGATAATGTATTATAGGAACTGCCAAATTCAAATCCATCATCTAAGTACAAACACACTTTATTGGTTGTTGTTATAAACTCCTTTACTATTCTCAGTGGATCCACAAATTTCAATACTTATCTATATCAGGAGTAATCCAAAATAAACGGCTCCCCTTCTCTGCTGTTCTGAGCAGTCCGGTCATGGCTGCCTGAGTTTACTCATCACACTAATCACTCACATTAAAAGGAGAGTGATAAGAAGTCCTATTAGCTCCCATTGTGTAGGATCTGTATATTTGCTAATGTCTATACCATGCACAATTAAGTGGACACATGTGGAGGCAGTGGTGGTATTCACTGTTCCTGTCCCCTTTTAAAAAGTAGCTGCTCATTGTAGTCAGAAGCAGAGGAAGTATTTCACCTTCAGTTTGAAGTCTGTGGCAAACTCCTCAATTATCTAAAATTCCTTTTGCTGTTGTGATCTGAAGACATATCTTTAACATTACATTTTTGTGGGTCACCTAGCAGACTCAATTTTCTGCAGTATTGCTGAAAAACTGTTGTGTTTTTCAACTGTGAATGTGAATGCACTATATGAAGGGAAATCAATAAATAAGGTGAATTTAAACTGTTTGATGCTATACTAAAAGTCACCTTATTTATTGACTCTTTCGTGTATATACCAAGGGTATCTGCTCCAGCCACAGTTAGAAAGCAGCAATTTTTGATTCATCTTCTTCTTTGTGACATCTAATAGCTCTTAGATACAAGAGGAATATTTTCTGAAAGCACTACTATAAGTTTTCAATATTTCCTGTCAGATTCAGCAAAAGTTGGGTGGCCCTTTTAAGACATTCTCCACCAGTAAGAGGGACTTAAAAGAAGCATTTATTCCCAGGGCTGGGAGCACAAGAAGTTCCTGACTATGACAATACATGAAACAATTATTGCAAAATATAGCTATAGATGCAGAAGATCCAGAAACTTATTTGTATTCCTAACTATATTTCACAAAAAGCAGCTTTCAGTGTACAAAACATTTTGTAGATTCAGCATCTTAGGGAGTTGCTCTTCACTCTGTACTTTAAGGTGTTGATGTTACCTTTATTCCTGCTTTACCTCTCTCTTTATAACTTTTGCTTTTTCTTTTCTTTTCTTTATTTATTTAGGGGTGTGTTTTTTAAGCTGCGCTAGTGGCTAAAATGTGGCATTGCTGACACAACCCATTCAAAGTGAATGGGTTGAGTCGGAACTAGCATACAGCCACCCATGCTAACAGCTTAGTAAACCCAAGAATTAGTTTCCTTTTACCAATATGGTTCATATTATTTGTCTTGCCCAGTATTTAGCCTCCTATGCATTTTACGTTGAGGGGCATTTTCGAAAGAAACATCCAAGTTGGGATTTGGACGCCTTTGTAAAACGTCCAAATCCGGGAGGGGGGGCGGGGAAAACCATATTTCGTTTTGAAAATACCAAGGACGTCCTTGGATTTGGACGTCTTTGACTTTCGGTGATTTTCAAAACCAAAGACGTCCATGTCAAAAACGTCCAAATGCAAGGCATTTGGACTTGGGAAGAGCCAGCATTTGTACTGCACTGGTCCCCCTGACATGCCAGGACACCAACCATGCACTCTAGGGGGCACTGCAGTGGCTGGCATAGAGGCTGGCACAAAATATTTTTAAAGATGTTTTTTTGAGGGTGGGAGGGGGTTAGTGACCACTGGGGGAGTAACAGGAGGTCATCCCCAATTCTCTCCGGTGGTCATCTGGTCATTTTGGGCACCTTTTGTGCCTTATTCGTAAAAAAAAACACATCCAGGTTAAAACGCCAAAGTTTTACTTTAGGATGTCCCTGCTTTTTTCGATTATGGCTCAAAGACGTCCGAGTGTTAGGCACGCCCAAGTCCCGCCTTCACCATGCCTCCGACACACACCCTTGAAATTTGGACATCCTTGCGATGGACTGCAGTTGGAGACATCCAAAATCAGGTTTCGATTATACCGATTTGGACGTCTCTGGCAGATGGACGTCCATGTTCCAATTTATGTCGAAAGATGGACGTCCATCTCTTTCGAAAATGTTCCTGATAGTAACATAGTACTTCAAATCCCTTAATGGAAATGGCACTGAGTACTTGAACTACAGGATGACCCTCTACACACCTCCAAGGACACTAAGGTCCTCCCAAGGGGTAACCCTAACCACACCCTCTCCAAAAGACATTACACGGTGTGATACCCCCAAGCGATTCTTCTTCGTAGTAGTCTGTACACTCTGGAATGCACTCCCTGAAAGGCTCCACTTAACAAAAGACTATTTCTACTTCAGGAAGCAGGTGAAAGCTTGCCTCTTCAACCAGGCTTTTAATGGAAGAAGTAACTAACTTCTTAGTCTCTTACACACACACATGGAGTGACACAGGCTGCACATACTACAGCAGGACATGTTTATCCACTCCATTTAATCATCTCTCTGACCTCATGTGCAACTTTCTTTAAATTAATCACCTTATTTCTAATTCCTCTTACCTATCTATATATTCCATTTTGCTTATACCCTACGCTGTCTATGAAAATGTTCTATTAGATACTGTGTTGACATTGTAAGTAATATGCTATGTCATACTTTGTATTGTTATTTGAATATTTTACTGCTGTAAATGTCTATTGCTTATGTTTGATTTATTCTTATGTACACCACCTTGAGTGAATTCTTTCAAAAAGGTGGTAAATGAATCCTAATAATTAAAAAATAAACACTATGACAGCAGAAAAAGGACCTAAACAGTCCATCCAGCCTGCTCAATTGTCACACTCATTATCAATTCGTGATTAAATCAACAATGAATGTGTGGAGTGCCTCAGAGATCGGTGCTGGGGCCGATTCTGATCAATATGTTTGTGAGTGACATTACCGAAGGGTTAGAAGATAAAGTTTGCCTTTTTGCGAATGATACCAAGATTTGTAACAGAGTTGACACCCCGGAGGGAGTGGAAAACATGAAAAAGAATCTGCAGAAGCTAGAAGAATGGTCTAAGGTTTGGCAATTAAAATTCAATGCAAAGAAGTGCAAAGTGATGCACTTAGGGAGTAGAAATCCTCAGGAGACGTATGTGTTAGGTGGTAAGAGTCTGATATGTACAGACGGGGAGAGGGATCTTGGGGTGATAGTATCTGAGGATCTGAAGGTGACGAAACAGTGTGACAATGTGGTGGCCGTAGCCAGAAGATTGCTAGGCTGTATAGAGAGAGGTGTGACCAGCAGAAGAAAGGAGGTGTTGATGCCCCTGTACAAGTACCCCCTGGAGTATTGTGCTCAGTTTTGGATGCGGTATCTTGCTAAGGATGTAAAAAGAATTGAAGTGGTGCAAAGAAAAGCTACAAAAATGGTATGGGATTTGTGTTACAAGACGTATGAGGAGAGACTTGCTGACCTGAACATGTATACCCTGGAGGAAAGGAGAAACAGGGGTGATATGATACAGACGTTCAAATATTTGAAAGGTACTAATCTGCAAACAAACCTTTTCCGGAGATGGGAAAGCAGTAGAACTAGAAGACATGAAATGAGATTGAAGGGGGGCAGACTCAAGAAAAATGTCAGGAAGTATTTTTTCACTGAAAGAGTGGTGGATACTTGGAATGCCCTCCTGTGGGCGGTGGTGGAAATGACAATGGTAACGAAATTCAAAAATGCGTGAGATAAACATAAAGAAATCCTGTTCAGAAGGAATGGATCCTCAGAAGCTTAGTGGAGATTGGGTGGCAGCACCGGTGGTGGGAGGCAAGGCTAGTGGTTGGGAGGCGTGGCTAGTGCTGGGCAGACTTCTACAGTCTGTACCCTGAAAGTGGCAGATACAAATCAAGTAGCAAATATGAGTTTATCTTGTTGGGCACACTGGATGGACCGTACAGGTCTTTCTCTGCCGTCATCTACTATGTTACTAACAGGGGCATTTTCAAAAGAGAAGGGCACGCATCTTCCGACAGAAATTGGGAGATGGGCATCCTTCTCTCAGGGTTGCCGAAATCGGCATAATCGAAAGCCGATTTTGGGCGTCCTCAACTGCATTTTTTTTCATGACCAAGCTTCAAGAAGGTGCCGAAACTGACCAGATGACCACCGAAGGGAATCGGGGATGACCTCCCCTTACTCCCGCAGTGGTCACCAACCCCCTCCCACCCTAAAAATAAAATATATATATATTTTTTGCCAGCCTCTATGCCAGCCTCAAATGTAATACCAGCTACATGACAGCAGTATGCAGGTCCCTGGAGCAGTTTTAGTGGGTGCAGCGCACTTCAGGCAGGCGGACCCAGGCCCATCCCCCCCACCTGTTACACTTGTGCTGGTAAATGTAAACCCTTCAAAACCCACCAGAAACCCACTGTACCCACATGTAGGTGCCCCCTTCACCCCTTAGGGCTATGGTAGTGGTGTACAGTTGTGGGGAGTGAGTTTTGGGGGGGGTTGGGGGGCTCAGCACCCAAGGAAAGGGAGCAATTTCTGAAGTCCACTGTAGTGCCCCCTAGGGTGCCCGGTTGGTGTCCTGGCATGTGAGGGGGACCAGTGCACTATGAATGCTGGCTCCTCCCATGACCAAATGCCTTGGATTTGGTCGTATTTGAGATGGGCGACCTCAGTTTCCATTATCGCTGAAAACCGGGGACAACCATCGCAATATTTAGGTCGACCATCTCTAAGGTCAACCTAAATGTTGAGATTTGGGCATCCCCGACTGTATTATCGAAACGAAAGATGGACGCCCATCTTGTTTCGATAATAGCAGTTTCCCCGCCCCTTCGCGGGGACGTCCTTAGAGATGGGCGCCCTTAGAGATGGTCGTCCCTGTTCGATTATGCTCCTCCATGTTACTATGTAAAATACTTGAGCATGGTCTTTCTTTGATGTTTCTGGGACATAGACTATAGAAGTCTGCCCGGTCTTGTCCTTACATTCCAGCTACTGAAGCTGACGTTGAAGCCCGCTCCAGTCTATCAGTTGTGTCACTTGTGGAACACAAGACCACAAAAGTCTGCTCAGCACTGTTCTCTGGCTTCAGCCACTGGAGTTGCTGTCAAAGCCCTTTCCAGTGCATCCTAAACTGGATTGCCATATACAGGACACAAACTGTACAATTCTACCCTGTACCGGCAATAGTTCATCACAGCCAGAGTCACCATCTAAGCATCACTTGACACATCCAATACATGCAGCCATTTAAATTTAGGTTTTTTTTTATATTATCCATTTTCTAATTAGAGATCCTCTGTGTTCATCCAATGCCATTTTGAATTCCGTCACCATTTTTGACTTTACTGCCTCCCTCGGGAGGGCATTCCAAGCTTCGACCTCCCTCTCTGTGAAAAAGATTTTCCTGATATTACTCCTAAGTCTACTGCCCCACAACCTCAATTAATTTCCTCTACTAGTTTTACCTTTTCCCCTTGTCTGGAAAAGATTTGTTTAACAAACATTCTGAGAATCCTGTAATTCTTTCACTAGGTTTAAAAATGGATTAGAAAAAGAACAGAATGAAGACTCCATGGGAACAAGAGAGGCAAAATCTTTCACTGAATCTCTAGTCATTTTGTGGGTTTGTGAGATCTGATATGGAGATAATGACCTCCCTGGAGTCTTTCTAAATAACATCATAAAATTTACAGTTACCTTGGCCCAATTTGGGATTTTACTGTACAGTAGCTACAAATTTAACACAGGATCTAATGGGGGGGGGGGGGGGGGGTCCACAAGGTTTTTAAATGCAGGTCATGCTTTAACATTCACATTAACTTGTGGTACCTGCTTTTGGCTAACGCAGAAGCACTTAACACCTTCTATTTAGGATTTGGTAAATGGTCAAGTATTAACTCTGCATCTAGTAGTTTGCATGTTAACTGTCAAATGCCTTCCATGCTTACTCTCTATCCATGTCACACATCCTGGCAGAAGAAGCACTTAAAGCCTGGTTTACTGTGTTCTAAATGTGAAAATACCACAAAGCCCCTTAACTCATCTCTGTGCTAGCAGTTAACATGGATCAGAATCTCTTTTAATCCTACTTGAAGAGGAGAAACCAATCTGGCTGCTCATGGTATACAGAGCACCTCGTAACAACACATTATCTGTGCAAGAATTCCTTGACCTGATTACTCAAATGACCCTGAATTACCCTAGGCTGGTGATCATGGGAAACTTCAATCTACACATCAAAACCCCAGATACCACCAAAGCTACCTTTCTGGACACGATGACAGCACTAGGATTTACACAGGTGATCACTATTCTCCAACCCATGAAAAGGGTCACATACTAGACGAACCATGATAGGAGTGTTATTTCAATACTGTTATCTCAGAAATAACACTCCTATCATGGTCAGACCATTATTAAATTAAATTCTCCCTAAGTGACCACCTGAAACAAATGGCACCTCCCAGAGTTTGGAAGGAGATCAGAGACAAAAAAAAAAAGCTGTCCGCTGAGAATTTCCTAGAGGCCTTGGACTATCCACATGTAGATGAAAAGACAACAGTGTCAGAACAAGTTGACATCTCAAATACACACTTATCCAAGACCTTAGAGAAAACAGCACCACTAAAAAAGGTCTTATGCTGCACTCACAAACGCTCACCTTGGTTTTCTCCAGAACTTCGTATCCTTAAACGCGAAGGACGAAAACTGGAAAGGAGATGGCGCAAATCTCACCTGGATGAAGACAGGCTAAACTGCAGGAAGCACATGGCAAAGTACCGCCAAGCCTTAACAGCAACCAAAAAACAGTATTACTCTCAATGTATTGCACAGGCTGCCAATTCAACCAAGCAGCTGTTCAGTATAGTAAACAGCCCACTGCAACCCCCACAACAAAACTAGCCTGCCCAGTCTAAACTGAACTGCAATGATTTTGCTGCATACTTTGCCAACAAAATTAAAATGCTCCACTAGGATTTACAGGCAATCCCTCCAAGTCCCCAACCAGTCAACCAGGGGTGCACAAACTCGCCCCCTCCTAATAGAGACAGATGGAACACTTTTAACCTAATGACAGAGGAGAGCCTTGACAACCTTAGACCAACTACCTCCTCCCTCAATCCATGCCCTTCAAAGATAGTGCAGAAGGCAAGTATGGGCCTCATAGAAGGCACCACAAAAATTGTGAACACCTTCTAATGGGCAACTACCAACAGCATTAAAAAGGGCAGTGGTTCGCCCTCTACTGAAGAAAAACAACCTTGACCAGGACAAACTTTATTTATTTTATTTATTTATTGCATTTGTATCCCACATTTTCCCACCTATTTGCAGGCTTACATAGTATTGTTAACATAGTTAATCCAGTATATCAGGTACCGTTAGTATTGTGTAGAGATTAATTAAGGGAAGAAAGAAGAAGAAAGGGATTTATTAGGGTATTTATAAAAGGTGGGCTTTCATAACTGAATGGGTTATTGAAGTGGATTAATGGGGCTGTAAGTTCTCATTGTAGGCCTTGTTGAAGAAATATGTCTTCAGAGATTTGCGAAAGTTAGTTGTTTTCAGGTCTGTGGGTAATGCATCCCATAATTGCGTGCTCATGTAAGAGAAGGTGGTGGCATGCATCAGCTTGTATTTTAGTCCGTTACAGCTGGGGAAGTGCAGGTTGAGAAATTTGTGAGATGATCGTGTGGCGTTTCTGGGAGGTAGGTCCATGAGGTTTAGCATGTAGGTTGGAGCATCAGGAATGGTGAGCCCTTGAACCAAAGCCAGAACTTTGGCAGACAAATCACCTGGGACAGCACAGGCAGGAATCAGAACAGACTGGACTAGGATAAACTAACAGACTCAACAAGGCAGGACAGAGGTAACTAAACACAATGGACAACACAAGAACTGGATCCAGATGAGGCAAGGAAAAGAAGGCAAAGGGCCAGAACTAGAACCCAGACAAGACAAGGCAAGACTCAGAACTGGATTAAAACTGGGACTGGGACCCAGAAATGCAAGACAAGGCAAAACACGGAAGTAGATTAAAACTGGGTCCAGAAAAGGGCAAGACAAGGACAAGGCAAGGACTGGATCCAGAGAGGACTAGACTTAAAGAGACAAGACAAAGCACAACTAGACAGGCAAGACAGGGTAGGAGCTAGGCAACAAGAATAACAGAAGCAAGACAATAAACAAGGCAGGGACAGGCTTCAGGATTCTCAAATAGGATTCAGGATTCTTGAACAGGCTTGACTGGAACAGTATTCAGGATTCTCAAACATGATTCTGGATTGTCGAACAGGATACTGGAACAGGCTTGGCTTGGCTTGACTGGAACAGCATTCTGGAACAGACTTGGCTTGGCTTGGTTTGACTGGAACAGGATACTGGAACAGACTTGGCTTGGCTTGACTGGAACAGGATACTGGAACAGACTTGGCTTGGCTTGACTGGAACAGGATTCTGGAACAGACTTGGCTTGGTTTGACTAGAACAGGATACTGGAATAGACTTGGCTTGGCTGGAACAGGATACTGAAAGGGACTTTGCTTAGCAGAGAATAGGGAGAAAACTAGCTTAAACATAGAGCAGGAGCAGAACCTGGCTCAACACACAACAGGAACAGAACTTAGCAGAAACAGAGCTCAAGAGCCAGGAAGCAAACATAGCAGGCAAAGGATTAAGCAGACTAAGAAAGGACAAACAAACAAAGAAGCAATGTGCTTACCAGCATCCACAGCTGGAAGGGAAAGGCCAAGCAGATTGAGAGACAACAGACACACCTGCATAGCAGTGAGGTAATTAGGGACAATGCTGGATTCTACAGACTCTCAGAATTAACAGACAAGAACTACACACACAGGAAACAGAACAGCGAAAACAGAAAACAGGAACTGAGCTTGGCTAAACACACAGATTGGCTTAAACACGGAGCTTAACTATAACAAGAGTCAAAAGGAGGGCTAGACTAAAAGCAGAAGCCAAGGGAAGTCAAACAGATACAGACACCAAGGGCAGGGTGTTGCTCTACAGCCAGGCTTTCAGGATCAAGGTACAAAAGCAAACACACAGAAACAAAGCAAAACATTGAAACACAAGACTCAAAGAAACACAGAACAGACCTTAAGGAACAAAGTCAAGTAGGGAAATAATCTAAACAGGTAACACAAGATTAAGAGACCTCTTGCAAAGGCAACATAGAAAAGCTCCTTGGATCCTTATAAAAGAGTAGGCTGATGATGTCACAAGTAGGAAATGAAGCAGAAGCAGGGAGACCAAAGCGAGTCTTGGCTAACAGGAAGAACATCAACAGGAAATGAAGCAGAAGCAGGGAGACCAAAGCTAGGCTTGGCTTACAGGAAGAAGAACAGTACGGAAAAAGGCAGACTGGAGAGGTCACAGAGCTAGATACAGATAAACAGTATGTCTGAACATAAGGGCACGGCCACAACCGTGACAAAACTTGAAAGTTACAGGCCAGTATCCAACATCCCGTTTCTAGGGAAACTCTTAGAACAGTCTGTGTTCAACTTAATGAATGGCTAGAAAAGAGTAACTGGCTAGATCCATGTCAATCTGGATTCAGACCCGGTTATGGAACAGAAACAGTCCTCATATCCCTGCTAGATGATCTTCACAGAAACTGAGACAAGGGATTCGCCTCAATGTTAGTACTTCTACATTTCTCAGCAGCTTTTGACACTGTGGATCATAATATCTTGCTAGCATGACTGACAGAAACAGGTATCAATGGAACAGATCCTATCTATCAGACAGGCAACAATCCATAATGTTTGGAGCAACTCATCACCACCATGGACACTGACTTGCGGGGTACCACATGGATCGATACTGTCACCTATTATGTTCAGTATCTACCTCAAGCCACTAACTGAGCTGATTCGGTCAATTCTACATCTATGTGGATGATGTGCATCCACTTATACCCATTGAACCTGACTTACCTTCAGCCTTGAATAAACCTAACATCAATTCAAGAATGGGCTAAACACAACAAACTTTGCCTGAACCCAAGTAAAACCAAGCTTATCTGGGTCTCTAACACAAGTGGATACATATCTGACATCAAAATCCGTTTTGGGAAGTACGAACCCCCCCTTAAATCACAAGTCAGGAACCTTGGAATACAGTTAGATTCACCACTTACACTGATTCCCCAAATCCAAACAACCTTCAAGAGCTGCTTCTACTACTTGGGACAGCTATGCTGCCTCTCTCCTTACATTGAGAAGATACATCTTATCCCAGTTGTGCATACCATGGTAACATCAAGACTGGATTACTGCAATGCACTATACAATGGTCTGACTACAAAGGGCCTTCACCAGCTCCAGTTGATTCAGAATGCAGCAGCAAGACTCATAGAAGGTTGCAAGCGACATGACCACATCACACCATTTTTGAAAACACTTCATTGGCTACCAGTACAATACAGGGCTAAATTTAAAACTCTGTCTGATCTTCAAGGCCCTGAAAGGAAATGGTTCTGAGTACCTGAAGAATAGGATGATCCTCCACACACCGCCAAGGACATTAAGGTCCTCCCAAGGACTTTCACCAACCACACCCTCACCAAAAGACATTACAAGATGTGATACGTGCAAGCAAACCTTCTCCGGAGTAGCCCACACACTCTGCAATGCATTGCCTGAAAGGCTACACTTAACACAAGACTATCTCTACTTCAGGAAGCAGGTGAAAGCTTGGTTCTTCAATCAGGCCTTTAATGGAATAAGTAACCAATTTGTTAGTCTCACTCACACACACAAGGATTGACTCGGGCTGCACATACTGCAGCGGTACATGTTTATCCACTCCTACCCTAGCTGAGATCATATTTAACCATCTCTCTGACCTCATGTGCAACTTTATTCAAATAAGTCACCTTACTTTCTAACTCTTACTTTCTTACCCATCTATATGTTACAACTTTGCCTTACCCTTCACTACCAATTATAATGTTCTATTATGTATTGTGTTGACATTGTGAGTAGTATACCATGCCATACTTTGTATTGTTAGTTGAATATTTTCACTGCTGTAATTGCCTATTGCTCATGTTTGATCTATTCTTACTGTACACTGCCTTGAGTTAATTCCTTCAAAAAGGCAGTAAATAAATCCTAATAAATAAGATTTTTAAATTTTTCAAAAATCCTTTGGTACCACCATTGGAAATGCTACGGAAATATTTCTTTGATATACTGGGAATACAAAAAGAAGCTTTTCCCCCGATTGTAAAAGTTTACTATATTACAGGAGCCAAAACAACTTCAGTGGAAGCTCCAGATTTAAATATAACACAATTTCTTGAATCTTCATTAGTCTCTATTACAGAACGCACAACTCTCCTAGTATCTTTTACCTTCGAAACCGATAGGAACAATGTCTTAAGACTTTACTTCAGATTTATGGCAGCTCAATTCTATGGATCAAAGATACAAGTTTTTCCAGATATTAGTAAGTCTACGCAGAGAAAGAGGAGAGAATTTTTGGGACTTCGGCCTAGAATTCTTTCCTTGGGAGGTACATTTAAATTGAAATTTGCATGTAGATGTCTTATTTCCTTAAATAACGCTTACTATGTATTCTTTGACCCAGATAAATTGAAGCATTTTGTAATTGCCAAAGAAAGCGGTGGCGAACAAATCTCGAGAGCACCAGAAGGGAGCTAAAACCGCTGGCAGAGACTAGAACCTCATCATCTCATTATAGTATTTAGAGTTTTTTTTCTCTCAACTTTTCTTGTTTTAAATTGCTTTGTATCTTGATCACCATGTTGTGGACTAAGTACTATGTAATTTTCTGATAATCCTTGAATATGTAAGGGATGGTAATAATTTTTCTTATGGATGTATTACCTGATTTGCCACATTTATTAAATATGAATGTTTAATTTTGAAAAGAAATAAAAATAAATATATAAATAAATAACATAGCTTTAACCGTGCATTAAGTGCTTATCATACTTTAGTAGAAGGGCCCATTAGTCAGTCTCATGGATTTAAAATCATAGGGATTCTGGTAAGAGCGGATACTCACCATCCCACATCAAATGAGTGTATAGTTGCAGTAAGTTCTGGCAGACTGAATTTATCTTATCTTCAATGATTTGGTTTCACACCCGCTGGGACTCTGTGTTCAGATTTGTTCATTCGCCAAATCTCATTGCAAATTAGACATATGCCCAAACAACCTTATGACATCTGTCCCTCAACAATTTATAACAGACCTAACGAATCATTCATAGGTGCCCCGTATAAGAGGCTTGGGGAGGCTAAGCCTCCCCAGCCCGAAATAGAATGAGATTCTTGGAAGACTGAATATAGTTCTGCTACCGATGAAATAGAAATCGTACTGGAAAACTGCATGTTTGCTCTAGAGGAAGGAATTGTGCGTTGTTTTGGAGTCCATTTGCTTTTAAATTACTTTTGTTAATTTGCTGATTAGGCTGGGGGAGGGGATAATTAAGCGGAGAGCAGTGAGTGACTCGTAGGGTTAATTGAATCGATGGTCTCAGCCGAGAACGAATATATGAATGTTGCAGCATTTAATTTGATTAGATCGTCGCCGGTAGTGGCACCGTCTCCTACTACCTAAAACAGCTGCTTCCAGGCTTCAGCCTATATCGCGTGTGTAAGGCTGCATTCTTCTTCCGCCACCTCTGACGCAACTTCCGGTTTCCGCAATGGCGGGACGAGGTCACGATGTGTTGAGGAAGGCCGTGGTGGGGGTTGAAGCCCTGAAGGAAGCGGTTTAGTTAGTGCTGGGACGGGGATGGCGATGTAATCAAATTAGAGGGACCGTAGGGAGGGAGAGGGACACACGCTGCATTGGGGGGGGGGAGGGAGAGACTGGCTAGACTGGAGGAGAGAAGGAGAAGTAAGAGGGAGAGACTGAGAGTGACTGGACTGGAGGAAAGGAAGAGAGAGGGATGAGGGGGTCAGGGAGAGAGAGAGACAATCTGAGATTGACTGGAGGAGAAGAAGAGGGGAAAAACACTGGAGGGGGAGCTGGAGGGGAGGGAGAGAAAGTGGAAAAGTGCAGGGGAGAGCCAGGGACATGGAAAAGAGCAGGGGTGAGCCAGGGACATGGAAAAGAGTGGGGAATAGCTAGAGAGAGAGAGTGATGGGGAGAGAAAGAGGGGCCATGGAAAACAGCAGGGGAGAGCCAGAGAGAAGATGCTGGATGGAAGAGGGGTACAGAGAGAGAGAGAGATTAGTGAAAAGATGGGGAGAGAAAGAGGGGGCATGGGCAGGAGAGAGAGAGAAGCTGCTGGGGAGAAACTGTGGGAGACCCTAGCTGTCAGACGGAGAAATGCTGAATGAAAGGAGGGAGAAAGAGGGAAAATTTCTATACTTCCCCTTGGTCTACCTGGGCCTGCTGCCCATCTTTGTCTCCCTTACTTCTCCCTTCTTATCCTGTTCTTCTGCTCTAAATTTTGAAATGTAACTGTAACTATCTATTTTATTGTTCATTGTAAGCCGCTTTGGGGCTGCAAAATGTGGCAAAAGGCGGGGTATAAATGAAAATAAATAAATAAATAAATAAATAAAATGCTGGAAGGAGGTGGCAGAAAGAGAGAAGACACTGGACGGAAGGGTAGGGAGGGAAAGAAAGAGGAAAGACACTGGAAGGATGGGGAGAGAGAGGACATGCTGAATGGAAAAGGGTCGTGAGAGATAACTGTTTAAAAGGAAGGGGAGTTAGAGGGAGACAATGGATGAAAGGAGAGGGAGACAATGGACGGAAGGATTGGGAGAGGGAAATGGGTAGAAGGATGGAGAGAGAAAGAGGGATGACACTGGATGGAAGGTTAGAAGAGGAAAGAGGGAAGGTGCTGGACATGGATGGATGGAGGGGAGGGAAGAGAGGAGAAATCTGGACATGGATGGAGTGGAGGGCAGGGAAGAGAGGAGAAATGCTTGACATGGATGGAGGGGAGGGAAGACAGAGGAAGTACATGCACATGGATGGAGGGGAGGGAAGAAATGCTGGATATGGATGGAGGGAAAATTGCTGAACTTAAGGGCTGGATCGGAACACTTTGAGGGCAGATGCTGAAACTAGAGGAAAGATAGGGACAGGGCTACAGATGGTAGACAGGACACATAAGGACACAGGAAGATGATGGACATCTTGAGAGAAAAAAATATCAAATGGAAAGAAGACACTGGGACCAAAGTGAATAGAAAAACTAAATGATCAGACAACAAAGGTAGAAAAAAGTATTTTATTCAGAATTTATTAACTGGAATATGTCAGCTTTTGGAAATGTGCATCTGTGATGTTTTGCATGTAAGTTTCAATTTTTCTAGTATTGCTGCATTCTGAGTCTGACTTCTTGAGGTAACTTTCCAGTTCAGTATTTTGCCTTCATATCTGTTGTGTCATGTGTTTTTCATGTGTGATCAAGGTGCAGTGTTCAGCTAGCATGTAGTATTTTCAGCCCTTTTTGTTTTGTTTTTTGTTTCACTAGGTTGTGTACTGGTGTTTTAGAGCCCTGTGTAGAGTGCTGCCTTTCCACGCATAAGGTTGTAGCTCGTCCTGTCCTTGGAATTAGTGCTGTTATGGTTTGGTGAGGTTATGAGTGTGTTTTTGCACAAAGTTGTGCATAGTGTTTTACAGTTGAGCAATTGTGATTAGTATATGCTTTGAGCAACCACTTTATTCTTTGACATATGATACATATCTAATATCTAAATTTAATAAAAGGTATTAATTGTGACTTTTATTTTTACTTATTTTTTTTTTGTGTTGTCAATTGTGGATATAAGCCCCACCCCTGGCTCCACCCTAACCCCGCCCCCTTTAGCCTCCCCAAACAGTTGGGCCACCGACCGCCTATGGAATCATTTGAACTATATGTTACAAAATGGTCTTTTCCCGAAGGAGAAAGGAAACATTCTACTCACCCTTATACCCAAAGACCCAAAGAAAAGTGCTAGTGAACTAACCAACTACAGGCCAGTAGCATCCATTCCCTTAATAACCAAACTAACGGAAGGAATGGTGACCAAACAACTCACAAACTATTTAAACAAATTCTCAATACTACACGACTCCCAGTCAGGATTTCGGTCTAACCACAGTACTGAAACAGTACTAGTCACTCTTATGACTAAATTCAAACAATTGATTGCAACTGGCAAGAACATACTACTCCTACAATTTGACATGTCCAGCGCCTTCGACATGGTTGATCATGGAATACTACTACAGAATGGTCTAAGGTTTGGCAATTAAAATTCAATGCGAAGAAATGCAAAGTGATGCACTTAGGGAATAGAAATCCACGGGAGACGTATGTGTTAGGCGGGGAGAGTCTGATAGGTACGGGCGGAGAAAGGGATCTTGGGGTGATAGTATCTGAGGATTTGAAGGCGACGAAACAGTGTGACAAGGCGGTGGCCGTAGCTAGAAGGTTGTTAGGCTGTATAGAGAGAGGTGTGACCAGCAGAAGAAAGGGGGTGTTGATGCCCCTGTATAAGTCGTTGGTGAGGCCCCACCTGGAGTATTGTGTTCAGTTTTGGAGGCCGTATCTTGTTAAGGATGTAAAAAGAATTGAAGCGGTGCAAAGAAAAGCTACGAGAATGGTATGGGATTTGCGTTACAAGACGTATGAGGAGAGACTTGCTGAACTAAACATATATACTCTGGAGGAAAGGAGAAACAGGGGTGATATTATACAGACGTTCAAATATTTGAAAGGTATTAATCCGCAAACGAACCTTTTCCGGAGATGGGAAGGTGGTAGAACGAGAGGACATGAAATGAGATTGAAGGGGGGCAGACTCAAGAAAAATGTCAGGAAGTATTTTTTCACGGAGAGAGTAGTGGATGCTTGGAATGCCGCGGGAGGTGGTGGAAATGAAAACGGTAACGGAATTCAAACATGCGTGGGATAAGCATAAAGGAATCCTGTGCCGAAGGAATGGATCTTCAGGAGCTTAGTCAGGATCAGGAGGCGGGGCTGATGGTTGGGAGGCGGGGATAGTGCTGGATAGACTTGTACGGTCAGTGCCAGGGCCGGTGGTGGGCAGCGGGACTGGTGGTTGGGAGGCGGGGATAGTGCTGGACAGACTTGTACGGTCTGTGCCGGAGCCGGGGTTGGGAGGCGGGGCTGGTGGTTGGGAGGTGGGGATGGTGCTGGGCAGACTTGTGCAGTCTGAGCCGGAGCCGGTGGTTGGGAGGAGGGGCGGGTGGTTGGGAGGCGGGGATAGTGCTGGGCAGACTTATACGGTCTGTGCCCTGAAGAGCACAGGTACAAATCAAAATAGGGTATACACAAAAAGCAGCAAATATGAGTTATCTTGTTGGGCAGACTGGATGGACCGTGCAGGTCTTTTTCTGCCGTCATCTACTATGTTACTATGTTACTACATATCCTAGAGTACTTCGGAAGTGGAGGCAATCCAGCTTATAATCAAAAGAGAAAAATGCCTTTATTTCGACCCAAATCGGGAGATGGGCGTTTTTCTCGCAAAGGCGCCCAAATCGGTATAATCGAAAGCCGATTTTGGGCGTTTCCAACTGCACTCCGTCACAGAAACGAATAAGGTTGACGGGGCGTGTCGGAGGCGTGTTGGAGGTGGGACTGGGGCGTGGTTAGCCGAGGAGAGATGGGCGTCTGTAGCTGATAAAAAAAGGCATTTTTACCGCACTTTTGGGTCACTTTTTTTGGACCCTTTTTTTTCACGAACAAGTCCCAAAAAAGTGCCCCAACTGCCCAGATGACCACTGGAGGGAATCGGGGATGACGTCCCTGGACTCCCCCAGTGGTCACTAACCCCTTCCCACCAAAAAAAACCCCACTTTAAAAACTTTTTTCCCAGCCTGTATGCCAGCCTCAAATGCCGTACCCACCTCCATGACAGCAGAATGTGTTCGATCCTCTCACAGCCTTTCCCTGGGTCAGATGTGGCTCTCGCGTGCACTACAGGGTCACATCAGCATTGCATTGTGGTGGGTGTAGGGTATTGGGCTCCATGATTTCATTAGCTTGTGTTACAGTCTCACGATGTTGGTAGTTGGTAGGCTCTTCTCTCATGGTGCTTTTCCCCCTGCCTACTGGATCAGAGTGTGCCCTGTTGTGTTTCCTGTTGTAGTCCATGCGATAGTGGCCATTTTTGTAAGCCAGTTTTAGTTCCCTTTCCTGTGTTAGCCACGTTAGACAACTTAGTTCTTACCTTGAATGTGGCTGAAAGAGGGCATTGTACAGCATTCTGCAAGCTCTGACCCACTGCTAATCTCAGTACCAGGGAGACTCATTGCCAGTGGGGCACAACCTCTGCAGTTAACTGTGAGTAAACGTGCTTATTCCAAAAAAGGACGTTTTCGGAGAGATTAGTCTTCAGGTGTCAACTGGTGTGCCAATGTTATACAGCAGCAACAAGTCCTAGAGGCCTGCATGTATGCAGGTCCCTGGAGCACTTTTAGTGGGTACCGCAGTGCACTTCAGCCAGGTGGACCCAGGCCCATCCCCCCCCACCTGCAACACTTGTGCTGGTAAATGAGAGACCTCCAAAACCCACTGTACCCACATGTAGGTGCCCCCTTCACCCCTAAGAGCTATGATAGTGTTGTACATTTGTGGGTAGTGGGTTTTGGGGGAGGGGGTTTGGGAGCTCAGCACCCGTGGTAAGGGAGCTATGCATGTGGGAGCTTTTTCTGAAGTCGACCGCACTGACCTAGGGTGCCCAGTTGGTGTCCTGGCATATCAGGGGGGCCAGTGTACTACCAATCCTTGCCCCTCCCACGACCAAATGGCTCGGATTAGGACGTTTTTGAGCTGGGCGTTTGTTTTTTTTAGTGATAATGGAAACTAAAAATGCCCAGCTCAAAAATGTCCATTTGTTCGAAAATACGGTTCGGCCTGCCCCTTCACGGACCCGTTCTCGGAGATAAACGCCCATGGAGATAGGCGTTTGCGTTTGATTATGCCCCTCAATGTTCTCAATTGGTTCAAGGGGTTCCTAACCACACGATCATACCAAATGACATCTAATTCAACTACATCAGCCACATGGATACCTGAATGCGGAGTTCCATCGGGATCCCCCCCCTCTCACAGACCTTATTCAACTTAATGATGATACCCTTGTCCAAACTACTATCAAACCAAAACCTCAACCCATACATATAAGCAGATGACGTAACGATCTACATCCCATTTAAACAAGATTTAAAAGAAATTTCCAATGACATCAATCAGAGTCTACATATCATGCATTCATGGGCGGCTGCATTTCAGTTGAAACTCAATGCAGAAAAAACCCAATCCCTAATACTCACCTGTCAACATAACATGAACAAATTCACCACCATTAACACACCAAAACTGAATCTTCCAATTTCGGACACCCTAAAAATTCTTGGCATTACCATTGATCGACATCTAACACTTGAGAATCATGCAAAAAACACAACCAAGAAGATGTTCCACTCAATGTGGAAATTAAAAAGAGTAAAACCTTTCTTCCCAAGGACCGTCTTCCGTAATCTGGTACAATCAATGGTACTCAGCCATCTAGACTATTGCAACGCACTCTACGCTGGCTGCAATGAGCAAATAATCAAGAAACTTCAGATAGCCCAGAACACTGCAGCTAGACTCATATTCGGTAAAACAAAATATGAAAGTGCTAAACCCCTACGAGAAAAGCTACACTGGCTCCCACTTAAAGAATGCATCACGTTCAAAATATGTACCCTAGCTCACAAAATCATCCACGGAAAAGCCCCAGCCTACATGTCAGACCTGATAGTCTTACCACCCAGGAACGCTAAAAAATCATCCCGCACATTCCTTAATCTTCACTTCCCTAACTGCAAAGGTCTAAAATACAAACTAACGCATGCGTCAACCTTTTCCTACTTGAGCACACAATTCTGGAACGCACTACCGCGCAACTTAAAAAACGATCTATGAATTAACTAACTTCCGCAAACTACTGAAGACCCATCTGTTTGACAAGGCATACCACAAAGATCAACAAATGTGAACTCCTACACATATATCCAGTATTGCCTTATGATATTTGCTTGTTATATTACTATCATGATTTATTATTATCATGTTACCAAAGATCCTTTTGCAATACTAAATGTCTATTTTCTCATATATTTCCACTATTCATGATGTATAATGTAATGTAAGCCACATTGAGCCTGCAAAGAGGTGGGAAAATGTGGGATACAAATGCAATACATAAATAAATAAATTCACTTAGGGCAATAATTATCTATTGATCTCACCTGGTATTTAGATTTCTAACAATTTTAACACCTTTTTGGGCTCAGTCCATCAAGGAGAAGACAGATGTAGGACTCTGAGTGGCAACAGGGAGGTAATTTCAGTAGAAGCTCTTGCCTCTGTTGTTCCCTTGGGGTCTTCATTCAGTACCTTGTTTTGATGATGTAACTACTCCTAATGGCTTGCTCCCTAATGTCTGTTGTTCATAGGCAATGGGAATGGGCATACTCAAAAAAAGCAATCGGTATCAAGTATGTGGATCCCTATAGTACCTTTGCTGAAACAAACATCGGATCTGTTCTTTGTTGCTTACTCTCAGGGATAAGTGGTGGATTTCCCTAACTGGCTCATAGATGGTTTATGGACTTTCCCTGAAGAAACTTGTCTAACCTGCTTTTAAACCTAGTTATCCTAGATGCCTTGATACACCTTCCAGCAACAGCTTGATTGTAAATTTAGGGCCCTGTTTACTAAGCTGTGCTGTAGGCACGCTAACACTAGAAACACCCATATGGGTGTCTCTAACATTAGTGCATGCTAATTTTTAGCATGTGCTAAAAAGTTAGCACACCTACAGCATGGCTTAGTAAACACCAGTGAAGGGAGATGTTTGCTTTGTAATGGTCGGACCACGGTATGGCTGTCCATTTTGTATCTATTAGTGCGAGATTCCGTTCTGATGAGAATTTGTATGTGATGATGTCTAGTGTGTGTCCTTTAGTGTGAGTGGGTTGCATGTTTGGCCAGTGAAGGTCCCATAATTGCAGGAAAGTCCTTGCATTCACATATGCTTGTTGAGTTGGTGTCCTCAAGATGAAGGTTGATGTCTCCTGCTATAAGAAGGTTTTGGGAGGAGACACATGTATTCGATATGAAATCCATGAGGTATGTTTGGCAGTCTTGCCAGCTGCCTGGTGACCTATAAAACAGGATGAGGTTTAGGTGGTCATGTAAGGTTAGGTGGGTGACTCTGACTGAAGCTATTTCAAGTTGGGGGAGTATGGATTCATTTATTGTCATGACAGTGTATTGGGATTTGTAGATTATGGCTATGCCTCCTCCTCTTTTTCCATTCCTCGTCCAGTGGGAGATTTTGTATCCTGTAGGGCACAGCTCTAAAATAATAGGATCTTTAAGGTCATGGATCCAAGTTTTGCTAAGAAGTAGGAAATCAAGGTTGTCTGTTGTGATCCAGTCGGTTATTGTCGTGGTTTTGTTAACTGCGGATCTGGCATTTAAGTAGCCCATTTGTATTAGTTGGTGAGGGTCGTTTGGGTTTGAATTTGTGATGATTTTTATTAGTTGTCTGTCCTCTTGATATTTGAGTTTGTTGTGTCCTTTCTTTCCTTTCTGTTGATTGTGTCCGACGACGGTAGTTTTTCCAATCCATTTACTAATCATTTGGGTAGGTGTATTTCTTTTGGGTTGTGTGAATGGTTTGTGTAGTGAGGGTGGATTGTTATCTGAGAGAGGAGTTGTCAGTGTGTGATAGATCAGGGAAAGACAGTAGATTATTAGAAGTAATTTGTTAGTGTTCATGATGGGGCTGGCTTATTTAGTATGTTTTGAGCAGACGAGAATTGGTGTTCTTTTTTTGTCACACAGTAGTAGTTGGTTGAGAGTTACATTCAGTCGTTAAGTCAGTTGTACAGTGCAGTGTTCGTATTTACCATACATATGTATGTTCATATATGTATGTTAATGCAAAAAATCTGATTAAGCAGTATTTTGTAACTACATGCATATCTTCCGTAGACCTGTGGCATCGACACCACTGCTTGTAAAACTCATGGAAGGTTTAGTATTTATCAGATAGTAAACGTTTTGGAAACATATGATATATTACACTCTTCCCATTCTGATTTCCATCCTAATTTTAGTATGAAACTGTGATAAGCTCATTGTTAGATAATGTAAGATCTGTAGTGAACGAAGGTCACAGTGTACTAATATTGTAGCTCAATCTCTCCTGTGCATTTTACTTAGTCGATCATGAACTCTTGTTAGGTATCCTTGATAATATAGGTATTACTGGGAATGTCTTGTTAATTTTGTCAGTTTTTAACCTGAACATATAGAATTAGGAAAAAATGGCATCCTTTCTTCAGGCTGGAAATTTTTTTGTGGGGTGCCACAGGGCTGCCTGCTTTCCCCAATATTGTTTAATGTGTACACACATACTTTAGGTTATGAACAAGAAAGTGCAGGATTTAGTTCTTATATATATGCAAATGACATCAGAGTGGTTGTCCCAATAAGGGATTCCTTGGAAATATCTATCCCTCAAGTTAAAGATTGTCTATGCATCTGTTAAAATTAAATAAGGATTACTGGATGTCTTGGCTGTTAAAATTAAATAAGGACAAAGCCAAATTGATGTTAGTAAATGAGCAATCCGCTCAGTTGAATTCTAATATGATTAGAGTGAACAACGTGGAGGGGCATAATCGAACGCGAACGCCTATCTCCATGGGTGTCTATGTCCAAAAATGGGTATGTGAAGAGGCGAGACAGATTGTATTTTCGAAAAAATTGACGTTTTTCAGCTGGGTGTTTGTTTTTTTTAGCGCTAATGGAAACTAAAAACGCCCAGCTCAAAAACGTCTTACTCCGAGCCATGTGGTCATGGGAGGGGCCACGATTCATAGTACACTCGCCCCCCTGACATGCCAGGACACCAACTGGGCACCCTAGAGGTCAATGCGGTGGACTTCAGACAACACTCCCACATGCATAGCTCCCTTACCACAGGTGCTGAGCCCCCAACCCCCTCCCCCAAAACCACTACTACTACTACTACTTAACATTTCTAAAGTGATATTAGGGTTACACAGCGCTGTACAATTTAACATAGAAGGACAGTCCCTGCTCAAAGAGCTTACAATCTAAAGGACAGTGAACAGTCAGTCCGATAGGGGCAGTCAAATTGGGGCAGTGTAGATTACCTGAAAGGCAAGAGTTAGGTGCCGAAAGCAGCATTGAAGAGGTGGGCTTTAAGCAAAGACTTGAAGATGGGCAGGGAGGGGGCTTGGAGTAAAGGCTCAGGAAGTTTGTTCCAAGCATAGGGTGAGGAGAGGCAGAATGAGCGGAGCCTGGAGTTGGCGGTGATGGAGAAGGGTACTGAGAGGAGGGATTTGTCCTGTGAATGGAGGTTTCGGGCGGGAACGTAAGGAGAGATGAGGGTAGAGAGGTAGTGAGGGGCAGCAGACTGAGTGCATTTGTAGGTGAGAAGGAGAAGCTTGAACTGAATGCGGTATCTGATCGGAAGCCAGTGAAGTGACCTGAGGAGAGGGGTGATATGAGTATATCGGTTCTGGCGGAATATAAGATGTGCAGCAGAGTTCTGAACGGATTGAAGGGGGATAGATGGCTAAGTGGGAGGCCGGTGAGGAGTAAGTTGCAGTATTCAAGGCGAGAGGTAATGAGAGCGTGGACGAGAGTTCGGGTGGTGTGCTCGGAGAGGAAAGGGCGAATATTGCTGATGTTAAAGAGGAAGAAGCGACAGGTCTTGGCTATCTGCTGGATATGCACAGAGAAGGAGAGGGAGGAGTCGAAGATGACTCTGAGGTTGCGGGCAGATGAGATGGGGAGGATGAGGGTGTTATCAACTGAGATAGAAAGTGGAGGAAGAGGAGAAGTGGGTTTTGGTGGAAAGACGATGAGCTCGGTCTTGGACATGTTCAGTTTCAGGTGGCGGTTGGACATCCAGGCAGGAATGTTGGATAAGCAGGCTGATACCTTTGCCTGGGTCTCCGTGGTGATGTCTGGTGTGGAGAGATACAGCTGGGTGTCATCAGCATAAAGATGATACTGGAAGCCATGAGATGAGATCAGGGAGCCCAGGGAAGAAGTGTAGATTGAGAAGAGAAGGGGTCCAAGGACAGATTCCTGGGGAACACCAACAGATAGCGGGATGGGGGTGGAGGAAGATCCATGAGAGTGAACTCTGAAGGTGCGGTGGGAGAGATAGGAGGAGAACCAGGAGAGGACAGAGCCCTGGAACCCAAATGAGGACAGTGTGGCAAGAAGTAAATCATGATTGACAGTGTCAAAAGTGGCGGATAGATCGAGGATGATGAGGATGGAGTAGTGGCCTCTGGATTTGGCAAGGAACAGGTCATTACAGACTTTAGAGAGTGCTGTTTCTGTTGAGTGTAGAGGGCGAAAACTGGATTGAAGTGAATCGAGGATGGCATGAGAGGAGAGAAAATCAAGGCAGGAGCTGTGAACGGCACACTCAAGTATTTTGGAGAGGAAGGGTAGAAGGGAGATGGGGTGGTGGTTGGAGGGACAGGTAGGGTCAAGTGATGGTTTTTTGAGGAGAGGTGTGACTACAGCGTGCTTGAAGGTGTCAGGGACAGTTGCAGTGGAGAGAGAGAGGTTGAGGATATGACAGATAGAGGGGGTGACAGTATGAGAGATGGTGTTAAGTAAGTTGGTGGGGATGGGATCAGAGGAACAGGTGGTGCATTTCAAGGAGGAAAGAAGGCAAGCGGCTTCCTCCTTGGTGATGCCAGGAAAGGAGGAGAAAGAGGCCTGGGTTGGTTGGTTGAGGGAGAGGGTTGAAGGGTGAAGAGGAGGAGATGGCTTGGTAGTGAACTCAAGGTTGATCTTTTGCACCTTGTCGTGGAAGTAATCAGCTAGTGATTGAGGAGAGAGCGAGGGGTGGGTGGGAGCGGAGGGCACTTTGAGGAGGGAGTTAAGGGTGGCGAAGAGACGACGGGGGTTGGAGCTGAGAGAATTGGTCAATTGGGTGTAATAGTCCAAAACCCACTACCCACAAATGTACAACATTACCATAGCTCTTAGGGGTGAAAGGGGCACCTACATGTGGGTACAGTGGGTTTTGGAGGCCTCCCATTTACCAGCACAAGTGTTACAGGTAGTGGGGATGGGCCTGGGTCCACCTGGCTGAAGTGCACTGTGGTACCCACTAAAAGTGCTCCAGGGACCTGCATACACGCAGGCCTCTAGGACTTGTTGCTGCTATATAACATTGGCACACCAGTTGACACCTGAAGACTAATCTCTCCGAAAATGTCCTTTATTGGAATAAGCACGCTTACTCACAGTTAACTGCAGATCAGAGGTTGTGATCTGGCACTGAGATTAGTATTAGGTCAGAGCTGGCAGAATGCTGTACAGTGCCCTCTTTCAGCCACATTCAAGGTAAGAACTAAGTTCTGTAATGTGGCTAACATATGAAAGGGATCTAAAACTGGCTTACAAAAATGGCCACTACCTCATGGACTACCAGAAACAAAACAGGGCACACTCTGACCCAGTAAGCAGGGGGAAAAGCGCCATGGGAGTAGAGCCTACCAACTACCAACATCGTGAGCATTTACCACAAGCTAGTGGAATCATGAAGCCCAATACCCTACACCCACCAGAATGCATTGCTGATGTGACTCTGCAGTGCGCATAACAGAAAGGGTGTCACACTCACCCAAGAGCCACATCAGAACCAGGGAAAGGCTGTCACAGGATAGAACACATTCTGCTGTCATGGAGGTGGGTACGGCATTTGAGGCTGGCAAAGAGGCTGGAAAACAAGTTTTTTAATTGTTTTTTTTGTGGGAGGGGGTTAGTGACCACTGGGGGAGTCCAGGGAGGTCATCCCCGATTCTCTCCAGTGGTCATCTGGTCAGTTTGGGCACTTTTTTGGGACCTTTTCGTGAAAAAAATGTGTAAAAAAAAAAGTGACCCAAAATCGCGGTCAAAACGCCTTTTTTTCGATTATCAGCTAAAGATGCCCATCTGTCCTCAGCCGATAACCACGCCCCAGTTCCGCCTTCACCACACCTCCGACACCCCCCCCCCCCCGTCAACGTTACCCGTTTCCGCGACGGATTGCAGTTAGAAACGCCCAAAATCGGCATTCGATTATACCGATTTGGGCGCCCACGAGAGAAAGACGCCCATCTCCCGATTTGGGTCGCAATACAGGCATTTTTCTCTTTTGATTATAAGCAGAATAGAGTATCAACTGTCTCTCGTGAAAATTTTAGGAGTCCCATTTGATAAGATGTAATCATTGGCACCTCAAGTAAACTTTTCTATTAATGCACAAACTGTGTGTGACACATTCATAAATTCTTTGAGCGGGACCAATTTTGATTATTGGTTTAAGCATTATTACTATCTTACACTGATTACTGCAATTTAATCTATTTGGTCTGTTCAAAGGATTTACTGAGAAAATTGCAAACAATACAAAAACACTTTAGTCAGATTTTATTTTTTCCCCTATCTAAGGTTAGTTATGTTTCGTCTTCTTATATGAAATTGCATTGGATACCTATAGAGGGGAAGATAAAGTTTAACTTTTTTTGTGTTTTATATAAACTTTTATATGGCAGTTTACCGGCATACATTTATACTCACTTCCATTTTATGTGGTATGGTAAGAATATAGAACATGCAAACATGGAATCTTTGCTTTTCTAACTCCTAAAGGTAAAAGATCTATCAAACTATTTTGCATTTCTTTAGCATATCAAACTGCGGAAATTTGGCAAGAACTCCCCAGAGAGATACAACTAATGTTGGATTATTTCATCTTTCAAAGATTAGTGAAAACTTTTCTGTTTGTAAAATGTTTTTAAATACATAAATTTATCATTTGTAATTCCTAGAAATATTCTAGCTAATAAGCTGCGGTAAAAGGGGCACTGCGTTAGCATCAGCAGCCATTTATGCCAATAACTGAGGCCCTTTTTAACTTCAGTGTATAAAAAGGCCAATAAAAGAAATGACCAAGCGGTAAGATTGCATTTGCCATGTGGCCATGTGGGGTAGGAGCACTTACCGCCACCCATTGAGGTGGCAGTAAGGGCCCCTGCATTAACTGGATGGTAACCAGCCAGTGCATGGCACTGCCTGATTATTTATTTATTTATTGCATTTGTATCCCACATTTTTCCACCTCTTTGCAGGCTCAATGTGGCTTACAATACATCTTGAGTAGTGGAAGTGCATTAAAAATTGACAATTATTGTTACAGAATGATCTTGGACAGCATGGTAATGATAAAACATGATAATGGTATAACAAGCATATATTGTTATGTGTATTCACATAGGTTGATCTTTGTGGTAAGCCTTGTCCAAGAGATGTGTCTTCAGTAGTTTGCGGAAGTTCATTAGTTCGCTGACCATTTTCAAGTTGCGCGGCAGTGCATTCCACATCTGTGTGCTTAAGTAGGTAAAGTTTGACGCGTGCATTAATTTGTATTTTAGACCTTTGCAGTTAGGGAAGTGCAGATCAAGGAATGTGCGGGATGATTTTTTGGCATTCCTGGGTGGTAAGTCTATCAGGTCTGATATGTAGGCTGGTGCATCTCTGTGAATGATTTTATGAACTAGGGAGCAGATTTTGAATGTGATACGTTCCTTAAATGGGAGCCAGTGTAGTTTTTCTCGTAGGGGCTTAGAGCTTTCATATTTAGTTTTGCCGAATATGAGTCTAGCTGCAGTGTTCTGGGCTGTCTCCTACAGTTAACCCCTCAATCTGTCACATCCTCAACCTCTCTCTCTCCACTGCTACTGTCCCTGACACCTTCAAGCACTGCTGTAGTCACTCCACTTCTTAAAAATCCATCACTTGACCCCACCTGTCCCTCCAATTACCGCCCCATCTCCCTTCTACCCTTCCTCTCCAAATTACTTGAACGCACTGTCCACAGCCGCTGCCTTGATTTCCTCTCCTCTCAGGCCATCCTTGATCCGCTTCAATCTGGCTTTCGCCCACTACACTCAATAGAAACAGCTCTCTCCAAAGTCTGCAATGACCTGTTCCTTGCCAAATCCAAAGGTCACTACTCCATCCTTATCCTCCTCGACTTATCTGCCGCCTTAGACACCGTCAATCATAATTTACTTCTTGACACACTGTCCTCATTTGGATTCCAGGGCCCCGTCCTCTCCTGGTTCTCCTCGTATCTTTCCCAACGCACCTTCAGAGTATTTTCTAATGGCTCTTCTTCCACCCCCGTCCCGCTCTCTGTTGGGGTTCCCCAAGGATCTGTCCTTGGACCGCTTCTTTTCTCAATATACACCTCTTCCCTGGGCTCACTGATCTCATCACATGGTTTCCAGTACCATCTCTATGCCGATGACACCCAGCTCTACCTCTCCACTCCCGACATCACAGTCGAAACCCAGGCAAAAGTCTCGGCCTGCCTCTCAGATATCGCCGCCTGGATGTCCAACCGTCATCTGAAACTGAACATGGCAAAGACTGAGCTCCTTGTCTTCCCACCCAAACCCTCCTCTCCTCTTCCTCCACTCTCTGTCTCTGTTGACAATGCCCTCATCCTCCCCGTCTCGTCAGCCCGCAATCTCAGAGTCATGTTCGACTCCTCCCTCTCCTTCTCTGCCCATATCCAGCAGACAGCTAAGACCTGTCGCTTCTTCCTCTATAATATTAGCAAAATCCGCCCATTCCTCTCTGAACAGACCACCCGAACCCTCGTCCACTCACTCGTTACCTCTCGTCTTGACTATTGCAACCTTCTCCTTGCTGGTCTCCCGCTTAGCCACCTATCCCCCCTTCAATCTGTCCAAAATTCCGCTGCACGTCTTATCTACCGCGTGAACCGATACTCTCATATCACCCCCTCCTCAAGTCGCTTCACTGGCTCCCGATTCGCTACCGTATTCAGTTCAAGCTTCTCCTAATGACTTTCAAATGCACTCAATCTGCAGCCCCCCATTACCTCTGTACCCTCCCCTCACCCTATGTCCCCACCCGTAACCTCCGCTCTCAGGACAAATCACTCCTATCTGTACCCTTCTCCACCACCGCTAACTCCAGACTCCGTCCCTTCTGCCTCGCATCACATTATGCCTGGAACAGACTCCCCGAGCCCATACGCCATGCGCCCTCCCTGCCCATCTTTAAGTCCTTACTCAAAACCCATCTCTTCTCCCTTGCTTTTGGCACCTAACCACCTTCCCCATTCATGATACACTGACTACACTGACTACATAGTTTGTTACCTTTAGATTGTAAGCTCTCTTGAGCAGGGACTGTCCTTCCCCATGTTTTAACTTGTACAGCGCTGAGTAACCCTAGTAGCGCTATAGAAATGCTAAGTAGTAGTAGTAGTAGTAGTAAGTTTCTTGATTATTTGCTCTTTGCAGCTGGCGTAGAGTGCGTTGCAGTAATCTAGATGACTGAGCACCATTGATTGTACCAGGTTACGGAAAACATTCCTTGGGAAGAATGGTCTTATTCTTTTTAATTTCCACATTGAGTGGAACACCTTCTTGGTTGTGTTTTTCACGTGGTTCTCAAGTGTTAGGTGTCGATCTATGGTAACTCCAAGAATTTTTAGGGTGTCCGAAATTGGAAGGTTCAGATTTGGTGTGTTAATGGCTATGAATTTGTTCTTGTTATGTTGAGAGGTGAGTATAAAGCATTGGGTTTTTTCTGCATTGAGTTTCAGCTGAAAAGCATCCGCCCATGAATGCATGATATGGAGACTTACTGTTGTGTAACCCCCTGCAGAAATATTTTTCAAATATTTCCACTAGCTCCAGAAATGCTGCATGCGAGGGGTGGAGCTACCTCTAGCACCGGCGTTGGGCCGGCAGTAAGCCCAAGGTGGACTTACTGCTGCGTTTGTAAAAGGGCACCTTACTGTGGCCCGCTTAGCACTTTATGGTATTAGCAGAATACAAATTTTTTAATGTTATTTTATGTTTTGTTATGCTATCTATGACATTTGGGTACGATCATTTACACTAGCTCTATGTTTGCTGTAAATTCTCACAACTAATCACATAGGTGCGCATATACCTGGTAATGGTGAAAGTAGGCATCTATGTCCTCTGGGCTCACTGTTATAAAATTGCCCTCTTAGTGGCTGCTGCCAACAGTATAAACCCTTTTGAATATCTGGCCATACAGTTTTTAGGTAATAACCACTTGAATCCACATGGGGTATATGGTATTCCTATAAGTTCTACTTATATTGTTACATGAAAAGCTATTCTAGAATGCAAAATGCAGGTCTCATTATTTGAGGAATCACAGTACCTTGAAAGTATACTTTAGGGAGAACTGGACCAAAAGGGCATTTGTTTTTCTAATTGATGTGAGTGACTTTAAAACAAATCAGAGAAAATATTTCTTCACTCGACATGTAATTAAACTCTGGAATTCATTGCCAGAGAATGCAGTAAAAGCAGTTAGCTTAGCGGGGTTTAAAAAAGGTTTGGACAGCTTCTTAAAAGAAAAGTCCATAAGCCATTATTAAAATCAACTGGCAGAAAATCCACTGCTTATTTCTAGGATAAGCAGCATTAAATGTATTGTACTTTTTTAAAATCTTGCAAGGTTCTTGTAACCTGGATTGGCCACTGTTGGGAACAGGATGCTGGGCTTGATGGACCTTCGGTCTGTCCCAGTATAGCAATACTTTTGTACTTATGTACTTATGACTTTAATAATAAAGTGACACGGATATAAATGGTTAGAAAAGTCTTCTTTTCAAAGAAAAATGGAACAGAGGATTTGGTAAAGATTAAATCAACATAAAAATTGACAGCCAGAAAGTAAAAAAAAAAAAAAAAGAACATGGTGCAGCAAAGACAAAGGTGACAGCTATAACAAAGCTTGTTATGTATGCAGAGTTATAGATTAACCTTTCCCAAATTAGCTGTGGAGGGCAGAGCTGGGCCAGATTCTCAGCTAAGCAACTTTGCAAGTATGCAGAAGGTTGATATGACCTTGAAAAATCAACTTAGGTGAGGTAAAAGCCCAAGATTTAATTGAATGAAATAGTAACTTCAAATGAGAAGCTACTTAATACCATATAAATACAGTCTGTAGCAAAGCAAAACAGAGTAATTTTTTGTACTGATTTACTTAAAATATCTAGATATCTGAAGGATAAATAGAATCTAAAATTCAAATAAAAACTATTTGGAAAACAAATATATATATTAGCTATTTGGATAAAAAATATATATATTTTAAGCATACATGAGGAGTCAGATTAGTTGCTTCATAAAGGCTCCAAAAATGTCATCAATTTATGAATTAGCAAGTTAACACACACATATATATATACTAGCCGTTAAGCCCGTAACAACGGGCTAGTTTTTTGTTTTCCTATGCCCCGCCCACCAACCCTGCTCTCTCCCCTGCCCTCCCCCCAGCGTGTTTCCCTCAGTTCCGCCCCCTCCTTCCCTCCCTGCTCCCTCCTCCTCCGATTTCCACGCTCATGTCCAAGCCCTCCTCCCTATTGGGCTGTTCTGCTGGTGGAGGCGGGGCTTGGACTTCTACACTCTTAGCGTTCTGATTCTACTGCGCATTTGCAGGTGAGTCGGTCACTTGCCGTTTATATGTATATATATATATATATACCAGCTGACTGGGGCGCAGGCAGTTTGCACACCAGCCCCAGCGTGCCACCCAGCCACCTGGAGCGAAGCGGTGATCAGTGGACGAACAGCAGGTGGCGACCGGAGCAGAGGTGGTGTGCCCTTTGGCCTCGACCTTCGCTCAATTGTCCTGCCAGGAAAAGCGAGGCGTCCGAGCCTCACCCTAGTCAGGGAGCACACGGGAGCGCATGGCCTTCACTCAATCATCCAGCCAGGAGAGACGAGGCGTCCGGGCCTCGCCCTTGTCAGGGAGCACACGGAAGTGCATGGCCACGATCGCACACGTTCGAGCGTCTAGTCAGGCACCATGACGGCGGAGACACAGGGGAGCAAGTGAGGAGAAATGAGGGTACCATGGAGGACAATTTCCACAGAACTGGGGCACGGCGATGAAAGGCCTGCACGTTCCGACCACTCAGCTTTGAACTACCTCTACTGGCTCGATTGGCACAACTGCCCGGAATTAAAGCCACCTCTCCATCAGACTTCTACCTCCAATCTCTGAAACAGCTCTACCTCTCAGATCTATTGGAAAAATATGTGAACAACTAATTGTGAGTAAATTAGTTATTTTTAACCAATTAACCTACCTCCCCTGCTCACCAATATTATAAGGGACTCAGAACCACTTCAGACCTCCATAGATACCATCCCAAAGAACAAAGCCCAACAACATAACCATCAAACGCGGTCATCCAGCAGCCCAAAGTGAATCGACACCACAATGAACACCATCAAATTGCTCCTAATAATTTACTCCATATCCCTGATCCACCATACACTAACCACCCCACTCAAAGAAACCAACATCATACCCACAATACACAATTTCACTAGACTGTCTAGATACAACACATCCCACCAAACTGACAACAACCAAAATGATGGAAGATTTCCAACACGCGGACAACATCAACACAAAGGAAAGAAAGGTCATAACAAACCCATACTACAAGAGAATAGACAACTAACAAAAATCAACACAACACTGAACACAGCTGACCCCTACCAAAAAATTCAAGTGGGATACATCAACGTCAGATCAGTAGTTAACAAAGCAACAATAACAACAGATTGGATCATGTCAGACAACCTTGATTTACTATTCATCAATGAAACCTGGATCCACAATCAAAAGGACCCCATAATTCTAGATCTATGCCCCCTAGGTTACAAAATCACTCACTGGACCAGAAAAGAAAAAAGAGGTGGAGGCATAGCACTAATCCATAGATCCCACTTCACCGCAGTACCCGTAGCCGAGTCCATAACACCCCAACTTGAAATCGCCTCAGTCAGAATCCACCATACAACTTTGCTTGACCACCTAAACTGTGTCTTGTTTTACAGACCACCAGGTAACTGGAATGAATGCCAATCACACTTCATGGATTTCATATCAAACATTTGCGTATCCAACTCCAATCTACTTATACTAGGTGACATTAACCTACACCTAGAAGACCCTAAATCTACCAATGCATGAGAATGCAAGGGATTCCTCCAACTATGGGGCCTTAATTGGCCACAGATGCAAGTAACCCATATCAAAGGGCACACACTTGGCCTTATCACACACAAACTGTCCACAGACCAGAACCTAATACTATCAGATACAAAATGCACAGACACACCATGATCAGACCACTACAAATTAAACCTAACCCTACAATGGCGAAAAAAAGGCTCATACCATATACAAGAACACACAACCATGAGAGGCCAAATAGACTGTGAAATATTCTGGCAACAGATATACAATAATGAATGGACAGCACAAACGGACTCGATACACTATCTTCTAGATTGGGATAACAGATGCAGAAGTATATTAGACAAAATAGCACCCCTACAAACAAGAACCTCACAAAGACACAACTCGATACCATGGTATAATGAAGAACTGAAAAAACTAAAAACACAAGCTAGGAGGCTTGAATGAGCATGGAAAAAAATAAAAGATTTACACACACTCAACACATGGAAACAAATGCAAAGTAAATACAAATATGCAATAAGACAAACCAAAAGGTCTTATTACAAAACCAAAAAAGGGCCAGAGTACAGACTCGAACAAACTATATCAACTCGTGAACAAATTACTAGATACCACATTGGTTACCACAACCAACACAGACACCCCATCTGCAGACAAAATACTTCAACGAGAAAATTGTAAACCTACCACAGAACACCACCGACATCAAAACATTCATTGACTGTCTGGACCCAATCATCGGTGAATACCCAGCAGACCGAATCTGGACAAACTTCGCTCTCCTTACCGATGAAATTGTCATCCAAGCGATTAACAGGTTTGCCAAGACTCACTGTAAACTTGTCACCTGCCCCAACTACCTAATAAAATCCACCCCTCAACACTTCATAGCAGACCTCACATTTCACCTAAACTACATGCTGAAACATGGACTCTTTCCTAAGGACAAAGGCAACATACTACTCACCCCAATACCTAAAGATACAAAGAAAAAAGCAAATGAAATCACTAACTACTGCCCGGTAGGATCTATCCCTCTGGTAGTCAAAGTGCTGGAAAGTATGGTAACCAAGCAACTTACTGACTACTTAAACAAATTCTCAATATTGCAAGAATCACAATCAGGATTTCACTCCAACCACAGCACCACAACAGTACTAATTACTCTCCTAACCAAATTCAAACAAGAAATTGCAACTGGCAAAAGCATACTTCTCCTATAATTTGACATGTCTAGTGCGTTCGACATGGTAAACCATAAAATAATACTAAACATACTAGAATACTTTGGGATTGGTGGAAGTGTACTAAGTTGGATCAAGGGTTTCCTAACCACAAGAACATACCAAGTAATATCAAATTCGAACATATCATCACCATGGAAACCAGAATGTGGAGTACCCCAAGGATCACCATTATCACCAACCCTTTTCAACTTAATGATGACCCCCACTAGCCAAATCCCTATCCAACCAAGGCCTTAACCCTTACATCTACACAGATGATGTCATGATATACATCCCGTACATACATGATCTAACAGAAATCACAAACAAAATCAAACTCAGCCTGCAAATCATGAATTCATGGGCGGATGCATTTCAACTAAAACTCAACACAGAAAAAACACACTGTCTCATCCTCTCATCCCAATACAACACGAACAAACCCACCAATATAAACACCCCAGATTACACCCTTCCTGTTTCAGACAGTCTGATAATTCTCAGAGTTACAATCGACCGAAACCTCACGCTAGAAAGCCAAGTGAAAACTACAACAAAGAAAATGTTCCACTCAATGTGGAAACTCAAACGAGTAAAACCTTTCTTCCCGAGGTAAATATTCCGTAACCTGGTACAATCAATGGTACTAAGTCACCTAGACTACTGCAATGGAATCTATGTGGGATGTAAAGAACAAATCATTAAGAAACTCCAAACTTCCCAAAACACCGCAGCCAGACTCATATTTGGAAAAATGAGATTCGAAAGCGCCAAACCCTTATGAGAAAAACTGCATTGGCTCCCAATCAAAGGACGAATTGCGTTCAAAATCTGCACCCTGGTACATAAAATTATTCACAGTGAGGCCCCGGTATACATGGCAGACCTCATAGACTTACCAACCAGAAACACAAAAAGATCAACACGCACATACCTAAATCTCCACTACCCAAGCTGCAAAGGACTAAAATATAAATCAACCTACGCATCCAACTTTTCCTACATAAGCATGCAACTATGGAATGCACTGCCAAACGTCATGAAAACAATGCACGACCTAACAAACTTCCGGAAATCATTAAAAACCAACTTGTTCAAAAAGGCATACCATAACAATCCAACGTAAACACCTGAACCCTGCAACACAACGAAACTAGATTGTAAGCTCCTTCGAGTAGGGACTGTCCTTCTTTGTTAAACTGTATAGCGCTGCTTAATCCTAGTAGCGCTCTAGAAATGTTAAGTAGTAGTAGTAGTAGTACCAGAACTGGGCAAAACTTAACTGTTCCTCCTTGATTACCTAATGTATTCTGTCACTCATGAACTCTAACACAATACCACTCTGTATTTGTCATACAGGAATTGGCGATCACCATCACGGTACTATGTAAGCCACATTGAGCCTGCAAATAGGTGGGAAAATGTGGGATATAAATGCAAAAAAAAAAAAAAAATATATATATATATATATATATATATATATATATATATATATATATATATATATACTGTATATATATATATATTGGGTTTCTGTCAGGTACTTATGACTTGGATTGGCCACTGTTGGAAGCAGTTTAGTGGGCTAGATGGACCATTGGTGTGACCCAGTATAGCTATTCCTATGTTCTTAAGTGTACCAGTTAGAGTGGGATATGGGCCTGGGTCCTCTTCTCTACAGTCCACTGCATCGACCACAAGACTACTCTGAGGACCTGCTTGTTGCTCTAATAGGAATGGCCATAACATCTGACACTGTCATAGAGGCTGTTATCTTTGGGGGGTTTGAGGTGGTCATTGACCATTGGGGCAGTAAGGAGAGGGGTCATGCCTTAATCCCTCCAGTGGTCATTTGATTATTTAGGGCACTTTAGTCCAAAACATCTAGCCTTGGCAATTTTTGCTTTGTTCTATTATGGCCAAAAATCGTCTATGTTTTAGAAATGACTAAATTCACACCCCCAATATGTCTCCTTGTGATTTGAATATGCTGCAGATAAAAATATCTGAAATCCGAGTTTCAAAAATTGTATTTTTGGACTTTTTTCGAGAACAGCTTCCAAATGCCACTTTATGCTGTTTGTGAGGAGTTTTTCTCTTTTGTAAATGAGCCCCAGAGCATAAGTGTTTATTTAGTATGCCCGCTTCCTTTATTGAGAATATAGATCCTTTTCTTCGCCTCCCCTTAGGATTCTTCCCTTTCATGGGCAAATTTGCAGTTGCATTCAACTGAATTTGTGTGATAGAGGAGTCCTGTGTTATCCATTGCTTCTTTCCACTTGATCTTCAGCCTGTCATGGTCAGTGGACTTGAAACTGCTGACAGCTGTGAGCTGAATTACACCCAGATTTTTAACACCAAACCTAACCTGGGCATCCCTTCTGAATGTCCAGGTAATGTGTAGCCACTGGCAATTATCTGAATGCCAGTAGTATTCAGACCAGGTCAGGTTTATTTTGCTTGATTAACCACTTAAGGAAATCCATCAAAGCGGAGTACAATTAACAACATAAAACACAAGGCATGCATTGTCCAAAATGAACTTCAACATTATAATAGAACAGAGAGAAGAAAAGGTACTACTTGCCTGCTATGTCTCCAGGCCCTGGTGTATAACCATGTGTTGAACAAAAGTATGAAAGATTTGTTGAATAAAAGCATGAAAGATGGGGTGGAAAACTCCATGATTACAACAAGCTGTTTTAACACTAAACCAAATCTCCTGAGGCATGAGAAATTTGACGGACATTAAACATTAGCCAAAGGCAGGCTCCAGAAAGTCTGTGGGCAATAAGGGGGAGTAGTAAGTGAAAGCAGATGTTCTGCACATGATTAACAGTTTGTGGTATTCAGAGACTTGCACAGGAATGTTGTATGAGAGAATTAGTCAGAGGCCCGGTATAAAACTAGAGGGGAACAAAGAGGTAGTAAGCATTTTGAATTTTTCTTTGTCTGTCTATAGCATTTTTGATTTGCCTTAAGCTTGCTGTATATTGCTTGTGTGTGTAGATGTGTTTTGAGTACAGAAATGCTTCCTGACTACCCCTATTGATGGTAATCAGCTTGTACACTAAACAAATGAGTAAATTTTTTATATTAAATATGAAATTCGTCTAGCCGTCTCTTCAAGTGGCGAGCCAGCCAGGAGTAGGCCGCACACGGAAAAGAGAAGGCGAGACGAAGGACAAATTAAGTGTTTGTTGTTAATGAAGTTTTTTACAGGATTGAAAGCAAAGCAAGCGTTGTTTAAACCTGATGATTTCTGTGCTCCACTGATGTGGGATTGATCAAACTACTGACGTGGACATACAGGTGATAACTCCTGGGCTTGCTAAAAAGAGAAATAAGAAGACGCGTGAGTAAGCTTACACTGTGGCCTTATTACTGGTATATTTGTTTAGCTTTGTAGTTTTCTTTTTTGTATATTTTCTTGGTTTAGGTGCAGTAGTATATTTTTGTAGGTTGTGGCTCTATAGGAGAAATTGTAATAGTCAGAATAAAATGAAAGGGAAAGGGGCAGATAAGAAAGAAAAGCCTCCTGTATATGCTATGTATTTAGATTTAGATAGTTCAAAAAAATGCTCCCCTTTGCAGCATGTCATAGAATTATTCCCATTAGAAAAAAAACAGATTGAAAAAATACATGACAAATGGATCAAATATGATGCAAAAGATTCTGTTTTGAGCTGGTCTCAGGATGGATCATTTGATCGTCCAAAATTATTATCTCTCCTGAGCTACTTACAAGAAAATAAAAATAAAACTAGGCAGAAGAAAAGCTTAGAGAAGCATCTTACAATTTGGAATTTATTTTCTTTAGCAGCAGATCTTTTTCATGCTGATGTAGATAGGATACAAAAAGAGGCAGAAATGTATAAAAGAAATAATCCCCCGTCATATGAATCTAGCAGGGACACGTTGTGCCCCATAAGGGCGACTGATAAAATGAAGGAATTAAAGTCAAAGCGCTCTGTGCCATGCGCTGGGTATTCGGCTCTTGATGACCCCCCCAGTGATTCAGAAAGTGAAAAGGGAGGGGATAATGAGGACAGTGATGTGGGGACTAGGGAACAGAAAAAGGAGAAAAAACGGGTGAGACAGAAAGAAAAAGGAAAATCTAGTGCAGAATCAGGCACTTACCCTGATTTGAAAACCCTAATTACATCAGAACAATATGACTTGGCAACACAATTTGAAATTGAGGGACGACTGCGGATGTACTCCGAGCCTCCCATGACCATGTCAACCCCAACTCATAAGCGAACAAAAACTATGCCAACATCTTTAACCCCAGGGCCCCCCAGGCCAATTTTTCGAGGCACGCATGTGGCTGCAGAGCTTATGAGACTGAATAATACTAGATATGGTGAGGAATGGTGGGGGGCTACTAGACACTTGTTAGATGTAAAACGGCTCCCTTTGCCGTGCGATGAAAATGGTCCTAGTACACATGAGGACATTCAGGAATTATTAGAGGTTGTCAACAAAAATTGCCCGGGTATAGGGACTGGAACATTTGTAAAAGAGGGATTGGAATTCTGGGATAATTGGTTCCACCAAATAAAACGTGATTTGGAAGAGGAAGGTAAACAGGAGATTTGCGGCGCTTTAGATAGTAGTGCTTTACACATGCCAGTTATGACGCGCTTAGACGCAGCTGGCAATCGAATACAACATTACAAACCATACACCCCTGTAGATGTGACAACTTTAGTTGCAAAAATTCCCAGTATAGTGAAAGGAGCTCGTATGTGGTTAGATGGGATAGAACAGGCAACTGCAGGGACTCAATTGACTATTGGAGATTTTAAAGCTTTATGTGCAGCATCAGGTATTAGTATTTCTCAACTGGCAGTGCAGTGTGGATATCAGCGTCTGCTGTCACATACTGCAGATGGGGATGTATATGTAGGGAATATTAAGGCTGCTCTTTCTGCAGCTCTGCATGTGATGTATCCAACCCCGATTGATTTTTCAGCCATAACGGCAAATAAATGGGACCCTAAAACTGATTTTTCGGCACATTTGACAAAATGTATAAATTTGTATAAGGCTCAAACAGGGCAAGATGCAGATGTGGATCATAATGTAGCAGTATTTTTACACCTATTCATGTCCACACTGCCTGATAATATGCGTAAGAATTTAGATGCTGTCATTGCCCTGTCTTCAAAGCCGTGGCCTGAAATAAGAGAGACATTGATGCATTTTAGTAATGTGCATCGTAAACTGATAGAGACCCCACAGAAAGAACAGGCTAAATTAACTTCTAAGTTAATGACTATGCAGTTAAAGGATTTGGAAAGCAAGGAACAGGATAGAAATAAAAAACAGGAAACAATGGTAATGCCCTCTGCCTCACCTCCACAGGTCATTTACTATGTACAACCGGGATATAGCCGGCCGTACCAACCAAGGGGACGAGGCATGGTTAGAGGCAGGGGTAGAGGTCGAGGGATGCAAGGATCAGGACCATCACCTAATAGAAGGACGCATGTACAATGTTGGGGCTGTAATCAATTTGGTCACTATGCCTCAGAATGTTATCAGAATGCAGGAATGCCCCAAGTACAAATGCAGACACAGCAAGGATTAATGCCACAAGTAGTAGGGATGCCTGCGAGTGCCCCGCAGACTGCAATACAGCAGCCAGCGACGCAATCACAGGGACCAGGAGCGGCAGTACAGAGACAGGGTACTGTAAATGCTTTTCCAACTTGGCAGAATACTCCAGACCAATGCTATTGACTGGAAGCAGACCCGTGTCAGGAAGAGGGAATGATTTTCAGATTAGACACAAGGGAACCCTTTATTACATTGACAATTGGCAAATATGGAACTCCTGTGAGATTTTTGATAGATACAGGGGCGAGTACCTCTGTGTTATGTGCAAAATCACTGGGAGTTAAGCTTTCAAATCAGTATAGAACAACAGTGGGATTTACGGGGATAGAACAAAGAAAAAGGCTAACAGAACCGACTCTGGTGCGATTGGAATGCCAACCGCACGGTTCAAGGGAGGCTGTGGTACCCTTCTTAGTGGCACCTGATTGCCCAGTAAATTTGTGTGGTAGAGACTTATTGTCTCAATTAGGATTGTGTTTAGATTTTGGAAATAAAGAACTACCAAGTTTGCTCACCATGGTCCAGCAGTTGAATAATGAAAATAAAGTAAGGGTTATGGAAGAATTACCACAACATATTTGGAGTACAAATGATTCACCATATGGACTAGCCATAAATGCAAAACCCCATAAGATAGAATTAATAGAAGGGGCAAAGGGGCCGAAGCAAGACCCTTACCCCATACGACCTAAATTAGTATCCAAAACCCTGGAACACATTGGTAAATTATTGAAATGTGGTATTATTGAACCTTCAGTATCCCCGTATAATACCCCATTGTTTCCGGTCCCGAAAGGGGAAAACAATGTAAGGATAGTACATGATTTAAGAGAGCTAAATGAAGTTACAAGAAATCAATTTCCGATTTGTGCAAATCCTGCTACACTTTTGCATACCCAGAATATATATGCATATAACACTGTTATTGACTTGTCTAATGCATTCTTTTCAATACCTCTTCATCCAGAGTCTAGGAATTTGACGTCATTTATAGTACAGAATGAGGCATACAGGTGGACTAGGATGCCTCAAGGCTTTACTGATAGTCCATCGGTATTCTCAAACAACTAATGATGGATTTAAAGGATTTCAGGAGTCAATTGCCTGACACGGTGTCATTGTTTGTCTATGTAGATGATATTCTACTGTCTGCTGAGACTGAAGCAGAATGCCTAGAATGGACTAGAAAATTATTTTTGTTATTAGGAGAGTTAGGATATAAATGTAACAGGGAAAAATGTGTTATAGCTCAGTCTACTGTCACCTTTTTAGGACAAAATGTTTCAGCAGAACATAAGGTCATTATACCGGAAGTTATATCTATTTTAAATGAAACCCCGGTACCGCAAACTGTTACTCAGTTACGTGCTGTTTTGGGAATGTTAAATTACTGCAGACAATGGATACCAAATTATACACAAAAAGTAATGAGACTTTATAAACATTTGAAACTGCCCGCAGCCACACCAAAGAATACACTAATTGTATTGGAAGAACAGGATAAGATAATATTGGCTAAGATTGTGAGGGATTTGTTATCCCCAGGACCGTTAGCAGTAATAGATATCCAATCACCTGTGCATTTGTGGGTAAAAGACATGGGAAATAGTTGGGCAGCTATGATTAATCAAAACAATGAAGTAAATGCACCAGTAGCTTTTTTGTCAGGCTCTTTTAATCATGTGGAGAAGGGAATGAAAGAAATACCAAAGTTACTGACAGCTATAGTGGCTGCAGTAGGTAAATGGAGAGCACAAATGCCTTTTGTTCCTATTGTAATACATACCAACCACACGATTAAAACGCTGTTGAGCCCTAGCCAGACGGCATTGACAGCCACTAGATTTGGAAAATATCAAGCAGTACTTTTAGGACAAGATATAAGAATAATACCATTAACTAAAGAACAGAGAAATAAGATAGATCTGCTTTTTCCTGTCAATTTAGAGGGTGAGATTGATACTATAGAAATCCCTACATTTCATTGTCTTACTTTTGAACCCTTATCTGATGGATTAATATGGTTTACAGATGGAGCTTGTGAAAGGACTGTTGCAGGCTTTGCCTGCGTGCAGGTAGATGAGAATCTAAGAAAGATAATGCAAGTACAATATAAAACCCCTCCTGATCATACTGCACAGCATGCTGAACTTTTAGCCGTTATTACGGCCTTACAACACACTGATATGACTCAAAATGTCACTATATATACTGATAGTGGTTACGTTGCAAGTTCACTACAGTATCATATATTAAAATGGCAACGTAGGGGGATGATAACCAGTGCAGGTAAAAATTTACAACATTACACATATTGGAAATTGCTGTTTGAAATTTTGGCAAGAAGGGAACGTGAAGGTAGAAAAACTGCAGTTGTGTGGACCCCGGCCCACACTGAAAGGCCAACCTTTGAAGCACTAGGTAATGCAATGGCTGATGCAGCAGCAACGGAGGTGGTTAAGCAAAGTGAAAAGATTTTGTATAATACTAGACAGACACAGGAAGGGCCACTTACGAATGTAGATAAGATTGAAATGTGGCAGCCAGAGGGACAGGAAAGTGAAAAATGGTTGAAGAGAGGATGTATGAAATTGGGAAGTGAATGGTTTAATGCAGAAGAAGGATTACCTTGTATGCCAATGAGCCAGGCGATTAAGGTATTGGCTGGTTGGCATGCAACCATGCATTGGAATAAGGAAACAATGAGACAACAGTTTGAACAAAGGTTTTGGACCTTGAAAATTGATAACTTGATTCAACAGGTTGTGCAAAATTGCATGGTATGCAATATTAACATACCTAAACGAGGTCCTAAAATATCACCTGGGACACTTCCAATACCAGAAGGCCCAGCAAAAGAATGGTATATTGACTTCACCGATATGATTGTTCCAGTGCAGGGAAAAAGGTATTTGTTAGTTTGGGTGGATGCTTTTTCAAGGTGGATAGAAGCATTTCCATGTAAAAGGGAGACAGCACATGAGGTGGTACAATGCCTGATAACTCATATTATGCCAAGGCATGGATGTCCATCTAGAATAATTTCTGATAACGGGACACATTTTAATAACAGTGTTTTGAAAGAAATGGAAACGATTATGGGTTTAACACACAGAAAAGTATCAGTGTATCGCCCCAACTCCAATGGTTTGGTGGAGCGCTACAATGGTATTTTAAAAACTAAATTGAGAGTATTACTGAAGGCTTTAAACAAGGAAACAGCAGGTAAACCATATACCTGGCTTGATTTGTTACCATTAGCTTTGATGGTTATAAGGGCCCAACCTAATGGGCGTACTAAATTGACCCCATTCCAAATTCAGACAGGACGTCATTTCTTCCCGATGCAGACAGCAAGTACTGATAGCACAGCTCAGTACTGGCAAAAGCTACAACCTATGTTGAACCTGACAAGTGATATGATCCGAACAAATGTAGCATCACAGGCAGGGACTACTAATGATGTTTGTGCTTTTAAAGTAGGTGATCTAGTACTACGAAAGAACTTTACACATAAAACGTGGAAGGATCCTGTGTATGTAGGGCCTTTTGCTATCACGGCCCTTACTCAGACCTCTGCCCGTTTGGAAGGTCATACTTCTTGGATACACTTATCAGATATTCGACGAACTAATAATATTGAAGTGGACAAAGAATAAACATGATGGTATTGGACTGTTGTTTATTAATCTCAGCAGAGTGGACAATGAGCACATATGAGGATAGACTTGTTACAGCGGCCAAGATGTTGAATTTGACTAATTGTATCATATGTGCCCACATCCTTGTTCTTGCCAGCTATGATGTATGGGACTACAATGATAAAATTGAGTGGGCACCATGACTGTGATCCCAATAATACCTATGTAAGGGATGATGAAAACCTTCATTGGACAAATGAGACTATTTATATTGCTTATGGACAAGTGCCCACAGACATCATGTTGGTGTCTGATTAATAGTATGACAACTAAACACATTCCCCCGATAAAGTGCACTTACACGCAGAATGTTGTAACAACTGATTCAATGAATGTTATGCTTTTAATTTGTGTAATTTTTAATGCCACATCAGCTAATGAAAAGTAAGAATGAATGACAGTGTATTCCCCTGTGATGGAGTTCACTGTCCTATAAATTATATACCTCAAGAGATATAAATTTTGTACCCTAGTACAATTGAATCTGTTTAATGCAACATGTATTAGCATGTTTGCAAAGATGTGCCAGGATGCTTTTAAAATAACAATGATAACTGAAATCAAGAATAAATAGAACTTTAATATGTCAGCCAAAAATATTGAAAAAGCGTGCAGAAACTGAATGCCACAAACAAAGGGGGGAGGAAATTTAGAAGGGAGGTAAGGAAACAGACTGGAGCTAAAACAGATGTTTGAGTCCTGGAATACCAGGCCTCAAAAGGGAGGATTTGTTGAACAAAAGTATGAAAGATTTGTTGAATAAAAGCATGAAAGATGGGGTGGAAAGCTCCATGATTACAACAAGCTGTTTTAACACTAAACCAAATCTCCTGAGGCATGAGAAATTTGACGGACATTAAACATTAGCTAAAGGCAGGCTCCAGAAAGTCTGTGGGCAATAAGGGGGAGTAGTAAGTGAAAGCAGATGTTTTGCACATGATTAGCAGTTTGTGGTATTCAGAGACTTGCACAGGAATGTTGTATGAGAGAATTAGTCAGAGGCCCGGTATAAAACTAGAGGGGAACAAAGAGGTAGTAAGCATTTTGAATTTTTCTTTGTCTGTCTATAGCATTTTTGATTTGCCTTAAGCTTGCTGTATATTGCTTGTGTGTGTAGATGTGTTTTGAGTACAGAAATGCTTCCTGACTACCCCTATTGATGGTAATCAGCTTGTACACTAAACAAATGAGTAAATTTTTTATATTAAATATGAAATTCGTCTAGCCGTCTCTTCACATGCTACAACAAGAACCGAGAATCTACATCAAACACTTCCCCAAAAAGATGTGTTGTTAATAATTTCATTAAAAGAGGGCAAAGAAGTCTCCAATTGCAAAACAAGAAGAAGCTGGTTCCAGAGTTCAGGGCCTATCACACTAAACATCGAACTATGAAAGGTACTCATAGAGACTTGGCAGAAGGATGGAACAAAAAGATGGCATTGCTGAGCCGACCAGAGAGAATGAGAGGCAGCATAAGGAATCAAAAGCTGAGACAAGAACATCGGAGAACTTATATGCACCAGAACCAATATCTTAAATGTTATGTGAAATGCAACTAGTAGCCAGGGTTCTGCCTGCAAAAGAGGAGTGACATGGTCATACTTCCTCACACCAGTTAGCAATTTCACAGCCATATTCTGAACCAACTGGAACACTCAATTTTTCTTTGGCAGAGATCCCTAAATAGGGAGTTACAACAATCTAAATGAGTGATTACTAGTGTAAGCAGTATAATTCAAAGAGTTCCTTTTTTTTCAGTAGGCGATGAATTGAACAAATCTGTTGTAGCTTAAAGAAATATTTGCATGCTACTGCTGAGATATGGGGGAGGAAAGACAGGCTAGAATCAAGCATTATGCCCAATACCTTAATTTTGGTACTAACCAAAATCAAAATACCACAAATTGAAAAAGAGGATTGATTCACAAGCTTACGATCTCTGGAAAAGAATATAGCCTTTATTTTTTGCATATCTAATTGCATCTTATTAGCTTGCAGCCAGTAGGTGACTTTAGAGAGATGAGAGCTCAAAAGGGACAATTACTGGGTTTCATAAACATGAAAAGTAACCAAAATCTGAATATCATCTGCACTCCCAGTTCCCAGATAACTAAGTGCATAAAGTTAAGACAGCTTTTTTGCTAAAAGCCTTTTACTGAAAGTTGCCACTAACCAGATAAGTCCTTCCTCTGCCCTGACTTCACCCCCAGACCACTCCAGCACTAACCAGATACTGTGGAAGTCTCAGATGATATTCTGCAGTACTCTCTGGTTAAGTGTCACTAAATATCAGCAGCACAGCCAGCCAAGGTGAGTTAACTATGCAGGAGTTTCTCCTGCCCAGTTAAATCATATTGCATATATACCCCTTTGTTTTCACCAGAATGAACAGTTTTTACAGATTGGATAGGTACTCACAAACTCATCAAGAGCTAGATGTTTTCTATTCAGGCATTGTTCTGAAAATCTCTCTGCATTCAACTCTTTCTGAGCAGCAACCATAGGTGCACTTTTGCCACAGCTCTGGACTGGCACTGGCTCTCCCTCCTTCCTTCCTTCCTTGGTTCCTGCTTTCGGCTCCCCGATCGGCAGCCCCCCCCCCCCCGCGCATTTTAATCTTTGCTTTCCGTGGCAGCGACGCCAATCAATGAAGAAAAAGGCACTACAGGCTCGCTTCCAGCTTCTCTCTTCACACAGTGTCCCGCCTTCAGTGATGATGAATTTCCTGTTTCCGCGAGGGCGGGACACTGTGTGAAGAGAGAAGCTGGAAGCGAGCCTGTAGTGCCTTTTTCTTAATTGATTGACAATGCTGCCACGGAAAAGTAAAGGTTAAAACGCGCTGTGAGAGAGTAGGTGAAAGGGGATCCGGGAAGGCACGCAGAAGGGGAGTGCAAGCAGCTGGGGAACCCCAATGGGGCAGACTTCATGTGCACAACACCCACATTCAGAAAGCTGCGCTACTGGAGGCAGAGAGGTTGGCCGGGTTAAGGAAGAAGAGGAGGAACTACCAGTCCCAGAATCCCTCTCTTCCCTACCCGGCTGTGCAAGAGTTAGGGGAGGAGATAGAAGATTGGGAAATGGTCTCTGAGGAAGGTGATGAGGGCCAGCTGGAGAGGTTGGGGGCGGGGGAAGTTGAAGTGGAGGATAAAATGGAGGTTACTGAAGGACTAGGGGAGGAACAGATGGAGATTGGAGCTCTGGCTCAAACCCGAAAAGCTGCTGTAAGAGGGTGGCTAGCTGTGCCTTGGAGAGACTGGTGGAAGACCAAAGGAGAGAGACTGAGGCGCTGTGGGAGATCTCTACTAAAGAGGAAACAGGTGCAGCCCCTGGGAGAGAAAGAGGGCTGGGCACAATTGAAACCCCAGTCTGAACCAGGTGGGACCAAAGCTGTGTAGCTGTGCTGTAAGAAAGACTGTGTAAACTGTTTCATACTGAAAAGGTCTGGGCCTGCAACCTACCAAGCCATTGTGTTTTCTTTCTGATAATGTACTGTTCCCTAAAAGAAGTAATTTTGGCTAAAGTGAAGTTATATGGACTGTTTAAACCCTGAATGAGAGTTTGGCAGCAAACCTTAACAACCTGGGAGTAAGGTGTTTTCCTTTTGTGTCTATGCTGAATGGAAGCAAGAAAATAAAGTTGTTTTTTTTTTATAAACGTTTTGCCTTGATTGAGCCTCTGTGGAAACAATAGAGAGAGGAGGAAGTCCTGCAAGCTCTCAGGGTGTCTGGCGCTGAGTTCCCAGAACAGGCCAAGGTGGTGTGGAGCGAGGCAACAGTCTGGTGAAGGAGGAAGCTAAGCAGGGTTGAGCCCGGCTGGGTCCTGGCAGGGGGACCCAGCTACAGTGCGCGATGCAGTTCTTATGTTGAGCTGGTTTTCCTGACCTTGATTCATCAAATTCCAGTTTCATCTCAGGGGCAGAGCCTGGGATTGATACAGAATTCATCTTTATCTCTGAAACCACAAATTAGTGAGATTGTCTGTATAACTTGTTTGATTGGTTAAAATCATATACTTCTCTAGATGATTTCAGGTTGGTGCTATGTCATTCATATTTAGGACTATCTAATAATACCTGAAGGTCTTGCAGATGGTGCACAACATAGCTGCAAGTTTGTTATCTGGACCGTCGCATTTTGGTCATATTACACCATGTTTATCCACATTATATTGGTTCTCAGTGGGATAAAGAGTTCAATTCAAAATGTTATGATTCATCAGGCATTATTCAGAGATACCCCACAATATTTGAATAGTCCCTAGAAATCTATAAACCACTCATTTACTCATGTCTGAGGGAACACAGCTATGTAGCATTCCATCATTTAGGCAATGTTATTCATCTGAAGCTTTCTATAGCAAGCCCAATGGAAGAGAATGAATTGCAAATTGAGATGAGAAGGATTCCTACTGTGATAGTGTTTAGGAAAAAGTTAAAGGCATTTCTGTTTAGCAAAGGCCTTCCCTTTGTAAGTAATCTGATGGCTAAATCTTCCTTCTTATTGTTAACAGGACAAATTACATATTTTAGGAGGCTGGGGAGACATGTTTCTTGATAGATCATAAATTGGCTTTAAATAGGGCTCTGTTTATCTTTATGTGTCTTGTTTTTTAATGAATTGTGTACTGTATGTTGCACTGTAATCCACTTTGAACTTTGGGTATGGGGAGTTCATTCTTAGAATAACTTAGGCAGGGGCTGCCGATCGTGGAGCCAAGAGCAGGAAGGAAGGAAGGAAGGAGGGAGAGCTACCTGGCAAAAGCGCTGCCACAGAGAGTAAAAGGGTTGGGGGGGGGGGGGGGAAGAAAGTAACAGAGAGGAGGGCTTGTAATAAGCTCTGACAGATTTAGAACCTTAAGGCTTGTCTGACTAACAAAAAATGTGGTTATGCTTGTGCTCAGTAGGTTAGATTACCATAACTCTTTGTTTCTTAGCCTTTCCCAAGCTAACCTAAAATGATAGTAACTTGTCCAGAATATGGCAAGGAGGCCCCTGAAGAAAAACAGGTGGGGTTATGTCACCCCATCATTATGGGGCCTACATTAGCTGCCAGTGCCTGCCAGAGTTCAGGTTAAGGCTTTTCCTAGTTTACCAAGCAGCTTGTGGAGGCCATAATACTTAAGGCCCTGTTTATTAAGCCATGCTGTAGGTTTTAGTGCATGCTAAAAATTAGAGTGCGCTAATGCTAGAGACACCCATATATTCTTATGAGTGCCTTTAGCGTTAGCGCATGCTAATTTTTATTGTGCACTAAAAACGCTAGCATACCTTGGTAAACATGGCCCTTAGTTGCTTATAGTGTATTCCAGTGAGGCGTTTAAGATCTTTATCCAAATTTTTTCATGTGTGATCAAGATGCAGTATTCTGCTAGCGTGTAATATTTGCAGCCCTTTTTGTTTTGTTTTTGTTTCACTAGGTTGTGTACTGGTGTTTTAGAGCCCGGTGTAATTATAGTGCTGCCTTTCCACACATAAAGGTTGTAGCTCGTCCTGTCCTTGGAATTAGTGCTGTTATGGTTTGGTAAGGCTAGAGTGTGTTTTTGCACAAGTTTGTGTATAGTGTTTTGCAGTGGAGAGATTGTGTGTTGGGCTTACTGAGGTGGCACCAAAACATCAGAAAGGGTATACAGTGTAAATCATGACACACTACCTCTTGAAGGATCTACATATAGTCGTTCTTAAAAGGAGCTCATTGTGAACACTTTCCACCCTAAAAGGGTGTTTTGTGACTCTACATGAGAATTGTGATATTATGATCCTTTGTTTCATATTGTTGACGGTCTGCATTTTCCCTATGGGTGCTATATTGGTGTATTAGGGTCTGCCCAGTGTAATATTTATGGTACAGTAAGGTTCTGAGTTTGTTTTTGCACAAATTTGTGCATAGTGTTTTGCAGTTGAGCAATTGTGGTTAGTATATGCTTTGAGCAACCACTTTATTCTTTGACATATGATACATATCTAATATCTAAATTTAATAAAAGGTATTAACTGTGACTATTTTATTTTTACTTTTTTTTTTCTGTGTGTTGTCAGACAATTATGGAGGTAAGCTCTGCCCCTGGCCCCACCCCTAACCCCGCCCCTTCCTTTAGCCTCCCCAAACAGTTGGGCCACCAACTGCCTATGGCAGCAACATGCTGCTTCACACACTGAAATCCAGCTCCAGTTTTATACCTACTCTCTCTGGAGCATACTCTCATCACTTATACATGAAAGCACTCTATAAAGAGATTTTCAATAGGACAATGTTTGTCTCTTAAACAGGCTGGCATTTTAGTTTGTGAGATTCCTTGTCAGTTTGATAAGACATCTGTGTTCTGAAGACAGACTGTAAGTGAAAGTATCTTTTTTTTTTTTTCTCTTCTCCAAAGTAACCTGTGCTTAGGAGGAGGGGAGGAGTTTTCCTGGGGATAGAATAAATAGAAAGTTATTTCTCTGTTCAGGGGAGAATTCTGTGAAACCTGTCAGGAGTGCAGGACACAGACAACAGAGGAGTGGAAAATCCTAAGTTAAATTCATGGAATTGTGTTTTTTTTTTTTTTTTGGGGGGGGGGAGGGAGGAAAATTGTATTTGCTAAAACCTTTTTTACCTCAGGTGGAGGCACCAGGTGCCATGCAAATAAAGGACAGATGGAGCTGGCCCAGTGGGCTCCTGCCAGGTTGGGTCCCAAAACCAGGAACATTTCTAAGGGGGTGCTACATGTTGGACACTATTTCAGAAGATCTAGATGCAGGGGATCATTCTCTAAGTCATACTAAGCAGTGATTGTTTATTTTAAGGGGAATGATTCCAAAAGCATATCCTATTCTAGTGATAAAACTTGGTTGTATAATTTTTCTGAATGCGTTAATGAACCTATAGTTCCATAGCAATAGTATAGCTGAAAAATAGAACTTTTTGGTGCATACTTGCTTGATAATATTTCAGGCTAAGAATTGTTCAAAAATGCCAGCATGATGCTTGTATGCCCAGATGGCTATGTCCTATGAATACCCTGGATGGAGAACATTAGTGACTGCTTTTAAAAGCTGATCTTGTAAATGGTGCTTGCCCGCTGAGCATTAATTTTCACCTATGTTAAATACTTTCCATGAATAATTTATTGGTTATTTATTGTGCCTCAGAGGAAGGTCAGAATATGCATTTAAATGGAAATGTACTTCACAAGAGCAACACAAAAGAGCTTCCAATATCACTGCTTCTCAGCTGGACCAAGTTTTGAATGTGCTGACTGGGAAGTGCAGAGATACCACATTTAATCCCTCAGCATTTATCAAACATTATCATTACTGTTTAACACAGAGAGCTTTTCTTAAAATGTCTCTAACACACACTGTGCCTCCTTGAACAATCTAAAGTCAATGTTGTCATTTTCCATTTCCTTGCATCACTGCTATTGCTATAATCAACTGTTCCTCTATTCCTACCACCTTGCCTTTCGTTTGATCTTCAGTTTGTTGTCTTTTCTGTTAAATTGCTCTACCATCTTTTCTTTTTACTTCTATAATTCTCGTTCTCCTTATATACACTCTAACCCTTTATTCCTTCACTCTGGGGTCCTTTTACAAAGGCACACTAGCATTTTTAGTGTGCACTAAAAATAAGTGTGTATTAAAATGTTAGAGATGCCCATATATTCCTATGAACTTAACAAACGCTCTACTTCAATCTATTCACATTCACATAGCTATTCAAAGGTCAATTTGAGACAAGGGATCATAATAGGATCTATCAGATCAGTGTACATTTCCCCTAGTTTGGCTAAACGAGCCAAGCATTTGTCTATAAAGGGTAGTAACGCAATCCTCATCGATCCTTAGATGTACCTCTTTATATTTTTCAATATTTTTTAGCTTTTATGACTTCTTTCATTTTAGATATTTCAATTATCAATATATATGCTACATTCATAGCGTATTTTCAAGATAGTACTTAGCTTTCATTAGATTCTTAATTCTGGAGACCAGATGTTACCGGCATAGATCCATTTTTCGCGTAAACAACGCTGTTTCAAGGTAATCTCCATGAGTATGTCAGACAGCCAGAGTCAAAGAGCCAGTAGAGGCATCAGTGAGTAGGTTTCGCTCTTGCCCATACTGCTTTCACTGGACCACCAGGGATCTCAGGTAGACCTATGGTGGATTATCAGAACTGTAGGTAGGAGGGAGTTTCCTTCCTTGTTAGGAGAGGGGAGATTGGGTGAGGGGGATCAGAAAGGTTGACTTCTTTAAAAAGTTATTTAGATCCTAGTCAATATTCAGCATAGCTAACCAGATGAATTTAGGACAGCTTTGAAGCTGACCAAATTCATCCAGTTAGATATGTGGGTGCAAGTACTGAATAATGCTGGCACCTGCATAACTGGCAGCTCCTCTTCAACTTCTCCTCCATACTGCCTCTAACCTGCCCACTTAAAACATGGCCAGTTGAAGCAAATATTCAGTGGCACTACCCAGTTAAGTGTCACTGAATATTGGTGGTTAGGCAGCCCTAAGCAATTTAAACAGGTAGGAGCTTCCCCTGCCACTTAAGTTACTTTGAATATTGGCACAATTGTTATTTATGTGCATGTGTTTATATATATATATATATATATATATATATATATATATATATATATATATATATATATATATATATATATATATATATATATATATATACATACATGAGTAGAATACTGGCACTTTCGTGTACTCTTTCCAACTAAATTTAATCAGCTCCTTATAGAAAACTGTAGGCCTATAAAGACCATATGGCCTATCCAGTCTGTCCATCCATGCTATCTACTCTCCCTATCACTCCCTTAGAGACCCTATGTACCCTATGTACTTGTCCTAAGCTCTCTTGAATTCAGATACTGTTTCATCTCCACCACTTCCACTGAGAAGCCATTCCACAAATTCACCACTCTTTCTATAAAGAAGTACTTCCTTAGGTTACTTTTGAGTCTATCCCCTTTTACCTTCAATATGCCCCCTCATTTCAAAGCTTTCTTTCAATTGAAAGAGACTCGCATTTATTCACATAGCTATTTAAATGTCTCTATCATATCTCCCTTCTCCAGCCTTTGTTCCAAAGAATACATATTGAATCTTTAAGTCTGTCCCCATATACTTATGACGAAGATCATTGACCATTTTAGTATCTGCCCTCTACACTAACTCCATAGCATTTCCAGGTGGGGGGGGGAGGATTTCTTTTTAGATTTATATAGAAGTTTTTAATCTCTAAACATAAAACACAACTTATTATTGAAACAATTCAGATGTGTCTATTGACTGGACAAGTTTGATCAACATTGAAAGTCCAAAACAAATACAAAAGTAACCCCAAACACCAGTGTTATGGATGATTGACAATTCTTCCAATTTTTATTGACTTTTATAGACTAAGGGGGACAGTATTATAGAACAGTGCACAGGCAGATCTGTGTGCAAATCCAAATTAGTGTCAATTATCAATAATTGATTGTTGATACCTTATTAACTTATTAATTTATATACACATCTGTCCTGCTGTCCCAAATTTGGGCACCAGACTTTGGGTGATCTATATAGAAACCTCATAATAGTAAACATGTCCCAAAGGGTCCCTTTTACAAAGGTGTGCTAGCATTTTTAGTGTGCTATATGCTAAATGCTAGAGATGCCCATGGGTGTCTCTAGTGTTTAGTATGCACTAATCACAAAAGTGTGCCTTTGTAAAAGGGTCCCTAAATGTCCACAGTACAAATTTTTAGCTGATCTGAGGGAGGATGACTTTCAGACAGTTGATTAATACAGACAAGCTGCTTTTTATCTGTGCTGGTCACTTTGAGTATTATACTCAGAACTGAAAGAAAAAAATGTTTTTTTTCTGCCTAGTTATCCTTTTTTTTTTGTCTGCTCTGTCGTGGATGCTTCTGATTTCATGGGCTATCAGGTCCTAAAGTGAAAAGCTATTCTCAATATTTCAATTGCAAAGATGTGACTTCAAATGCTGGGATGAGGTCAATAAAATGGATCAGTTGCTTTCTGGCAAACATTTTTTATCTCATGAATGAATTCAACTTCATTTGACATAGATGTATAGTACCTCTGTGGGTGCTAAAGAAAACTGAGCTCTTTGAGGACAATACTCAATGTAATTTACATGTATTACAAAGTAACTTTCCTTCTCTTACTAGCATTCTGAAAATTGCCCTCCTACTAGCTGCATTATGAGAAGGCATTCTTGGGAGTATAATTACATCAAAGAAAGAGTATAATCTGCACTGATTATATTTTCAACAGGAAATGTGGGTGCACATGTCCCCAGGTACGTTGTAACCACAACTGGTTAAAAAGAAAAAGTGCCATACCTTGCTTTGAAAAGAGATACAAAGTTCACATGCAAAACATAATTCTGCACTTTGTTCCAATGTGGCTTTAAGCACATCAGGATTTGAACTGACAGCCTAAGATCCTAGAGATGAGAAAATCAGAAGCGGTGCCATTCAAGAACTAGGGAGGTGAATTTTTTCTGTATCGGTGAAGAGAGGGGCTAGAGCATATGAGACCAGCTGAAGCTAAGGGAGATTGCTACTCAGCATTGTTCTTGGACTTCAGCTCCATAAGACCTGTCCATTGATTTGGTTTCCAGTTCCTTCCTGTTCTCTAGACTCCTCTCCTGGTTCTAGCCTGCTTTCTGGAATCCTCTCTAAGTTCTGGCTTCTTCCTGCTCTCCAGATTCCTGACTCTTCGTTTCTGATTCCTTTTGTCTCCTTGAACTTTGAGCACTTGCTTCCTTGATCTCCACATACAATTGCATTGCTCTGAGAGAAGACTATCTTTTTCTGTGGTCAGTTCCTAAAATATAGAAAAATTGAAATTTGACCTCTTTATGGACTGCAATATCTCTTATTGGACGTACAAAAGAAATAGATAAGAGACATCTGATATTCTCAAACTCCAATGTTCTATGATTCTATGACTTCCTGGATTTATATGATTGTAATTACTATTAGGATAATGATGATGATGATGATTATTATTATTTAGGAGCCTCTTCTACTTAAGGGCATTGCTTTGGGCTATGGGGCCTTTTTATTAAAACACGGTAGGCCTAACACGGGCCTATCATGTGCTATAAGGGCACTACTGCGGGAAGTACTGTGGTGTCCTGTGGTAGCTTTCTTCTTAGCATGTGCTAATCCCACACTAGAAAATATTTTTTTATTTTCCAGCGCAGGAGGCATGCCCATGGGTGGAGAGTAGGCATGCCTGCGCTAATCAGGTAGCGCAGGCATATTACCACACGCTTCCTGATTAGCACGGGAGTAATGTGGGAGCCCTTACCGCCTCCTAAATAGGTGACAGTAAGGGCTCTGGAAGTAATGGCTATGTGCTAATGGGGAAATTAGTGCAGGTACTGTGCATTAATCCAAATGTTAATGCACAATCAGCAATAAAAATATAGTAAGAACACTACTGCATTAGGTTTGGGCTTGCCACACATTAAACTCCAACTTTATAGTGTATTAAGGGGTCCTTTTACCACACCATGCTAAAAAGTGGCTAACAATGTTGTCTGCCTGTGGGTTTTCCATGCGCTGCGGCCACCTTTAGCATGGTGGTAAGATACTATGTTACTATATTTTTATTGCTGATTGTGCATTAACATTTGGATTAATGCACAGTACCTGTTCCTGGTAATTGTGGAAACACTTAGCACCTCTTATTTAGGATGCAGTAAGTGGTCCAGCATTAGCTCTGTGATAGTTATCATCTGCAAATAAATAAATAAATCAATAGCAAATTGGGCATAGTTAGGATTGCTTTTTAAGCTGTCCCATATGCCCATTTAGTTGTGTGGCACCAGCAGTGATTATTGCCAGCACCCACATAACTGCTGGCTCCTCCCCAACCCTGCCCTCATAATAGCCCTGTATGATATAACACCAACATGGCTGGTCAGATCCAATACAGCAGCAACCAGACAGTGGAGATGACCAAGAACCAGGGTGTAGCCAAGATTATTTCTTAAAAACCTTTAATAAATGAGTTCACATACAATCAGGCAAAGGAATCCTATTTAGAAGGAATGGATCCAAAGATGCTTAGGGGTGATGGCGACACCAGTAATTGAACAGCAAAGCCAGTGCTGGGCAGACTTCTACTGTATGTGTCCTGATCATGACTGGACAGATTCAGCTTCAGAAGATGGAGAACAAGGACAGTGCCAGGCAAGTTTCTATGGTCTATGTCCTGAAAATGGCAAGGACAAATGAAGATCAGGTATAAATATGAAGTATCACATCATACCTTATGCTATGAGTTTATATTGTAGGGAAGACTAGATGGACCATACAGGTCTTTATGTGCTGTCATCTACTATGTTACTATGCAATAAATTACATGACCTTCAAGAAGGACTCAACATGAGTTCTTCTTGAAGGTCGTGTAAATTATTGCATGATTTTATGTGAAATCATTTATTAAAGGTTTTTAAGAAATACTCTTGGCTACATACTGGTCCTTGGTCATCTCCATTGTCCTGTTGCTACTCTTGTACTCAAGTAGATTTGTCCCTCTTTTCTGATTGTTTTGGTCAGAGCCAATATTCAGTGCACTGCCTGGTTAAGTACTGCTGAATATCAGTGTGTCAGGTTCTCAGGTTCAGAGCCCGCGGGGCCGGGCTCTGGAGCAAACGTGAGCCCTTGGGCTGCTGCCGAGGAGCGACAGCAGCAGGCAAAACCCACCAACCAACACTGGGTAAGCACACCGGCAGGGACTGCAGGCACTGCCCAGCGAACCGGAACACATGGACTGGAATCCCCCGGACTGGAGGACACAGGACTGGAACACACACCGGACCGGAACACATTGGACTGGAGCACACCAGACTGGTCCGCACAGCTTCACCTGCGCTTAGCTACTAAGCCCCCCAGGAGTTGAGCTCCTGGGTTCGAGTAGCCGACAGGACTTACTGGATACCGGATGACATAGGGACCAGGACTGGAAACAGAAGTACTCCTAAACCTAAACTGATCTACGTGCTCCCAAGTCCTAAACCAGCAGGAGTGTTCCTAACAGTAAACTGACAAAAGGACTTTCTAAGCCCTATACTAAACAGGAGCTCCTAATCCCTGCTCAAGAAAGGGACTTCCTAAGCCCTAAACTAACAGAGCAGGGAACTAAACACAAAGCTAACACAGGTGCTACTAAGCACCAAGCTACAAGCAGAGCTTTACACTAATAAGCTAAACACAGAACTAACCAGCTACCTAAGCACTGCTCTAGCAAGCTAGAAACAACTAACAAGGTGCTTCCTAAGCACTACTCTGGCAAGCAACCAGAAGAGCTCCTAGCACTAAAAAGGAAGACAAGGGAGCCACAAGGAAAAAGCAGTGAAGCTAACACATAAGCCAAAAAGTGCTTCTAAAGCACCAAACACCAACAGCAAAGACTGCAATGCTCCCAATAGCACAAACACCAGAAGTACTTCTAACAGCAAACTCTGCAGTGTTCCTAACAACACCAAACCCTGAAGTACTTCTATCAGCAACAGAGCTTCCAAAGCCCTACACACAGCAATGCTTCCAAAACCAAGAGGGAAAAGCAAGAAAGCTAAACACACAGTCACCAGTGCACACTGCACTAACACTAACCTGGCCCTTAGCAAAAGCAAGCAGGGAAACTAGACACAAAGTCAGAAGTGCACACTGCACCACCCTACCTAAAGCAAACACAACCGTTGCAAAGGCTCTGAAGGAAACAACACCACTTCCTTATCAAGGCCCTCCCTGATGATGTCACACTCCCTAGACCTAGGCAAAAGCACACTGACCCAGAGAGGCCCAACCCACACCAATGCAAAACCGTGAAACACTTGAAGCCAGTACACCCAAAGAGAGTTAGAACAACTCAGACTACCCACACAGGTGCAGTATAGTGAAACAATTAGAGCCCTGCTGCTGGAAGCTGCCAGCACAGAGAGACAGAGCCAGCTCAGAAAGGACAGACAAAGAAACAGAAGCCAGCTAAGAAGCTGCCCCCCAGGAAAGAGGTAAGTTTGAGAGGGGTTCAGACCCCAATCATAACACAGTGACTGGCCTGCAGAGTCCAATTTAAGTGAGTAGGAGCCTTACCTGACTGTTTAATAGTTTCGAATATTGATATATATATATATATATATATATATATATATATATATATCATTTCTATCCCACATTTTCCCACCTATTTGCAGGCTCAATGTGGCTTACATAGTACCGGAGAGGCGTTCGCTGACTCTGGTGTGAACAAATACAAATTGATATTGTGGTAAGAGAGGTTCTGGTGGAACAGACTCGTTAGGGTGTCATAATGCGGAAGGATTGTGTTGTGATCATTACGTTCTTTGGTTTTGATGTGTTGCAGAGTTTGAGCATTTAAGTTGGATCGGTAGAGTATACCTTTTGGAACAAGTTAGTTTTTAGTGATTTCCGGAAGTTTAAGTGGCTGTGTGTTGTTTTCACTGCTTTTGGTAGTGCGTTCCACAGTTGTGTGCTTACAAAGAAGAAACTGGATGCGTAAGTCGATTTGTACTTAAGTCCTTTGCAACTTGGGTAGTGGAGATGTAGATATGTTCGTGAAGATTCGGATATGTTTCTGGTTGGCAGGTCTATGAGGTCTGTCATGTATCTCGGGGCTTCACCGAAGATTATTTTATGAACTAATGTAACCTGGGGTTAGAGGAACAAAATAAATAAAAAAAAACTTACCTGGAGGTCTTCGGGGCTCCGGTTAGCTTCTGGCTAGAAGAGGGGCTGCGCGGGCTTGCAGGGAGTTTTTGGGCCCGATTCTGGGCCAATATTTGGAAAGGGGGCTGCAGGAGAAGGCAGCGTCAAGAGGCAGGCAGGCACAAAGGAAGGAGGCCGAGTTTTTCGCCGGTTCGGGGCGATCGGAGGGAAGCGGTTTCGCGGGAAGAAGAGTTGCGCCGAAGGAAGCAGCGCTGTGTTTTTTTCTTCGGGCCCTGCTTCCGGGCCGGTGGCTGGTGCTTAGAGGGGTCTGGAGGGGGAATGTGCTGGGGGGAGCAGCGCTGGTTGTTTTCTTGGCCGGGGCTGCTGCAGGATCCGGGGAGATGCTGCAGGAGGCAGCTTCGCAAGTTGCTGACTCCCGGGGATGATTAAGCACGTCCCCGGAAGTGAAGATGTTTTCGGGCCTGTTTTTAGACCGGTTGCAGCAGACTTCCTGGGGTTTTCGGCTCCTGTTCGGGGCTGGTTCGGGGGCGTCGGGAAGACGTGCGTGCATGAGGCGGTGAGCCTCGTGCACGTATCAGGAGCGTGCTGTTTCGTTTTTGTTTTTGGAGCTCCGGTGAGGCCTAGAAGCCTGGGCCTCGATTTAAAACCGGAGCTCCAGCGTTTTCGCGATTTTCAGGGCGATTTTTTGTTTTTTGCTTCCGTTTTTGGATTAAGAGGAGCGGGATCAGAATGGATGGCAGTCTACACATGTGGAGAAAATCCTGGTCAAGGTAAGGGGTCGTTTGGCCCGAAATTCTAATTGGTTAATTTTTAAATTGTATAAATAGCGTTTCTTATTTTTTAAAATTCAGGGTTTTTTGTGATTTAAATTTGGTTTGCATATTCATGATCGGGGAATTTTTCTGTTTTTTTTGGGCGGGTTAGTTTTAACATTTTAAATATTTAAGGGGGTGTTTTGGAGGGGGTAGGTTTTGAAGGGGTTAATTAAGTGTTAAATTAATTTATTCGACATAGTGGGTTAAGGGAGAGGTGTTTGAATTTTTAAAGTAGATTTTGAAATTTTTGGGCTTTTAAAATGGGTGTTAGAGGGATAAGTGTGAGGGTGGACGTTAAAAGGGGTGATTTTTGAATTTTAAAAACAGGGTTTATTTGGGAATGTGAGGTTTTATGTGAGAGGAAAATTTGGTGTATTTTGAAGTACATACAGTAGGTATTTTGGGTATTTTTAAAATCATTTTTCCATAGGTTTTAATGGTATTTTAAAAATTAAAATGGGGTGAGAGCAGCGCTGGCCAGAATTCCATGGTCAGCTGAAAAAAAATGGAATGGGAAGGGAGGCTTGGGATTGGCCAGGAGGGGATTGGAACCCCAAGCTTGGTCAGGTTACCGGTGTGACGGGGCTTGGAGGCAGTTGGCAGAGTGAGTTGGTCAGCTGAAGGGAGCGGATGCGTGTAGCAGAGTGAGAGTGAGGAATTAGGATTTAGAGGTTAAAAGGTGATATAAGTGAGCGGTTTGAGTGTTAGGTGGTGAGTTGTGCTTAGAGAGGAGATAAGGCATGGTGAGTGAAAGATTTGGGAGAAATTAAATTGAGTTAAGGATGAATAATATTGGGGTGGTTAGATATATTTTCATCCTGACACTATCCATATAGCATTTCAAAAATCTAAACATCAGGAAGTTATAAATTTGCCAGCCACTGGTAATTTATAACTTAGTTTGAAAATTAACTCCAAAATGTATTATTGACTAGGGGTCCTTTTACTAAGCCGCAGCAAAAAAGTGGCCTGTGGTAATTGGGCGCATGCTTTTGGCACACACTGGCCCGGTTTTTACCGCATCTGGGGAAAAGGGCTTTTTTTCAATGGGCCGGGAAAAGGGCTTGCAGCAAAATTGAAACCAGCGCATACCTATTTACGACCTGAGCCCTTAATGTCACCCATTGATCTAGCGGTAAGGGCTCATGTGCTACACACATGGTGACCGGTCAGCATGTGCCAACTGCTGATTAACACCATAAATGCAGCACGTGGTAGGAAATTTAAAAAATAGTTTGTCCCAGCGGTATGGGCGCATGCCAAATCCAAAATTACCACCGGGGCACGCTAGCCTGGCAGTAATCCAATTTCAGTGTACACGGCACGTGCATTGAGCCTATCGTGCCTTTGTAAAAGGGTCCCTAGGTGACTAAAAGATTGAGGTCAAACTAGTCACTTACTTTTCAGACAAGAAAAGGCGGCAGGAGATACCATGTTATGAAGCCAAATTGTTATAGTGGAGCTCATTAAGATGACAGGCCACATCCTTCCTCTTTTATTCGAGCTTCCTGACTATTCATTTACCTATCAACTTGGGTATGATTTTTCTCTAGATATTCACTCTCAGGTTGCTTTTCTTTCCATATAACCTCTCTTATACAGCACTGTGGAATGTGTCTACAAAGCAAGATACAGTGAGAGAGAGAGAGAAAAAAAAAAGGAAAATCAATATGCTTAGTCTGAGGCTTGCTCTGTCCCTCATGCTTTATGTTATCTCTTTCAATGTGAACAGTTTACATGCTAGCTCATCCTCTTTCTTTAGAAGCAGTAGCCCTGTTTCTCTGTTGCAGACACAGCTTGTGTTTGTCACTTGCTTTTCAGTGAGTCTGGCCTCATTGTCCAACCAGAGTCTCCAGGGGAACTGCTATTCTGTGAAGGAATGAGATGAAATGGCACAATAATCTGTGTGGATTGCATTTAGTGTTGTTGTTTTAATAATAGTAGCCCTGATAATTTGGCCCAGTCCTAATATCTGCTTCATATACTATAAATGTTAAAACGTGAACCACAGGCTCCCAAATGCAGAAGAATGAGTTTTAAGAAAGCCAGGACATCATCAGTTTGTCATTTACTATGATAATTCCAAGAAGAAAGTGCCATACAGTTACAATAATGACTGTCTGATTTGTCTCCTTCTTTTCTCGTCTCCTCCTTGCTGCAATTATTCCAGAATTAAAATGGTTTGAGGCTTTAGCAAACCAGATCACCAGATGTCTGGATTTAGTTCAGTTGCAGGCATTGTTTTGACACATTTCTTCTAAGCACCTCATTTCTATACAGAGTTCATCCACTTATATAAGGGACATTTTAAGCATACTGCTAATGGATTATGTTCCTGTATGACGCTAGTGTAGGGATATATATCCATGCACCCACTCTTAGGTGACAGTGAGTTGTAAGACAGTCCAGAAAGTGGAAGAACTGGCAGTCAGGAGAATCAGGAGATTGCTAATAAATAGTCTTGGGATTAGGGAAGAAAAAAAAACTCAAAATGAAGAAGTTGAGACTGTGGAAGGGCAAGGAAGGAGTTGAGTTTCCCAGCAAGAGCAGCTTGAGAGTTTGGTGAAGTAAAGTACTAAAGGAATTACTCTGAGAAGAGATTCAATATTCAGAAGATTGGATACTGCATACTTCATAGACTGTTTTGGTAGTGGTGGTATGGATTTATGTGCTTATGAGACTTAGAGCTGAGGCTTTTTATCCCAAAATGGCTTTCTTCCATATAATAATTTCACTTACATAGATGACAAGGGAGTTCATATCAAGGAAGACGTGAGAGCAACATCATTAAAGTATTGTAAAATATCATAGCCTATAGACTTTGATAGCAATGTGACAACTGTAATGAGCAGGTTAGTAGGGGGTGGTAAACATGTAACATAGTAGATGATGGCAGATAAAGACCTGTATGGTCCATCCAGTCTGCCCAACAAGATAAACTCATTACATAAGGTATGGTGTGATACTTTATATGTATTTATAATCTTGATTTGTCCTTGTCATTTTCAGGGTGTAGACTGTAGAAGTCTGCCCGGTACTATCCTTGTTCTAAAACTTCTGAAGTTGTCATTGATGCCCCTGAAGAACTCCACTCTAGCCTATCCACTCTACTCAGCCATGATCAGGGCACAGACCGTAGAAGTCTGCCCAGGACTGGTTTGCTTCCCAATTTCTGGTCTTGGCCACCTAATCACTGCTAGGCTTCATTGGATCCATTCCTTCTAAACAGGATTCCTTGTGTTTATTCCATGCATTTTTAAATTCCATTACTGTTTTCATCTCCACCACATCCATGGGAAGGCTTTCCAGATATCTACCGCCCTTTAAGTGAAAAAATACTTCCTGACATTATTCCTGAATTGACCTCTCTTCAGCCTGAAATCATGTCATCTAGTTATATCACCTTTCTCTCTCTGGAACGAATCCTGAGCTATTAATCTGAACATAGCTGTAAATAAAATATAGGGCCTGATTTACTAGTGTGCATTAATGTGTTAATATTTATTAATGTATATTATGCACTTAAGGGCCCTTTTACTAAAGCTTAGCATGTGCTAACAGATATTAATGTGTGCTAAATGCTTTTCATTCTATTTTATACTTATGGGCCTCATGGCACTTAGCACATGCTAATGTCCATTTAGAATGCACTAAGCTTTAGTAAAAGAGCCCCTTGGTTAATAGGCCTTATTGACAATAATTTGGCTTGCTTAAATAAGACAAAGAAGCTGTAGAGCTTGAGGACATGAAGTGAAGCTGCAACATCAGGAAATACTTTTTCATGGAAAGGACGGTGAATGCCTAGAATAGCAGATTGATGGAGGTGGTAGGGATAAAAACAGTGATGGACTTCAAAATGATGTGAAATAAACACAGAGAATATATTACCTGCATGGCAAGAGAGTGGAATCAAAGCAAAACTTAAATTATTTTCATACTTCAAAGGAGACATAGGGGCCCTTTTACTAAGGCACAGTAGACTTAAGGAGGCCTACCACGTGCTAAAAGGGCAGCACCACAGGACTCGCTAAGGTAACCTGTGGTTGTTTTTCACTCAGCGCGTGCTAATCCCACACTGGAAAATAGTTTTTACTTTCCAGCACTGGAGGCATGCCCATGAGTGAAAGTAGGCATGCAGGCGCTAATCAGGTAGCAAAAGAATATTAGCATGCACTACCTGATTAATGCAGAAGTAGCATGGGAGCTCTTACTACCTCCTAAATGTGTAGTGGTAAGGGCTCCTGCAGTAATGGCCAAGCGCTAATGGGGAAATTAGGTGCTAAAAGTGGCTGTAGTGCATGGAAAACCCACATGCTGACACTAGCACCAGCCACCATTTAGCGCAGCTTGGTAAAAGGACCCCTTAGAGAGGTATTCCCTGCATGGAGTGGGAGGTACAATCCTAAATAAAGGTATAGAAGGGGTAATCTGAACAGAGTGGCAGATTCAACTCTACCTTACTGGGCAAACTGTAATATTTATATGCTGTTATTTACTATGGGGTCAATATTCAAATCGATTTAACTAGCCCCTCCTGGCCAGTTAAATCACTAGCACAAAGCTATCAGTTCATATTCAGTGGCACTTAACCAGTTAGTACTGCTGAATATCAGCACTAATCGCTAAAAACATAGATGACTATATTGTAGATGGTCTGGGGGCAGAGTTGGCACTTATGCACTTAAGTGTTGATATTCAGCACTTAATTACCTAGGTTAACTGGCCGAATAAAACCACATAAAACTCAGTCGTATATTTATCTGGTTTCACTTACGCGATTAAGTGCTGAATATTGCACTTAGCCGGGTAAGAAACTGCCAGATGGATAAACTTGAATATTCAATACCGGTACATAGACATGGCCTAGCATTAAATAATCCCAACATAACATTAGTGGTGGCCAAAATACCAAAACAAAACCAGTGACCGCTGCTGGCTTAATATTTTCCCCATATTACTATTTTACTATGCTAATGCACATTAGTAAATCTAACTGATAATTTGCACTTAGATGTGTGGCAGGTTTAATCTACTGGAGTGGAGGAGTGACCTAATGCTTAGTGTAGTGGGTTGTGGACCTGGGAAACTAGGTTTGATTCCTGCTGCTGCCTGATGGTCAGCAGTGAGTTGAGATCCAGAGGAACAAGGTTCAATTTTCTCTGCAGCTCTGTATGACCCTGGGCAAGTCACTTAACCCTCTGTTACCTCAGGTACAATAGTAGTACAATGTACTACCTAGACTGTGAGCCCAACAGGGACAGACCCAGTACCTGTAAATTAAAGCTGTAAACCACTTAGGTCTAAGCGGTCTGTTAACAGACCTAAAGGGCGAGAATACAGAGAAATTGCAAGGCCTCCAAATACCGACAAAGTGCCGCACAAAGAGCACGATGCCTCAGAGGTGGGCTGGTTACTATGGTCTCCTGCTGACGTCAGCAACTGCTCCAGCTATGGAAGCAGGAGTGACAAGGAAGAAGCAAATCCAAATTGCTCAGTTCAAATTTCACAGCCCAGGGAGGATTCTGAAGCCTCAGAGGTGGGCAGGTTACTATGGCCACCTCCTGCTGATGTCAGCAACTGCTCCAGCTATGGAAGCAGGAGTGACAGGAAACAGCTGTGAGTTCAGTCAGCAAAACTGCAGCGATTTTAAAGCCCTAGAGAATATGCAGGGAAGAAACGAATCCAAATTATTCAGTTCAAATTTCACAGCGCAGAGAGGACAGACTTAGAAGACATCAGCATAACATTTGGCATTCGCACAGCAGTCACTCTATTATCACACGACTCCTTATATATTTAAACTAGCCGTTAGCCCGTAAAACGGGCGAGATTCCAGCTACCCTCCTCGCCACTGCTCCCTCCCCCCTCTGGGGCCGGGCCCCCTGCACTGACCTGACAGCACCTCTCACCTCCGTGTGAAAGCACTGCAGGCAGCAGCAGATCACTCTGCTGCTGCCTGCAGCGCTTCCACACAGAGGTGAGAGGCGCTGTCAGGTCAGTGCAGGGGGCCCGATGCGGAGAAGGGTGGGAGCGGCGGTGGGGATGGGGGGGAGGGTGCGATGTTCGTTTCCAGGCGGCAGCGTCCGACAGTGACTCCGACTCCGTTTCCCTCTCTGTTCCGCCCTCTGATGTCATAACGTCTTGACGCTAGGGCGGGACAGAGAGGGAAGTCTCTACTGCGCATTTGCAGGTGAGTCGGTCACTTGCCGTTTATATGTTTGATAACACAACAACACTTTGTTTGGAATAAAATTTGGCTGCAGCTTTATTCACCAAATAGCAATACATAACTCAACTTTGCAACTTAACTTTTCCTTAGCAACATACAAATCTTTATCACTATGTTAACTTCCCAGAGCGGTTTAATAGTGCTAAGCCATTTGGTAACGAAACTGGCTCTGACTTTCCCCACATTACCCCTTCCACCCATGTGACTTACGGTGCCGTCAAGCCACATCTTACTCGTGGCGGTTCTGCCCACAAGTTCTTTTCCATTCCATATCGTTAAAAAATATTCCCTTAACCACCTCTGGTGCCTCTTTATTCCCCTCAAACAGGCCACACCCTTACAAGCTGCTACCGATCTCCCAAACTCTACCTATACTCTCTCCCATTCCTCCCCTTCTAACTACCCCTCTCCCCTTCCCAGTACCCCACTCACCATCCAAAATGGGCGGGCTTGGAAGGGTCAGCAAAAACTCACCCCTATCCACCCTCACCCTCTCCTACCCACCCACATAATCATTTTAACCGCCAAAAACCCCCTTATCCTATCTTATCCATTCCCTATTTCCACCAATCCCCATCACCTTTAACCAACCTATCCCCTTTCTTCCCCTTGTTGCTATCCTGCCTAACCTCATACTACACATACTCACAACCCTTCCCCCTCCCAGCCTTTCTTCACCCACCACCCTTTTCTTTCTATACCGTTACTGCCTTCTGCCTCAGCCAATGTTATTATCCCCACAGTTTAAACTGTGAGGGTCTCCCTACGCAAAATTTCTCATGTAAAACCTACATAAAAATAGTCACACTTTTCTTATTCAAGACCTCTTCAGCTTATATCAGCTAGATCAGGTCTTCTCATGGACATCCTATTGGGGAATATACTCCTAGTGTCTCCTTTGAGCTGTTTTCATTTTCCCACCCCAACTCCCATCCTTTTGGGAAGTATTTAGGAGGACACACACTTCTGATATAGTCCCACAGCCCCTGCCACCCTAACAAGACACATTTTACCATATGTATTCCTACTGCGTCCTCAACATAGGCATGCAAGAATTTCTGAACAGGGGAAAGGGAGATGTGCTATTTTGTCATACTGTAAGAGTGCACTTTGTAATTTATTTAGTGATTTTGTGCTCTGCATGTCATCTTAGTGACTCACACATTAAGGAGGCATTTTAGGTGTCCTGTTGCCTCATGGTGATAGGCTATTCTATAATGGCATCTGGATATCTGGATTCAGTTATCGAATACTTGGCACCCTTAGTTACACCAGCCATAGACATGACATAACTGTGGCTGTCCAAGAGGTCCTTTTACCAAGGCTCGCTAGCATTTTTAGCACACGTTAACAATTAGCATGCGCTAAATGCTAGAGACACCCAAAGGAACATATATGGGTGTCTCTAGTGTTTAGCACATGCTAAAAACGCTAGTGCGCCTTTGTAAAAGACCCCCTAAATGTGGCAATGGTGCGTTACTTACACTATTCTGTACGTGGAGAGCATAAGTGAACAACACCTTGCATTTATGTGCTATGCCACTTATGCATGCCCTTACGGAATAGCACTTAGCTGACTTGCTACTATTTACATTTATAAATGTACACTTACCTGCAAAAGTGACAGCATTCTTTACAATTAGGTACAAGATTGGTACCTAAATGTGAGTGCTCAGTTCACAGAACTATCCACTAAACATAATCTTAGTGTGCACATGGAGATGTGCAATGAAAGTCTGGTTAAAAGAAACCAGAGGGGTTCAGTCCAAAAAATGATGAGCACCAGTATGGCATGCAAGGTGTTTTATTGAACAAGAATGACCTGATACAGGCATGTTTTGGCAAATGCCAACATCAAGGGTGTACAAAGAATGAAACAAAAAATAAGATAATCCACATCATGGGGATATAGTGAGAAAATAAAAAAGAAACTATCACAAAAAGTTGTTGTTTTTAAAGGACAACATTTTTGTCCACACTGAAGGATCCAAATTTTAAGACCTAAATTTCCACCATATTTTTTCTTTTTCTTTATCTAACAAAAAAAGTTTCTAATTGAGGTGGATCATAGAAAACAACTGTCTTATATTTATAAGGGGCCCTTTTACAATGCCACGGTAGAGCTACTGTGGCACTTGCATGCACCAATCAGGGACTATAACCGGCCACCGCAGGAGGCAGTGGTAGTGCCGCCCCCACCATACACCATTTCCAGTGAGACAGAAATCTCTTTTTTGCACCGTGGCCTTACCTGGGGGTAATTGTTCTACGCTATGCGATGCCTGGTTACTGTCAGGTTAGCGCAGGAGCCCCTACCACCTCATAAATAGGTGACGGTAAGGACTCCCCAGAAAATGGCCACATGGCAAGTGTACACTTACCACACAGCCATTTCCTTTTTTTTCTGCCTTTTACCCGCTCCAGTACAAGGGAGCTCAGCATGTGGCAAATCCATGCATCAATGCTACCACAGGGCTCCTTTTACTGCAGCTTGGTAAAAGGGGTTCTTATTAATCATATACCAACAGGAAAATCATAAGAAGAAAGGTGCATCCAGGGCAAGCACATGTAACCTGAAATGGAAAAGGATGAGAAGTTTTGTGGTCATAATATCTTTACCTTCTCAGATGCTTCCAGAACAACACAATTGATACGAAAGCAGTTTCTTAATTAAACTATTTAAGTAATCAAAATGTGGGCACCCAGTTCACAGAATCGCCCATTAAATATGATCTTAGTCTGCACATTACAAAGGTTTAACACCTCCAGGCTCAAAGTTTTGTAGTGTAATTTGATGAATTAGGCCCATTGTATTAGGCTCGCTAAATCTAATCAATTATCAATGAAGATTAATGTGAAGCAGCATGAAATGGTAGACAAATTAGCAATGTGCATTTTAAAAATCATTGAATGGTGTCATTTTTGCAAATGTGAGTTACTTTAATCATAGCACAACATAAACATTTCTCAAATATGCCTAAAGAATTAAGTCATTCAGATCCAGAATGATCTACCTTGTTTATTAAAGCATCAAGTCCACCAACTACACAATGTACACCAGTTCCACAACATACCGGTTTTTACTAAAATCAAAAAGAAATGCAAACACTTGAAATCTGACAAGGTATTAAAGTCAATTCCTAGTGTGTGATTGTAACACAACACTCTGAATGTCAGCAGTATGGTCAAAAGATCTTCTCTTCTTTAATGAAATTCTATCTATCATGAAACTCCTAACATATCAGAGTTCACTATTGAGTAGTTCAGTCTCATCACCAGCAGAATTATTGGCCTTTGGAGAATGAATTAATGGCCATTTTTCTTTTTTTCTTCGATTAATAGGAAACCTCAGAGGAACCATGAGAAGGTTATGTTTAGCAAAGCAATGTTATGCCTGCAGAGTCTGCTCAATCAGATCTGCTTGTTTTATGTGACCCAGTCTCTTGAGAGCATGGAATTAGTTGTCTAATACAACTTTCCTTCTCACACTTTTTCAGTGGTTGCAAAGTATGTGGAAATAGATGGCAGCATTGACCAATGACACACTATGCTTGTGTTCTATATGCAAAAACAAACAAACAACCCCCCCCCCCAAAAAAAAAAAAAAAAAAAAAACTTCATGGGAAATTCCATTGAAGTATTATTACAAATGCATTAATGTACCTGTGGTCCTCATTTACTCCCTGACATGCCTTGAAAATTTGGTATGGATCAGATATCAAGCAAAAAAGTGCTTAAGGATAGATACACACAGAAAAAGGCAAACACACACACACACACGCATACATATACCATAGATATTCATATATAGATTAGCATCATGTATAAATCATACCCTAAATTTAAACCTAATATGCGGGGGGGGGGGGGGGGGGGATGATATTCTGCCAGTGGCAATTATCATCATTTTAATTGCCACTGGCGTTATTCCTGGATATTCAATGCCAGGCCATGTCTGGGCACTGGCATTGAATATCTGGGTTTATGCAGCCAATTCTCTCTAATGTGATCAATTGCAATATCTGGCACTTAACCATCTAACTGATACTGTATAAAGATATGACTGACTTTTATGCAATCTGAACACATTAATCCAGTATTTTAAAAAATTACATTGGCTCTCTGTTACGTTTAGAGTAATGTTAAAGGTTCTTGTATTGATACATCAGCATGCATATGAAATTGTTCCCGATTATTTCTGTAATGTTTTTAAAATGTACAAGCTAGGATGTCATTAAGATCTGAGACGTCTAAACAGCTCTGTTTTTCTTCTCCAGCAGGATACAAATACAAAAAATAAATACATTTAATCACTAAACTTAGGTGGTTAAGTGCTGAATATTTCTATAACTATTTCTATAACTATTTCATCTTTCTATAACTATCTATATAAATCTTATTCTGGATCTGTTTGTAACACCTATTGTATCTGATGTCCTGGAATGGCAAAAGCCATAACAGGTCTCTGTAAGCCACATTGAGCCTGCAAATAGGTGGGAAAATGTGGGATACAAATGCAATAAATAAATAAATATCAGCAATTATCTGCATACGTGACAACTCTGTCCATGAACCACCCTCAAAATTGTCAGTTTTGAGTTTAGCAGTCTTTGATGATATTCGGTGGCACTAACTGTTCATCAGGTGAATTTTCGAAAGAGAAGGGCGCCCATCTTCCGACACAAATCGGCAGATGGGCGTCCTTCTCGCAAGGTCGCCCAAATCGGCATTATCGAAAGCTGATTTTGGGCGCCCTCAACTGCTTTCCATCATGGGGATGACCAAAGTTCACGGGGGTGTGTTGCCAGTGTAGCTAAGGCAGGACTGGGGCTTGCTTAGGAGATGGGCGTCTTCGGCCGATAATGGAAAATGAAGGGCGTCCCTGACAAACACTGGAGCGACTTTACTTGGTCCATTTTTTTCATGACCAAGCATCAAAAAGTGCTGGAACTGACCAGATGACCACCGGAGGGAATCGGGGATGACCTCCCCTTACTCCCCTAGTGGTCACTAACCCCCTCCCACCCAAAAAAAAAATCTTTAAAAATACTTTTTGCCAGCCTCTATGCTAGCCTCAAATGCCATATTCAGGTCTGTCGCAGCAGTATGCAGGTACCTGGGGCAGTTGTAGTGGGTGCAGTGTACTTCAGGCAGGTGTACCCAGGCCCATCCCCCCTACCTGTTACACTTGTGGTGGTAAATGTGAGCCCTCCAAAACTCACCAGAAACCCGCTGTACCCACATGTAGGTGCTCCCCTTCATCCTTAAGGGCTATGGTAGTGGTGTACAGTTGTGGGCAGTGGGTTTGGTGGGGGGTTGAGGGGCTCAGCACCCAAGGTAAGGGAGCTATGCACCTGGGACCTTTTTCTGAAGTCCACTACAGTGCCCCCTAGGGTGCCCGGTTGGTGTCCTGGCATGTGAGGGGGACCAGTGCACTACGAATGCTGGCTCCTCCCATGACCAAATGGCTTGGATTTGGTCATTTTTGAGATGGGAGTCCTCGGTTTCCATTATCACCGAAAACCAGGGATGACCATCTCAAAAACGACCTAAGGACGACCATCTGTAAGGTCGACATAAATTTCATGATTTGGGTGTCCCCAACCGTATTATCGAAACAAAAGATGGATGCCCATCTTGTTTCGATAATACTGGTTGCCCCGCCCCTTTACGCGGCTGTCCTTTGAGGACGCCCTCATGAAAACTTGGGCGCCCCTTTCGATAATGCCCCTCCACGTGTTGCTGAATATCAGTGGATAGCCCCAAACAAGTGATTTAACCAGTCAGGAACCTTTCTGGCTGGTGTAGAGAGGCATTTTAAATATGATGTCTAAATCCAACTTTGGACATTTTGCAGAAAAAAGCACCATTTATAGAATTTGGGTAAAAGTGGGCTGCATGGCATTTAGCGCATGCAATTGTTAATGCGAGCGAAATCCATTAGCACACTTTGGTAAAAGGACTCCTTAGTGAGTTGAAATGGGGATTATAAGTGGACCACAAGAATTAATGAGTCAGAGGTATTGAATGATTGGATAGGAGCTGAGTTAACGAGAATGAGAAGGAGAGGAATGAGTGGCAGAGGACTTGAGTGAGTAGATGGATAGGCTATGACTGCCAGAGAGGTATGAACATCAGGGAGCTGAGTGAATGGGAGGATTATGGGAGGTGGAAGAGAGGTTCGGTGACTGAGTCAGTGATGGGATGGGGATTATGAGTGATGGGGAGGCTAAATGGGTAGTTGAGAGTTATAAGTGGAAATGAGACTGTTGATGAGCTAAGTGAGTATAGGTGAAGCTAAATGGGCACTGCTGGGAAAATAATTGAATGGGGACTGGGAATGATATAACAGTGATGGAGTGAAGCTTTGAGTTTTGGGGTGGTTATGTTAGCCCCTAACATCTGCCTGCTCTCATTCTCTTCTTCTCTCTTCCCTTCCATCTTTCTTCTCTTCATTCCCTCTATTCCCTCTCCTCTCATCTCTCAACCCTTCCATTTCATTCCCTCACCTCCCTTCTCTCTCTTCTCTCCTACCAGCATCATTCCATCTCTGGGTCTTCTTTTGTTTCTTCTGCCACTGAGTCTAGGAACCTCACCAACAAATCTTTCCATATACTACCATGATTGGCCATGTCTTGTATTTTAATCTAAGGTTAAATTTGTTTTGCAATCTGTACTGTATTTTATTTTTCTTGTTGTTCATTTGATTTGTTTTGGTTTGGTTCTGTAATACTTTTCAGGCCATGTACAGTGCCTTGATGTTATCCTGATGAGTGTGGTCTATCAAATCATTTAAATAAATGAATAACACAAATAAACAAACATTATCAATGCCATTCTCAGGTTTTTCTCCTTTACCATTACGTCTATATTATAAAGTTTACAAAGTTGAGATTTGCTGCCTTATTGTACCTTTCTATTTATAAATTTTCTCCCATCAGAATTTTGCAGCCAGCTGCAAGATGAGTAATGGTTTCCAGCGTCTTCATACATAATCTATATATGTCTGTTTTAACCAGTTTTTTTCTATGCTTGCTTTGAACTATCTCATTTATAATCCACAGTCCTGGCTGCAACTACCAATCTCTCATCCTTGTTTCAGTTCACTTCTCCTTAACCATTCATGTGTCCGGTTTTGATTTGATGCATGACACCTTGAGTATATTTCCCACTGCATTTGTGTATTTTCCACTTACATTGTTTCATGAGCTAATTTTTTGAAGAGGTTTTTTTTTTAAATCTTGTTTTGCAAATTCTGTTGCTTTCTTCCTTTTGTATACTGGTGGAATCTCACTCATTCCTTCCATTTGTGAGAAGAATTGTCCAAATTTGATGATGGAGATGAATTTTGGATGTTTACTTTCATATTTCAAAACTTTTTGTGTATTTGGGTATTTTGACGCTCTTAAATAGGCATGAAGGCTTTTAATAATAGCTCTATATGTATAATCTATTTCTATAAGGCCCTTTCCTCCTTTGACTTGAGGAATGTACAGTCTCAGCACTGGTTCTTGTAAATTACCTCATGGGCATAGATAAATTTGCTTGTTCTCAGGTTTTGTTTAGATCTTTATAAGACCAGTCTACAATTCCACAGCTTTATGAGAGTACAGGGACTGCAAACTGATTAATGGTTTGTACACTTATTCCATGCTGTTAAAGCACTTCTCAGTATCGATTTTAATCTCCTGTAGTATTCTTTGCTGATGTGTTCTCTCACTGATTTGTGCTGGATTCTACATTCTGCCTCTACTCTTAGATATTTATATATACCTTCTGTCACAGGCATCAGTCAAAGAGATGTTTTCAGTTTTGTTCAATTTTCCTCTAAGGAAGGTACTTTTAGCACATTTATCCTGGCCAAAAGTCATCAGGATGTCATCAGAAAAGCTCTTCACTACACAATCCTGTTCTCTTTGTTGATCACTGGAACTATAGAGCTTCAAGTCATCAACAAACACTAAGAGGCTTTTTTGCTAGACTGTGTTAAGCAGCTAATGCAAGATTTACCTCACAGTAGACGTTAGCACAAATACACCTTACTATCCTCTGCTTTAAAGAGGCAGCCACTGAAGTAAGAATCCCATGTTTACCTAATGTGGGAGTGGGCAGGAACTGGGCATGGAGAAGTGTGGACAGCTGTGATATCTAGCACTTGGGTCACTGCACTGCTGTGCCTTCTCCCCCTATAACAGCATGAAATTCCCCAGATCCCCTTCTTCCCACCCACCAACACCACAAAGTGCACTGGATACCCTTCCTCTCATCCCCAACACAACAAGATGTACCTGATCCTTTCCCTCCAAATCCTTGACACCACAAAGTACCCCCAATCTCCTCTCACAGCCCCCTGTCATTTCATCTCCCCCATTTAAACCCTGACCCCTGGCTATAACCCCTCCCCTCCCAGGGCTTTCTTGGTAGTGAACATTAGTGGTAGAGGGGAAAACAGGATGAGACTTGATATACTGCCTTTCTGTGGTTACAATCAAAGCAGTTTAAATATTATATACCAATACTTATTCTGTACCTGGAGCAATGGAGAGATAAGTGACTCACCCAGAGTCACAAGGAGATGCAGTGGGAATCAAACCCAGTTCCTCAAGTTCTCAGGCTGCTGCACTAACCACTAGGCTACTCCTTCACCCTACTGCTGGTCTTGCGAGATTATTTCTAGGGGTCATTTTACCATTAATTATTTCTACTGTTATGAACTGGGCAGAGTGGGGGGAGTAAGATTATATGGAGGGGGATGCACTCTGGGGGACATGGTTATGGTGAATGATGGAGTTTAAAGGGGGAGCTTCATTGGCAGGGTCAGTGGGAGGGATTAGGGTCATTTTGTAGTGTCAGGAAGTAGAAGGGAGGGGATCGGATGCAATTTATGGTATGAAGGGGTGGGAAGGATGTCATCAGGGCTACTTTGTGGTGTTTGGGGTGGGAGAGAGGTGACTGTCCAGCTTATTTTCTAAGGAGATCGCTGGCCATCTTCCGACACAAATCGGGAGATGGCCAGCCATCTCCTGAACCCGGCCAAATCGGTATAATCGAAAGCCGATTTTGGCTGGCTCCAACTGCTTTCCGTCGCAGAGCCGGCCAAAGTTAAAGGGGGTGTCTCCACAGGGTATGGAAGGCGGGACGGGGGCGTGGTTATGAGATAGCTGACTTTGGCCGATAATGGAAAAAAGAAGGCTGGCTCTGACGAGCACTTTGCCGGCTTCACTTGGTCCATTTATTTTTAGAATCAAACCTCAAAAAAGTGCCCCAACTGAGCAGATGACCACCGGAGGGAAAGGGGGATCACCTCCCCTTACTCCCCCAGTGGTCACCAACCCCTTCCCACCCAAAAAAAAAAAAAATTGCCAACCTGAAATGTCATACCCAGCTCCATGACAGCAGTATGCAGGTCCCTGGAGCAGTTTTTAGTGGGTGCAGTGCACTTCAGGCAGGTGGACCCAGGCCCATCCCTCCCCTACCTGTTACACTTGTGTTGGTAAATGGGAGCCCTCCAATCCCCCCCAAAACCCACTGTACCCACATATAGGTGTCCCCCTTCACCCCTTAGGGCTATGGTAGTGTTGTACAGTTGTGGGTAGTGGGTTTTTTGGGGGATTTGGGGGGCTCAGCACAGAAGGTAAGGGAGGTATTCACCTGGGACCAATTTTTGAAGTCCACTGCAGTGCCCCCTATTGTGCCCAGTAGGTGTCCTGGCATGTGAGGGGGACCAGTGCACTATGAATGCTGGCTCCTCCTATGACCAAATGCCTTGGATTTGGCCGGGTTTGAGATGGCCGGCATCAGTTTCCATTATCGGCGAAAACCGATGCCAGCCATCTCAAACCCGGCTATCTCAGACATTTGGCCGGCCCCAACCGTATTATCGAAATGAAAGATGGCCGGCCATCTTTTTCGATAATACAGTTTGGGACCGCTGTTTGTGGCGCTGGCCATATAGATGGCCGTCCATATAGATGGCCGGCGCCGTTCGATTATGCCCCTGTGTGTGTGACATTTAGGGAGTTAGGGATAAGAGAAGGGGATCAAGTACACATTGGGATGTTTGGGAGTGATTGGGTACACTGCCTCAGTGTCCTCTGACACTTGGTACTTATTTATTAATTTAGGCTAGGAATGCACCGCATTAATGCAGTTTCCCCATGCTATCTTCCACTGCAGGTAACAGTTCTGTGTAGTGCAGTAATTCTCTGCCCTGTGTGGTAAATGTAGGGCACTTCCCTTGCATTTACCACTAAGGCTTTCCACTTATAGCACATTAAATGTGGTGTTAAATGTGTGGTAAGTAGAAAAGTTTATAAAAGGGCCCTAAAGTATGATGTTACTTATAGACTGCTACTTTTGTTTTAGGATTAAGACTAAGAGACAGATGCACTAAAGCTAAATGAGCCTTTAATGACTCTCCAACGAGGAAAATTTGATCCGTTGCATGCATCAAAGGGCTTTTACCGAGGAAGCCAGCAGCTAACGAAAACGGAATGGAGATGAGCAATTAGTGTGAAAACCCCATTGAAACGACATGCACTAACCTTTTCCGATTGCCTTTACGCAGGAAAAAGGCAGGAAATCTAACGAGAGGTCTGGACCTCTCGTTAGGACAGCTCTGTGCCAGGAAAAATCATTAAGTGAAAAAATAAACAAACTTTGAGCCAATCTCAGCGCATTAGCAGAGCTAAAAGCGCTGTGATTGGTCCAAAGGACGTCAGAAAACACATAAAAAAAAATAAAATAAAAAAAGGATCGGGAGGGGGCAAGGGCGCTCATCAGGAGCGTCCTGTACGGACGGCCTTGCCCCCCCCCCCCCCCCGCTGCTCCCCACAGGGGCGGGCCCAGGAGGAGAGAGACGCGCGACCGAAGCTGGGCGAAGGCAGGCATCAGCTTTCTTCTTGCCCGTGCAGCGCCTTCGGACAGAGGAGAGAGGCACTGCACGGGCCCGGTAAGAGGGAGGGGGGCCTGATGGAGGAGGGGAATGGCGGCGACGACCCCAAGAGGGGGCAGGGCACAGGGCGGAGGATGTCGGGAGGCGGAGCTGAGGTGAGACAGAGTAGTGAGGAAGGGAGGGGGGCAGGGGCTGCTAGAATTTTGCTTTTTCAGGGGGGGGGAGCGGCGGAAAGTGGGGAGCAGCGGGGGGGGGGCAAGGCCGTCCGTACAGGACGCTCCTGATGAGCGCCCTTGCCCCCTCCCGACCCTTTTTTTTTATTTTTGTTTTGATTTGGGAGCCATGTGCTTGTGATTTGACTGTGTTTTGACTGTTTGTGGCATGCGCAGAGCAGCTAACATAACGCTTGGCTGCTCTGCGCATGATTTGGGGGCCGATTAAAGATGTGTATTGTGATTCTTTAATACATTGTACGTTTCAATACCGATCTCAGCATGTGTGACTTTTTTTTTTGGTGCATTTTTCGTTATTTTAAAATCGTTAGGGACTTTAACGATTTAGATTTTTTTACGTTTGGTTGCTGCATCTGCCTCTAAATCTGTAGCCCAAAGGGTTAATAAGTGTACTTGGTGACTTCAATCAAGTATCTTTAAACCACTATGATGTTCCTATTAAATGACATTATACCAAATTGTTGAACAAATAAATACATTAAAAAAAAATTCATGGCAACTGCAAACTTCTGTGTTAACTCTTTGGGGCATACCCAGCAATTTTCTATTAAGTTAATGCAAAGAAAAAGTATTTAGTCCACATTAAGTGAATGGCAACTATGGAACGCACTACCAAAAGCCGTGAAAACAATGTATAACCACCTAAACTTCCGGAAATCACTAAAAACTTACCTGTTCAATAATGCATACCCTACCGACCCTACTTAAATACTTGAACCCTGCAACACTACGAAACCAAAGAATGTAATGGACATAACTTAATGCTTCCTCTATATGATTCCCCTATATGTTCTACTTGAAACCGATTCTACCATAACATCACCGTGTAACTGTTTACACCGGAATTGGTGAACAATGTAAGTAAGCCACATTGAGCCTGCAAATAGATGGGAAAATGTGGGATACAAATGTAATAACTAAATAAATAAATGATACAATTACAAAGATACATAGAAACTTGATGGCAGGTAAAGGCCATATGGTTTACCCAGTCTGCCCATCCATACCATCTACTATCTATTCCTTTCCCTAAGAGATCTCACTTTCTTGTCCCATGCCTTCTTCAATTCAGATACAATCTTTGTCTCCACCACTTCCATGCATCCACCACCCTTTACAAAAAAACAAAATTCATTAGAATACTTCTAAATCTAAAACCTTCTAACTTCACCCTATACCCACTCATTCCAGAGTTTTCTTTCAATTGAAAGAGACTCACCTCCTGTGCATTTTTGTCATGGAGATATTTAAATGTCTCTATCATACCTTCCCTCTCCCGCCTTTCTTCCAGAGTGTATATAATATCTATCTATTATATATATATATATATATATATATATATATATATATACAGTGCAATCCTCTTAAGTGCAAGGGTCTGGGACCAAAGAAATGCATGCAGTTAACCAGAGTGTACACTTAACCATTGTGACCCAAAGAAGCTTGACATCTGATAAACATATGTACAGTACTGTTTATTATTATACGTATTAGGCTTTTCTTGAAGTAATCAGTTATAGTCCTCTGTACACTCTTGGGTCTGTGAGTTCCATAGACTATATCTGCCAGACGGTAAAAACTGTCATAGCACTGACATCCAGTGGCCTCCAGATCGGCCTGCACAGTGATGAGACTCTCCAGCACTCTTGCAAAAGTAACAGGACGTTGTTGAATTTCATCAGCATGTGCCTCGCTGCTCATTTCTTCATCTGTTCCATCATCAGCCATTGTTGCCTGCGTGTAGGCGCGTATCTTCACATCAGTGCTATGTTCAGCTGTTTGTAGATCGTAATCAACAGCTATGTAGTGATGGAACTCCTCTTCAGTAACACCGGCAGGTATGCCAATAACCTCTTCATCTGACTTTTTGTTTTCTAATTTTTTAAGAACTTCTATTCGTTCAGCCAGTATTAAAGCCTTACAATTCCGCCGCGATGACAACGACGACCCCGGTGCACGCTCTAACAGCATTCTTTCACTTATTCTGCCTGTGGCAATTAAAGAGGCAGTAAATTAAAAATCTTATTGGTTGTCACGCGCCAATCGGCTTCCATATTCCATGCACACGATTATGCGGAGTCTTTCCTGCAGAGGAGCGGTCTTGAACCATGCATATAAGCGAATCTTGCACTTATCAGTGGTGTGCTAAACTGAAGTTTGTCCCCATAGAAATTGATGGTGCCAAAAACGGGACCGAAGTACGGCATGCAGTTAAACAGAGCATGTGCTTATCTGACGTGCACTTAAATGGGGGAGTGCACTGTGTGTATATATATATATATATATATATATATATATATATATATATATATATATATACTGTATATATATATATATATATATATATATATATATATATATACTGTATATGTTTGTGTGTGTGTGTGTGTAGCGAGAAAGATTCAGATATTTAAGTCTGTCACCATATGCTATGACAGAGACCACTGACCATTTTAGTAGATGTCCTTTGGACTAACTCCATCCTGTTCATCTTTTTGAAGGTGCAGTCTCCGGAATTGTACACAATATTCCAAATGGGGACTCACCTGAGACTTATACAAGGGCACCATCACCTCCCTTTTTCTGCTGGTCATTCCTCTCTCTCTCTCTCAAACATTCTTCTGGTTTTCACCATTGCCTTATCTACCTGTTTTGCCACTGTAAGACTGACAGATATGATCTCCCCCAAGTCCTGCTCTTCTTTCATACACAATATTTCACCCCTTTTTGAAATTGCTCCCTTGGATTTTTGCAGCTCAAATGCATGACTTTGTATTTTTTAGCATTGAATCTTAGTTGCCAGTTTATGGACCATTCTTCATGCTTTGTTAGATCCCTCCTAAGCTATCCACACCATCAGTGGTGTCTACCCTGTTACACAGTTTGGTATCCTTTGCAATGAGGCAAACCTTACTAGACAGCCTTTCTACAGTATCACTGACAAAGATGTTATAGAGAGATATCCCAAGGACTGATCCCCATGGCATACATCCTTTTCCTTGGAGTGAACTCCATTTACTACTACTTTCTATCTCCTTCCTCTTAACCAGTTTCTAACCCAGTCAGTCAACCAAGGGCACTTAGTTTATCAGTCACCTATGCAGAGTTTTACTAAAATCTAAGTATACCACATCTAGCACTCCCCTAAATCCAACTGTTTGGTCACCCAATGAAAGAAATTAATCACTTATTTAGGTGTCATTCATTGCACTAAGTTATCTGCCACATTAACAGTAAATGTGCAGTAACTATCTTTTCTGCATTTTACTCAGTCGGGGTTTTAGGAGAAGTTACAGTACTGAAACTTTAATGGAGACCCTAATATGTGAAATACAGAAATATACGAGTCTTTCTCAACAGATTCGTATATTGCAGTTTGACTTTTCAAGTGTGTTTGATGTTGTAGATAATCAAGTTGTATTGATTATTTTGAGGTTTTTTTTTGGTATTGGCGGAAAAGTGTATGAATGGCTAAGGGGATTTCTTGTGAATAGATCCTATAGTGAGAAGATGAAGGAGGAGTTGTCAGGGGAATAGAAAGCAGATAGTGGAGTGCCACAAGGTCACTACTTTCACCAATATTGTTTAATGTACTGATGTATATACTAGGTTTCTTTTTGGAGGGGGAGGGAATTAGCTGCTTTTCATATGCAGGTACTATTACTATTTATTCTCTTGTTGATAAAATCAAGACTGCTATTAACCAGTTCATCAGTCATAGCATTACATTGGTGGAGAATTGGGTGACCTTTTTATGACTGAAGTTAAACAGAAAGAGGAAAAAGCCTCAGCAGACCCCAGCTATTTTATATCATTATAGCCAATTTGGATTCAGTGTCTATCATCTGCATTAAAAAAACACTCTTTTGCATTATTTAATTTTCCATTATTTATTAAATTAAAAAATATATAATATGCTCTACTACACATTGTTTCAAAAAAGCAATACTTGTAAGTTTTATAACCACCATATAAGTCTTATATGGCAAGAAGAAAACATAGTCCTAAATCTGGTGTTATTCTTTTTCACCCAAAATATCCCCTAATGAAAATGTTCCCTAAATGCAGCTATAAGTACATATAAGCACATATACTGTGTAACAGTGCACACACATTTTGCTGTTTAGAGAGAAGGCAATTTTCACACAGTCAATTTATCTATATATAAGGAAATTTGTTATTATGTGAGTCAAATTACCATGATAAATGCCTTTGGAATTCTTTTTCATTATGTTATGCAAGTAATATTTACTAGGTTTATGATTCTGATTATATCGTTTTTTCAAATGAAATTTATGTTTTAATCTTCCATATGCTTTTTAGATGTTAGCAATAAACTACAAGTGCCATCATTTCTTTCAATCTAAGTTCATGGATTCACTACTGGTTCAGAGTCAGCACCATGGATAGCACTCATGGCAGACAAAATGCCAGATAGTTTCAGGATATACACCAAGGGTAATTTTATAAAAGAATACCTATTTTAAGCCTATTAAAATAAGAAAAGTAGGCATCTACTTTTCTTTATAGAATACCAGTACAAGTAAATGTTTATGCCTAGATGTTAGCATGAACACACATAAAATACTCACCCACTCTGCCAATGTGCTGCCCAAATTCTGCCCATGCACACACCCACTGGCGAAGTATGCACCATGAAATTATGGTGAGTACTTTTCCACTAGCTGATATTATATAAGAGGCCACTTATACAAGCAAATGACTAGAATATCACCAATTACATGTTTTCCTGCTGCCCAAAACTAGGTGACTTCTTAAAGAATTGCCTCCATTGTGTATATCAGATTCAAACGTATAAACACTAAACACTAAACTATCAATAGTGGGCAAGACTCTGGGCAAGTCACTTAACCCTCCATTGCCCCAGGTACAAATAAGTACCTGTATATAAGGGGTCACGTGATGGATTGAGAGGGAAGAAGACGTGCTTCTAATCTCTCTCGGGCCACCCTCTCCCACAAACCCCGTTATAGCGATGAATTACCGGGAAGAACCTCAAGAATTGCATAGACTTAAAGTTTATGGACCCCTTTGTAGTGCGGGAAAGCAGAACAATGCCGAACAGAACTGTAAAAAAGGAACCTGAAAAGCAACGCGGCCAAGGAGAAGGCAAGATGGCGGCGAGTCCGAAGCCAGAGGCCGCTACAACATTTAATGCCGATCAACTGCAACAGCTCACGGAGGTGATACAGACCGCGCTGGCACCGCAATTCAGCAAATTATCCGACCAGCTGGCTGGGATGGAAACTCGTATCGATGAGACAGTTCGTAGAACTGGGGAATTAGAGGTGCGAGTGTCGGATATCGAGGACACTGAGACGGCCAGAGAAACTGTGATCAAGGAATTGCAGCGGGAGCTAGGAGCCTTAACCCAACAAGTGGACGATTTGGAGAACAGATCTAGGAGGTCGAACCTCCGAATAATAGGAGTCCCAGAATCAATCCCGGACCGCTCCTTACTCACCCAATTAGAGCGCTGGCTAAAGAACGAATTCGCGCTCTCGGACATCCCAGGACCGCTCTGTCTGGAACGAGCACACCGTCTGGGAAAGCAGAATAACTCAAGAACCAGGCCGAGAATAGTGATTGTCAAAATTCATAACTTTATCCATAAAGAGGAAATACTGCGAGGGGCCCGGCAAAAATGGGACACTATGGAATTCGAGGGATCACCAATAAAGGTGTTCCAAGACTATTCTTTTGCGGTACAAGAGAGAAGAAGAGCCTTTGGCCCCATCTGCAGAAGGCTGGTGGAAAGCAAGCAACGCTTTCTTCTCTTATACCCAGCGCTGCTAAAGGTGCAAATAGAGGGGTCCTGGAGAACCTTTGCAACTCCACAAGAAGCGCAAACTGGATTAAAATATGACAATGCAGTGAGCCCAGGACGAGGTTGATGGTCTCCCACACAAAGGGGTAAAATCTTACACGGAGGCCGACACGCCGATAAGCAGGACTACACTTGAATCTGTAGACTAATCAGTTATGTTAGATGGAGTTCAAGTTAATGTCAGTATGTATGAAAAGAAGTTAATAGCAGATAAGTTGTAAAGAAATGTTTGATTAACACAGTTAAGGGGGGGAGAGGGAGCCCGCCATCTTTAGACCTTCTCTCTCTTAACCGACATACGAGGACGAGAGTGAGGGGTCAATGGGAGGGGAGGGAAGAAGGTATGGGGGGAGGGAGGGAGGGTGGGTAGGGGGGGAGGACTGTTTGTTGGGCAGGATCCGAGAGGTATTGCCACAGGGAGGGGGCTTAAATGAAGATGGGAGAGTGCGACAGAGTATTCAGAGGGGATTGTTACTTATGAAAAGGAACAAGCAGCAGAGGGCGACCATAGTGAGAGAAGTAGGGGGGCCCGGGTGAGCTGGGAGCCAGGGTCTCCAAATGATATACACGACTGTTATAAGGAACTACCAAATACATCTTATGGCTAGAAACACAGTTACAAGGTTCTTGACATGGAACGTGGGGGGAGTCTCTACGCCAATAAAACGAACTAAGATTCTTACTGCCTTGAAGAGGCACAAAGCGGATGTGGTCTGCTTACAAGAAACTCGCTTGTCCCCAGAAAAACATCAAAAACTGAAGCAAGGTTGGGTGGGTGAAGTACATTCAGCATCGGCTGAAGGGAGGAAAAGAGGTGTAGCTATTCTGCTTAGGAAAGGACTAGCGGCTAAATCACAACTGGTGGACAAGGATCCCCAAGGCAGGTTTGTGATAATACATCTGTGGTTACACCATAAAGAGTACCTAGTGGTAGCGGTGTATGGACCAAACATATATGATAAGACATTTTATGATCGCATAACTCGCGCATGCCTACTCTACAAATCCTTACCTGTAATATTACTGGGAGATCTTAACTTAGTGGCAGACCCCTATTAGACTGTTCAATACCAAGACACGCAGCGCGAGGGGGGCCACAAGCGAGAGCATTACATCATTTTATGCAGGAGCTTAGTGTAGTAGATGCATGGAGAGCATTACATCATTTTATGCAGGAGCTTAGTGTAGTAGATGCATGGAGGACATTACATCCGGAAGGGCGGGACTTTACACATTTATCTAGAGCACAAGGTACATATTCAAGAATAGATTACATATTAATTGACAGGAAGATATTTTCACAAATAGAGGCAGTGAAAATTGGCCCAGAAGAAATTTCGGACCATGCAATGGTCTGGGCCGACCTAAAGATCCCAGATAGTGACCATAATACTGCAGGCTGGCGCTTCCCATCCTACCTAGCATCGAATACAGATTTCAAGAAATTCTTGCAAGGAAGATGGGCAGAATATGTAGAATTTAATAACGAGTATAAGAACCGTCCTGCCATATTTTGGCAAGCGGCAAAAGCAGTTCTTAGAGGCGATGTAATTGCATACGTAACTGGACGGGAGTGCAGAATGACAGGGGCCATTATAAACATGGAAAAAAAATTCCAAAAGGCAAAACGCAGATTTATTCAGGCCCCTAGCAATCAAAGTAAGGAACAAATGCAGGTTGCTCAAATAGCATTAAACACATTACTTCAAGAGAGAGCCTCAAAAGCACTAGTTCTCAGGAAATATAATCTTAAGAGGTTTGGGAACAAGACAGGGACTCTTTTAGCCCGCCTAGTCAAACACAGAGGTGGAACACGTATAATCACAGTGGTAAGGGACGAAGAAGGAATATCTCAATATAAGAGGGAGAAGGTGGCTCAGGTCTTCCAAAATTTTTTTAGTACAATGTATAAACAAGGGCAAACCCCAGACCTGAGCGAAATGCAGGCATATTTTCGTAAGGCAGGCATGACCCAACTGACTAAAGAGGAGGCGAGTGAGTTAGAAAGACCCATAACAGGAAAAGAGTTGCAAGCAATTATCAAGTCTTTGCCTTCGCATTCCGCTCCAGGCCCTGATGGGTACACTAGCGAGTTCTATAAGTTAATGGGACCCTCAGTAATAGGAGCCCTTCAAGATTTCCTTGAAGATGCGGTGACACGACAAAGTTTTCCGCCGCACGCAAATGAAGCTTTGATTACTTTAATTTTAAAACCAGGGAAACCAGAAACATACGCAGACTTGTACAGGCCAATCTCCTTAATAAATGTAGACATTAAGATACTTGCTAAGTTGCTGTCAAATAGATTACACCTATATATTCCCCACCTGGTGGGATCTGAACAGGCAGGGTTCGTTCGCAACTGCCACTCAGTAGTGAATGTCCGACGCTTATTACTCGCCATAGGGCACTGTCAACAAAAACAGATAAAAGCAGCGCTGATCAGCCTAGATGCTGAAAAAGCTTTTGACAGCGTAAATTGGGAGTACTTGTTTGCAGCACTTCAATACACAGGGATACAGGGATGGGCCTACCAGGCCATCCAAACTTTATATGCACACCCGACAGCTGCGGTATGGGATAATGGAGTGCGTACCCCGCAGTTTCCCATCCTGCGGGGGACCAGACAAGGTTGTCCTCTATCCCCAGCATTATTTTTGTTAGCTGTCGAGCCTCTCCTAAGGACCCTGGTTAGAGAGGAGGGAATAACAGGTGTAGAAGTGGGAGGAGAGAGGGTTAAGGTGATGGCCTTTGCTGATGGTCTGTTGATAGTGACAGCCAACCCAGAGAACTCAGTGCGAACCTTGATTCAGAGAACCACATGTTTTGGGGCTATCTCAGGATTTAAGATAAACCTGCAGAAATCCTCTATTATTCAAGTGTACCCTCTGGGAGTGGGAAAGTGGAAGGTGGAGGGAAATCAGTTGAAAACGGGGATAGAGACTAAATATTTAGGGGTGCGGATTCCGCAAGACCTGACTAAGCTTTATGACTTCAATATTCAGCCCTTGCTCTCAGAGACAATAACAAAACTGACACAATGGCAGGCGCTGCCCATTTCGCTTATAGGGCGAATAGCCCTGTATAACATGATGATAGTACCATGCTGGCTGTATGTGTTCCAAATGCTGCCATTGTACTTGAAAGGTGCAGATGAGAAGAAATTGAACACAGCGCTGGCAAAATTCCTGTGGCGGGGTAAAAGGCCGAGACTACCTCTTGCTATGGTCTGCACTCCAAAAGAATATGGAGGATTGGGCTTATTAAATATCAGATCACTTACTGTAGCAAGTGCCATGAGACATTTAAACGACTGGTTTAGAGGCACTACAGACTTCTCGGCAACCAAGATCGAGCTGGAGTTGTTTAGACCATATCACTTTAGTAGCCTATTGCATGGTCTGAAATGTAAAATATCGCCAATATTGGAGGCATCCCATATCCTACCTACGGCCCAAAAAGCTTGGCGGTGGATCTGCAAACTTCATTATTGCTCCCATAAAGTAACCCCTCTGTTGCCGTTGTGTGGTAACCCAGCCTTCCCACCAGGACTTATCTATAGAATATTTAGCAGATGGAAAGAGCGAGGAGTTACCTTTTTACAGCAAATTATCACAGAGGAGGGGAAACTGCAATCTTGCACAACCTTGCACAACTGTTAGGGCCAAAAGACCAACTGTTTTACTGGCAAATAAGATACTATGTGTCCAGTCTTCCCTGGGAGGCATTAGCAGAAGATGTGCAGGAGGAGTTACCCTCAGCGCTCTCCCTAAACTCTCAGCAGAAGGTGCCGTTGCTCTACCATCACAGGCACATTAAGGATACTAAATCAGAATTAGACTACGCCAAATATGCTAAAGACTGGGAGAAAGACCTGTCAATACAGTTACCAACTCATGTTTTTCAGGAACACGTCCTAACTCTGAGACAGGTGACTACCTGGGCTGACCAATGGGAGCTCCAATATCGATTTGCGCTACGGCTCTATGTAACACCCCGAAGAGCTTTCCATATGGGATTGTCCCCTGATGGAGCCTGCCCTAAATGTAAAGGGAGCGGAGCAACTTTAGGACATATGTTCTGGAACTGTCCGAGAGTTGTCCGGTTTTGGTCAAACCTATTCAGTCAAATAGAGCGCTTGTGGAAAGCAAAATGGAGATACTCGCCACTGCTGTTGTTCGGCAAACCAGAGATTAGCCGACCTGGACCTAAAGGTTATCTAGCATTTGTGAAAAGAGCCATTATGATGGCAAAGAAAACGATTTTTATCGATTGGCTTGAAGTAAAAGGCCCCTCAATACAGATATGGAGAACTCAGATGATAACCTTAATGAGAATGGAAAGATTACAGGCTAGAGAGAAGCCTCACCAAGAGTTTGAACTTTTTATGGACAGATGGAGCCCATTCCTGAATACAATGCCCTCTGAATCTAGAAGCCAGATATTGAATATGTAATACTATATCTTTGCTGTATTTGTGACCTGTTCAATTTTGGGGGGTAGGGGGGAGGGTCAGAACGAAGTAGAAGGAGAGAGGAGAGGAGTTAGGGGATAAGTTAGGGATAGGGAGTAAAATATGATATATGAGCTTTGTGGAATGTCACTATGAAGTTTATGTTCTTTCATTAATAATAAAAAAAATATTTAAACATAAGTACCTGTATACAATATGTAAGCCGCATTGAGCCTGCCATGAGTGGGAAAGCGGGGGATACAAATGTAAGAAAATAAAAGAAGCAAACCTAGGATTCATACAAAGGCCTAATTTATTCTGGTAAGTTTTAATAGCTGTCTTTTAAGTGAATGCTCGTCAAACTGAAAGTCTTTCCCATTTCAAGAAGAAACACCTTTCCTTAGCACTCACACTGGAGTCAGAAAAGCTTTTGGAAGCATGTAAAAGAATGGACTAATAGAGCTTAGTGTACTACTGCTTTAAATTTAGAAGAAAGTAAAGGCGTCACTCAGTTGTAACATGATGCATGGCTTGCTCCTTCAGAACTGTCTGTTCAATATCCTCAGTAAATAATGCACTCCTGTCATCTGAGACATCTTTAACATGTAATATACAATGCTTACTTGGCATTTGCAAGTCTTCTTTGACTTTAGATAGACAACAGATCTGAAAGACATTTATAGTAGTGCCAATGAGGCATCTTTAGTATAGATGAGACCACACACTGCTGTATCTGTGAGAAACTTTTAACCTGGAAAGACTGTCACCAAAAATGTAGGCAAGAGAGGCTCCTGCTCAAATCGCCTGGGGCCGACCAACCATCAATATTCAACGACATTTAAGCAGGTAGTACAGCTGAATATTGGCTCTTATTAGCACCAAAAAGAGTGGGAAGGTCAGAGGGCAGTGTTGAGGAGGAGCCTGCAGTTATATGGATGCTGGCCATATTTAGTGCTGGGGCGTGCATAGCTAAGTGACTGAAATTTGCTATGCAGATACTGGCACTGAATATCAGGCTGGCACACGCATAACTTTTAAATCCCCCCAGGCCCTCTGATTCCCCCCCCCCCCCACACCGAAATGACCCCTTGTAACATCAATCCAATAGTACAGTGTGCTTTGAGTAGCAGCTCCTGAGGAAGCTTTTGAGTGAAATGGAGGGATCCATTGAGCATCTTGCCCTTTCAGCTAAGTGCCACTGTTTTTTTGTTTTGTTTTGAGGTTTTTTTTTTGCATTATTTTGTTGCTACACTTTACATCTCTTTGTTAATGTTTGCCTATCATTGCATTAAACATGGAGGTTTTTCTGAATAATGATAGCAAAGTTTTTTGTCTATTTGCTGTGTTACAGTAAGTAGCATTACTCTGAAGTCTTTTCCTACCACATGACAAACATTAATACATTTGACCATTTTGGTGCTACTCTAGATATAAGTATTCTCTTGGGTTTACATTTGAGATTTTGTTTTCCACAATTTTGATAAACTTTGTCCATCCTTTTGATTTGTTCATCTTACTAGTCAGCCGCACCAGTCTACCTTACGAGTCACCACATTATGAAAGGGATGTGCTTCCTAATAATGATAGCCACCCCTCTCTTTTTAGAACCTGCTGAGAAGGAATAGGCTCAAATCCAATCCCCCTTTGAAGTCTCTTGGAGTTTGCCAATAACAACTTAGTTTCTTGCAGTAGCACCACATCAACCCCAAGAGATTTTAGATGTTGTAACACTCTTTTGCATTGACTGGACTGTTTAGGCTGCCCTTGTTCCATGTTGCTATTTTAAGGACCCTTTTACTAAGCTACAGTAAAAAGTGGCCTGCACTAGTGTGAGCATGTGAAATTAGTGCACGCTGGTTCATTTTTTACTGTGGCAGGTAAAAATGCATTTTTTAAATGGCGCAGTAAATGGCCATGCACTATTATTAAAAGTAGCTCACAGCTATTTACTTGGCGGTAAAGACTCATGCGGTTTAGTAAAAGGGCCCTTTAAGTAGGCCAGTGGGCATTTCAGTAGAGAATGATATATAAACTAGGTGACTCCTCTTCTTCATTCCATCACAGGAAATCTTGCAAAGTTTCTATCATGATAACAAACCTCCCCAAACTACAATAACTCTGTTGCCTCCCACCCTTCCCCATCACCCCAACCCCCAAACTTGGGAAACAACATCAATATACAGATACTTCCCTAGTGATCCGTGTTTCCCTCCACCTCCCCCTACCTGAAATTTATCCAACACTAGTACACTTAAACAGCTATGGTCCTCTCATTTTCTCAAGTTACCAACTCACATTGATTCTTCATTATACGTAATACAATAAAAAGAGCACAGGTATATATATATTGTAATGAATCCAACTCAGTTCTGTGATCTGTTACCAGTTTTATGAAACTGATTCATCCATAGCTTTGTTTTCATCCTCGGTGAAGACACCCAGAACTGCTAAATTAGAACATTCTTCATCAGTACCTAAAGGTGTGGGGGTGGCATATACAATCATTTTCAGACTAACTGGGGGGGCCAAATTGATCATTCTGACCTCGACCACTCCTTAAATTAAAACACTACTGCTTTTTCACTGGCATTGATGACTGTCTATGCACTTGTGGAGCTGCTGTCGGGTGACTGAAATTCTGAGGTCCTTGAGAGCACAGGCTTGTCTCCTTGGAGGACAAAACTGGTTCCAGGCATTGTTATCTTGTATAGTCCAAACTTGTAATAAAAGCTTGACTTTCCTTTTCAGTCTGCATGAAGCAACATTTGCCTTCCATTGTTGTTTTTATTTATTTATTTATTTATTCATTCCATTTTATATACCGCAATGGCCTTGGAATAGTCATCTAAGAGGTTTACAAACTTTAAAATACAAGAAGACAAAAAGACAGTACAAGGAATTAAGTGAAGAAGAGAAAAGGGGTAGAGAGGGAGGGGGGTGAGGAAGAGAGGCTAAGGTAGTCTAGGAATAAGTGAGTTTTGAGTAGCTATTTGAAGACAATAACAGTTGGTTGATTCCTATTGTGGTGTGGGAGTTCATTCCATAGTTTGGGGCTCGAGTAATGGAAGGTAGTGTCCAGAGCTGCTGAGGGGGGGTGGGGGGCAAAATTGCCCAGGCCAGGGTCCACTGCCAGAAAGCTTCTTCCTGCTGCCTGCTTCCTGGTCTGACCTCCCCTGCTCCTGTGTGCTGCCCAGGACCCAGATGATTACATTAGCTCAATATCACATTAATGCAATCATCTGGGTCCTGACTCCTGGCAAGGACAGGAGCAGGAGAAGACAGATCATGGGAGCAGGCATGCAGGAAATGGCTTGCCAGCACTGGGTCTGGGCCCACCCTCCTCTCTTGGAGGCAAAGACTGAAAGGTAAGGGGGCAGGCAGGAGTGAGTGGGGGGCACATGAGCGGGGGGGCAAGCGAGTGGGGGGCATGTGAGTGGCGGGGCATCTTGCAGCAGTCTGGTTCTGCCCTGTACCTGGTTGTTTCTCAGTGGCCCTGGCAATGTCCCATGTAATGGTGAGATGGAGAGCTGATAGTGTAGGGAGTGAGAGCAGATTGTGGTCAGTGGAGCATAAATCGAGAGGTGTATAAGGAATGAGTAGCTTGTTAAGATAGGATGGCGCAGAGGATAAATGTAATTTGTATACAAGGAGAAGAATTTTGTATTTGATCCAAGCAATGACAGGAAGCCAGTGTTCAGACCAAAGGAGTGGAGTGACTAGTTTAGCTAGGAACCATTTTCCTTCTTGGATGCTCCTTTTCAACAGTCTACTTGTATTTCCAGAGATCTCATCTGTGGCATACCATTTCTTTCTGCACAAAGATCTGGAAAGATCTTCATCAAGAACTTCTCACAAGCAATAGATTTTTTTCTGCCTTGCGATGCACAAGATGTGCTCCTCAGGGAAACAACATTTTTATTATCTATTTTTGGTGGCAAATTAGGGTCAGGCCTTAGGCCTAGCTCTCTGTGCCCCCTCTCTATTTTATAAGGTGGCTGAGAAGAAAGGTCCAAAGAATGCTATACCAGCAGCTGATTTAAAAAAAGACTGCACTTCTCCAGATTTCTATTTTGTCAATTGAAGTCTCAACTTGCCTCAATAATGTGGCTGTTAGTTTCTTTTATTGCTCCTGTTCCATTTCCATCACATGTAGTCAGTCCTCCACTTCCTTGATCCTTTCCGAAGATCATTCAGCTTCTCTTCCAGCTGAAACACTACTGCTTCCACTATCTCTGATTTCACTGCCTGTAATTGATTGGATGAAGGCTATATTGCCTTAGCCATTTCATTGGATTTATCCATGGGTTTGATGTCATTGGCCACATTCTCCTGCTTCAATGTCATGTAAATTGTGGATTATCGGGCATTGTTTTGAGTTGGTTTATATCTTATCTTCAAAGTTGTTCTTTTAGGGTAGTCACTTCACAGAGGGGCATAATCGAACCCGAACGCCCATCTCCATGGGCGCCTATTTCTGTGAACGGGAAAACCCATATTTTTGAAAAAAGATGGGCGCCCATCTTTTTTCTGATAATACGGGTTGTGCGGGGCAAATGCCTAGGAGTTGGCCATTTTTCAGCTGGGCACTATCGGTATTCAGCGATAATGGAATCCAAAGGCGCCCATCTCAAAAACGAACAAATCAAAGGCATTGGGTCATGGAAGGGGCCAGGATTCATTGTGCACTGGTCCCCCTCACGTGCCAGGTCACCAACTGGGCACCCTAGGGGGCACTTTTACAAATTAACAAAAAACAGTAAAAGAGCTCCCAGGTGCATAGCACCCTTCCCTTGTGTGCTGAGCCCCCCAAATCCCCCCAAATCCCATTGCCCACAACTCTACACCATTACCATAGCACTTATGGCCGAAGGGGGGCACCTAGATGTGGGTACAGTGGGTTTTGGGGGGGGGTTTGAGGGCTCAGCATTAACCAGCACGTGTAACAGGTAGGGGGGGATGGGCCTGAAGTCCACTGCACCCACTAACAACTGCTCCAGGGACCTGCATACTGCTGTGATGGAGCAGGGTTTGACATTTGAGGCTGGCATACAGGCTGGGAAAAAAAGTTGTTAAAGTTCTTTTTTTTTTTTTTGTGGGAGGGGGTTAGTGACCACTGGGGGAGTCAGGGGAGGTTATCTGGTCATTTAGGGCACTTTTTTGGGACTTGTTCGTGAAAAAAAAAGGTCCAAAAAAGTGAACTAAATTCTTGCTAAAAATGGCTATTTCTTTTCCATTATCGGCGAAAGCCGCCCATTTCTGTTCGGCCGATAACCACGCCCCAGTCCCGCTTTCACCACGCCTCTGACACGCCCCTGTCAATTTTGGCCGTTTCCGGGAGAAAGACGCCCATCTCCCGATTTGGGTCAAAATATGGGCGTCTTTCTCTTTCGAAAATAAGGCAGATAGTTAATCTGAATTACAGGTTTTGACTTGTGGAGTCCCACAGAGCTCCATCCTCTCCCTTATCCTATTCAATATTTATCTGAACTCCCTTGTACACTTAATTCAGCTTAGTACATATTTTTATGCAAATGATATCTTCATCATTCACTACGTTTCAAAACTTGCACTAGATCTTACCCCTCTTCAAAAATGTTTGGATCAGGTTCCTCATGGTTAAGCAAAAGTGTTTGATTCCAAATCATCACAGAAGAACTGCTTATAGGTTAACTGGCCATGCACCAGTTCCAACATTGGTCCCTATGCTATTTGGTACTCCTATTCAGTTACCCAATTTAAGTATTTAGGTGTAACTCTGGACTCCCAGCTTAGTTTTTTAACTCATATCTCTATAGTTCTGAAGTAAGGCTTCTTTGCTCTTCAAAGGTTAAAGTCAGTAAGAGACATTCTTGACTTTAATTCCCTTCATACATTGTTCCATGCATTTGCTGGCTCGCAGTTGGATTACTGCAATGTTATTTTATATTGGTATCCCAAATTGCGAAGTTAAGAGGTTACAAACCCTGCAAAACACAGCTGCACATCTTTTTTGTTTTGCGAGGTGTCGGGATCGTGTAACACCTTTGTTGATGAGACTACAATGGTTGCCTATCTATGCACATATGAAGGCCCCAGCCAAAGGGAGGATTAGCAGAGAGTAACTGATAGTAGGTGTCATAGTTGGGGTAGAGTTGGAAGGTGTTAAAAGTAATAGGATGATTGAGCACATGATCTTTGGTTGCCTTTTCTCCACCAAGAACCATGAGGAGAGAGGGTATCTTGTCAGGCCCAATAACCTAAGGCTGAATAAAGAGGAGATTTTTGCAAACAAAAGCATTAACTGTAAAGGGTGTTCTGGGTGGGTAGAAAGGGTTAACTCAGTCTGGAAGAGCCTGTTAGATTCCAGAGGCAGATCACAGAAGTGCCCTTCTGGTGAGAAAGGACAGACAGAGAGGTCTGGTCCTGAGTGGATCCGGCAGCTGGGTAAAGGTCCAGCAGGACAGTTTACCACAGAAGTGCAGGAAGCCACAGCTTTGGATTGATCTGCCAGAAAGGATAAGTACTTGAGGACTGGTGGAATCTGTAAATATTTAAATACCCTAGTATTTATAAAGAAACTACTAAATTAAGAGTTGAAACTATATACTAAAAGACTTGAATTGGCACAATAACCCCTTTCAGCAAAGTAAACTCTTTAGTATCAAGTGAGCTGTTTTGTTACAAGTAACATAGTAGATGACGGCAGAAAAAGACCTGCATGTTCCATCCAGTCTGCCCAACAAGATAAACTCATACATGCTACTTTTTGTGTATACCTTACCTTGATTTGTACCTGTCCTTTTCAGGGCACAGACCGTGTAAGTCTGCCCAGCACTATTCCCGCCTCCCAACCACCAGCCCCGCCTCCCACCACTGGCTCTGGCACAGACCATATAAGTCTGCCCAGCACTATCCCCGCCTCCAGCCACCAGCTCTGCCACCCAATCTCGGCTAAGCTCCTTAGGATCCATTCCTTCTGAACAGGATTCCTTTATGTTTATCCCACGCGTGCTTGAATTCTGTTACCGTTTTCATTTCCACCACCTCCCGCGGGAGGGCATTCCAAGCATCCACTACTCTCTCCGTGAAAAAATACTTCCTGACATTTTTCTTGAGTCTGCCCCCCTTCAATCTCATTTCATGTCCTCTCGTTCTACCTCCTTCGCATCTCCGGAAAAGGTTCGTTTGCGGATTAATACTTTTCAAATATTTGAACGTCTGTATCATATCACCCCTGTTTCTCCTTTCTTCCAGAGTATACATGTTCAGGTCATCTAGTCTCTCCTCATACGTCTTGTAACGCAAATCCCTTACCATTCTCGTAGCTTTTCTTTGCACCGCTTCTATTCTTTTTACATCCTTCGCAAGGTACGGCCTCCAAAACTGAACACAATACTCTAGGTGGGGCCTCACCAACGACTTATACAGGGGCATCAACACCCCCCCTTTCTTCTGCTGGTCACACCTCTCTCTATACAGCCTAACAACCTTCTAGCTACAAGTGAATTATGAAGTTTAGATATCTGCCTGTTGCAGTGTTCCAATAAAGTTATTGCATTTTGTTATAAAACATGGAGTGGAGAGTTTCTTTGGAGTGTGAGTGAAGTTATTTTACTCCCAGACTGATAAAGAAAAATAAGAAAAAGCGTGGCTTAAAACCCTATAGCCTACTGGGAATAAGCCTGGCCCTGACCTGTGCCCAGCTCAGCGAAACAAACCTTTTGTTTGTGGCCCTGGTTTGGGTACTGACCTGAATTGCTAGCTGATGCCCAGAGCTGTGTGGTGAGACCAGGGTTATGTACTGCATGTGCCAGAGTTTACAATGAACAATAATGAGCTGCTAAGAGAGAGAAAATAGGAGAAAAAACAAAACAAAAAGATTCAATGGATAACAGAATAATGAGTTATAAAGAGGTGACTTAAGGTGGTTTGGTTGTTTAGGTATTGACCTGGGGCAGTTTTGCTGGTGGATTTCACTTTTTTTGACCTGCTGTGATAGCTCTGGATCTGTTTGGGTGTTTTCCTTGGCTCACAATAAGAGACTTTCTGCTCTAGGGCCAATATAATGACAGGGTTTGCAAAGAAAGGTGAAGCCTTCCTGAAAAGGTTTATAGACCCAGAGTTAGATTTTTAAGCATAAGAGAGAGACACATATTACAAATATACAGATCTGACAAACAATCCATTCTCTGTCTCTCAAAGAAATTAAAATGATATTTGGAGACTTAGAAGCTATGCCTTAGCTATGGATTTAAAAGTCAGCACTTCACTTGGCAGTTTTGAGACCACTCTGAAGAACATTAGAGGCATTAGCCAGGTAGTCGCTACTTAATATAATTTTATGCCTGTTTAACATCCACCTGGGACGATGAGTGGGGAAGGCACATCGTAAATTAAATAACACTATAATAAAAATAATCAATGTAGGGCCCGGTTTATTGATGCCCTCTTTAGGACAACTAGTCAATAAATTAAATGCCCTTGTCAGCCCCTTCATCAGCAGCAGTAAACCATAACAGAGATTTTCCAAATTACTTATTCTCCTCAGTTTTGAGCTAATTGATTTTCCTCATATTGTAATCAGATCACTTGGCAAGGAAAAGAGGAGGAACAGGAACAGAAGTGACTTCCACTCACTCAACATATAGGCCACTTGAACTGAAAACAATATTACAATTGTCACATGCTCTCCTGGATCTTTTCATGATTCTATTATCCTTGCACAATCAGGCCTCAATCACCCTTTTGAGATGGACAAATTAGAGATAGAGGCATAGCTGGTGGGAGGGGGGCACAAGGGGACCTACCACTTCCCCTCCCTGCACTAGACCACCTCCACTCCCCATGCAACTTCTCCTCCCTGCTGCCACTGTCTCTCTTCCCTTCATCATGAGAAAGGCATCAACTCTCTGTCTCACCCCACCCCCCAAACACAGTTCAGCACCTTTCTCCATTTCTTCCCCTCCCCTCTCATTCCTAGTAGGAGAGGGATGGAGCTGGAAATGGGGACTGACAAGGGGGGCTGGTGTGATAAGGGGGCTGGGACTGGGGGCCCTAAAGCGAGGGAGGTGGGAGAAGGGGATGGAGCTAGAAATGGGGGTTAAAGGGGACGTGGAAGATGGGGCTGGAATTGGGGGCTGAAAAGGGGGGCAGGAGTGAGAAGGGGCTGAGGCTGGAACTGGGGGCTGAAAAGGGAGCAGGTAGGAGAAGTGGGCTGGGGTTAAAAAGGGGAGCAGGTGGAAGAAGGGGACTGGGGCTGGAACTGGAGGCTGAAAAGGAGGGCATGTGGGAGAAGGGGCTGGGACTAAAAAGGGGGCAGGTGGAAGAAGGGGTTGGAGCTGTAACTGGGGGCTGAAAAGGGGAACAGGTTGAGGAAGAAGAGGGCTGGGGTTGAAAAGGGGTGCATGTGGGAGAAAAGGGCTGGGACTGGAAAGAAGGAGCAGATGGGAGAAGGAGGCTGGGCTGGAGCTGGCTGGTGGGAGATGGAGCTGAAGCTGAAAAGTGGGGCACCTTGCCATCTTGTCATCAGATTTGTCTGTTTGATTGTAGCTGTCTCTGGTGAGCAAGTTACTGAGTGCTGATAATGGGTCACACATAACAGATCTAAACAGTTGGAATTTGCAGGCCATGCTGCAGCAGGCACAAAGGAAGTAAAGGCTCAGAGGATATATAGGCCCAGGACCCAGTTTTTGGGCGTTACAGATGAACAGTGAAAAAGCAGGTTCCACTTTGATAAGGCTGCCATCTATCATCTCTATTGAGAGCTTGACCCTCTCTTCTGCTTCACCATACAGAGGAGACAGCTCATGCAAGTCAACCTAAAAGTCACCACAGCTCTTTCCTCTTTCCCAAGATGCATGCCATGATGCATACATTCAGACTCACTCTGGCATCCATAACACATCTGAGATTGGCCAGATCACCCACGGATGACTGCCAAGTAAGCCTTGTACTACCCAATACACCAGGGGTTCTCAAGTCAGTCTCTGGGACACACCCAGTCAGGTTTTCAGAATCTCCTAAATGAATCATTTTTAATTTTCACCAGGGGTTTTGGCAATCTGATTGATGATAAATGACCATGACCCTTGGAGGCACCGAATCTATAACTATAACTATTTCTTTTCTTCTTTCCTATTATTTTTATTGGTGTTCTTCTTTTATTTTGATTGTATTGTTATTGTAATGTAAACTGCCTTGATGGCTATTGCAATAAGGTGGTCTATCAAATGCAATAAACATAAACATGAGATAAATTTGCATGAACTAACTTCATTGTATGCAAATCTATCTCATGCATATTCATTGTAGGTATCCTGAAAACCTAACTAGCTATGTGTGTGCTGAGGACTGGATTGAGAACCATTGCAATACACACACTGATGCATGCACCAGTGCAGTTCCTGTCCACCACAGCCAGGGCCAGTGTTAGACATGCTGAGGCCCAGGACAGAAATTAAAGAGGGGGCCCCCAATCTCTTCTCCTCCCTACCCCCTCCCCGATCTTCCCACTGGCCATTAATACCACACATAACACAACTTTAAATGACTACTTCACACACAAAAAGACAGACCATCAAATGCAGAACAAGGGATCACAAATTAGAAATAGAAATATGAACACCAAAATTGAACTGAGAAACCCAAGAAGTTAAACTCAGCAAATAATGCAACACTGGTGAAATAAAAACAGAAATGCACTTCATTTTGTACTAAACACAAACAGAGAGGGGGGTGGGCTGGGCTTAGGCCCTCTAACATTAACAGCTGCTTTGATGTAGCTGGTGGTGATCTCCAAACCTCACCAGCTGATGACTACCTCCTCCCTCTCCTCAGGTACAAAGAATTCTCCAAGCTCTGCAGCCGGCAGCTTTATTTCAGAGCTGTTGCTGCCCCCTATATCTGCTTGGGGGGGGGAAGGGGTTGCAGCAGCCTGCATGAAAACTGAAAATGTGTGGAAGTGGGGAGGTGGCAGTGACAGCTCAGGGATACTGCCACACCTGCAGAGCTTGGAGATTTCTGACTGTGGAACTGGAAGAGGAAGTCTTCAATTGGCCAGGGCTTGGGGATCCTGTCACATCCCTCGCTAACTCCGTCTGTGCTTACCTAGAGGCCGGCCCGCGGCCATGGCCGGCCTTGACCCCACCGTCGAGCGATGCGCCTGCTCCTTGCCCTGATGGCCGGCCATTCCGGTCTTGAGGCGATACAGGCCAAAAGCGGGGGCCGGCCGCCGCTGAGACTGCGGCCAAAGACCGGCTACTGTGATTTCCAATTCTCCATCGCCGGCTATGGAACTTACGCTCGCTCCGGCAGGGAAGATGGCGCCGGGAACTTGGGGCCAGCGTTTCTTCCGCCTAGTGAACGCGGGAATCAAGATCCCGCCCTGGAGGACCCTGATTGGGTGGTTGGGACCAAGGCTCCGCCTGAAGACCAGCCTTGAACCACTCCGAAGGGTTCCTCGAGGGAGCTCCCTCGAAGTCTCCACCCCTGTCAGCTGAGGCTCACTTGCTGATTACTAGTAGTATTTAAAGCATCGCCTCCAGCAGGCATATTGCTTCGGCTTCTGTTTCGTGAGGCTCCAGCTTAGTGGTGATTCCTGGACTACTTTGCTTGTCGCCTGTTTTGACCTTCTGCTTGTCCCTGGACTACTCTGCTCGCCGCCTGCCTTGACCTTTTGCCTGTCCCTGGACTACTCTGCTCGCCGCCTGCCTTGACCTTTTGCCTGTCCCTGGACTACTCTGCTCGCCGCCTGCCTTGACCTTTTGCCTGTCCCTGGACTACTCTGCTCCTTGCCTGCTCCTCTCCCCTGCTGGGGTTGGGAGGCTAGTCCTCTTGTGTCCGGTCAGTCCGTCCACCCCCACGGTTCCAGAAGTCCCGTTGGCCACCTGCAGCTGGGGTCTCAACCTCTGGTGAACGGTGGTTGCCGCGGGTGAAGTCGGGGTGCTCGGCTGTCCTTTGGGGGAACATTGAGGCTTACCTTACGCTCTCCTGGGGGACCCAAGGGCTCACAACTCATCAGTCAGGACAGATCCCCGCTACCTCAGGTATTTATATTTTGCACTCAGGCAGGAAGAAAATTTGTTTACCCAACTATTTTGGGCTCAAGTCCCCCCCCCCCCCCCCCCCATCAGCCCTCTGTCTATGCCACTAATTACAATACAAAAGCATCTGTGATGCATGTATCCTAAAGTTAACATATTCCAATTAACAAATTCAACATAAAACACTTTTTCTACCTTTGTTGTCTGGACATTTTGTTTTTCTATCAACTTGGTCCCAGTTTCTCTTTTGTGATTTCTTGTCTATTAGATTGTAAGCTCTTTGAGCAGGGACTGTCTTTCTTCTATGTTTGTGCAGCGCTGCGTATGCCTTGTAGCGCTATAGAAATGCTAAATAGTAGTAGTAGTAGTAGTAGTAGAAGTAGTCTCCTGCTGATTCTCTTTCCAGTGTCAGCTGTCCATTTTTCATTTCTTCTTTCTTCTCTCTGGTTCCATTCCCTCAGTACACCTGCCTCTAACGTATTGATTTTTCCCTTTCAGTTCTTTTCTCCCTATTTGTTTCTCTTTAATGCCTCTGTCCACTCAAATTTCACCATCTTTTTCTTCCTTCTTCTTTTTAATTTTCAGCTACCTATCAGTTTTCCACCTCCTCTCAGTCCCTAGCTCTCCTATTTGCCATATCACTCCTTTTTCAGCCCCCTAGTTCCTTCCATCTACTCCCCATTACCACATTTCTACTTCTGTAGTCATTGTTTTTTATTCTGTTTTCGTCCTCATTCTGTTTTATGTTTACCTTAATATGCCACTTATGATTTTACTATTACCAATTTCATCATTATTATTACTATTATTGGTGGTATTATTTTTATCATTATTATTATTATTTGAACTGTTACTTCAATTGTTACTTTTATGTTTTATATGCAAATTGAAGGATTTTATTTTTTATTTTTAACCTTCTTATTTATTCATTTGACCCCTGAAGCAGATGGTAGATCCATCGAAACATGGCCCCACTTCAGGTCTTATACATATCTGTTGCTGAATAAAGTTACTTCAACCTACCATCTGCTGACAAAATTCTTTGGTCCAACCCTACTCTTCTGTACTGGCTACAGAAGTGGTATAACCATGGCCTGTGTCCCAAATATGGTTAAACAGGGCAGACTTCCACAGTCTGTTTCCCAATTATGGAAAGACAGATTTGGATGGGCTGGAATGGGCTTTGATGGTAACTCCAATAGTTAGGGAATAATGCCAGTGCCAGGCAGATTTCTACAGTTTGGGACCTGAGAATAGCAAGGACAGATCAACAAGTGTGCATATTTTATGTCACATTCATATCATATGGTATGAGTGTATCTCAGAGGGGAAACAGAAGACACCTTAAGGTTGATAGTGAGTTCAGCGTTGCCAGTTTGCAACATTGTTGGATTGATGGTTTAACTAAATATTGACTATGCTGCAACTAAAATTTTAAAACCAATCTCCCATGATTGTATTAAATATAACTGCATATTTGTGGTTGGTATTGTGGCAAATTGATGACTGTCTCTTTGTGATGCCAGTATTTGATCAGGAAGAAATATAATCTACATGGAGTAGCAGTTCTGACCACCTTGTTGAGCAGATTTGATGGACCATGCCAGTTTTTATCTGCCATCATATACTATGGTGCTGTGTAACAGGAACAACCACTATACTGGGACTTATGTTCAGACAGATCAGGGAAAGAGCTACTCTATCACACTACCCCCTCCCACTTCCACAAGATGTGTGATGTCTTCATGCTGCATGCTCCACAATCTAGTCCTAAGCCACAGGCTAGCCCTTTTTGGAAGATGAGGAGGTAGAAAAGCAGACACTGAGGAGGATATAGAATCTGCAGCAGAGGAGAAGCTACTACCAGTAGTGAGTAGAGGCAGGGAATGAATGCATCCACAGATTTTATGATCAACGGAGGCAACTCCACTCTCAAAAACAGCCTAGCTACAGTAGGATCATTACCCCTGTCTGTCTCTGAAGTGTCCGAGTTAGGGCCATTGGCAGAACTAGGACAGTTAGAATATACAGATAAAACTTCCTCTGAGTTCTGAGGAGGAACATTCTCCAAATCATGTGAAATGAAAAGATTTGTTTCTTAGGAAGCTGCTCCTCAAAAGCAACGTGAGGGGAAGAAGGAGAGGCGGCTTGAGCCGACGTTAAGAAAAAGGCCTGATGTAATAAAAGAACAAATTCAGGTGAAAATGGCAGGGCACAGACTTCTATCCCCACAAAACCAATGTCCTGGAACATGGTAGCAAACGAGGAACCTGCTGACAAACTGGCTGCTGAAGTGGAGCGGAGAAGGATTGAACTCCTGCAGATGGACTACTGACAGCCAAAGTAGGCAAAAGTGGCATGTCCACAGAAGTAAAGCAAAGCTTGCAGGAACTGGTAGCCAAGAGCTTAGCCCCGCAGCACGTACAAGACTTAATAGGCTCAGATAGAGAGAATAATAAATATACTTTACAGAAAACAGCCAGGCACTGAAGCTCCACAATCTTCTCACAGCACAAGCGCTATCAAAAAGAGCCACAATGGCTGTTTTTTTTTAAGGTAGAGGCAGGAGAAAAAGAGAAGGGAAGTCAGATAAAAAGGTAGAAAGTGGTAATGGGGGAGCAGGGAGGGACCTAGACTATTGGGTTTAAACCTGAGGCATAGGATATTCTCAACTCCAAACTCCACTGAACCTGCAAGCAGGATCGGAGGCTACACATAAGTCACCACAGCACATAGGAGCGGCTACCCTGCCTGCTGGGCATAGATAATACTGTCTTGTTTGCTAAGCGCAGGAGTTTATGGGGCACAACTAATTAGAGTTTTCTATCTCCACCTGCTGGTGGATGGTCACAACCCATTTGTCTGGACTGATCCTTAGGACATAATGGAAATCCCTTTTTGTCGTCTCAAAACACTGATAAAAAAAAAAGCTGGTGCCCCTTGTCTAAGAAAGGCAATCTCAAGATCTATAGTGTCATGAAATTCCAAACATCTGGCCATCACTTAAGTGCACTGTTGGCCAAATGCTTTGCAGCCAAATATACATCTCTGTTTATAATAACTTCCTAAGAAATCACTGGCATCTGCTCAAGAATTTCTGTATTTAAAAAAATAGAAACCAAACATAACTGCCTAATTTATTAATACCATCTTTGCACCACAGATAAACATCAAAAGCTTCAGAATGACATCAAAAGCTTCAGAATGCATTAATTTTTACCATGGCTTATCATGAGAAATATGATGAAGTTGTTTGAAAGACTGTGGAAGATGAGTTGTTATTAAATAGTCTTACAGCAGATGTGCTATTCTCCCTGAAGACTATTTTGTTCAAGACAAAAGTTCTGTTGTAGCTATATCTAAATTGAATAAAAAATAACTATAAATATTATAGAGTGATTAAAATAGAGGAAATTCTGCTGAGGACCTTAATCAGCTCCAATGTTACAATAAATATTATTCTATAGCACTATTTATTTATTTATTTGTTTGTTGCATTTGTATCCCACATTTTCCCACCTATTTGCAGGCTCAATGTGGCTTACAATGTTCTGTCATGGCTTTTGCCATTCCAGAGTAGAATATACAATTGGTGTTACATAGAGAACATGGATGATATAATTGAATTAACCAAACAGATATAGTAAGAAAACATTCGGAATATAAGGTAGAATGGTAATGTGTTACGATTTCAGTTACTGATCATTGTGGTATGCCTTGTTGAAGATATAGGTCTTCAGAGATTTATGAAAGTTAATTCGTTCGTTAATAGATTTTAAGTTAAGTGGCAGTGCATTCCACAACTACGTGCTCATGTAGGAAAAGCTAGGCACGTGTATTAGTCTGTATTTTAGTCCTCTGCAGTTGGGGAAGTGAAGATTAAGGAATGTGCGGGCTGATTTTTTAGCATTCCTGGGTGATAAGTCAACAAGGTCTGACATGTAGGCCGGGGCATCTCCGTGAATGATTTTATGAACTAGAGTGCAGACCTTGAACATGATACGTTCTATGAGAGCAAGCCAGTGTAATCTTTCTCTTAGGGGTTTTGCACTAAGCAGAAATAAGCCATATGACAACAAATATTCTATAGACTGGATATTTCAACAGACTTCAAAGCCACTGTACCATATATATATATATATTTCTTTTCCCAAAATAAGCCACTACTGCATAAACCTCCTTGTTTACTAAGCTGTGCTAGCGTCTGCTGCTGAATAATGCCGTCACAGCCCATTCAAAGTGAATGGGCTGTGTTGGCATTAATGCACGGTAGCCACTAGCATGGCTTAGTAAACAGGGGAAAAGTTATTCTCACTATACTAGTTTGTTTAAATAATATGCAAATGGACTTATAGGATTAATTTTTGTGTTAAACTCCATGCAAAATCATGGACTTTATGGTTAAAAAAAAACCCTTATACTTCCCTGAGGTGTAGTTACATTTCACAAAAATGGACTTTTGTGATTTTTTTTCCATATAAAATATCACTGCTGTGAAATAACTAATCAAATACCCCCTTTTTTCCAAGCTGCAGTAAAAGTGGGCCTGCAGTAGTGTTGGCAAATGTTTTTGATGCGTGTTGAGGCCTTCTTTTACTACAGCGGGCAAAAGGCTGGGTTTAAATAAAAAAGAAATGGCCCTGCGCTAATCACAGGGATTGGTGTGTGGCCATTTCCAGGAGGAACTCTTACCGCCACCTACTTAGGTGATGGCAAGGGCTCCTGCACTAAGAAGGCGGTAACTGGGCAGCATGTGGCACTATTTTTGTAGCGCCAGAAAAGGCTCATGCTGGGAATGAGAATTACCGCTGGGTACCCAGCGGTACTTCCAAATTGCTGCATGCCATTGGGTTGCTGCATGCCAAGCCTTTTATAAAAGGGCCCCAAAAGTTTACAGGAAAAAAATTACAAATAGCAGATAAAAAATACAAACATGAATGCACGTGGTATTTGTTCTTTTCTAGCACAAAATCACATTTGCAAAGCAATTCATATTTTACTACATTGGCCTCTTTGAGTCAGCTTCTTTAGCTTAAGAGGAAATCACCTTACAACTTTGCCCACCCCACTTTTATAAAGTCATGCTAGTGGCTGCCGCGTGGTAATGCCGACCTAGCCCATTCACTTTGAATGGGCTATTTTAGCATTTCCACACTGGCAGCCGCTAGTGTAGCTTTGTAAAAGGGAGGGTGGCCTTGCCTTGGGGAACATGGTCAGTCAGCCAAGGACTAACCATTATTTGCTACTTTAGAAATTGTTGTGTCTTTCTGCCTGTCTTAGCATTTCACTGAATTTTTAGTGAAGTACAAGTGGTTTTTACTTGTTATTTAAAATTCTGTTTGTATCTGTTGACACATTTCCTGCAACAGTATCCATCAGATTCTGTATAGGTTGCCCAAAATTGAGTATGCAAATTTGGGCTCAGATCACAGTTGCACATAAAATAAGTTAATTAGGCTTTAATAATCAATAATTGGTGTTAACAAGCACTTAATTGGCAGTAATTAGGAACTACATGAGGACTTGCCCTATTCTATAACATGTACGCATAAATTTCATAGAAACTACAAAAGAGAGTCCAAATCTCCCGCAAAAACACACAGGGAAACGACAAGTCAAGTGGGGGATATCCAGAAAGACCAGACTGAAGTGTGGCTATCGGAGGGGCATGGGCAGGTCAGGGGCATTCCCAGAATTTAGGTGCATTATTATAGAATTATGTAATTTATGTGCCTAACTGCTATTAGTTGGGCACCAGCATTTTCTCCATCCTTTGAAAGCTATAAATGTTGGTGTCCGAAGTATGTTAAGCTAGTATTCTGTAAAGGTCATTCCACAGTGTCCCCATTACCGAATACTATCAGCACCATTTATTGAATTCCTCCTGTACACTTAGAATTCACAAGTAAAATATTTCTAATGACCATAGATGTCTTGCACATTTATATAAGGGTAGTGCCTCCAATTGATAGCCAAGTATTTTGGGCCGAGTCTGAATATTTATTTCATGTGTAGTAGGTGATCCAAATGGTTAAGAAAGAAACAGGTATTGAACAAATTACACCACTTCTCTTTTTTTTTTTAATTATTTATTAAAATTTTCCAATACATCACCACTTAAAATGAATATGCAATCGGCATTATTTAACATTAGGAAACAAAAATAATAAGTATATATCTTTACAGCCCGTTTGTCCACAAGTTAAAGAAATTTTATTCCAAGATTAAGGGAAAGAAAAAAAATACAAAAATTAACAATAGATGCTTCCTCTGGTTCAGACCCCAGCCTGCTAATTAGGGAAAGTTTACTATATTCACATCAACTCTTGCATCAATAAACTCTTTCAACTGTTTTGGGTCTACAAACTGAAAATGTTTACCATCAAGCATCACATTACAAAAACAAGGAAATCGCATGACAAAATTTGCTCCCAATGCCACCACCCTGGGGCGAAGTTCCAAAAAGGCCCTTCGTCTCATCTGTGTAGGCCGTGAGAGATCTGGAAAGATACAGACCTTTGAGCCCAAAAACAGATTTTCTAAATGTCTCAACGAAAGCCATAGTACGGCATTCCTATCAGGCTCCAGCACAAAAGTGACAAGCAGAGTTAACCTCTGAGTAACTATTTCTAATGAGCTTTCTAGGAATGAGGTAAGATTCATTCCTTCCCCTATTACGGGGGGGGGGGGGGGGGGGGTTCCTACCACCTCTCCAGTACTCCTGATGTAATAAGCCCATGTAATGGGAGGGAGTGAGTTCTTGTCCATTCCTAGGATGTCCACCAAATATTTTTTAACAATCTCCAAGGGAGAAATTAATGGCGATTTGGGAAAATTGAGAAACCTAAGGTTAAGTCTTTTAGTCTGATTTTCCAGGTATTCAAGTCGTTTATGTAGGAAATTATTGTCTTTAACCAGAGCTGTTTCTATAGATCCCATTTCTTTAATTTTGATATCCACATGTTCCAATTTCTGGGTGTGCTGTGCAGTCACTTGTGCTTGAAGCAGGGCAGCCTCAGAAAGAAATTCAATATCAGAAGAATTCTGCTTTAAAGTAGTTTGCATAGAGGTTTGGATATTGTAAACCATATCCCATAGTGACTCCAACGTCACAATTGCTGGTCTAATCACTCCACTAGCCACAGGGGGAGATTGAGATAGACTATCAGCACGAGCTAACTTGGAAACAATAGCTTGAGGCAATACCTTTGAAGCCTGTTGTAGTAATGTTTCCCGAAGTTGAGAATCTATCTCCGTTGCTGCAGTCACACCCTCAGACAGGACCAGCTGAGCCACTTCGGCGTCTGTCTCTGTTTGAACAGCCAGCAACTCTCCTCCAGGCTGGGGAGGTGCAATTCGCTCCACAGGGCTCAGGGAAGCCCCGTTTCCACTCTCGATCGACTCCGAAGGGCCGAGAGCTGCAGAGGGGGTCGAAGTTCCCTGAGGACCCGGTTGCTGCCTGGGAAATTGCAGGGTTGTTTGTTTCATCATCGAGGAGGTCACAGGAACCGAGGGATATTCCTTTACCTTCCCCCTCCGCTTCCCCATCGGTGACGAGGCTACAGAGGCACCGAGAAAAACTCAAACACAACAGCCTCCAGGAGCAATCACAGGTGCGTCCATTCACAGCGCCATCTTGGAATCAGCAGGTGTACACCACTTCTCTAATCTTAGTTTTGAAAACATTTTTTTTCCTGTTAACTTCTCATTATTTATTTTTTTTTCTTCTATTTGGAGCCTTTCTACTAAGCTGCAGTAAGCACCAATGCATACTTACCACAGCAAGAAAGTGTTTACCGTGGTGTGCACTCAGGCTGTGGTATTTTTGCATGTATGCACTTCCCTGTCTTTTATTGCTCTGTTACTCTGTTACATATCAATTACATGTATGTCAGAATTCAACCACAAATCACAAGACAAACAGTTGATGTTCTTATCATCAGCTTGTATTAGTTTTAAGGCTTGATATTATTTGAAGAATGAATGCATATTTACCACTCCTTTGCTACTGTATATTAGAGGTGTGGCCAGAATCTTGAGTGGGAGTTCTTTGGACATGCAGTCAGCTCTTGAAAGTAGAATACATTCCAAGTAATAAGAAGAAGAAGAAGAAAATAGAATTTATAATATTTTGTCTTTTGTCTCCCAAATATGGCGTACTTTCCAATGGAAAAAAAGGAGGTAAAATACCCTGCGTACAACTGCACAAAGAGCTACTAGAGTAGGGGTAATCCATGGGTTTCCAGAAAGAAAGAGGAGACCCGCCACAGATCCGTGTTTCAGCACAAATGCATGCTTCAGGGGTCACTGAATCTGCATTGCATTGTCTTAGGCTAATATTCAATGTACGGTTGAATGGCAGCAGCATTGAATATTAGACCTAAGACAATACAATTCAGAATCAATGACCCCTGAAGCAGGCATTTGCGCCAAAACATGACTCTGTGTCGGGTCTCCTGCATTTGCATGTACTATATCCCTTTGTGGAGCTCTTCAGCAACTGGGCCCGATATTGTTTTCCTATCATTTTGTGGAACAGTTTTTCTTTGTGGATTTTCATTAAAACATTACTGGTGTTTTTACCCCTAGTGCCTCCTCTTTCTTAGTGGAAACCCATGGACTAACCCTACTCTAGTATCTCTTTGTGTATATATATATATATACAGTATATATATATATATATATATATATATATATATATACACACAGTGCAATCCGCTTAAGTGCAAGGGTCTGGGACCAAACAAATGCTTGCAGTTAACCGGAGCATGCACTTAACCGTTGTGACCCAAAAAAGCTTGACATCTGATAAACATATGTACGGTACTGTTTATTATTATACGTACAGTATACAGTCTCTGTTAACTGACATTAGGATTACTTGAAGTAATCAGTTATAGTCCTCTGTACATTAATGGGTCTGTGAGTTCCATAGACTATGTCTGCCAGACGGTAAAAACTGTCATAGCACTGATATCCAGTGACCTCCACATAGGCCCGCACGGTGTTAAGACTCTCCAGTTCTCTTGCAAAAGTGACAGGTGGAGGTTGTTGAATTTTGTCAGCATGTGCCTCAATGGGTGGCTGGAGGGGGGGCAGGGGAGCAGGGGAGAGAGGACAATCGCTGGGTGGCTGGAGGGGGGCAAGGGAAAAAGGAGAATTGCTGGGTGGCTGGAGGAGGGCAGGGGGCACAGGAGAATCGCTGGGTGGCTGGAGGGGGCAGGGGACACAGGAGAATCACTGGGTGGCTGGAGGGGGCAGGGGAGAGAGGAGAATTGCTGGGTGGCTGGAGGGGGGCAGGGAACAGAGGAGACTCACTGGGTGGCTGGAGGGGAGCAGGGGACAGAGGAGACTCGCTGGGTGGCTGGAGGGGGGGGCAGGGGAGAGAAGAGCATCGGTGGGTAGCTAGAGGGGGGCAAGGGAAAAAGTAGAATCGCTGGGTGGCTGGAGGGGGGACAGAGAATACACACTCACACCCAGCAGTCTCACTCTCTCTCTGTCATATACACACACACTCGCACATTCATTCTCTCTCTCTCACACACAATCTCACACATACTCTCTCAAACATACACACTCCAAGGAAAGCCTTGCTAGCGCCCGTTTCATTTGTGTCAGAAATGGGCCTGTTTTACTAGTATATTATAAAAAGAGATTGGTGTAGGGGTAGAGGTTATTTCCCTTATCTCCCAGGACATTTTGGACTTAACAGCTTTCCTGGAATCCTCTAAAGAAGGGGTAGTCATATCCTCTATTCTTTTGGTCACAATGACTCTGGCTATTATAGAGTCTGGTTGCTGAAATGAATGTCATCTTTCCATGCTTTGTACTTTGAAAGTTCAAATTTTTCCTGATGTTGATAAAATTACACAGAAACTTAGGTGACGATTTCTTTTTAATTTATCTTTATTAATTTTATCATTCATAATGTACATTTATGAGTGAAAATACACAAATTTGAAATCCATTTCGTAATAAAGAAACCTAATTGTTTGTTCACAAGTATATTCTCCTATCGACCAAAATAATAGGCAATTGATCCAAGAAAAGGAAATATCCCTTCTGAATTAACAGATAGTTCCACTTAGTAGTAAATCATAAGTAGCCACATTCCCGAATGGATCCCTCGAGCCTGCCTTACAGTGTTACATAAGGGGCTAGACTTGCACATTGACCTCTTCTCTACTTATTAAGAATTCTTCCAACTGTTTTGGTTCAAAAAATTGGTACTGTTTTGACTGAAATTTGACTCTACAAATACAAGGGAATCTCAAAAGCATATCGGCTCCAATTGCAATTGCCCTTGGACACAACATTAAAAACATCTTTCGCCTCTTTTGAGTTTCCCTTGCCAAATCTGGAAAAACTTATTTTTGAACCCAAAAACTCAGAATTCAAATATCTTAAGGAAAGTTTAAGCACTGTGTCTCTATCTATTTCCAATGCAAAGGTAACCAAAAGCGTAGTTCTTTGAGTTATAACTTCAAGAGAGGATTCAAGGAATGCGGTGAGATCCACTGCCGCTTGCCTTTGTAAATTATCTGATGTTTTACCATCTATTTGCAGGTAAAAAGCATGAGTTATAGGGGGTAGTGAATTCTCAGGCATTCTCAGGATCTCAATCAAATACTTTTTTACCATTTGAATTGTAGCAATTAAAGGAGACCTAGGAAAGTTTATAAATCTTAAGGTCAATCTTTTAGTCTGGTTTTCCAAATACTCCAAACGCCTTAAAGTAAAGTTCTTGTCTTTAATTAAGGTTTGTTCCATAAGTTCAATTCTCTTCATTTTCCCAGTCAATCGCTTCAGAGGCTTGGAGTTCAGTAGTTTGTATTTGATTCAACGCAGTTTCAGATAAACTTTTATTGTCTCCATATCTTTAACAATTAAAGTTTGCAAGTTAGAATGGGTCTTGGAAGTTAAGTCCCAAAGTGACTCTAAGGTCACTACGGCAGGTTTCTCTATTACTCCCACTGAAAAATCCGGTAGAGGGGCCTTAGCTGCTTGTTCCAGGCTACTCACTGCTTTCTGCAGAGCAACGAAGGCTGTTATCTGTCCCGGTCCTCTCAAGTTCTCAGCTCCAGCTTTCATCTCCTGCAAACTCCCTCCCTGTTCAACCTGGTTTCCTCCTTGGGTCAGAGCGACAGGGCTTGCTAGGAGAGCTTCTCTTCCGGGTTGTGGGGGCGCCGCACGTTCGACGGGGCTCAGGGAAGCCCCGTCTACACTGTTGTCCTGTGTCGTCGTGCCGGCTCTGGCAGATGGAGTGGATGCCGATTCGGGACCAGACAGAGCTGCGAACCGATTAAGCGTCGTTTGATGGAGCTGGGGCGTTCCGCCCGGGACGGAGGGAGCCTCCCGGACTTTACCTCTCCTCTTACCCATAGGTAAGACGCTCTCAATAACGAGTAACAAGTCTCAGCTCAGCAGCGCGTCTGTCGAGCTTACTCAAACAGTTGCCATCCAGATAAGTTAAAATATTATAAAAACCGACAATTTCTTTTGATGCAACATAGGTTTGTGGCCTTTGGGGGGGGGGCTTTTTTCTTGAAATTTACTTGTAAATGTATAGTGAAATCTCAATCCAAAACTTTTTTTTTTATCCACCTCAATTAACAACCCCCCCCCCCCCCCCCCCCCCGTTTACAAAGCTGTGCCAAGGCTGGCAGTTCAGTAATGCTGGCATGGCTTTCTAAACGGGGGAATATTTTTGAGCAATACATTTCTAGCTATTGGTCAGGGCTCTCCTACTAAGACAGAGGAATCCCAATCATGATTGTACCTCAGCTGTCTCACTAGAAATATTAGAATATTCCTTCTTTCAGCGTAATATTCCTTTGGTGATTAACTATATCTAATTTTGTCTTCTTATCGATTACCTCTTGGTGCTCACCATTTAGAGGACTGGTTCAGTTGCCATATGAATGTTTTCTATTCTTATTTCTTCTGTAGTATATATTGTGATGGCTGTTTTTCTTTACAAGTATATTTCACTTGGATTATTTTTAAAATTCAATAAAATTAAAATAAAATACTTCATTGGGCATATATTACTAGAACTCACAGAACAACAACGAGACTTTGAGAGGATGAGACCTGTGTCAAAACCTAAGACCAAAAATTAGGTACACTGATTTACTCTTTCTTAGAGTGTCTATTTTTGAGTCTATGGAGAAAAGCTATAGCCATTATAAAATCAGTGACAGGAGGCTTTCTAGACTGGGATTATGCCACACTGCTGATGGTGGATGAGGAGACCCTAAAGGCTCAGGGTGTACCCCAATTTTTTTTGTTTCCTATAAAGACCAATAAAGATATTTGAAACAAAAAAAAACGTATGCGGCTCTATTTTTTTAAAATAAAATACTACCATATGTGGCCAGCAACATGCCTTGATGTAAAGCAATGGCTAAACACAATAGAAAAAGTATTAATGCGTTTTTATTCTAAAAGAAAAGAGATCTTTTGGCGACATGACAATTTCTAAGTGCATTAACAAATCAAGCTATTTATTTAAAGATATTGATACATTTCTTGAGTGCTGAAGACATTTGCCATATGACCTTGCACTTAAGACAACTAAGCATATCTCAGAGTCATTTAATACAACCCTCTTGTGGGTTTTTTGCTTACTTGATACAATCTACAGCAATACTGTTGACAACATAGTGCTTGTTTTTTTTTTTAATCCATTTTATGAGATGCATTAAACCAAAGGTGTGCCAGATATTAGAAAGCCACATATGTCTCATGGCACTGTTTTACTATCAATTTTTATTTTAGAATTGCATACTGTAAGTCATATTCTAAAGCTACATGATAACACATCAGGCTAATGACTATTTTAGTCAAGGTTTCTCTGATTTACCTTCAAATACTTTTACAAGAGTGTTCATAAATGCTATTTGCATGCTCTGTTCTTTCATGATTATTTTCAGTACAGATATATGAAAAGTACACCAAGTAACTCATGCCAGACATGGGCCTGATATTCAAAGCGATTCAAATGTTCAGGGCTGCCCAACCGCTTATATTTAGTGGCACTTAACCAGGCAGTGCCACTAATTATCAGCTCTGACTGACCAAAAAAAGTGGGCAGGTCAGGGGCGGTACTGGGAGTGGCGTTGGGGAGGAGCTAGGTATACAGGTGCCAGCAGTATTCAGTGCTGGCACCAGCATAGCTATTATTTCTCCCTATTTGCTGAACTCAGTGGCGTTCCTAGGTCGGCTGCCACCCGGGGCGGATCGCCGCTGCGCATCCCCCCCCCCCAGGTGCAGCGGCATCTGTCCCCCCAGGGTGCAGCACGACACCCCCCCCCCCAGTGCATCAAGTCCCCCCCCCCCCGGTGCAATGACACCCCCCTCCCCCATGCATCAATCCCCCCTGGGTGCATTCTTGGCTGCTGGAGGGTGCAGAGAGCAACCGCGCGCCTGTCGGCTCCACTGCCTCCCTGCTCCCTCTGCCTTGGAACAGGAAGTAACCTGTTCCGGGGCAGAGGGAGCAGGGAACCAGCGAGCCGACAGGTGCGCGGCTGCTCTCTGTACCCCTCCAGCAGCGTGCACCCGGGGCAGACCACCCCCTCCGCCCCGCCCTTGCTAAGCCACTGGCTTAACTTTTTACTTATCCACATTAAATTTAATCTGCTATGTATATACCCAGTATCCTAGTCTTACAAAATCATTCTGAAATTCCTAATAATTCTAGACTTTGAATAATTTTAAGCATGCTATACATATTGGGCCAGATTCTGTAACTGGTGCTGAAAATTCAGCACCAATAAAATTTTGTACTCAATGCTCTTCTATAAAGGGCACTTCAGGATGAGCATTCTTTATAGAATAGAGTTGACCTGCCCATTCCCTTCCCATGGCCTTGCCCACTTTTGAGTTGTACAATCCAATTTAGACGCCCATAGGGGTCCTTTTACAAAGGTGCACTAGTGTTTTTAGCATGTGCATTAAATATGCAAGCTTTAAATGCTAGAGACGCCCATATACTACTATGGGCATCTCTAGCATTTACTATGTACTAATCATTAGCAAATGCTAAAAGTGCTTTTGTGCCTTTGTAAAGACCCCCATAGTGCGTAGTTAGATCGGTGCCCAAATCATAATTAGTGCTAATTAAGTGCTTGTTAGCTCATGTAATTAAATAATTGGAGCCTATTATCTAGTTATTTTGGGTGCTGATCTGGGGTCCATGCCCAATTTGAGTGTCTATATTTGGACAACTGTTATAGACTCCGTGGATAGCGATAAAGAAGCTGTTTTCTATACGAAAGAAAATTGATCTGCAATGAGAACAGGTTTGTCTAGGTCTAAAGTTTCATAAACGTCTTTATAACTACAGTTGAAGGGCAGTTCTAAAACTGGGAGCCTGCATTTATGCACCACTTGAGGGTGTAAATGTACAGAATACTAGCTTTTTTGTTGGTAAGTGTACACTTACACACGAAAGTGGCAAGAGGGTGATATGTTCTATTCTGTAAGGGTGCAACCAAATGGCACAGCATATAAATGCAAGAGGGGCTTTCACATGGATGAAGCATTGGAAGGAGATTGTTGGGCTGCCACTTAGGCATGTAACTTACAGAACATTGTCAGTTACATGTGCCTCTGCCATATTTATGTGTCTGTAGTATGTCAGGTCAATGGCTGGTGTAACTGTGATCATGTACATATGGTGTACTGCTGCTGGGTTACAATAGTATTCTATTTAATTCTTTTATTTATCCTTTTATACATTTTACAAGCATTAATACTTGTGCAAGAAAAACAGATTAATTGGTTTACAAAGAAAATTTCTAACAAGAAGTTAAAAGAAAATAAGCATCTTGTCTTAGACCACCATTACGGGGGGAATATGCCGAAACTTAGGAGAAAAGCTTGTCAAAAATAGTTAATAATAAGTAAGGCTTAACGGATATAACCTCTGTACATCTTCATTACTTCCCCTGAAGTTATACAGTTGGCTTCAAACAGCTTTTATAATATTCTTTTGTGCAATAAATTGTTTTAGATGATCCGGTACAAAGAAAACATATTTTACATCCATATATTTTACAATGCATTTACACGGATAGTTTAAGTTGAAAGAGGCCCCCAATGTCAAACTGCTGGTCGTAAAAGCAAAATTGCTTTCTTTTTGTTTGTGTAACTTTAGTAACGTCTGGGATACAATAGTATTCTATAAAGTTATCTGAATTCCTAGATGCCATTATAGAATAAGCTCTCACTGCGAGTCAGTGGGGCACCTAAAATAAGGCACCAACGTATAGAAATGCCTTCATACCCCCAGATTCTACACATGGCCTGCAAAATTGTGTGTGCAAATTTGGTCATGAGCCCCTGCGGCAGCCCAGGCAATCTGCTACCTAAGGCAGGCATAAGATACTGCCCACCCGCCCCCAAGGTCTGGCCTCTCCCTCTTCTCTCCTCAAACCTTTTCCCTGCATTTACCCTATTTTTATTTTCTAAAAGGTGCCAGTGGCAGCGATTCCCATAGGTTGCCCTGCCACTCTGCCACTGGCACAGGCCTTTTTGGGCTATACTGTGTCTCGTCTTTGAGCAAAAAGGAAGATACTTCAAAAGGCAGGCTGCAGTAGGGAGAAGAGGCTGGTGCCGGCAGCAGGTCAGTCTATGGGAATCTCTGCCAAAAATGCTGCCACTGTCGACTTTTTTAAAGAAAAAAAAAACAAGTTAAATGTGGGGAAGAGGGTAGAGGAGGGAAGGGGAGAGTGTCGCTCCATGGAGGGTGCAACCTGCCTCAGTTAGACTAATGGTAGGACCGCCACTGATGAGCCCAATGTGGTGGTCCTACCAATGAGACAATCAGCAACGATAAGTGGTCACTAACAATCAATTATAGGCACTAATTGGCAATAATTAGAAATTACATGTGCACCTTGTTAGGCACAATTCTATAGTAGTGTAAATTCTTATGTGCTGATCCAAAAAGGGGGTGTGGCCATGGAAAGGGCATGGGCAGATCATGGGCATTCCAAGAATTTACGTGCACTGTTTACAGAATACAGCAGATCCACGTTTAATTTAGGCATGAGGATTTACACCAGGTTCCAGGTGCTAAGTGCTATTCTATAAATATCGCCAAACTTGGAGTGCCATTTATAGAATAGTGTTTAGTGTTCATTTTTTGGCACCGATTTTTCAGCACCATATATAGAATTTGGTCGTAAATGCCCACCAGAGCTAATGCAGACCAAGGCAAAAGAGAAATACTGGAGGACTACAAATCCCAGCAATCAGCACGATTGGACCAGTATAAAAGGTGGAGTCTCAGGGAGGAGCTAAATCCCAGAGCAATGAATAGATAGAGGGAAAACTCTGACCCTTATTTTAGAAGCTCTATTGGTGCTTTAGATGTCTGACCCAGTGGTGTAGGAAGGGGGGCGGTGGGACGGTCCGCCCCAGGTGCACGCCGCTGGGGGAGGGGTGTCAGTGCCGCTGGTTCCCTGCTCCCTCTGCCACCGGAACAGGTTACTTCCTGTTCCAGGGCAGAGAGAGCAGGGAACCAGTGGAGCCGACGCAGCTCCCAGCGACATGCACTTGGGGCGGATCGGCGTTCCCGCCTGCACCCTGCTTTCGTATGGCAGTAAGAATGCGCTCGTGGGGGGGGGTGCGTGCCGTGGGGGTGCGCTGTGCCTGCACCCAGGGGGCTGCGCGCGGCGACCCACCCCGGGTGTCAGCCGCCCTCGCTACGCACTGGTCTGACCCCAGCATTGGACTTGTACATATCATGGATGTCCAAATCTCAATTTATAAAGCTAGGCAAGTAGATGTCTAAAATTGCAATATGTTATGGCAAGGGGGGTGTGGTCTGGGGGTGTTTTGTATAGGATTAAGGATGGGCCAAAATAACCCAGTTTCAGAAGGGGAAAAGATGTATATGTCCAAAAAGATGGGCGTCCATATTTGATCTGATGCTCAGCACAACCAGGTTACAGAAAGGTGCTCTGATTGAGAAGAATTCCTTTGGAGGGATTAGGGCATGACACCTCCTTAATCTCCCAGTAGTTGCTGCCCCCTCCCTCCCCCAAATGTAAAACTGCCAGGGGATCTGTGAGAGCTTCAGGAACTATAGACATTTATGGTATTTTTGTTTTAATTAACTTCTTAATAGCCCTCCAATGGGAGTGGAGGAGTAGCCTAATGGTTAGAACACAAGCCTGATAATCAAGAGTCCCTAGTTCAAATCCCACTTCAACTTTTTGTGATTTCTTTCAATTGTTTACATTTATGTTCATTCCACAGTTGATATACCACCTTTCTATATGTACATGGGCCCTACAGGGACAGAAAAATACCTACTGTAGCTGAACATTCACCATTTCAATAGCCTTCAGATGTACAGTAGGTATTTTTCTCCCTGGAGTGCAAACAATAATAATAATTAAATTTGCTAGACTGCTCTAGCTACACAGGCAGAACAGAGTGGTGTACAGACTAAAAATCAAATTTGAAAGAAAAAAGAACTCAATTTACTGATAGGAAAGAGAGGGAAGCACACAAAGGGAGGCAAAAGAAAAAAAAATATAAAACAATACAAGAGAGATATACAATAATATTTTAAAAGTTTCTATATTTTGGTTGGCAGTCCCAGTCAGTCTGTCTCCTCAAAAGCCTATCTAAACAGCCAGGCCATAAGATGTGCTTTAAAGGTCTTAAGTGATAATTTACTACGGAGCGAGAAGGGAAGATTGTTCCACGTGTAGGAGGAGAGGAAAAATAATGCACAGTGTCTGGTTGATTCAAGGTGAGCAAGTTTTTGGACATGGCAGAATCAAATGATAAATGTTTACTGAACAGGGGGCCCTAGCTGGTAATAAGGAAGAGTGAGACAGGAAAGATAATAATAATTTTATATATATATATATTTTTTTTGGGGGGGGGGCAGACCTGTGTGCATGTGCTGTGTAGTAAGGGTATGGAAGGGCTGCACAAATGAGTAGGAGATATAGAGGGGCATTTTCAATATGATATCTAAATCCAATTTTGCATGTTTTGCTAAAAACATCCAAAAATCAAGTGGCGAACATAGCTATTTTCAAACCAAAAAAGACTATTTTTGTTTCAAAAATGGCCATTGGCTAAATGTTTTTTTTATGTTTAGTGCATCTGTCTTTTAGGACCATGTTTGGAAAAAAAAACAGTTCAAGGGAAAACGCACAAAAACAAGTCGTTGAGATGTTTAGGGGGCTAGCATTCTTAGTAGACTGGCCAAATAGACATCCCAGCAGAGCAGTGGGGGCAAAAACCTTCTGTACTCAACTGTACACCACTACATTAGATCTTGTGGCTGTAGGTGCCACCTATATGTGAGTACAATGGGGTTTTGGAGGGCCCACACTTTCCACCACAAGTGTAACAGAGATGGCTATGGGCCTGGGTTCCCTTGTTTAGAGTGAACTGCACCGACCAGTAGGCTACACCATGGAGCTGCTTACTGCGCTAATAAGATTGGCCATAATGTATGAATTGTCATAGAAGTTGAAGGAGGTCAGTGAGCACTGGGGGAATAAGGGGGGGGGGGGATCATACCTTAATCCTTCTAGTGGTCATTTGGTCATTTAGCTTTTTATGGCTGAAGGGCCCTTTTACAAAGGTGCACTGAAAATGGCCTGCAGTAGTGTAGATGTGTGTTTTGGGCGCACGCAGAATCATTTTTCAGTGCAACTATAAAAAATGTCTTTTTAAAATTTTTGCCGAAAATGGGCGTGTGGCAAAATGAAAATTGTCGCTCTTCCATTTTGGGTCTGAGACCTTTCCACCAGCTATTGACCTAGCAGTAAAGTCACGATAACCAGGCAGTAATGACCTACGTGAGTCAAATGCCACTGGCACACGCGCAATATGCGCATCTGAAAATAATTTTTGGAACGTATGTATTGGATGCGGGCCAAAAATGAAATTATTGCAAGAGCCACATGGTAGCCAGGCGGTAACTCCATTTTGGCGTGCGTTGGGAACTCGTAGGTGCTTACGCAGATTAGTAAAAGAGCCCCTTAGTTGTGATTGAAACAGGTCTAGACCGAAACGTCCAATTTTTAGCACTAGACGTTTATGCTTTGTTCCATTATGGCAGAAAAATCCAAGTTTTGGAAACGCTCAAATCCCACCCCAATATGCCCCCTTGTAATTTGGATGCATTGCATACAAACTGTACAGAAAAAACTACTTGTAATGGGCTTCAAAAACAGCAATTTGTACTTTTGGAAAAAAAACATCCAACTGCCTCTTTTTACTGCTTTTTGGATGTTTTTCTGTTTTGAAATGAGCCACATAATGTGAGAGGGACAGTGCAGCAGTTCAACTTCCTATGTGCCTGATATTTGTTGTTGAAGAAATCCGTGGAAATTCACCATGTGGCACCCTTCCCAAAAAGCCGCCATTATGCAACACTATCCTGCTTATAATCGAACGAGAATAACGCCCAAGTTCCGACCTAAATCGGGAGATGGGCGTTCTTCTCACAAAAACAAATAAAGCGGCATAATCGAAAGCCAAACTTTGGACGCTTTCAACTGCACTCCGTCGCGGATGCGGACAAAGTTGACGGGGGAGTGTCGGAGGCGTGGTGAAGGCGGAACTGGGGCGTGGTTATCACCCGAACAGAGATGGGCGCCCTTCGCCGATAATGGATGCGTTTGTAGCTAGAATTTAGGGCACTTTTCCTGGACCCTGTTTTTTGACGAATAAGGCCCCAAAAAGTGCCCTAAATGACCAGATGACCCCCAGAGGGAGTCGGGGATGACCTCCCCTGACTCCCCAGTGGTCACTAACCCCCTCCCACCACAACAATGATGTTTCACAACTTTTTACTTTCACCCTCAATGTCATACCCTCCTCCCAAGCAGCAGTATGCAGGTCCCTGGAACAGTTGTTAGGGGGTGCAGTGGAAGTCAGGAAGGTGGACCCAGGCCCATCCCCCCCCTACCTGTTATAATTGTGCTGCTTAATGCTATAGTCCCCCCCA